>NW_026562377.1:6187500-6787500 GCF_027474105.1 Poeciliopsis prolifica
TTTTTTTGTATTTTTTAAATGAAAACCATTTTTAGACAAACTGTCAGTAGAGACACAAGAAGACATTGAATGCATCACTTCCCCTTCAACCAGCTCATAAAAAAGCTTCACTTTTATCATATTTTTTGGAGTACTTACAGCGAGCCAAACCAACCATCAGACCAGCAAGATCATCAGACCTCGGAGACCCGCCATGTCCGGGGTGTAAGGGTGTGTGTGAGCACCCACGATTCAAGCCGAGCCGGGTCCAAAAAAGGGTGAAGAACAAACCGGCGCCAAACCGAATCTCTATTTCTAATATAAACCCCCTAAACGTTGATCTGTTTCAAACTACATTCGCTTTATCTGTCTCATCAGAAGACGCAGCTTCCTGGACTTGTTCCCCAAACCCTAAACCTTGCTTCTGGTTTCAAGTGAAGCAAACGGGAGTGATGTCACACCACGAAGTGAGAGCCTGCCTTCACCTTGGCAGGAAGTTTCATTTCAGCTACGCCACCAAGAACAGGAAGCCATCTCTTGTCTGATCTTCGCTTGCTTTTGCTTAAGTGTGAAAACCCTTCAACTTACAGAAAAAAAATAAAATACATGCTCACGGAGCAGCTACTAATTTGCATATCTTAAATCTAACATTTGCTGGTTTTCTGTAAAGTGGCAGATAGAAAATTAGAAGAAAATCCTGTACAGATTGAGGACTTTGGGTTTTTGTCAGTCGCTCCTTTAAATAAAATTGGTTGAAGTAGTGAAACTTCTCAGAAGACCTTTTGGATCTTCTCACTGACTCCTCCTCACGAACCAGCTAACAGGCCCATTGATGCTCGCTCATGCACCAACATCGTGCTGTGCAAGCTGCGGCCCTTCCGCTTGCACACTTTCCTCCATGTTTTGATTTCCCGCTCTTCTTCCAAAGAGACAGACAAAAAAAAGAAAACAGATGGCCACTGGCTGCAGGAGGGAATATCTTCATTTCTGCTGCTCATTTTGTGTGAAATAGCTACATTTATGAGCGCTTTCAGATCTCTTCAAAGTCATTGATTGTGCAAGCTGTTTGATCATCACGCTTTACCCCGAAGCTTAAAATGCTTTACTTCTGTTTACATACACAAGAAAATGGGGGATAAAAGGGGAAGAAGAGGAGTAAAAACTCTCCGGGGAGCGAGGCTCTCACACCGGGTGGTGAGCTGACGTGAATCCAGATGAAATGCGGCTTTTCATACGTTTTTAATGCAATAATACACGGGACTCCTTTTTAGAGCTTAGATAATTGGAGCAGAGCTGACAGAGTTTTACTTGATCCTGCTGTGGGTTTACACCAGGCTCTGCATGGTGGCAGGATGATATGAATCCACACCATATCCTGTCAAACATCTAATATTCTTTTTATTTATATTAAAGAAGAAACTTTCTTTTACAGCCACAATTCAGTGTAAATGACTCTCAGGTCAAAGAGAACAGAGAGAAACCTCGTTTCTGCCAGAAAAAAATCACATTTTTAGTGTGAAGATCTAAATATGGATTTCCTTTGAGATCTCTGAAGCACATGATATTTGGCTATTTCCACTTCTGAGACTTTAGCCTCTTCTATTCAGGAAGTGGCTCTTAAGCAAGCAGCAACATGTTTAAGCAACCAAAAAGAAGCTTTTCTCAGCTTTCTAGTTTAACAAGTGGATTCTGATAAGTAACAGGACTCTCATTGCTTACCTCAGTGTTTCCAGATCAGCCTCACCGACTTATTCTCAACATCGGAGCATCGGCCCAACAGAAAGGCTTGCAGTTGATTATTACACCTCAAGTTCAATAAATGTTAAAGCCACAGCTGTGTTGTTGCACCTTTGGTTAAAATGTGTCTCAGTGAACACAATGCAAATACAATGCAATCCCATCTCAGTACAGTCAGTTTAATTTGCAAAGTCCTCCAGGGCTAATATTTATATTTCTTGATAATCTAAGTTACCCAACAAACATATACTGAGTCAAAACCATGTATTTATATATACTGCCTGTCCTGTATGACTAAATGCCTCCAGAATGAGAACATTATGTCGCTCAAAGTCAGATTTTGTGTAGATTTGCCTGTAAAATTTCTGACCTGAGTCAAATGTTTTGTGTATCTTTTGCTCAAATCCCCACAATCCCTTCAAAACACTGACTATAACAAATCTACTGACATCTCATTGTCCACCTCGAACCATTTGGATCCAAGACTTAGTTTGTTTTTCAGAGGTTGCATAATTATTTCTACATAATGTCCTTTCCACATGATGTCATTTATTATGCAAGTGCAACAGTCCCTTGTGGAGAAAACAAACCCCACTGCCACTCTTTTACTTCACAGTTGTGTACTCTACTCAAAAAGTGATGATGGTCTGACACTGGGACGAATCAGTTAAGGAAAGTTATGGATCCCAGCACAATGTGGCGATGGTTGGAACCAGGAGCTCAAGAGGACCTGTGCATGGAAAGTGTGCATATGAAAAAAACCCCTTTGTCAGACGTATGTTTGGAAATGCCAAAAATGGAGTCATATATGTTTTTTCAACAGTTTGTGTCTAAAGATCAACAAGGAATTGTCACAAATGGGCCAAATTTGCTCATGATTTGGTTGTTTTGATTTGAAATATTGTTTTTGCTGTTTACCTGAAGTCTTGTCTACAAAACCTTCCATCCATACATATAGAACATTTGGTAACATTCACCACATATTTCACAGCTCTGTCCACTTAAAAAAAATATTTCTTTGCTGGATATTCCCAGCAAGCTTTCTTTGCTCGGAATAAATGTAGCGCCTTCAGTCATCTGGAAACAATACGCTGTCAAGAATAAAGCTGTGGAGCGTCTCTGTCTTTTATCTTGGCTGATTTATTTAGATTTTTCTTAATATCAATGTCATGCAAGGAAACTGCAAGATGTTGCCTTAAAACACATCCAAAAATGCTCCATCATCTAACCCAATTGTTGTCAGAAAATTACAAAGCCATGATATCAGTTGGGGTTTAACGACGTAGCAACTTTAGTGTCAAAAACTCAGCAGACTTTGAAGAAAGCTTAGCAAAAAGAATCAGTTTTGGTGATTCTGACATAAAACCGGAAAGGATTATTCTGCTTTTATTGTCCTTTCTCCCAGAGAGAGTGAGAGGCTTTACTAATTACTCATGTATATTTTTTAATGTCAGAACATGAAACTATAGTACTTTGTTTATTTAAATATTAACATGCATTTCCGATAACCATTTAAATGTGAAATGGTTTATTTTTAGTGTAAAAGAGGAAGTTAGTCGTAGACGTGACACGACGAGCTTAAAACAGGAAAATCTACATATATGGCATTTTGACTTCTAATAAAAGCATGACAGCATTCGGATCAATCAACTGTAATTTTGAAAGTTTAATCTTGCAGGACTTGTTCATACATATGCTATAGCTATGTGTAATGGACGACTGAATAAAGAAAGTTTTTTTTATGTGACATTTTCTACGCCCTTCCTGAGACATTTACTTGACTTGAATGGCATGTTCCTTTGTCTTTTCCTTTTTTAAATACTTTTATAATCAAATAGTTTTATTCATTATGAAACTTTGTTCCATAGCAAAATCATGTAAATCAAACATCACAGAACAATCAAGCAAATCAGAACCAAACATGGAGATTTTTGGTTCAGTTCAGTTTTTATGCTCCACTAATCTGGAACCAACTTCCAGAAAACTGATAAAGAAAACGTTGAAACAATAAGTTCCTTTAAATCAAGACTAAAACTCCTTTTGTTCAGAGCTGCCTTCAATGAATTACAACTGGAACATCATAAAGTGTTGCCTGTTTCTCAACTTGCCGTTATTTTTCCTTATTTTGCCACTGCAATGTAATATTTCTGACTATTTGTTGTATCGTCAATCTAATGATGCAACACTCTGAATTATCTAATAGCGGTAAATGTGCAATACAACAGAAATAGTCATGGCTGCAATTTAAATATGTGTTGGTGTTAAGATATTTTACAGTCGGCTTGCTGTTTAAATTTTGTCAGGATATGATTAGAAATGCTACTAAGAACCAGAGAAAGTGGTCATCATCCCATGACACTCTGTGAACTCATTTTCACTTGCATTATATTTAAGAGGAAGAATTTCTTGCTTTAACTTAAGCACACAAAATGAAAAATGTATGATAATACTGTCCTACAACAGTAGTTTTAATACAGAAATATAATTCAGTGAAACAAGGCTTCCTCATCATTCAAACACATAGCTAGCATATTTAAAAAAAAAACCCTAAAACACAAATTGTTCAGTGGTACTGTTGAGTTTCTCTCTATCTTTGTCACTGTAATCAAAAATCCAAAACAGGATTCACATGGCTTCAGAGATGACTCAGTTTGTGGAGAGAGTCAGCAGGTTGCTGCAGAAACACAGATCTGATCTTATGAAATTAGAGTCGCTACGGTCAGGAAGAGGGAAAAGGTTAAAAAGCCAAATGTGCCGTTTGATGCT
Organism: Poeciliopsis prolifica; assembly: GCF_027474105.1. NCBI lineage: Eukaryota > Metazoa > Chordata > Actinopteri > Cyprinodontiformes > Poeciliidae > Poeciliopsis > Poeciliopsis prolifica. The sequence goes on from NW_026562377.1 coordinate 6,191,983, forward strand.
GGGCAATGCACAGTGAGAGTGGTGTCCCAAAACACTGAATAAACATAATACTTTATACATTTTCATACATTTATACAATGTAGCTGCCTTCAAAGAGCAAACAGTGATGCTGGACTGTAGAGTAATAAACTCTGAACTTCGCTGAGGTCAACTTGTTATCCGTTGTTTCAATACTGGGAAGGCCCCAGCACCAAGTAAGTTTTCCAGTCAGTCTATGATGGTGTGTGCAGTGACAAAGGGAAGTTGGCAAACCTCTAGCTTTGGTTAAATTATATTTTCTCAAATAGCTGATCCACTTTAGGTACTTTCTCAGTTGTACCTACTGAGAAATTAGGTAGTTGGTGTCAAAACAATTTTTCTGACATTATAGAACTACAGTAATAATCTAGATACTTTGCACTGCATGAGATGTGTTTGACACATTAATAATTTTTTAAAATCAGTCTAAGTATTGCTGTGGTCAAGTCAAAACCTCCTTTTGACTCACTGAGCAATGACTGTTCTCCCAGAAGCCTCTGCAAACCCAACCAAACTCTAATATTTTGTCCATCAAAGGTGTTAGACCTGGCCCAAGAACAAGGCCTGAACAATTCTTGTGGGCTATGGTTGCATTAGCTATTTGTTTCTCTCATACGCTATGCTACGCTGTCTATTTTTGCAAGACCGACCCGCTGAACACCCAAAATGCTGAGTGCTAAAGCTGACCTGGTTAGCTCTGCAGTCTCATAGCAAACGGTAACTGATCATCTTTGCTAGCGGCTTCAAAAACTTAAGTTTCTCTTGTTTTTTGTCTTCTGTCTTGTTAATCTCCTTTACTATAATAAAATAAGTAAAACATCCAAAGTAAACAATTAAAATGCTACTTTTCTGTCTTTAAGTAGCCTCAATTGTTAACAAGTGCTTGTCTTTTTCTTATTTTTTTAGGTTGAGCTCATCAGTAACAAATAAACATTGAGTAATAGGTTTTTGGTGTGAATTTTCTCTTATAGTCATTACTGACATGGGGATAACATTGTTTGAGACACAAAAAATCCTTTTTGCACACAGCAGCAAAAGTGGAAGTCATTTTTATTTTTAAATGCACAAACGTGGCCAGTAAAACTGATTCTAACTTTATACATTTTAAAATAGCTTATGCCCATTACTCTGCATAGGTGTTATAAATTAACCAGTCATTCCTTCAACATTTTATCATCTTGATGTTTCCTATTTCATCTTGTTAGATTTAATCATAATTTAATGATCATAGATTGTTATGGCCTTAGAAGCAAATCACAGTTAATGCCTATTTTACTTATTTGGCACATTTAAAAGCAATAAATGTGACACCAAAAGATTTACTACCAAGGCAGATGACATAAAACACAATAAATGAGCAGAATGTAATGAATCAGAAAGTCACAATACAGAAAGTTAGCTATGTTTTCAATTGCACTTGAATCTAAAGGGGATCTTAGAGGCTTAGAAGTCTGCTCTGCTGTGTGTCTGTGCCAAAGTTGTTGGCAAGATTTGTGGCAGCTACCGAAAAACCTCAGCAACCTTTATTTTTAAATCTTGTGCCCTGACATCGAAGAGAAACTGACTTGCCGAATGAAGTGCTCTGAGAGAGGCGTGTTCATGTTAAAACTTTCAGCTACGTATGACGGGGTTCGACAATTTTGAAGATTTAAATCGCCGTATCAAAACTACTTAAATGAATCCAGAAGTGGATAGAAGAAGAAGCCAGCTCAGCAATATGATCACAACAAAAGCAAAACACACAGAATTGATTTAGACCAACATAAAGATGTGCAAAGTCTAAGACACAGAAGAAAAGCACTGATAACTTCTTGCTAAGTGGAATATAGAATTTGACTTGACATTGGTGATGTTGTCAACCAGTAAAACAGATTTTATAAAAGCATTTATCTGCTTCTCTAATTGCAAGGCGCTCTCAAAAAACCCCCAGATTCCCAACAGCAAAACAACAAGGAGTCAGAGGTCAAATTGTGGTGGAGACGTTCCTCGGAAGAGAAGATTTACAAGGGATGTGACTTTAATTTATACTCTTCTCTAGCCAAACAAACTGGGCCACAATTTTGACCAAATGCTGTTTAAAAAAGCTCAGACTGAACAAACAACTTGAGTTGTGTTTGTTTGCCAAGATGAAGGTAGTTTAATTGCAGCAAATGCTACATAAAAGACGTGGGTATCACAGCTCATGATTCTGAGTATACATTATGTTAATCTTGGACTTTGAAATGTTTTATTTTTGTTTAAAAAAATAATGGATGAGTAACTTTTTTTGGCTAAATATTTGTTTTCCCTCAGTGTGTTTAATCTTTTTTTTTTTGTCATTTATTATTGTTGAATAAGCTCAGTGAAATGCATAAGCTCAAAAACTCATGCACATCAGAGGGAAACCTGCACAGCTGCAAGGTGAAAGGAAACTTGATGTCGTACCTCCCACTCAACAGTCACTCTGTCTGAGGAGATTCCAGGATCTAACCTCCAGATTACATGCAAGTCTTGTGGCATTTCACGTCCTCTTAAAGGGAACCGTCTCAAAGTCTTGAGGTCAGCTTTCTTTATGGTCAGCCGGTAAAGTGAAATTAACAACTCTGTAGGGTTTTACTAGTTTCCAGAAACAGCAGAGTAGGAATTAACACAATTGCATGTGTTAACAGTAAAAGTTGCCTCTGTTTTCTATTCTAAGCTCCTGCTGCTTATGTAGGAGTAGAGAACGAAGGTGTGGTTTTACATGGGAAACTGTGTCACAACTTCCCCAATTTAGATGTTTTTTGTTTTTTTACTTCAGTTTTTAATAACTTGCATGGCTGACCAAAGTGTTAATTTTTTTAATCAGACTTCCTCTCACTTACAGCTTCAATGTGTCGTCAACAATCCTTTTACCTCTTCTTTTTTTCTTTCTCATTTCTGAACCATATGTTTTTTCATCTCCATAAAACAGCTAAAAATTGGTGAAGGAAGAAGGCCAGAGACTACCTATTGAAATGTGTTGTTAGTTCCTCTCTGCAGTCACAGCTGCGACCACAGGGTGGAGAGATAAAAATGGATTGCAAGCAATGCATGTGTGTGTGTGTGTGTGTGCATGTAGTAGGTGTAGTGCATCTTACATTTTTTCCTCCTGTCTCTGCAAGGTGCACCCACACTTTGTAAGTGGGTTAACACTTTCAGTCAACATCAGAATTGGCGCTGCCTGGTGACTTTTGCACTTGAAATGTCACTGGCAGATCATTTGGATGGGGAAAAGGTATGCTGCACAAAGATGATGCACTTGTAAAATTTGTGCAAAAGAGTATCTGCTAAAGTTAGGAAAGAAGACTTCTCATAACTACAAATTGTTGTTTTGTATTACATATGCGTGTTTGTCAACTGTTTGGATATCCAGTAACAGATTCATAAGATGGTCAAATAAATCAACTAACAGTTAAATTTGTAAAGATTCTAATCTTACAATTGAGGAAGATGAAGAACACAAATAGAAAGATGAGTCAAAGTTTATCAATTGCTTGATAAACAGTGAATCAATCATTTATAAGGCTACTGCTCAAACCAGTTAGGTGTCTAAAGATGTCGATAATGACTTTCTGAAGCTCCTATGTAGCATCAGAAGGAGGAAGGAAGGGGATTTAAGGTGTTAGTGCAAGATGGGATCCTTTGAATATTACAGGAACTACTGATGTACTGATATTTAATGTGCCATAGGAAATGAATAAAGAGGGAGTGATATTGCCGCTAGTGTGTTAAGCCCTTGGTGAGAAAAGGCCTCCAGTTTGTGAGCTGCAAGCATAGTTTTTAAAAAGAGTTGACTAGAGGGAAAATAATTCAAAACGTTGAGGTATGCTTTGAGACCACTATTCTGTTTAAATGGTCAAAGTTCGTGCTTTGGGTTCCTTACACAGATCATCATGTTTCTCCTGGGATTTTCTAATTCTTGAATGAATCCACCTTGGCACTCTACTGGGGCTGGGCAATAAATTGATTTTATTTATCTATTAATCAAATTAGCTGTTTATGAAGATTAAATATCAGTGCACTTATTGTGGTTTGGTAGTTCAGACCCCCCGGGGCCGACCATTTGGCCTAAAACGCATATTTTAGATCTTATGTTTACTCGGACTTTGAATTTGGGTCAACTCCCAGGAGAGATGATTAAAATGATAGCAAGTTTTGGAAAATATATTCCGCCATTCGTAACATTCATTAGGAAAAGAAAGGAAGAAAAAGAAATCTAAATTCTCTCCACATTGTGGGAAGTTTCCAGTGCCGGAAAATCATCACCATGCCTTCCTAGAGGCTTGTTTTTTTTAAAAGAAGTGCTCCGTTCCTCCAGTTTGCTTGGAGGAGAGAGATAAATGTCTCAAACGTTTTGAACTAATAACACTGCATAACAGAATCGCAAAGCCTCTTTGACTTATTTATATAGTTGAGAGCAAATTGGAGCCGATTTTCTTTGTGCTTTTGGGTAAACAGAATTTATCCCTTCAGTATTTAATAACTGCCTTAGAGTGGAAACTGAAACTGCAGTGGCTGCTGCCACCAAGTCTTGCTCTGCGTCTTTTTTTGCCGTCAGTTAAGGGTTTCTGACCACTTGCTTTCTGAGGATTCTGGTGGCAATTATTGAGGGCTTCCTGTCTCTGCCACCCCAGGTTGTGCAGCCACTCTCCCATCCATGCCTCTCACTGCGTCTGTAAGAAAGATAAGTGACTTTTTGCATGATTATCTTGGTGTGCATGGTCTATTCTCTTGACTTTGACATACTTCTAATGTGCAAACGTCTCAACAGTCCAGGTATTTTGTGGGTTCTGTGTTTAGCAGAGCCAATTCAGTCGATAAAGCTGTTTATTGGTTGCGTCAGGTGACATACCACTTTTGCAAATGTATGCTTTGATTAAAAATGAAAAAAATTTGAGACTACAGTCATCACTGAAAGTAGAATTTAGTGATGAATTTGGATTGAATCCTGCTTTACTAGTTTTATCTCACCATTTATTGCAAACGTGAATGATTCTAAATTTCACTCAGACATGTACTTTGCAGTCAGGGTTGAACGTTTTAGTAACAACTCTATGCCTTGAACAATTTATGCTGTTGTGGAGGCACAAGCGAGTTGAACCCGGTACCTGCAATAAACGAGTTAGTGAGTATATTTTCAAAAGAGCTGCGTAACACTCAGTCAAATGAAAGTGATGGGCTGGTGATGCATTTGAGGTTGCATATGACAGGTGGCTTCTGGCTCTAAAAATACATTGTCCCCTGAAACAAATCATAAAAGAGCTTGCATTACTTGAAGATTAAAAGCAAAGTTTACTTTAAGTTAAAGTCACTTGATGAATAAAATTGTTAACTCAGAAAACAGTTTTGACTCGGCTTATCTTCATTATTGCCGCTAGAGGAGTTAAATGACAGTGAGACTTCAGTGGGACTGTGCGTTGTGTTTCAGATCATTGTCAGAACAACCCCTTTTACACTTCCCCTTTCTCCTTCCTGTCTGCTCTCTTCAGATCACTCCGTCTTTGCACACTGTGGCGCTCTCAAGTTTTCTTTACACACCCCTCTGACTGAGTACACCACCCACGAAGCTATGCCTATCAAACTTGAAAAGAATATTTTACTGTAATTTTGGTTCTCAAATCTGCACAGAGCACCAGTGGGCCTCATGTTGCGTTGATTAAACCAACAAAGTCAGCTTCCACCTTCTGAGTTTCACAACTCATCTGTGTCTTCTGCTGGTGAGGCAACTAAAAAACCACTGGAGGGCAGTGTGGCCTCATGTTGCACAACAGCTGTTCCTCTTTTTCATACACATCTCTCCTCTGACTTGTTTTTTTTTTTTTTTTTTTTTTCAGGGGGTGGGGGGATAGCCAAGCAGCTGAATGCATTTCACACACACACAAACACTACACACACACGTGCGCTCAGTGTTGCGATTTGGACTCTTTTTGGTTCCTCTCTGCAGATGACTGACAGGTTCTTAACGAGAGCAGCCTCGAGCGTTTGCCCTCCAGGCCTGTACATCAACCATCAACATACAACGCACGCACTCACGCACATGCACGCTCACTCCCATATTTATAGGTGCATACACACTCATAATCCAAACACACACATATCCACTCTCCTTGTTTTTGACTTTTTTTTTTCAAACATTCACCATCCCATCTTCCAGGCTTGATCACTCAGTCCATTGCTGAGGAAATGTTTGACTGTCACTGGGAGACGATTAGGTGGCCCAGCATTGTTATGTTTCTATGAGGCAACCTCAACCAACATGGAAAAAATGCCAGCCGTGCCGTTCACAAAGGCTCAATACAAACTGCACCAAACAATGCGACAAAGGCCAAGCTGAAGTCCTCGTGGTCCACAGTGATGAGCTGGCGTAGCCGGAGAGGTTAGATGGAAACCCGGAGCAGCACATCCCCCTTTCCTCCCATTCATCCCTCCTCTCACCTTTATTACCTCTCTTTTTCCGAACAGGAGAGAAAACCCAATTAAAATACTATGTGGATGGATGCGATGAAGAAAGACATACCTCCTCAGTGACATTCCTTCTACCCCCCGTGAGGTGACAGATCTGGCGCATTGAAGAGGAGGAGAAGAATGGGCAGGCTCCTACCCTATACTGTCGCCATTAAATGTTGATGTATAACATCAAATTATAATGTACACCACACTGGGAATAAATGTGTAAAATAAAAACCTGCTGCAGATTCCCCTCTCATACATACATATACTATTTGTTTGTATGTTGCTGTAGCAGAGATTCCCACATGCCAGACAAAAACCTGGTACAGCAGGAGGTGGAGGATGTATCTATTTTTTACATTTCACTTACAAACACACATACACACACAATAACAGATTCAGGTCTTCCATGTGCATCACTCCCTCTACCCCCCGCTTTCTCCTTCTTCGCTCTTGTTTTTCTCTCGTGCTGACCCAACATCCGGTCCTCCCAGGAGATTCTGCTTTCTGCTACCAGACCGGGCCTGAACTGCGTGCTCACACACACACACGCACACAGAAACTCTCCACACTCCAACTGGCTTTTTCTCTCTGCGGAGACATGAACTGCCTGTCAATCCAGCAGCAGTTCAGTGCAGATCTCAGCGCTTCCACATTGCAGGGGTCAGGGGCTCGAAATATTTGTGTGAGCAGAAAAAAACATGGGGTCAAGGAGCTGGACAAGTGTGAGGACTCCTCTATTCAGGCCCTTTAAATACATTGCTGATATTTACCTGTATGTCAGGAATGCATGTGCACACCCCCAGCACCAGAAGGTGGAAAACAATCAACTCCAATCACAAGACAGCAACATTCTAGGCATAAAAACATCTCTATTCCTGCAAAAATATCCTTAAGGGATTTTGAAAATTGCAACAGAGCTCCCATCAGTGAGAAAGTACAGAGAGACAGGAGTGTTTGCAGTATTCTCACACACATGCATATACAGATCTTCTTTTGGGGCTTTGAGTGGCCATTTAAAAATCTGCACGGCAGTTCACTGACCCAGCACTAACGAGGCAGTGATCCGGGCCTTTGAGGAGTATCGCCTCTTATCTAGTGAATGCACAGAGCTGGCTATCTGCTGACCGAGTTTGACCACTGCTTAAGCTGATTAGCCTGCCTTCCAGTCAAGTTACAGTAAGCAGGAATACAATGAGAAACATTTTCCGCATGGGAATTTTTAAACTGTGAAATGGATGCTACCTTTTCCCAATCAGAAATGCCAGCATCAACATTCCAGGCTCATATCAAGATGTATAAACAACAGCACTCTTTTCACTTGCAATCTGTCAAGTTAGATTGGATAAATGGACAGTGGTTGAGAGATGGCAAGGCGGGCATGTGATGGTCGAAGTGTCAGGGACTCAGGGATCCACTCCTTTAATGAGAATCTATGACCCGCACTGATAAAGGGCCTGACTGAGAGACTGTGACAAGGCCTAATGCTCACATGTACAAATGATGTGGGTGGTTGGCTGAAGAGGGTGTAGGACATTTCTGTGGAAATGATACCCGACAGCACGCGTGGCATTTCAAACAAGGGACAATTTTACAAAAAGATGCAAAGCATGAATTATAAACTTATGAGGAAACAACTTTGTTCAAGACATTCAGAAAAAAAATTATCTGAAGATTTGATGGAAAGCAATTTTATTGACACAAAGTTTTTTTTAAAAGTTTGTTTCAGTTGTTCTTTTTCTTCTCATTATTTTTGTTTTGCACTCACTTTGACCCTCAATATAAGTGTCAAAGTTACTCAACAGATTTATTTTCACAAGCATATTCATACAAAACATCATTAGAAGTTTCTTTGGGTGTATATTAAATGTAATGGACACAGAGACAAAAAAGAAAGTGAGAAAGATGGGAAAAGATTTAAAAGGAAAGGAAATAGGAGTAGAGGAGAGAAAGAAGCACAGGAAGAACCAAAGTCAACACCCTTGAAGTCTTCCACTAAACCTTCAGAAAGAGAAAAAACTAAACAACAACAAACAACATCTGCTTATATAATAGTAGCAGTTATAACTTTTTGAAAAGTACATAATACAAGAGGTATTTAGTGGCAGCCCAGCAGAGTGTGTTTGACAAACACTTGTGCGTGTTTATGTGTGTCAGTTTGCTTGACCCACATTGGACATTCTCCAATGTGGGTGTGGGGACCACAGGTCCACCCACCAGGATGCGAGGACAACCTGAGGAAGACCGGAGCCAGAGACACCCCAGACACAAAGAGCCACCAATGCATAGACGCAACCACCTTTTCCCAAACAAACATTCACACCTGGGAGTAAAATCCCAGCTCCCAATAGTGTCACCCCAAAGGGGCGACTCATCTCTGGACCCAGAAGACGGTTTCCTTCATTCCTTGGTGGAGATGAGCAGACAGTCCCAACCTCCATAGCATCAGATCAGCCCATCAGCCCCTTCAAGGGCCGTGCAGCATCCGAAAGACCTGGGCCTAGACGGACTCTGATTCCATCTGGAGAAGGTGGAGAAAGAGTCCTTGCAGCCTAAACGAGCCAACCAGAGCAGACCCAGGTTGAAATAGTTCCAATCCCCCAGCGAGCTCTAATCTCAACTCTGCAGACTTTCCTCCAAGACCCAAAATGGGTTCCCCGACAGGTCCACCCCGAATCAGCACACAAAAATCAAACATGCGACCCCGCACACAGACGTCACAAATCTCATATCCACAAGGGGCACTGCAGGAAAGCTACAACCCCAGAAAGATGATGAGGACACACCCACCTGGTGCAAGCTCTGCTGCCCATACCCCACACTCCATGGAAGCCTCTGCCACATCCTGCCCACAAACACACAACGTGCCACAATAGCAAGGATGCATGACACTGCCCACACCTCGTATGCAAATGCAACTGATCAGAGGCCATCAAGCCATCAACCACATAAAACCCCCTTGATTCAATACCAGAACAAGACCAGCAACCCCAGCAAGCGTCTTTGGCTGGAGGCCCACAGCAGGTGGTTAGCTTAGCCTACATAGAAGAGCAACAAGGTAACTAACCTGAGGAATTTCACCATGTCTAAAAATTAATAGACATGTTTTTGATTGGATTGATATTAGGGCATTTATTACAGCATTAATTTATGTAGTTTATTCTGAATTTATATTATATTTTTTTATGCAGATAAAGTGTGAGAGTTAATTTAGCCCATCAGGTGCTGACTGTCATTTACACTGACACATTTAGAAAAATACCGGTGATGTTAATTTCCTCATATAATTGTCCCTCTCCCCCTCTGAAAATAAGAATTAATTTAATGAGGAACTTGCTTCAAGCTGTGTAAATGAAGTAAAACATGCCTAATAAGATTTTTGATTTGTGAAAATTGAAATGGCATCAGATTCCCCTGGTGTGGTAATTGTTCAAAGATCCACAAATATTAAGAAACCATACAAACAGCACACGAATGCATGCAAAACCACACTCACTCACAGCCTTTGTTATGTTGAGAGCATTTGTCTCTGCACGGCAGAGAGGGGTTAAATCCGATTGAGTCGATATCACTGGAGAATAGCACATACGGTGTGCAGTCTGAGTGTGTGCACAGGTTGTGTACATGTGTGTGTTTGTGCATGAGCAACATGGAGCCTGGGGACTTCCTCCCTCTCCGTCTGCAGCCCTCAGTTGAAATAGAATTGAATAGTCTGAATTCTCGATGGTAAATGTTCACAAAGTCAATACGAACTGTTAAATCTCCCCTGCATTGGGGTTAGGGGCATTACCATTTCTGAGACTTCAGGAAAACACACACATTCACACACACACACACACACAGATAGTGAAGGAATAATCGCCAGACACCCCAAGAGATGCTAAAATATTTTTGAGTCCTTTGCAAAATGCTTACTGTACATCCTGCTTAAAAATTCTGTTTTAGCGTAACTCGGTGATTGAAGGCTTGTTTTCAGTTTTGTTCACTAACGTCAGAACAATGATGATGGAGGGAATGCGCCGTTTTTAAAGTGACATCAGTGCCTGAGGGACAGTGGTTATTACTGATGTAACTATGAATCAAGACTCAAGATTCTTCAAACACAAAGAAAGATGGGAATTGTATGACTTACAGACTACCCTTATGGAATACCTGTTGTTTTTTTAGGTTTTGTAAATTCTGTCAAAATTTTAACAAAAGAAAAAAAAACCTACACAGATTTTAGATCATTTAAAATTCAGCCAAGTTTCATAGCATGTTGCAAGCCAACAAATGGATCCAATTTATATCTTATTAGGTCTCATTTAATGAGACATTATTGAAGAAAGTCTCATCATAAATGAATTACTATGTGATTTATAAACTGATTTAACTGAAAATATATTAGTTTTGTCTGAAAAATGAACATGGATTAATTTCAAAAGTTGTTAACTCATGCTATTTCATCTTTTTTGGCAGAATCATTGTAAAGAACTTCATTCAGATCACAGAAGCTAATCAGGATCATACCTGGTCAGTGTGTGGATGGACCATGTTCTCTCCGGGCATGCCTGGGTTTTCTCCAGGTACTCCGGCTTCCTCTCACAGTCCAAAGACGTGACTGTTGGGTAAATGGTTTTTACCCTTTACCCAAACCCCAGTTGCCTTAGGTGTGAATGATTTAAATTTAAAGGTGTGGATGATTTAAACTACATCAAGTTCAAATCATGATTCGATTGTGATGATTCACAACAAATTTTATCTCAAGACACATTCTATAAAATCCAGTTTGAAGAAAAAAAATACAAATCTGAAAAGTGTGGGATACATATGCAACTAGCTCCATGACTCACTAATTTCTATTACATCATTTTGCTGCGATTACATCTACAGATCTTTGGAATACTTATCTATCAGCATTAAACAAATAGAAAAGGAGAATGTCTGCAGGCATTTCTTTCTAAACTCCATTTTCTCCAGGTTTGATCTTCATCCATCCGTCTTCCTCGCCCCTATGACCAGTTCTCACAAAAAAGAAAATGCCCCCAGTGTTCATGGTTAGTTTTGCTCTCACTTTGCTTTTTGCATACAAGCAGAAAAGTTTACCTTCTTCTGTTTGTGGTGTCTCCTACTTGGCCATTAGCAGGATTTCTTAGGTCTTTCTTTCATTTTTCAGTAATGTCTGGATTTATAGAGTGCATGACCAGTAGATTCCTCTCTAACTTTCCTTTAAACTTCTCCACAACTTTTTTGTCCAGTTTGCCATGTTCCTTGGTCTTCATGATGCTGTTTGTCCACTAATATTCTCTAACAAACATGAGATTTTTACTGAGAATCAATTACACACAGAGGTGCTAAATTCACTAATTAGGTGTGTATGATTTTATTTTCCTCTTCTTAATTATGCCCTTCTTTGTGAAGCAGGACAAAGCACATTTGGATTGTAAAATATCTTTTCTGTGTTAGAGACAGTATCAGTTTAGGACAATAATCTGTGTTCATCATTTTAAATAGCAAGCTCTTATAAGGTGTTCCATTTTGTATTTAAAGATTTGTGTTATGTGGTTATTTTTAAGGTACATCTGTGTGATTTTCAATGCTAGATATTGTTTTTATATTCTCTTATCACATGAAGTGTCTGATAAGTGAATGCTGCAAACATTTGGAGTTCTGTGCGAGTCTTCAGAATACATCCTGCTGCTTTTCGGCTCAGGTCGGTGGCAGGTTACTACCGTGTGCGCAGAGTTCACACAGCGCTTCTGTGTAGAACCAAGATAAGTTAGTTTGGAGAAATTTGCAACGCAGTGTGGCGGTGAGCTTTCACGAGTGCTGTAGCCTCTAATATGTCCTGCTGGTCATTAACGGCGGGCCAGCGCGGACCTTTTACTGCACCGCAGCGTCTAGTTGGAAGCGGGAAGTATAAAACCCCAGGCCCTGTCACTCAGTGTCATTTAAACCAGGACTGATTGGAACTTTCTCTGGCCTTTGCTTTGCCTCCTTCCTCCCCGCTTGCGTTCTTTCCTGGCCGGTTCATGAATAATGAATGAGGATATATGCAGGCTGGAGCTCAGATATTAATGGAGCAGGAAAACAGAAGGAGAACCATCCTCTGTGCTGCCAGCCATTTCCTTTTTTACGACACTGAAACTGCCCCTGCCCAGTTTCCCTCTTTTTCCTACCTGGCCTTTTCCTCCATCTTTTCTTCCTCTCCCTCCTTCTAAGACCAAGCTCAGTTTCTGTCTCTTTCCAGCCTGGAGTTATTCTTTTCTCTTCTAGTTGTCACTGTGTGGCCAAAGGGTGGACAGGGACCAGGAATTGAGAATGTGGAACTATAAATTATACAAAAAAAAAGGCCAGACACAACTGGAGGACAAAATGAAAAATAAAAAATTGACTTACTCTATTAGCAGGGTGCCTATTGTCTGTTACAGCATCTCTGTTCCATTCAAGGGCATGGCACAGAGTTTACTTCTTTGTCTGCCCTCATCCTGTCTCTCCTCCAGCCCTTCCGATCCGTCCACTCCGGCCAGAGCGTCCGGCCAAACCCTGGAAGTCAAGGACACAAGGTACGGCAGAGTTAGGTGGAGGGCAGCTGAGTGAACTCTGCCCTCAGAACGCATTCTTATTCAGCTGCACTACGCTGTTGCACAGTCTAAAAAATGTTTCTTTTAGTAAATAAATAATATCAGAACTTTAAGTATGCTTTGCAGGAAAAAAGCTCAACAGTTACTGGGACCAGAAAAGGTTTTCTGAAACCATGAGGCATTAGAGGAGCTGGCAGTATTCGAAGTCTGGCAGAGCCAAGGCCCATCCTTGGATGACTTGCCCAACAAGGCCAGAGGGCGCTGATAACGGGCACAGCCTTATAACCCTCCTTGCGTGCCAAAATGTCTCTGCGTACTTCACATCCGCACCTTATAAGGTCAGATGAGCAGGGAGTCGCTTCTCTTCTGTCCAGAAAGCTGTGAATTGGCTGCTGGTGGAGGGCTGTGGTGGTCAGGCCAGATCCCACCGTCCTAAATCTCTGACCCAGAGCTGTTTCATCATCTCCGGGACCAACTGTCTCCTCAGATGACCGATTTATCCCATCAAAATGAAGTCCGGCTCTAATAACGTCAATACCTTTCCGATAATATAAGGATTGCTAGTAGTGCTGTTTTATTTTTAAGCAGCATTCAATTTTTATACTTCTCTAATTTGAAACAAACTTCCAGAAAACATGCTGAGTTCCTTCAAATAAAGGCTAAAAGATCATTTGTTTAGAGCTTTCTGTTTTTCAACCTATAACCTCTTTAAGTTATTTACCACTTGAGTGTAATGTTTTGCTTGTTTTTTTATTTTGTCTTCTTTTTAAACATGCAAAGCACTTTAAACAATCCTGTTCCTCAAACATGCTGTACAAATTAAATCTAAATAAAATCTGAAGTTAATTTATAACTGACTTAGATGCAAAAGTGATGCTTTAACCACAAACATATTTTAATTGGGTGTATATGTTATAGATGCCAAGTGCCAGGACTCGGACTTGAACCTTGCGAGCCACATAAAGTTCTGGTCTTCTCTGCATCCCCAGAACCAGAACCAAGAGAGGAGAAGCAGCTTTCAGCATCTATGCACCAAAAATTTGGAACAAACTTCCAGAAAACTGTAAAACAACAGAAACCCTGACTTCCTTTAAATCTCAACTAAAAACACACCTGTTTAGAATTGTATTTGAAATGTAACATGTAACAATGTACTGTTTATTCCATGATGCATGACTTTGTGTTCTTGTGTTTATGATGTAAAGCACTTTGAAATGCCTTGCTGCTGAAATGTGCTATACAAATAAAATTTGATTTTGATTTGATGTAAATGGAAACAGGAAACAGTGGTCAGTGCTGTCTGTCACCCTATTAACATTTCATCTCTATATTCATTTATTCACAGAGGTACTATTATTTCCGCGCACACACGCGGTTCAATTTGAACTTTGCACAACTTGCTAATAGGACTTGCAAGTTGGCAGCACTGTTTTGCTGTCCGCATACTCCAAAGACTCATATAAAATATATTTCCTCAGCGAGGGAAGGTTTTGATCTTGGAAGTGAAGCAGAGTGTCAGTGAAATAACGTCGAAAAGGCGTTCAGTTCAAAAAGTTTAAAATCTAACTTTTTGTGTTTGCTTGGGTGAGCGTTTCAGCTAATTACGCACAAATCCCTCACGCTCTCTGTTCCAATCCACCGGCACTGCTGTCTCAGCAGAGGACAAAGAAAACAAAGGAGACTGACAAACAAACAGTGAGTGAAAAAAAAAAGATATAAAAGAGCGGAAGCTTCTCTTTCCATATAGCAGCAGAGCTGAGGCGACGGTGGCGTTTAATCAGTGGGTTTTTGCAGCGCCGTCAGCGTGAGCAGCCTCGGCGGTGCAGCCCTCTGATCAGTGCTGGGAGATGAGCTCCCCGCTGAGCTGCTGCCGCCCCTGAACCACAGGTCAGTCCTTGGTGAGTAGGTTTCATTCTGCTGTCGCCTTCTTAGTGCCATCTCCTTCTCTCATTAAGATATAGTGTGTGTCTGAGTGTGCATTTGCACGTGCATGTGGGCTTGTGTTTGGTGTGCGTGAAATAACTGCACCCCAGGAGTAGCCTAAAGGGGATGTGGATTCCCGGCCTCCACTGAGATGCGGCAGCACAACCAGGATTTCTACCAGTGGGGGGCTTTCTGTGGGTGTGTGTGCAATCCGCATCAAGTGACTCGGTGCCTCAGGGTCAGACACACACACATGCAGGGAAGGAGTTGGTGCTGCAGCAGGGTAAACAAGAGCAGCCTGTTAGATCTCATCAGCCTCATCACACGCTTTATTATGCTGATTTGGGAGTATACTGTAAACTAATCAGGAACCCAGGAGTCACGGGGGGACACCCGGCTTAAAGGTTAGGCATACAGAGAGAGGAAAACTTGCTTTGCATCTAAACTCCCAACTTTTCATCTTCTTCTTTCTGTTTTCTTTTTCTTTTTTTGCTCTCAAAGCTTCACTGCAACAAAACGCTGCGAGTTTGTAGCAGAAAGGTTGTAACCTTTCACCCCTGGGCTTGAAAGGTCCAAATCATGCCTGCCTCGGTTCATTTCAGAGGTGTGTGGTGATTGACTGGCTCCGGAGAGCCTGCTGCGGCCTGGGGATTTTGAACTGAAGTCAGGACTCTTTCTGCCTGTCGCTGTATGCTAATATTGGCCTTTAAACAAATTCACAAAACACACTTCAAGCCTCATGTTTGTTCACTTTGCATAAATGCATATGATTCTTATTCTGCGCCCAACATCTACAAGAACACGACACAGCAATGTTAAAAAGTTCACAATGTCTATTAATTTTGAGGCATCTGAATAACACCTCTGTGTTTATTAGTTTCACTCCATGTAAATAAATATAAAATTATTCTTCCTTTGTGCTTTGTTAACTTTCTAAAAAAATAGTTTGTGACTCTTTTTGGTGCAATTTTTCACAGTTCAACCTTTTCCGCTCAATTTGGCTTTCTGTCCATCCATGTTCTCGTCTCAGCAACGTTTAACAAGCAGCCTGAAAGAAAGCGCTCGCACAGAAATGTGGCACATTAGCAAGCCAGGAACCAAGAAGCAAACGAGCTGGATGACTGGTGAGAAAACGCTGTTGAAAAGTGGGAGAGTTACCCTTTTTCTGGTCTCTGAGACAGAGCATAAACAAGAGCAGTAATTAAGAGTTTTGTGGAAATGCAGGGATGGAATGGGACACAAAGCAGCCTCTGGCAGATCTGTCATCACCATCAGCATCAGCAGCAGTGTGCATTTAAAAATATACTGAGCTCATCTGCAGCTGTGCAGAATAAATTCAGTTACAGTCATAAAGGGAGCTGCATGAAATACAGAGCAGATTTAAACTGAATTTCACTGAGTTTATGAGTTTAGAAGATGTGTTTAAATTTAAATTTACACATATCTTTTACATTTTGTTTATGTTAAAAGTAAAATGTGTTCTTAATTTATGTGCATCTACAGCGATGCACATGAAGCTGCATATTCCATCACTCCGGTGTCTGAATACTCTCTGGAGCAGCGATGTCCAAAGTGAAGCTGAGGGGCCACATGTGGCCTTCTGGAGGATTTTGTTTGGCCCCTCGCTTTGCAAATATAGGGAGACAGTTTTATAGATACATAAAATCTTCTTAAACATTTTCTAGGCATAAGGCAGATCATTTTTCTTCCATCCACAATGTTTTTATTTTCACTGATTGCACTTTGATTAAAACTGCAAATACAACTCAATGTAAAAATAAAAGAAAAATGAGAACAAAGAACCCCTAAAGGTTTAGGAAAATATATTTGACCAAATGATACCTATCAAACGATAGGTAAAAAGCAACTGTGTATATTTTGGCTCAACAATAATTTACAGAGTTCTTAAAAAGTAGACTGTTTTATTAAAAATATTGTCTATTTGGCATATCGTAGAAGAAATGAAATGACAAATGTTTTCAGATTTATATTCAAATTTTAACTAAGAAAAAGATGCGGCTCTTTGTTTCTCTTAGTTTGACCCCAGAGGAGAAACTTTGGGCAGCACTGCTCTAAAGTCACGACATTCAAATAACTGCAAGTTTAAGAACCATATATAATCCCATCTTCCAAATTAAAAAGATGCCACGTTCACATTCTTGAACAAATCCCATTTTGTGGGATTATTTACATTTCGTATTGATCCATATTTTAGTTCAGTTTAACTGTCAATTCTTTGTTCTTTCCAGGACATTTTGCACAAAAACACAATTTAATTCCAGTGGAGTCTAAAAAAACTGCTGTTGTCCAAAACGAACAGAGACATCCACAGCACAGACTCAACTATATTTTACAGGAAGATGAAGGCTGTACCTGAGGGTCTGTGCCTGAACTGCTCTTGTGCTATTCAGGGCTTCAGAAAGCTGTTGTATTTTTTACTGCCACCTGGGGGCAGTCTGAAAAATATGTTGAGGAAGGTGACATGGAGGCCTTTTTTTAAAAGCTGCTAAAAAAAGAGGATAAGAGCCACAAATAGCAAAAAAAAAAAAGTACTGTTTAGTCATGATAGAAAAAAATAATTATAGCAAAATTGCAGCTATTATTTCTGTTCGTTTTTAGTTTCTATGCCCCTTTTATGAAGAGATAGTTGATTATCTTCCACCTACTAAATGATTTATCCCTGAGGTTTGTCTTTCTTCTGCTAAATTGAAAACAAGCATTCATCAGAGGAGAGTCCAGTGGTTACTCTGGAGGAGCTGCACAGATTCACATTGTGCAGCTCCTGAAGATCCTGTTTGCATTTCACCACAAGACATAAACTATGTAAAAACAAACATAAGTGCAACCCAGTGTTAAAACACAAGTAAAAATGAATAAATATTGATTTCTTATCTTCTACAGTGAGATTAAAAATTAAGTATAAG
Organism: Poeciliopsis prolifica; assembly: GCF_027474105.1. NCBI lineage: Eukaryota > Metazoa > Chordata > Actinopteri > Cyprinodontiformes > Poeciliidae > Poeciliopsis > Poeciliopsis prolifica. Next base: position 6,209,861 of record NW_026562377.1, read on the forward strand.
TTCATAAATATAATGTAAATAGTGCTAAAAATCCATAAAAACTGTGCTATGCACTTTTATTACGTATTTTGGTAATGGCCTGGTCTGATCTGAGCAACATATGTTGTTAAAATATTAACTTTATGTTTATTGAACTCTAGAAAGCTTCTGTCGTGAGCAGACTGAAACCCTGAAATCCTGATTCTGTCATCATGTAGCTTCACTGTTTGCTAACTATCAAGGATATTTAAAGCAGCCTAACTTAGAGGTTCACACATTTAAAAAGCGGTGATCCAACCAGGAGCAAAGAGTTGTGTGAAAACAGTGCAATTACAGTTTGAATCTAAGATGAATTTATTGTAAAGTTAGATATTAAAATACCGAATGCAGACGTTCTCTGACGTCATTTTTCAGTTTCTTTTGCAAAATTAGGATGCATTAAATTTAAATGCAAAACATCTTGTGATTGAAAACCTTCAGTAGGGATTTCATCATTAAGTGTGATTATGTCTCCACATACTTTTTGCCTCCTCACTACAGTCATGTGGCCTGATGGAAAGAGAATCGGCTGTAATCTGCACCTGCACACTTTGGAGCACCTTGATATAATAAGCCATCTTCAGCATGTTGGCGCTGGCTGTCATCAGGAGATTGTGTCTTGGTTGAAAAGCAAACGGATCCTCGGCCCCCCTCCTCTAACATGGGAGGCTCCAGCGGGGCTGTCTGTCGTTTAGGACTCGTAAACAAGGTGCATGTTGAGAGTCGGAGGGGTCCTGCTGCTTTGGAGTTTCCTGTCTGCTGTCAGAGAACAAGCAACGCAGAAGAGCGGCGGAGAAGAGAAAAGACGAGGACAAGGCAAGGAAAGATGGAAGAGGACAAGACAGCAAGACAGAGGCAGGCGTGTGAGGAAAACACACAGGGAGGGAAAACATAGGAGACAAAACAGGAGAGGAGGGAAGAAAAAGATAGAAGACAGAGGAGGACAAATAGGGAAGATTTCAAAAATTATTAAAATGTTACGTTCTCAGACAAATGTTGAGTAAATGATGAAAGGATGATTGATAAAAGTCCATAAGGTGAAAGACAAATATGCTGATCCAGGTGAGCCAGGAAACTGGGGAGAACCGGGAGCAGACGAGTGAAACAGGATGCAGATACGGACACCGGAAGAGAGGACAGAAAAAAAGAGACTAATTAATGGATGAATTTGGGTTTATTTGATAGAACTGGGTTGAAGCTTCAAGTAGTACTGGCTCAGGTTTTCAACCAAACCCAATGGATTAAATGGACATCACATGCTGAGCCTATCATAGTTGAGCCTAATCCTCACAGAGCTGCACAGAAGCTGGGATGAAAAGTATATATGTGTGTGGAAGCGTGTTCAAAATGAGTTTCCATGGACATGTGTGGTAAGTTTCAAGATACAAAAGCAAGAAAACTGATTATTTCCATGTTTAGAGAAATAAGCGAGTGCTTTAAATCAGCTTCCTGTTCCTGTTTTATCCTCTCAGGTATTTATGGATTTCCTTTAAATGCACAAGCTCTGAACAAATCCTTCAACTAGAAAGAGTATGCAGAAAAGTTAGCTGAGTTTAGAAATCAAATAGTTCTTAATTTTTGACCGAATGTTTGGTTAAAATTTCTTTTGTTTCTGTCCCAACAGCATCAGTCCAGCAATTGGGTTGAAAGAATAACGCAGCAGTTTTTAAAAGACGTGAAAGATCAACCTGAGGTGTAGAGAACCAAATTTCCCCCAAAAGTGAAGGAAAAAAAACAAAAGTTACTTACCCCCAAATGAGGATGAATAATTCTTTAAATTGAATTTAATTGAATTAAAAAACAGAAAAAAGCAACGAGCAAACAGTTAAGAAAGAAAAGATTAAAAAGACGAGATCACAAACTTCATAAGGAAGGACAGGAAAGATCAAACAGAAAGAAAAGGGCATCACTTAAAGAGCAGGGAAAGACAAATCTGAGCAAGATGAGACCAGAGACAAAACATTAAATCCAAAAGATAAAAGAACACAATTAAGACAGAAAAAAACACAAGAAGACTGGGAAAAGATGAAAAGAAACAGAAGAAGACAGAAGACAAAAAAAAAACTCTTACATGGAGCAAGAGAGTGACCAGAGAAGAGCTAAACTAATGGGACATTTATATGGAAAATTAAGAAAATCAATGATCTGAGGAGGACAATCTGAAGAGACTGGGACAAGAAAAGAAAGGTCAGAAATGACAAAGCAGGATGAAAATGAGAACAGGATAAGAAAGAAACACAAAGAGACAGAAACAGAGAAAAACAACAAAAGACGACGATCATTCACAGAAAGCATAAACATGACCCGACAGGAGAAGGACAGTCGGAGAAAGAGTCCACTAAGTGACCCTTCATCTGACAGCATCACCTCGCTCTACATCATCTCTCCGTGATTCTTCCCAAAAAGCAGCGCCTTTTGTTGTTTTGTGTGCGCTCATGGAGGCATACAAAAAACATTTCGGCTCTCCCGCAAACACACACTGACATCCAGACACGGCGCTCACCTGGAGGTGGTGGGTGGGAGTGGGAGGATGGGGTCTGTGTTTAGCTGTGGGCCCTGCAGACAGGGCGATCAAAGGCTCCTCAGTCTTTGTCTGCTAACGTTGAATAGACAATAGTAAAGAGGGCTCGCTTTGATTTCAGCTCACTTTTATTGATCACAGAAGAGCAGGGATTGAAATATGAGAGACAGCCCTGAACTGGCTTCTTCTTTAGCTATTGATTATATCCAGAACAGACGGCATTTCACGATGATCCAAGTTTTTATTTTATCCTCTTTCTTTCTTTTTTTTGAACTATGAAAAAGTGTGTCTGGCTCCTTGCCTGTCTTTTTGTGCAGCTCTTATCACTCACTACCTTTATTTTATCAGACAAAGCCTTGTCTTAAGTCTCATTTTCTAACTGCTTCTTAAAGTTGACACCCCAAACTTATTTAGGATGTGCTGACAGAAACTCAGCCAGCTCCCTGAGTCTCTTTTAAAAAAATCCTTTCAATAAATCAGACTTTTAGGAGGACATTTTGTTTCCTAACCCTTGGAGACGATATAGATGGCAGGGATTGAAAGCAGGGGACCTGATTGCAAACATGGAAACTGCACAGCGACCATCTCACGGAGTTTTCCTTCTCCGCATGTTCGACTCCTCAAACGGCTTAAATGTAATAATTGCAACCAGTTTCATGGGTCAAAATCTATTTCTGAAGACAGATACAAAAGTTTTTCTTGAGTTTATGTGCGACACATTTAGATTCTATTCAGATGCTATTCTACTCACTAATATGATGATGAAATGAGCATTCAGGTCGTTCTGTGGTGGTGCAGGGGCTGCACGACCCATGTTTGGAGACCTTGAGTCCTCAACACAGCCGTCGTGGGTTCGATTCCCGGACCTGACAATATTTGCTGCATGTCTCCCCCCTGTCCCCTTCCTGTCAGCCTCCTTTCATATAAGGGACACTAGAGCCCAGAAAAAAAAAAAAAACATTTGGCTGAAAAGTGTGACAAATGAATGCCACACTTTTCAAAAATTTGTTTGCTTAAAATAAATAAAAAAATGTCCACTTCTCAATGATGCACAACGTATTTGGGTCTGTTTGTTTTTATGGTGTGATATATTTTGAATTGCCTTGTTGCTTAAACCTATACAAATAAACCTGGCTTAACTTTTTGTGGCGGCTCCAACTCTAGTCTTCGAGTTGAACTTTAAGAAGCTCCAATACAGCCGAATCAAATTATTGAATTATCTCTTCACATCACCATGAATATTGGCAGAGGCCTGATTTGATTCATTCATGTGATTCAGGTGTGTTGAGGCAGGAACGCATCAAGGGTCGGAGATTAAATACCAATCAAATATGTGATGGATTGTTGATAAATGTGGCAAAATGTTTAAGGTATGGATGCTTTTGCATGTTGCTGTCAGAAACGTTTTAAAAAGAGATCATCTTCATGAAGCTGGGCTCTTTCTGCATGATGTTTGCATGTTCTCCCAGTTTATGTGAGGATTCCCTCACATATCCAGAAACATGACTGTCAGGTTAAGTGGGTTGGTTGTTCAGTCTGTCTCCTTGTTGCCTCGTGATGGACTAGCAACCTGCCCAGGCCGCACCCTGCCTCTCACCCAGCGACTACTGTAGATAATGGATGGATTGAGGGATTCATTCATGTAGTCCCAGCTAAGCATTTCACGGCAGAGGTAGGATCTTTTCCCTTCATCTTTAGGAGTTCCTGTTCAGGGCAGACAGAAGTGGTTATTTGGGGACAGCTCTTGGTGAGTTTATGGCCTGAGTGCTTATTTTATTGGAGCTCAGCACATGTGTTGAGGACAGTAAGAGAAGTGCTTTTTCAACGTCTGGCATATGGATGCAATGTAAGATCTTTTAAAATCTCCTTGATGTATTTTTAAAAAGTTGGACTTTGACAGAAGACATGTGGTAAAGTTTTAATTATGAAGATGGAGTCTGGGGGCCAGTTGTCGCCCTCAGGGTGATTCGATGTGGCCCCAAAATGTTATTAAAGAATGAGTGTGATAAGTCGAAGCAAGCAGTTTTAGAAAAACAGTGAATGATGTCCTGCTCTTATTCAATCTTTAGTTTATTGTTGAGCATGAAAAAAGGCAAAAAAAATGTAAATTTTATGTTTTTATTTCAAAATTAGGTTTTTGAAACTTACTGTTCATTTAAAGTTCCCACCACCAGAACCAAACACAGGGAGGCAACATTGAGTTTCTTTTTTGTTGTTTGCCTTTGGGGTTTTTTTTTTTAACAGTATTTCTTTATTTTTTGTTCCTCTTTTAATTAACTTCTTTTTTATCTCTTACTTTTTCTAAGAAGTATGTGGAACTACCTTGTGTGTGAGCGGTGCTTTCCAAACCAACTTCTCTTTACCTAAAACTGTCAAAGTGTATTTGTGTATTAAACGACAGAAAAGAATTAAGCCTGAGATAAGTTGTGGTAGAAATACAGATAATTTTTGCTTCTAGCCCCTGAGAGCATTTTGGCTGTGATTTGGAGGCTGTTGATTGGTTGATGCAGAGGGGAAGAGATGGAGACATTTAGTCTCATCATAGTGAGCGAATAAGCAGAAGTGTGTCCTGCAGTGTGTGCGCATCTGCTGCTCTAATAAAAGCGTCTCGGTGAGGATCAGGTTTCTTTTGAACATGTTGAAGACGACATTTGTTCCCAGTAGTTTATAGTTTCTGGAAAGGCCCGCTCCGGAAGGCTGAGCTGATGCTTCCGAGTTAAGTTTTGTGGGGTTGAGTTTTATAAAGCCCCCGTAGCCCTGCTGGATGGACAAGAGAGAGGCAGTGCGTGCCTTTTAAAAGCCCCTGGCGGGTTTAGTGAGCCACTTGGCTTTTTATTTTGGCTCAGCTCACTGCAGGCTTCTTGTTCTTCGCCGTGCCCCCTCCGTGCCGGCCTGGTGGTTGCAGATTAAGGACGCGCTGAGCAGGAGTCACTCATTACACCGCTGCTCTGTGTGTTTGTGTGTTGGTGTGACGGCTGCAGCGGTGATGAGTGACGCCAGTTGTGGCCTCAGTAGCTTCCCACTGATAAATGACTGCAGGGACCGTCTTTCTCTACCTGAGCCTCACAACGTCGTCCCCAGAGAGCAGCCGCTGACAAATACTGTAACCTGAAAACCGAGCAGGCCTACAAGACAAGTGTTTCATTCTAAATATGACTTTAACCTGCTTAAAGTTGCTGAAGTTCAAACAATAGCAGCCTTCAAATGATGTGCAGGAGTGTGCTGCTGGTTCCCGCACATGTTTGGAGATCGTCCCTGGTGATTCTCATCTCCCAGCAAACTAATATGTTTGAAGCCGGAGCTGCCACCGTCAGGCATACCCCACGAGCTATTTCAAATGTGCAAAAAAATATTGATATTCCTGGCTTCTAAAAACAAAACAAACAAGCAGAGGGGAGTAAAATAAATAAATCTAAGAGGATGTCCCTTGGAATGGCCTCATTCTTCCTCAGAAATCACCTGAGACACCCGATAAACTTCTTTTCCCCCAAACCTACACTTTGCTTGTAGTATAACAGTATTTATTTATAGGAATGCGCCTCTTTCTCTGTATTCTTTTTGCCAAGAAGTTCAAAAGTAAACATTCTCAAATTTAAAAGATTATAACACGATGGATACATGTGAATTCATATGTAATTGTCAAGATGTTTTTTGCTTTGTATGTGTCAGACCAACATGTGAAAAATGTCTTCAGTAAGAGATAACATCTTCTCAATGCATTTCTCACATACAGGCCCTGAGTACATGTTGAATGACTCATAAAACCATCATGCGGTTTCTTCCACTTAAGAGCTGTAAAATGTGACTTTGTCTTAATACTTAAACATGGCATCTGACTGTTCTGCAGCAACAAGAGGGCCATTTTTCAGCTTAATAGCTCCATAAAGAAGCAGATAAAAGAATGCTTTAAAATGCACTTTTTCTTTTAAAAAAATATATAAATATCAAGATTATTAACAGTCAGCTGTGGCTTGTTGTGTAACAAGCTGGTTGTTTGTGGAACAACAAGCACAGCGACAACACATGTCGTGGTACTATTACAGTAATACTGCATTACAGTGCAGTATTAAATTATACTGTAATACAGTTTAATACTACAAATTACATTTGTAGCATCTGTTATTGTACATCATGTTCATTTGCTCAGTTTCCTTTATGTCACCTGGATGTTTAAGTCACTCACTCTTGGTGCAGTAAGGAGTCCTAACCACAAGAGGGACTTATGGATACATGGACATGGAGCTGATGACAAACAAAAAGGTGAAGAAAGAGAACTTTGTTCTAAATGTTGAAATGGAGAGACAGTAATCCTGCAGAGTAATAAACTGTGGGAGGGGCAGAGCACACAGACGCCGTGAAAACCCAAACAACTTGTATTTAATTCCAGATATTTACTTTTGTTTGTTTTCACTGAGTCGAGGACTCCATGGGAGCAATTTTTTCCGTGATGAGTCTGAACTGGAGTCTCTGTGGAGTTCATTACAGTGAAGGAGCCGGTGCCCACCCCCACTGTTCGCTGGCCAAGAGGGAATTTGAGGACCCAGAGGGATGGGTTAGTTTGGGGTGGGGAGAACATGCAGGATGGGCTGCAGGGTGAGAGGGAGAAGGCAGCATGGAGCTAATGACCTGAAACAAACACTGACACTTCAGCAATAATTAGGAGAACGGCAGAAATAAAAGAAAATTGGCTTTGAGTTAAAGATTGATAGTTATTTTTTATCTATGCAGTTAAGGATGCTTTGCAATTGTACCTTCAAAGAGACAGTATAATACCTGTGCTGCACACATCATACACTCACTCAATTTAGATACAACATAAACACCTCAAATTTGACCTTTTACCTACAAGAAATGCTTTTCTGAGTCTCATCCAGACATCCTACCTGGACTTTATCTTTTATAGATCAAATCAAATCTTTTATTTGACTTTATCGAGTCAAAACAAATGATGCAAATGATGCAGGTGTGAAGATGAGGTTTATTTGGTGAGATCAGTGTCATAAAACCACACAAAAAAGCTCAGAAAACTCTATTTCACATTCTTATCACTCATTACGTTAACTTATAAATGGAAGATTTGTGAATCTATCAGTCTTACTGTTTTTATACCAATGATGTGAGGAAATAAAGATCTGTAAAATAACAAGGTGTGATCAGGAAAGTTGTGGCTCTAAACTGTTGCTGCCAATAGCCTTCATTGGGAAGCAGCACCAGGGGTTGACAAGCCATGCTGCAGTGCCACTCCGGTATTCTGGGGTCTGGGTGGATCCAGTTACATCTAACAAGTTCTTGCACCTTATTGCACAGAATTTGGATCCAACAAACTACTCGATCTTCCAGGAAGTCACAGCTGTAGATCTCCCAGGTTCAAGAGGCCATTGATGGTGGAGTCGTGGAGATCGAAGGCTCGGTTTTTCACGTACTTTTTTCCATGATCCTTGGTGAACATTGCAGTTTCACTACTTCAGGCCCTTTTATTTAAAGGAGCGACTGACAAAAACCCAAAGTCCTCAATCTGTACAAGATTCTCTTCTAATTTTCTATCCGTCACTTTACAGGAAACAAGCAAATGTTAGCTTTAAGATATGCAAATTAGTAGCTGCTCCGTGAGCATGTACTTTTTTATTTTCACACTTTAGCAAAGTCAAGCGAAGATCAGACAAAAGATGGCTTCCTCTTCTTGGTGGCGTAGCAGAAATAAAACTTCCTGCCAAGGCAAAGGCAGGCTCTCAGTTGGCGGTGTGACATCACTCCCGTTTGCTCCACTTGAAACCAGAAGCAAGGTTTAGGGTTTGGGGAACAAGTCCAGGAGGCTGCGTCTTCTGATGAGACAGATAAAGCGAATGTAGTTTGAAACAGATCAACGTTTAGGGGGTTTATATTAGAAATAGAGGTTCGGTTTGGCGCCGGTTTGTTCTTCACCCTCTTTTGGACCCGGCTCGGCTTGAATCGTGGGTGCTCACACACACCCTTACACCCCGGACATGGCGGGTCTCCGAGGTCTGATGATCTTGCTGGTCCTGATGGTTGGTTTGGCTCGCTGTAAGTACTCCAAAAAATATGATAAAAGTGAAGCTTTTTTATGAGCTGGTTGAAGGAGGGAAGTGATGCATTCAATGTCTTCTTGGGTCTGTCTACTGACAGTTTGTGTAAAAATGGTTTTCATTTAAAAAATACAAAAAAACATTGACACGATGATGTCTAACCTCCTAAGTTAAGTTTCTGAACTTGCAGCAGATTGTTGTTTGGTGTGTGATGGTGTTTATGGTAAAAGGTGAATTATTTTTTGGAGTCTGTCATCGTTTTTCTTTCAAAAGAAGTAGAAAACACCAGCAAACAAAATGTAATCATTCAAACTGATATGGAACACTTTAGAAAGTTTTTCTCTTAGTTTTTATTTCCAAACAAAAACCTCATACAGCCATTTATTTCACATTATGGTCAGAACCCAAAAAGTTTCTATCCTTGCTCAGCCAAACCTGTACCTTACACCTTTTACAGTAGATGTGCGCAAAGTGATTTCCAGAACAGTGCTTTCATCTCTGCTGGGCTTCCCATGTTGGAAAATGATCAATGCCATTCCTTCTCACATCAAGAGGCACAAAGCAGCTTGGTCTTCTACAGGCTTCCGTTGAAGTCGCCTGAGCAGAGGGAAGTGGTCGACCAAACTTGATTTTGACCTTTCCTGCACTTGTAGAAGTGCAAAACTAAATCATTTGACATTGTAGCTTCAGCTAATCTCTTCTGCAGAGGTTTGAAGCATTAATGATGGTTACTGTAACAATGTGCCACAACATGCACCATCTTTGGTATCCAAAGCCAAACTTCAGGCAGGCTGATAATATATCAAGAAGAGCAAGAGCTCCCATGAACTCATGATTCAACAATGGCTTCATTAATTAATTGAAGAGTGGAAGAGGGTGAATGGACCTCAGAGTGAACCAAGACAAGAACCTAATAGTGATCTAGTATAATAGGAACTTAATTTGTTGGCATTGAACCAGTGGAAACTCCTGGAGCTTTTCATTGGTGACCAAATGCGGTTCTGTCATGTTGTCAGAGCAACCAGGTTTGACAGCGCTGCCTCATCCAGATAAGTCGGCCATCTTCCTCTTTCGGGTTGATAATGCTTTCACATTTTTCTTCTGTTTTTAGCAGAAAGAAAATGATCCCAGATGAATGACATATTAAACAAAACCTGTTTGTTTTTTAAAATGTATATGTAATGTGATGGTGTTTCTGATTTCTTTACATCATTTTCTTTTCTTTATATTTTCAGGTGAATACAACACCAGTAAGTAGTGATTCATATTTAGCTAAAATAACATTTTGGTTAAATATGTATTTATTCATTAATACAAATGTTCTGTTTCTAAAAGCCTCCAGCTTTGCTTCATGTTGTCCAAACCTTTAAAGCTGCTCAGTCTTGTTTATTGTTGCTGTCCAACAAAAAACAAATCTAAGATTAAATCTATAATTCACTGGAGAAAACTACAGAGCTTCTTGTCTTATAGTTTTAAAAAGCAGATGAATTTTGGACAATGGAAAGATAAATTAGAGTCGCGGTTCACCAGATTATTTTTGACAATAAATTGAAACCTGCAAAAGTTGGTGTTAAGTTTGTGGGATTTTTATAACACAGGAACAGCTTTGTCTGTTGGTGGGAGTGTAAAGAATAAAATTGTCTTTGTGAGTTGATTATAAAGTGTAAACCATGCAGACTCCTCAGGTTTTCAGAGATCTGCTCACTCTGTGTCTACAGGACAAGTAGAGACAGCATGTAGTCTCTATGCTCTCTAGATCTAGAAGAAACTTCCTGAAAACCTGAGAAACTCTTGGCTCCTTTAAATTCAAACAATGTTTCTGTTCCCAGCTGCTTTCGATCAAAGCATTTCTTTCTCTTTTCCAAAGCTTTCATGCTTATGCTTTATCATTTATTGCCTCTTTTTGTGTCCTGTTAACCTGTTTGGACTAACTTGTATATGAATGACACTGTTAAAATAAACCTGCTTTACCTTCTAGTGATGTAGAGGTTAAACCATTATAACACTGAGCTTGAGGTAAAATAGTGAGAAACTGGTATTTAATGAGGTTTAATTCAGATGTTAGGTTGGTTCATTAATCGTTTCAAGAGTTTTATTATTTTCAGTGACGTTGAAAATAAGACATTAACTTTAGGTTTAACTGCACAGCAGAAACTCTTTGTATTAATGTGGACATTGTGTAAGTATTTAGATGCAATAGATTTGGTCTTAATGAGAATCAACTTTTTATATATATAGATAGATTATAAATAGTCTGATCAATAAATCAACTTTTTTTCACATTTATTCTACCTTTTAAATATCTTTGAGCAAATGTCTTGTAAAACATTGAGGATGGAGAGGATCAGTTCCTTCAGCTAAATGTTCAATTCTTTACTTTAAGAAGAACTGATATTGATGTTGATTTTTATATTTTTAGCCTCCTTACCTCCACGCACTGGAGAAGGTGAGTATTATTTAAAAAAATATCTTAGTTTTTGAATTATAAAATTAGTTGTTCTTTAAGAATCATAGAAGGTAAGAAACTTGGTAGTGGATTTCTTCAGCTTGATGGTGACCTCCGCATGTTTTCCAACCAGCAGTCAATACCTCACCTGCAAGCACCTCAAATGAGACTCCAACCACCACCCAGTCATCTTCTCAGACAAACACAACCATGACGCCCACCACAGGTTGGAACTTTAAATATTTAATTTGGGACTTTAACAAGTTTGTTAAGATATAGACTATGGATTACAGACAGTAGGTCAACAGTAGGTCTGCCAAGACAGAAATCAGGTAACTGTAGATTTAAGATGGTTTGAGAAAATGTTTCAGTTTTTAACTTTTTTCATTTTCCCTCTCGCAGCTCAACCCAAACCAGATCCAACGTGTGAGTATCAGATTTTACTCACGTTGAACAATTGTTTATTGAAGGTGCTCTTTTTTCTGAGATTAGACAGGCTGACACTAGATGTACGTGTTGTTTATATAACAATCAGTATAAATACACCAAACTAAGCTCTGCTCACTATAACGTCACTGTAACTTCAATATTTAAGCCACATTGATCTCTGTTCAAACACAGACAACAGCAAAGCCCTCATTGGCTGTTTGGTCTTCCTCATCATCTTCATCATCCTCTGTGTGGCGTTCTTCATCAGGAAGACGAGAAAATCCAGGAAGTAAAACCTATTCAGCTTTCATATTTATGTTTGTTGATTTTCATTGTTAATTCGATCATGTTTGTCTAAAATTAATTGATTTTCTCCACAGTGATAATGAAGAACAGAATTGCTTCTCAACAGCCAGTGAGTAAATTTCAGGCAGAATCACTGATTATAACAAACAGCATGTTTAATATCAGCTTTTAGTTAAATGATCACATAATGTCTGGTAGATCTGCTGGAATTCATAGCATGTTTTAGATTGTTTTATATTAGATCAAAGTGAAAAAGAAAAATTCTTGACAAGGTTTTCATGCATTTTCCCCCCTTTTCTTGTTGCAGTCTATGCCAACATGCCACCTCCCAAAGACAACCAGTGATTATCTGATGGAGCTGCAGAACAAGAAAACATTGAAAGTTTTTATATTATGTCTGAAAATTTTAATCTTGAATACTGCAGCCGATGGTACAATGTTTAGTTATATCACTTCATGGAGATTTTCTGGATTTTACTCCAGATTTTTGTTTTTTCATATCAGGGAAAGTAAGAATAAAAGTATATAGATGTCGTCTTCATGTAATGACATATTTTCTCTTGTTGTTACAATCTATGTTAAAATGCCACCTTCCAAATGAAATCATGACGACTACTGATGAAGATCTGAAGAAGCTTCAGATCAAAACACTGTTTAATGTTCTTATTGTATGTCATTGCAAACGTACCGAAAATATGAGAAAAGATGAGATGTAATGTAACTGTAAATACATGAATTGTCTAAACTCAGTATTAGTTTTCAGCATGTTATGTTATTTATTGACACCAAATGGATTGAACAGCATTGTTTATTAAAAACAGACATGCCAATAAATACATAAAAAGCACATTTCATTGGCTTCAAAAGAAAATAGTCTCTCATATCTACAAGCCTGGAAAACTGATCTGCAAACGGAAATTCCTGAGGATGAATGGAGTAACTCATGTTTATTGGCACAAACGCAAACTATTAACACAAGATTTAGACTATTGCAATACAAATGGTTATTTAGAACGTATATCACTCCTGTAAAACTTCATCATTTTAATTCAAATATTCCTGATATCTGTGTTAAATGTAATATAGATAAGGGTACTCTTTTCCATTGTATGTGGCAATGTGTAGAACTTCAAACTTTCTGGAAGGAGGTTATTATGTTCATCTCTCGTTTGATCGAACAGGATGTTCCAATGGACAGTAAACTTTGCTTACTGCATATTTTCCCAGATGGATTTAGAGGTCCTACAAAGAGACAGAAGCTTGTGACTTTTTGCTCTTGCAGGCTAAACATTTAATTGCTCTGAAGTGGAGGAACACAGAAAGACCAAAGATAAATGAATGGATCAAACTATTGGGCAACAACCTGGCAATGGAAAAGCTGACATATTCAACAAAAGGGAAGCTTGAAGACTTTAAAGATATTTGGTTTCCTTTCTTACATTTTGTCAAATACTGTGATATGTAAAGCTAATTTTTCTTTTCTTTTTTTGTGTAGATGGAGTGAGCCCTGGGGTTCAGTGTTCTTTTTGGTGGGGGGAGGGAATGCGCTGTAGGTATTTTTTTTTTTTTTTTTTTTTAGGTTCTGTTTGTTTTTGTATGTCTGTATAACAGAAAATCCTAATAAAACTATCTTGAAAAAAAAAAAAAAAAAAAGCACATTTCAAGGTCAATTTATTGTTGATGCTTGAACATCACCATATTTATACATTATTTTACATGTAGCATATAAAACAAGCTGCAAGTTTCCTCTAAATGATCTCTTTCTTCTCGAACACATGTGTCAAACTCAAGGCCCGGGGGCCAAATCCAGCCCGCCGTAGTTTTTTATGTGGCCCTCCACAGTGTAGACTAAACACCAAGTGTGATTAAATATTATATTATCAATTGTATCAATGCAGTTTTCATCTGTTTACTGCCAATTTATATCAATCAATCAATCCAGTTTCTTGAGAATTTAGTTGATTAGTTTTCGAATTTATACAGCAAGTAAATAAATAGTCGCATTTATTATTAGTTCCTGAAGGAACTGAAAAGATCTTCAATAATATTATGTAATTTTAAGAGTTCATTGACATATTAACAGTTTGTGAACAGGTTTCAAAACATTCTGGCACAACCGGCCCTTTAAGAGCCTTCATGATCTTGATTTGGCCCAAAAGGAAAATGAGTTTGACACACCTGTTCTAGAATATGCAACAGCAGCTTCGTGCTTTGCTTTCACCGCAGACCACTACCTCTTCATTCTCTGTTGTCTCGATGACTGCAGCATGTATTTCTGGCATGTCTACATTCACCGTAGGCTAACCGCAGCACTGCACATGAAGTGAATTCACACAAACATTACATTTTTTTTCACATAGATAAAAAAAAAGTCCTAATAACTGCCAGATACGCAGTTTGGTCCAAGAACATTAATTATTATGAAGTCATTTACCTGGATTTATTTATTTTTTTCTTAACTGCAGAGCAAAGATACAACAATGCAAAAATTGACAAATATCTGCAAGCCCAGAACAAACCGTAGGATTTATTAGAACCCATTTCTAGAGCTGTGTGGTCTTGGCGTGTGGTTTTCTTCTTTTCCTGTTCAATGCTTTGCAATAGAAAAGCAAAAAGTTTGGTTCTGCAGCTCAGTCCGGCTCCCAGGTGCTGATGGAATGAAATATTTTGCATCAGTTACTGAGACAGTTGATGCTCCTGGTCATGGCAGGTCTGAGTGACGTTATCTTGCTGATATGGGCCGTAAATGTCCTGGTCCTGGGTAAGTAACATTTACTATCTTCCTCTTACGGGTTGATAATGTTTTCACATTTTTCTTTTGATTTTAACAGACAGAAAATGAACCCGATGAATAAAATATATATAAAAAAACTGTTGTTTTCTTTTTAATGTATATTAACGTGATGGTGTTTCTGATTTCTTTACATCATTTTCTTTTCTTTTTATATTTTCAGGTAAAGACAACACCAGTAAGTAGTGATTCATATTTAGCTAAAATAACATTTTGGTTAAATATGTATTTATTCATTAATACAAATGTTCTGTTCCTAAAAGCCTCCAGCTTTGCTTCATGTTGCCCAAACCTTTAAAGCTGCTCAGTCTTGTTTATTGTTGCTGTCCAACAAAAAACAAATCTAAGATTAAATCTATAATTCACTGAAGAAAACTACAGAGCCTCTTGTCTTATAGTTTTAAAATGCAGATGTTTTAAGGACAATGGAAAGATAAATTAGAGTCGCGGTTCACCAGATTATTTTTGACAATAAACTGAAACCTGCAAAAGTTGGTGTTAAGTACTTGGAACTTTAAATATTTAATTTGGGACTTTAACAAGTTTGTTAAGATATAGACTATGGATTACAGACAGTAGGTCATCAGTAGGTCTGCCAAGACAGAAATCAGGTAACTGTAGATTTAAGATGGTTTGAGAAAATGTTTCAGTTTTTAACTTTTTTCATTTTCCCTCTCGCAGCTCAACCCAAACCAGATCCAACGTGTGAGTATCAGATTTGAGGTTATGAACAATTGTTTAATGAAGGTGCTCTTTTTTCTGAGATTGTATAATAAAAAAAATTGTTTTGCTTTTAATTTCATTCTAACAGCTTGAGATAAAACCTTGAAGTTTTATTTGAGCTCAGATGTAAAACTGTTGCTTTGCAGGTTCCTACAGTGTTGAGACGATCGAGTTTGGTCTGAAGATACAGATGACAGATTTTACTCCTAACAACTTCACCGTATATGTTGCTGAGATCGGGAGATTTATTTGAAAGGAAAGACGATTTTAACACCAATAAAAACTCAACTTATGACATCAAACCTCTGAAGCCGTGCACTGAATATGAGCTAAAAGTCACATTTAGTGACTCCAATGGTACAGAAATATCCTGTAACACAACCAAAGATAAAACAACAACTGGAATGAGTGAGTAAAATGTTTCATATTTTATCTTTACTTTATTATTGACTGAAATGAGATTCTGTGAGAACTGAGACAAATATTGTTTCTGTGTTTCAGCTGATCGAGACATACTAAAAGCATCCTGCCCTCCTGGATATTTCTGTTACCAAAGTGGTTGGAACATCAACTCTTTACTATCAGAAAACAACAAAGTTTCAATTGAAGATTTCAAAAATGGATCGTATCGTTTCAAACACGTTTATGACGACATGTGTTCAGATTTAGTTTTAACGTTCCCAGTAAACTGCTCCAATGCCACATTTACCAAATCTGAAACCTTCACTGTTGGTATGAACAAAAACATATAATAATAATTAATATGATTATCAAATCTGTGGATGTGACATTAGTTTCACTAAACTGGTATTTTTTTATTCTTCAGATTCATTGATCCAAATGACATAAATCAGACTAAACCTGATAAACTTCCTGCAGAGATAAAACCTGAGTTTCCATTAAGCTGCAAAAATCTCAGTGTTGATTATAAATGTTCAGGTGAGTAAAAACTACAACTATGAAAAACAATTTAAAAACTATATAGAGTAGAAAACTACAGATTCTGCCTTAACAATACATGATAAATATTTTCCTAAATGTTTTAACACTTTTTGTAAATTGTGTCAAAATGTAAAGAATAAATCAAACAGCTGATCAGTGTTAATATGCAGCCGCTGCAGAAATGACTAAATGTTTGTGTTTCTTCAGAAATCAACAATCAATCTGTTGAACCGTTAAACATGAAGCCGTTCACAAACTACAGCTGCACTGGTGACATCAAGATGAACAATGTCTCCATAAATAAGACACTTCCACCTGTCCAGTTCAACATTCACTGTGGTGAGTTGGTATTTACTGCACTGGAAATAAGAACAAAGTTATTATACTAACAACACAGAGAGAAAATCACTATCAGGACATCATTCATTGTTTTTGCTTTTCTATTGCTACAGATTTTACAGTAACCAACCTGAAGAACAGTTCAACCAGTACATCCATTAAGCTGAACTGGGAAACAACGAGTGAAAAATGTCAAGGTGTTCTAGACAAACTGGATTTGCTCTCTTATAAGTGCGAGTGTGAGCAAGATGTGGAAGGCAAGTGAAATAAATAGATTTAGTTTAATGTTTATTACATTTGGATTAGCACAAATTCCACTTAAAATAAATCTATTTTACACAAACTCCATGAGGAGATAAAAATGTGTAAAACAACCAGATGTGATCAGTGAAGCTGTGACTCTAAACTATCACTGATCTGAGGATAATTTTAACGGAAATGTTTCTTTAATGTTTGACATGAGAAACAGACCAAACTCTGTTTCAACATGATAATCATTTTTAAGATTATAAAGATCTTTTATAACAAGCTGCTGTTGTCAAACCAAACACAAAACAGGTTCTGGAAAATATAAAAAAATTACAGAAAAGACGATTTATCAATCTGAAGGAAGAAAGTGTGTCTTCGAGGAAGGAGTTAAACCATTCAGGGATTACAGATGTAACGTCAAACACATTTACGCTGGAAAAGGTGATTTTGGAGCAACAACAGTTAAAGGAAAGACTGAGCCTGGAAGTAAGTAACCGAGAAAATATGTTTTTTGAAATAATAATATAATCTCCAAACACTGTCTGATTTAAATTAATTTGATATAAATTTCTGTGTGAATTTCTTGTTTTTATGCTTTGTTTGGCTAAAGGTATAAACAGTAAATGTATCTGTTAGGAAATTCAACTCTTTTTTAACAAATTAAGTCAGAAATTTAGTTTTTGGATTTAGACACAGTCAATCTAGAATCAGTTATAATTTTAAATGAGTTTTATTGCAATCCAGTTGAATTATTACAGTATTGAAAGTCATTATTCTTTCATATGGTTTTCCATGCAAAAACGTCAAATTGTTTTCAAAACACAAACTGCGTCTCAACATATTCCATCATTGTAAAGTTCTGTGTCGACAAGAACAATAACAAGTTAGTTTAGACCCATAAATTCATAAATTTGTTCTGGATAATTGAGAAATCCTTGTTGGTAAATTAAATATGGTTGGTAAAATAACAAAAAAACAAAGTAGTGATGTTGAGTTCTCTTAATATTTTTATTTGGACAGCAGATAAAATATTAACATAAATCTATCTGCATTACAGTGTCATGGTTAGTTAAAGTAAGTTAGATATTTTTACATTTTTGTTCAGTGTTTGGTCAATTACAAACCTGGTCGTGTTTCTTTTTAAATCATTTTCATGTTTTGGTTTCAGGTTTTATAGGAAGAAAAGATTTTCCTCCCCATGTGTTTGTCTTGATATTTATTCTCTCTCTTCTTCTTTCAGTACCAGAACCACCTCGTAACCTTGACGTTCAAGTTACAGAGAACAATAAGATTGAAGTGAGATGTTCATTAAAGGACATTGATTTTAATGGACCAGACAGAAAATTCATTGCAGAACTTCAAGATGTTGCTGGCAGCAGAAAGTCTAACACAACATGTCACTTTGAATTCAAAGATCTGAGCTACTTAACATCCTACACAGTGAAGGTTTGTAACAACCAGGATCTGTTCATAACTCTGATTTTATTACTGGACTTAATTTGGATGTTTTGAATCCTAACAAGAAGCATTTTGTTATTACAGGTGTTTACTTCCAACAGAAATTTTATCAGCTCACCTGTGAGTAGACAGGCTGACACTAGATGTACGTACCATTTCATTCAATCATGCTTCGTTCCACATGTTCACACTTTCCAAATGCATTTCTACAAATTTCTTCTTAAAAGGATCAATGTTTAATTTCATTTTTTAGATAATGACAAAGCTCTTATTGGATTTCTGGTCTTCCTCATCATCATCACCTCTGTGGCTTTTCTCCTCTATAAGATCTACGTGTTGAAACACAGAAAGTCCCAGTAAGGATGTTCTGTTTTCTCAGCAGGCCGGTTCTGCTCTTTGTTCAGTTGTGACCACAGAGGATTTTTTACAATCAGTATAAATACACCAAACTCAGCTCTGCTCACTGTAACTTCAATATTAAAGGTTGATTGACCTCTGTTAAAACACAGACACCAGCAAAGCCCCCATTGGCTGTTTGAGAGCCGATGAAGAACGCCACACAGAGGATGATCTTCATCATCCTCTGTGTGGCGTTCTTCATCAGGAAGAGGAGAAAATCCAGGAAGTAAAACCTATTCAGCTTT
The DNA here is from genome assembly GCF_027474105.1 of Poeciliopsis prolifica. Taxonomy (NCBI): domain Eukaryota; kingdom Metazoa; phylum Chordata; class Actinopteri; order Cyprinodontiformes; family Poeciliidae; genus Poeciliopsis; species Poeciliopsis prolifica. The sequence continues at coordinate 6,228,771 of NW_026562377.1, forward strand.
CATATTTATGTTTGTTGATTTTCATTGTTAATTCGATCATGTTTGTCTAAAATTAATTGATTTTCTTCACAGTGATAATGAAGAACAGAATTGCTTCTCAACAGCCAGTGAGTAAATTTCAGGCAGAATCACTGATTATAACAAACAGCATGTTTAATATCAGCTTTTAGTTAAAATCACCACATAATAGCATGTTTTAGATTGTTTTATATTATATCAAAGTGAAAAAGAAAAATTCTTGACGAGGTTTTCATGCATTTTTTCCCCTTTTCTTGTTGCAGTCTATGCCAACTTGCCACCTCCCAAAGACAACCAGTGATTATCTGATGGAGCTGCAGATCAAGAAAACATTGAAAGTTTTTATATTATTATGTCTGAAAAATTTTAATCTTGAATACTGCAGCCGATGGTACAATGTTTAGTTATATCACTTCATGGAGATTTCCTGGATTTTACTCCAGATTTTTGTTTGTTTCATATCAGGGAAAGTAAGAATAAAAGTATATGAATGTCGTCTTCATGTAATGACATATTTTCTCTTGTTGTTACAATCTATGTTAAAATGCCACCTTCCAAATGAAATCATGACGACTACTGATGAAGATCTGAAGAAGCTTCAGATCAAAACACTGTTTAATGTTCTTATTTTATGGCATTGCAAACGTACCGAAAATATGAGAAAAGATGAGATGTAATGTAACTGTAAATACATAAATTGTCTAAACTCAGTATTAGTTTTCAGCATGTTATGTTATTTATTGACACCAAATGGATTGAACAGCATTGTTTATTAAAAACAGACATGCCAATAAATACATAAAAAGCACATTTCAAGGTCAATTTATTGTTGATGCTTGAACATCACCATATTTATACATTATTCTACATGTAGCATATAAAACAAGCTGCAAATTTCCTCTAAATGATCTCTTTCTTCTAGAAAACATGTGTCAAACTCAAGGCCCAGGGGCCAAATCCAGCCCGCCGTAGCTTTTTATGTGGCCCTCCACAGTGTAGACTAAACACCAAGTGTGATTAAATATTATATAATCAATTATATCAATGCAGTTTTCATCTGTTTACTGCCAATTTATATCAATCAATCAATCCAGTTTCTTGAGAATTTAGTTGATTAGTTTTCGAATTTATACAGCAAGTAAATAAATAGTCACATTTATTAATTTTAATCTTTTCCTGAAGGAACTGAAAAGATCTTCAATAATATTATGTAATTTTAAGAGTTCATTGACATATTAACAGTTTGTGAACAGGTTTCATCAACACATTCTGGCACAACCGGCCCTTTAAGAGCCTTCATGATCTTGATTTGGCCCAAAAGGAAAATGAGTTTGACACACCTGTTCTAGAATATGCAACAGCAGCTTCGTGCTTTGCTTTCACCGCAGACCACTACCTCTTCATTCTCTGTTGTCTCGATGACTGCAGCATTTATTTCTGGCATGTCTACATTCACCGTAGGCTAACCGCAGCACTGCACATGAAGTGAATTCACACAAACATGACATTTTTTTCACATAGATAGAAAAAAAAGTCCTAATAACTGCCAGATACGCACTTTGGTCCAAGAACATTAATTATTATGAAGTCATTTACCTGGTTTCATTTTTTTTTTCTTAACTGCAGAGCAAAGATACAACAATGCAAAAATTCATAAATATCTGCAAGCCCAGAACAAACCGTAGGATTTATTAGGACCCATTTCTAGAGCTGTGTGGTCTTGGCGTGTGGTTTTCTTCTTTTCCTGTTCAATGCTTTGCAATAGAAAAGCAAAAAGTTTGGTTCTGCAGCTCAGTCCGGCTCCCAGGTGCTGATGGAATGAAATATTTTGCATCAGTTACTGACAGTTGATGCTCCTGGTCATGGCAGGTCTGAGTGACGTTATCTTGCTGATATGGGCCGTAAATGCCTGGTCCTGGGTAAGTAACATTTAACTGCAACATGATGACCAAATTTGTGCAAATTTTTAAAAAACTTTCATAGGAATCAGACACAACTTTGCATGCACAAAAAAGTTTATCTAAATCAGCAAAATTTAGTGTTCCAGTCCAGAAATATAATTTTTTAGAGAATTACTCTAACACGATAGAAACAATATTTTATTCATGAAGAAAATATCACATTGAGCAGGATTTTTTTTCTCACACAGAAAACACCAGATAAAAACCAGATATTTATAACGTTTACAATACATTATAAATATTTTCCAAAATGTTTTAACACTTTTTTTAATCTACATTCTATCAGAACAATGTAGATTACTATATATAAGTAGCACTAATGTGATGCATTATTTCCAGATACGAGCAAAGCGCCACTAAGAGCGCTTTGAAGCTTGAATTTTATTTTGTTATTTTACTTTAAAGAACTTCAGTAAAGTTTCATTATGGTTTACACTTTAGATGTTTGATTTCAGGTTGGCTGAAGTAATAAAGACCAGATACTGTCATTTTAAAATGGTTAAAGAATTTTTGTTTTTCATTTCTCGACTTTTTAAATGTTTCCATCTTGTTTTCCAACAGCTGAACACAAAGCAAATCCAAAGTGTGAGTATCAGATTTGAGATTATGAATATGTTTATTAATAATTAACTTTCACTGGCTTTTTTGTGTGTATTAGAAATTGAAATGTTTACGTTTTAATTTTATAATAAACCTTGAAGTTTTATTTGAGCTCAGATGTAAACTGTTGCTTTGCAGGTTCCTACAGTGTTGAGACGATCAAGTTTGGTCTGAAGATACAGATGACAGATTTTACTCCTAACAACTTCACCGTATATGTTGCTGAGATCGGAGATTCATTTGAAAGGAAAGGCAATTTTAACACCAGTAAAAACTCAACTTATGTCATCAAACCTCTGAAGCCGTGCACTGAATATGAGCTAAAAGTCACATTTAGTGACTCCAATGGTGCAGAAATATCCTGTAACACAACCAAAGAAAAACAACAACAACTGGAATGAGTGAGTAAAATGTTTCATATTTTATCTTTACTTTTATTATTTAGTGAAATGAGATTCTGTGAGAACTGAGACAAATATTGTTTCTGTGTTTCAGCTGAAAAAGACATAAAAAAAGCATCCTGCCCTCCTGGATATTTCTGTTACCAAAGTGGTTGGAACATCAACTCTTTACTATCAGAAAATAACAAAGTTTCAATTGAAGATTTCAAGAATGGATCGTATCGTTTCAAACACGTTTATGACGACATGTGTTCAGGTTTAGTTTTAACGTTCCCAGAAAGCTGCTCCAATGCCACATTTACCAAATCTGAAACCTTCACTGTTGGTATGAACAAAAACATATTAATAATAATTAATATGATTATCAAATCTGTGGATGTGACATTAGTTTCACTAAACTGGTATTTTTTTTATTCTTCAGATTTTATTGATCCAAAGGACATAAATCAGCCTAAACCTGATAAACTTCCTGCAGAGATAAAACCTGAGTTTCCATTAAGCTGCAATCTCAGTGTTGATTATAAATGTTCAGGTGAGTAAAAACTACAACTATGAAAAACAATTTAAAAACTATATAGAGTAGAAAACTACAGATTCTGCCTTAACAATACATTATAAATATTTTCCAAAATGTTTTAACACTTTTTCTTGTAAATTGTGTCAAAATGTAAAGAATAAATCAAACAGCTGATCAGTGTTAATATGCAGCCGCTGCAGAAATGACTAAATGTTTGTGTTTCTTCAGGAATCAACAATCAATCTGTTGAAAAACAAACAAAGCTACAGCAGCTGCACTGGTGACATCAAGATGAACAATGTCTTCATAAATAAGACACTTCCACCTGTCCAGTTCAACATTCACTGTGGTGAGTTGGTATTTACTGCACTTCACTGGAAATAAGAACAAAGTTATTATACTAACAACACAGAGAGAAAATCACTATCAGGACATCATTCATTGTTTTTGCTTTTCTATTGCTACAGATTTTACAGTAACCAACCTGAAGAACAGTTCAACCAGTACATCCATTAAGCTGAACTGGGAAACGAAGAGTAATAAATGTCAAGGTGTTCTTGACAAACTGGATTTGCTCTATTATCACTGCGAGTGTGAGCAAGATGTGGAAGGCAAGTGAAATAAATAGATTTAGTTTAATGTTTATTACTTTTGGATTAGCACAAATTCCACTTAAAATAAATCTATTTTACACAAACTCCATGAGGAGATAAAAATGTGTAAAACAACCAGATGTGATCAGTGAAGCTGTGACTCTAAACTATCACTGATCTGAGGATAATTTTAACGGAAATGTTTCTTTAATGTTTGACATGAGAAACAGACCTCTGTTTTTCAACATGATAATCATTTTTAAGATTAAAGATCTTTTATAACAAGCTGCTGTTGTCAAACCAACACAAACAGGTTCTGGAAAATATAAAAAATTACAGAAAAGACGATTTATCAATCTGAAGGAAGAAAGTGTGTCTTCGAGGAAGGAGTTAAACCATTCAGGGATTACAGATGTAACGTCAAACACATTTACGCTGGAAAAGCTGATTTTTGGAGCAACAACAGTTAAAGGAAAGACTGAGCCTGGAAGTAAGTAACCGAGAAAATATGTTTTTTGAAATAATAATATAATCTCCAAACACTGTCTGATTTAAATTAATTTGATATAAATTTCTGTGTGAATTTCTTGTTTTTATGCTTGTTTGGCTAAAGGTATAAACAGTAAATGTATCTGTTAGGAAATTCAACTCTTTTTTAACAAATTAAGTCAGAAATTTAGTTTTTGGATTTAGACACAGTCAATCTAGAATCAGTTATAATTTTAAATGAGTTTTATTGCAATCCAGTTTAATTATTACAGTATTGAAAGTCATTATACTTTCATATGGTTTTCCATGCAAAAACGTCAAATTGTTTTCAAAACACAAACTGCGTCTCAACATATTCCATCATTGTAAAGTTCTGCGTCGACAAGAACAATAACAAGTTAGTTTAGACCCATAAATTCATAAATTTGTTCTGGATAATTGAGAAATCCTTGTTGGTAAATTAAATATGGTTGGTAAAATAACAAAAAAACAAAGTAGCGATGTTGAGTTCTCTTAATATCTTATTTTGGACAGCAGATAAAATATTAACATAAATCTATCTGCATTACATTGTCATGGTTAGTTAAAGTAAGTTAGATATTTTAACATTTTTGTTCAGTGTTTGGTCAATTACAAACCTGGTCGTGTTTCTTTTTAAATCATTTTCATGTTTTGGTTTCAGGTTTTATAGGAAGAAAAGATTTTCCTCCCCATGTGTTTGTCTTGATATTTATCCTCTCTCTTCTTCTTTCAGTACCAGAACCACCTCGTAACCTTGACGTTCAAGTTACAGAGAACAATAAGATTGAAGTGAGATGTTCATTAAAGGACATTGATTTTAATGGACCAGACAGAAAATTCATTGCAGAACTTCAAGATGTTGCTGGCAGCAGAAAGTCTAACACAACATGTCACTTTGAATTCAAAGATCTGAGCTACTTAACATCCTACAGTGAAGGTTTGTAACAACCAGGATCTGTTCATAACTCTGATTTTATTACTCGACTTAATTTGGATGTTTTGAATGCTAACAAGAACCATTTTGTAATTACAGGTGTTTACTTCCAACAGAAATTTTATCAGCTCACCTGTAAGTAGACAGGCTGACACTAGATGTACGTACCATTTCATTCAATCATGCTTTCTTTCACATGTTCACACTTTCCAAATGCATTTCTACAAATTTCTTCTTAAAAGGATCAATGTTTAATTTCATTTTTTAGATAATGACAAAGCTCTTATTGGATTTCTGGTCTTCCTCATCATCACCTCTGTGGCTTTTCTCCTCTATAAGATCTACGTGTTGAAACACAGAAAGTCCCAGTAAGGATGTTATGTTTTCTCAGCAGCTGGTTCTGCTCTTTGTTCAGTTGTGACCACAGAGGATTTTTTACAATCAGTATAAATACACCAAACTCAGCTCTGCTCACTGTAACTTCAATATTAAAGGTTGATTGACCTCTGTTAAAACACAGACACCAGCAAAGCCCCCATTGGCTGTTTGAGAGCTTCATCATCCACACAGAGGATGATGTTCATCATCCTCTGTGTGGCGTTCTTCATCATCAGGAAGAGGAGAAAATCTAGAAATATATTAAAAACAATGCTGTGTCCACTAAACATTGAAAATGATTTTGGTTGGAATAAGAACATTTGTAAGTTGAAGTCTAAAGAAGCGGTTGCATGTTTTACAGTCATCTGAAGTCATCTCCATGGTCTCCAGGCAGTTCTTCATTCAGGAAGAGGAGAAAATCCAGGAAGTAAAACCTATTCAGCTTTCATATTTATGTTTGTTGATTTTCATTTAATTCGATCATGTTTGTCTAAAATTAATCTTCTGACTTGATTGATTTTCTCCACAGTGATAATGAAGAACAGAATTGCAACAGCCAGTGAGTAAATTTCAGGCAGAATCACTGATTATAACAAACAGCATGTTTAATATCAGCTTTTAGTTAAAATCACCACATAATAGCATGTTTTAGATTGTTTTATATTAGATCAAAGTGAAAAAGAAAAATTCTTGACGAGGTTTTCATGCATTTTTCCCCCTTTTCTTGTTGCAGTCTATGCCAACATGCCACCTCCCAAAGACAACCAGTGATTATCTGATGGAGCTGCAGATCAAGAAAACATTGAAAGTTTTTATATTATTATGTCTGAAAATTTTAATCTTGAATACTGCAGCCGATGGTACAATGTTTAGTTATATCACTTCATGGAGATTTCCTGGATTTACTCCAGATTTTTGTTTGTTTCATATCAGGGAAAGTAAGAATAAAAGTATATGAATGTCGTCTTCATGTAATGACATATTTTCTCTTGTTGTTACAATCTATGTTAAAATGCCACCTTCCAAATGAAATCATGACGACTACTGATGAAGATCTGAAGAAGCTTCAGATCAAAACACTGTTTAATGTTCTTATTTTATGGCATTACAAACGTACGGAAAATATGAGAAAAGATGAGATGTAATGTAACTGTAAATACATGAATTGTCTAAACTCAGTATTAGTTTTCAGCATGTTATGTTATTTATTGACACCAAATGGATTGAACAGCATTGTTTATTAAAAACAGACATGCCAATAAATACATAAAAAGCACATTTCAAGGTCAATTTATTGTTGATGCTTGAACATCACCATATTTATACATTATTCTACATGTAGCATATAAAACAAGCTGCAAATTTCCTCTAATGATCTCTTTCTTCTAGAAAACATGTGTCAAACTCAAGGCCCGGGGGCCAAATCCGGCCCGACGTAGCTTTTTATGTGGCCCTCCACAGTGTAGACTAAACACCAAGTGTGATTAATATTATATAATCAATTATATCAATGCAGTTTTCATCTGTTTACTGCCAATTTATATCAATCAATCAATCCAGTTTCTTGAGAATTTAGTTGATTAGTTTTCGAATTTATACAGCAAAATAAATAGTCGCATTTATTATTAGTTCCTGAAGGAACTGAAAAGATCTTCAATAATATTATGTAATTTTAAGAGTTCATTGACATATTAACAGTTTGTGAACAGGTTTCATCAACACATTCTGGCACAACCGGCCCTTTAAGAGCCTTCATGATCTTGATTTGGCCCAAAAGGAAAATGAGTTTGACACACCTGTTCTAGAATATGCAACAGCAGCTTCGTGCTTTGCTTTCACCGCAGACCACTACCTCTTCATTCTCTGTTGTCTCGATGACTGCAGCATGTATTTCTGGCATGTCTACATTCACCGTAGGCTAACCGCAGCACTGCACATGAAGTGAATTCACACAAACATTACACTTTTTTACACATAGATAGAAAAAAAAAAGTCCTAATAACTGCCAGATACGCAGTTTGGTCCAAGAACATTAATTATTATGAAGTCATTTACCTGGATTTATTTATTTTTTTCTTAACTGCAGAGCACAGATACAACAATGCAAAAATTCATAAATATCTGCAGGCCCAGAACAAACCGTAGGATTTATTAGGACCCATTTCTAGAGCTGTGTGGTCTTGGCATGTGGTTTTCTTCTTTTCCTGTTCAATGCTTTGCAATAGAAAAGCTAAAAGTTTGGTTCTGCAGCTCAGTCCGGCTCCCAGGTGCTGATGGAATGAAATATTTTGCATCAGTTACTGAGACAGTTGATGCTCCTGGTCATGGCAGGTCTGAGTGACGTTATCTTGCTGATATGGGCCGTAAATGTCCTGGTCCTGGGTAAGTAACATTTAACTATCTTCCTCTTTCGGGTTGATAATGTTTTCACATTTTTCTTTTGTTTTTAACAGACAGAAAATGAACCCGATGAATAAAATATATATATATATAAAAATTGTTGTTTTCTTTTTTAATGTATGTGTAATGTGATGGTGTTTCTGATTTCTTTACATCATTTTCTTTTCTTTTTATATTTTCAGGTGAATACAACACCAAAGTAGTGATTCATATTTAGCCAAAATACCATTTTGGTTAAATATGTATTTATTCATTAATACAAATGTTCTGTTTCTAAAAGCCTCCAGCTTTGCTTCATGTTGTCCAAACCTTTAAAGCTGCTCAGTCTTGTTTATTGTTGCTGTCCAACAAAAAACAAATCTAAGATTAAATCTATAATTCACTGGAGAAAACTACAGAGCCTCTTGTCTTATAGTTTTAAAAAGCAGATGTTTTTTGGACAATGGAAAGATAAATTAGAGTCGCGGTTCACCAGATTATTTTTGACAATAAACTGAAACCTGCAAAAGTTGGTGTTAAGTTTGTGGGACTTTTATAACACAGGAACAGATTTGTCTGTTGGTGGGAGTGTAAAGAATAAAATTGTCTTTGTGAGTTGATTATAAAGTGTAAACCATGCAGACTCCTCAGGTTTTCAGAGATCTGCTCACTCTGTGTCTACAGGACAAGTAGAGACAGCATGTAGTCTCTATGCTCTCTAGATCTAGAAGAAACTCCCTGAAAACCTGAGAAACTCTTGGCTCCTTTAAATTCAAACAATGTTTCTGTTACCAGCTGCTTTCGATCAAAGCATTTCTTTCTCTTTTCCAAAGCTTTCATGCTTATGCTTTTCCTGTTAACCTGTTTGGACTAACTTGTATATAAATGACACTGTTAAAATAAACCTGCTTTACCTTATAGTGATGTAGAGGATTAACCATTATAACACTGAGCTTGAGGTAAAATAGTGAGAAACTGGTATTTAATGAGGTTTAATTCAGATGTTAGGTTGGTTCATTAATCGTTTCAAGAGTTTTATTATTTTCAGTGACATTGAAAATAAGACATTAACTTTAGGTTTAACTGCACAGCAGAAACTCTTTATATTAATGTGGACATTGTGTGAGTATTTAGATGCAATAGATTTGGTCTTAATGAGTATCAACGTTTTATATATAGATAGATTATAAATAGTCTGATCAATAAATCAACTTTTTTCTCATTTATTCTACCTTTTAAATATCTTTGAGCAAATGTCTTGTAAAACATTGAGGATGGAGAGGATCAGTTCCTTCAGCTAAATGTTCAATTCTTCACTTTAAGAAGAACTGATATTGATGTTGATTTTTATATTTTTAGCCTCTTTACCTCCACTCACTGGGACAGGTGCACCTGCACCTGTTGGTACCACACCTCCACTCACTGGGACAGGTCCTCCTGCACCTGTTGTTATCCCATCTCCACGCACTGAAGCAGGTCTTCCTGCACCTGTTGTCCCCTCTCCCCACCCCACGCACTGAAGCAGGTCCTCCTGCACCTGTTGTACCACACCTCCACGCACTGAAGCAGGTCCTCCTGCACCTGTTGGTTATCCCACCTCCACGCACTGAAGCAGGTCCTCCTGCACCTGTTGGTACCACACCTCCACGCACTGAAGCAGGTCTTCCTGCACCTGTTGTTATCCCACCTCCACACACTGAAGCAGGTCCTCCTGCACCTGTTGTTATCCCACCTCCACACACTGAAGCAGGTCCTCCTGCACCTGTTGGTACTATCTTACCTCCAAGCACCGTTGCAGTAACAACTACTGCAGCCTCCAAACCTCCCACCATTATCAAACCCTCACACACCTCTCTATCCAACTCCTCAAATCCTCCAAGCTCTTCAACGAAAACAAGTGGTAATGTATTCAGCTTTAGTTTACAGTTTTAAAAAAATATCTTAGTTTTTGAATGATAAAATTAGTTGTTCTTTAAGAAACATAGAAGGTAAGAAACTTGGTAGTGGATTTCTTCAGCTTGACGGTGACCTCCGCATGCTTTCCAACCAGCAGTCAATACCTCACCTGCAAGCACCTCAAATGAGACTCCAAACACCAACCAGTCATCTTCTGAGACAAAACTCTCACCTGCAAGCACCTCAAATGAGACTCCAAACACCAACCAGTCATCTTCTCAGACAAACACAACCATGACGCCCACCACAGGTTGGAACTATAAATATTTAATTTGGGACGTTAACAAGTTTGTTAAGATATAGACTATGGATTACAGACAGTAGGTCAACAGTAGGTTTGCCAAGACAGAAATCAGGCAACTGTAGATTTAAGATGGTTTGAGAAAATGTTTCAGTTTTTAACTTTTTTCATTTTCCCTCTTGCAGCTCAACCCAAACCGGATCCAAAATGTGAGTATCAGATTTGAGGTTATGAACAATTGTTTAATGAAGGTGCTCTTTTTTCTGAGATTAGACAGGCTGACACTAGATGTACGTGTTGTTTATATAACAATCAGTATAAATACACCAAACTAAGCTCTGCTCACTATAACGTCACTGTAACTTCAATATTTAAGCCACATTGATCTCTGTTCAAACACAGACAACAGCAAAGCCCTCATTGGCTGTTTGGTCTTCCTCATCATCTTCATCATCCTCTGTGTGGCGTTCTTCATCAGGAAGAGGAGAAAATCCAGGAAGTAAAACCTATTCAGCTTTCATATTTATGTTTGTTGATTTTCATTGTTAATTCGATCATGTTTGTCTAAAATTAATTGATTTTCTCCACAGTGATAATGAAGAACAGAATTGCTTCTCAACAGCCAGTGAGTAAATTTCAGGCAGAATCACTGATTATAACAAACAGCATGTTTAATATCAGCTTTTAGTTAAATGATCACATAATGTCTGGTAGATCTGCTGGAATTCATAGCATGTTTTAGATTGTTTTATATTAGATCAAAGTGAAAAAGAAAAATTCTTGACGAGGTTTTCATGCATTTTTTCCCCTTTTCTTGTTGCAGTCTATGCCAACATGCCACCTCCCAAAGACAACCAGTGATTATCTGATGGAGCTGCAGATCAAGAAAACATTGAAAGTTTTTATATTATTATGTCTGAAAAATTTTAATCTTGAATACTGCAGCCGATGGTACAATGTTTAGTTATATCACTTCATGGAGATTTCCTGGATTTTACTCCAGATTTTTGTTTGTTTCATATCAGGGAAAGTAAGAATAAAAGTATATAGATGTCGTCTTCATGTAATGACATATTTCCTCTTGTTGTTACAATCTATGTTAAAATGCCACCTTCCAAATGAAATCATGACGACTACTGATGAAGATCTGAAGAAGCTTCAGATCAAAACACTGTTTAATGTTCTTATTTTATGGCATTGCAAAACGTACCGAAAATATGAGAAAAGATGAGATGTAATGTAACTGTAAATACATGAACTGTCTAAACTCAGTATTAGTTTTTAGCATGTTATGTCATTTATTGACACCAAATGGATTGAACAGCATTGTTTATTAAAAACAGACATGCCAATAAATACATAAACAGCACATTTCACGGTCACTTTATTGTTGATGCTTGAACATCACCATATTTATACATTATTCTACATGTAGCATATAAAACAAGCTGCAAATTTCCTCTAAATGATCTCTTTCTTCTAGAAAACATGTGTCAAACTCAAGGCCCGGGGGCCAAATCCGGCCCGCCGTAGCTTTTTATGTGGCCCTCCACAGTGTAGACTAAACACCAAGTGTGATTAAATATTATATAATCAATTATATCAATGCAGTTTTCATCTGTTTACTGCCAATTTATATCAATAAATCCCTCCAGTTTCTTGAGAATTTAGTTGATTAGTTTTCGAATTTATACAGCAAGTAAATAAATAGTTGCGTTTATTAATTTTAATCTTTTCCTGAAGGAACTGAAAAGATCTTCAATAATATTATGTAATTTTAAGAGTTCATTGACATATTAACAGTTTGTGAACAGGTTTCATCTACACATTCTGGCACAACCGGCCCTTTAAGAGCCTTCATGATCTTGATTTGGAACCAAAAGGAAAATGAGTTTGACACACCTGTTCTAGAATATGCAACAGCAGCTTCGTGCTTTGCTTTCACCGCAGACCACTACCTCTTCATTCTCTGTTGTCTCGATGACTGCAGCATGTATTTCTGGCATGTCTACATTCACCGAAGGCTAACCGCAGCACTGCACATGAAGTGAATTCACACAAACATGACATTTTTTTTTCACATAGATAAAAAAAAAAAAGTCCTAATAACTGCCAGATACGCACTTTGGTCCAAGAACATTTATTATTATGAAGTCATTTACCAGGATTTATTTATTTTTTTCTTAACTGCAGAGCAAAGATACAACAATGCAAAAATTCATAAATATCTGCAAGCCCAGAACAAACCGTAGGATTTATTAGGACCCATTTCTAGAACTGTGTGGTCTTGGCGTGTGGTTTTCTTCTTTTCCTGTTCAATGCTTTGCAATAGAAAAGCAAAAAGTTTGGTTCTGCAGCTCAGTCCGGCTCCCAGGTGCTGATGGAATGAAATATTTTGCATCAGTTACTGAGACAGTTGATGCTTTTGGTCATGGCAGGTCTGAGTGACGTTATCTTGCTGATATGGGCCGTAAATGTCCTGGTCCTGGGTAAGTAACATTTAACTATCTTCCTCTTTCGGGTTGATAATGTTTTCAGATTTTTCTTTTGTCTTTAACAGACAGAAAATGAATCCGATGAATAAAAATATATATATAAAAATTGTTGTTTTCTTTTTTAATGTATGTGTAATGTGATGGTGTTTCTGATTTCTTTACATCATTTTCTTTTCTTTTTATATTTTCAGGTGAATACAACACCAAAGTAGTGATTCATATTTAGCCAAAATAACATTTTGGTTAAATATGTATTTATTCATTAATACAAATGTTCTGTTTCTAAAAGCCTCCAGCTTTGCTTCATGTTGTCCAAACCTTTAAAGCTGCTCAGTCTTGTTTATTGTTGCTGTCCAACAAAAAACAAATCTAAGATTAAATCTATAATTCACTGGAGAAAACTACAGAGCCTCTTGTCTTATAGTTTTAAAATGCAGATGTTTTTTGGACAATGGAAAGATAAATTAGAGTCGCGGTTCACCAGATTATTTTTGACAATAAATTGAAACCTGCAAAAGTTGGTGTTAAGTTTGTGGGACTTTTATAACACAGGAACAGATTTGTCTGTTGGTGGGAGTGTAAAGAATAAAATTGTCTTTGTGAGTTGATTATAAAGTGTAAACCATGCAGACTCCTCAGGTTTTCAGAGATCTGCTCACTCTGTGTCTACAGGACAAGTAGAGACAGCATGTAGTCTCTATGCTCTCTAGATCTAGAAGAAACTTCCTGAAAACCTGAGAAACTCTTGGCTCCTTTAAATTCAAACAATGTTTCTGTTCCAGCTGCTTTCGATCAAAGCATTTCTTTCTCTTTTCCAAAGCTTTCATGCTTATGCTTTACCCTTTTTTGCCTCTTTTTGTGTCCAGTTAACCTGTTTGGACTAACTTGTATATAAATGACACTGTTAAAATAAACCTGCTTTACCTTATAGTGATGTAGAGGATTAACCATTATAACACTGAGCTTGAGGTAAAATAGTGAGAAACTTGTTTTTAATGAGGTTTAATTCAGATGTTAGGTTGGTTCATTAATCTTTTCAAAAGTTTTATTATTTTCAGTGACATTGAAAATAAGACATTAACTTTAGGTTTAACTGCACAGCAGAAACTCTTTGTATTAATGTGGACATTGTGTGAGTATTTAGATGCAATAGATTTGGTCTTAATGAGTATCAACGTTTTATATATAGATAGATTATAAATAGTCTGATCAATAAATCAACTTTTTTCTCATTTATTCTACCTTTAAATATCTTTGAGCAAATGTCTTGTAAAACATTGAGGATGGAGAGGATCAGTTCCTTCAGCTAAATGTTCAATTCTTTACTTTAAGAAGAACTGATATTGATGTTGATTTTTATATTTTTAGCCTCCTTACTTCCACTCACTGGGACAGGTGCACCTGCACCTGTTGGTACCACACCTCCACGCACTGAAGCAGGTCCTCCTGCACCTGTTGTTATCCCACCTCCACGCACTGGAGAAGGTGAGTATTATTTAAAAAATATCTTAGTTTTTGAATGATAAAATTAGTTGTTCTTTAAGAATCATAGAAGGTAAGAAACTTGGTAGTGGATTTCTTCAGCTTGACGGTGACCTCCGCATGCTTTCCAACCAGCAGTCAATACCTCACCTCCAAGCACCTCAAATGAGACTCCAAACACCAACCAGTCATCTTCTCAGACAAACACAACCATGACGGCCACCACAGGTTGGAACTTTAAATATTTAATTTTGGACTTTAACAAGTTTGTTAAGATATAGACTATGGATTACAGACAGTAGGTCAACAGTAGGTCTGCCAAGACAGAAATCAAGCAACTGTAGATTTAAGATGGTTTGAGAAAATGTTTCAGTTTTTAACTTTTTTCATTTTCCCTCTTGCAGCTCAACCCAAACCAGATCCAAAGTGTGAGTATCAGATTTGAGGTTATGAACAATTGTTTAATGAAGGTGCTCTTTTTTCTGAGATTATATAATAAAAAAATTGTTTTTCTTTTTAATTTCATTCTAACAGCTTGAGATAAAACCTTGAAGTTTTATTTGAGCTCAGATGTAAAACTGTTGCTTTGCAGGTTCCTACAGTGTTGAGACGATCGAGTTTGGTCTGAAGATACAGATGACAGATTTTACTCCTAACAACTTCACCGTATATGTTGCTGAGATCCGAGATTCATTTGAAAGGAAAGGCAATTTTAACACCAGTAAAAACTCAACTTATGTCATCAAACCTCTGAAGCCGTGCACTGAATATGAGCTAAAAGTCACATTTAGTGACTCCAATGGTGCAGAAATATCCTGTAACTCAACCAAAGATAAAACAACAACTACTGGAATGAGTGAGTAAAATGTTTCATATTTTATCTTTACTTTTATTATTTAGTGAAATGAGATTCTGTGAGAACTGAGACAAATATTGTTTCTGTGTTTCAGCTGATCGAGACATAAAAAAAGCATCCTGCCCTCCTGGATATTTCTGTTACCAAAGTGATTGGAACATCAACTCTTTACTATCAGAAAACAACAAAGTTTCAATTGAAGATTTCAAGAATGGATCGTATCGTTTCAAACACGTTTATGACGACATGTGTTCAGATTTAGTTTTAACGTTCCCAGAAAGCTGCTCCAATGCCACATTTACCAAATCTGAAAACTTCACTGTTGGTATGAACAAAAACATATTAATAATAATTAATATGATTATCAAATCTGTGGATGTGACATTAGTTTCACTAAACTGGTATTTTTTTATTCTTCAGATTTCATTGATCCAAAGGACATAAATCAGACTAAACCTGATAAACTTCCTGCAGAGATAATACCAAAGTTTCCATCAAGATGTAAAAATCTCAGTGTTGATTATAAATGTTCAGGTGAGTAAAAACTACATTTATAAAAAACAATTAAAAAACTATATAGAGTAGAAAACTACAGATTCTGCCTTAACAATACATTATAAATATTTTCCAAAATATTTTAACACTTTTTTTTTGTAAATTGTGTCAAAATGTAAAGAATAAATCAAACAGCTGATCAGTGTTAATATGCAGCCGCTGCAGAAATGACTAAATGTTTGTGTGTTTCTTCAGGAATAAACATGAAGCCGTTCACAAACTACAGCTGCACTGGTGACATCAAGATGAACAATGTCTCCATAAATAAGACACTTCCACCTGTCCAGTTCAACATTCACTGTGGTGAGTTGGTATTTACTGCACTTCACTGGAAATAAGAACAAAGTTATTATACTAACACAACACAGAGAGAAAATCACTATCAGGACATCATTCATTGTTTTTGCTTTTCTATTGCTACAGATTTTACAGTAACCAACCTGAAGAACAGTTCAACCAGTACATCCATTGAGCTGAACTGGGAAACGAAGAGTAATAAATGTCAAGGTGTTCTTGACAAACTGGATTTGCTCTCTCATAAGTGCGAGTGTGAGCAAGATGTGGAAGGCAAGTGAAATAAATAGATTTAGTTTAATGTTTATTACATTTGGATTAGCACAAATTCCACTTAAAATAAATCTATTTTACACAAACTCCAGAGGAGAAAAAATGTGTAAAACAACCAGATGTGATCAGTGAAGCTGTGACTCTAAACTATCACTGATCTGAGGATGATTTTAACGGAAATGTTTCTTTAATGTTTGACATGAGAAACAGACCAAACTCTGTTTCAACATGATAATCATTTTTAAGATTATAAAGATCTTTTATAACAAGCTGCTGTTGTCAAACCAAACACAAAACAGGTTCTGGAAAATATAAAAAAATTACAGAAAAGACGATTCATCGATCTGAAGGAAGAAAGTGTGTCTTCGAGGAAGGAGTTAAACCATTCAGGGATTACAGATGTAACGTCAAACACAGTTGGAAAGTTGGAGGAATTTTGGAGACAGTTAAACAGTTAAAGGAAAGACTGAGCCTGGAAGTAAGTAACCGAGAAAATATGTTTTTTGAAATAATAATATAATCTCCAAACACTGTCTGATTTAAATTAATTTGATATAAATTTCTGTGTGAATTTCTTGTTTTTATGCTTTGTTTGGCTAAAGGTATAAACAGTAAATGTATCTGTTAGGAAATTCAACTCTTTTTTAACAAATTAAGTCAGAAATTTAGTTTTTGGATTTAGACACAGTCAATCTAGAATCAGTTATAATTTTTAAATGAGTTTTATTGCAATCCAGTTGAATTATTACAGTATTGAAAGTCATTATTCTTTCATATGGTTTTCCATGCAAAAACGTCAAATTGTTTTCAAAACACAAACTGCGTCTCAACATATTCCATCATTGTAAAGTTCTGCGTCGACAAGAACAATAACAAGTTAGTTTAGACCCATGAATTCATAAATTTGTTCTGGATAATTGAGAAATCCTTGTTGGTAAATTAAATATGGTTGGTAAAATAACAAAAAAACAAAGTAGTGATGTTGAGTTCTCTTAATATTTTTATTTGGACAGCAGATAAAATATTAACATAAATGTATCTGCATTACAGTGTCATGGTAAGTTAAAGTAAGTTAGATATTTTAACATTTTTGTTCAGTGTTTGGTCAATTACAAACCTGGTCGTGTTTCTTTTTAAATCATTTTCATGTTTTGGTTTCAGGTTTTATAGGAAGAAAAGATTTTCCTCCCCATGTGTTTGTCTTGATATTTATTCTCTCTTCTTCTTTCAGTACCAGAACCACCTCGTAACCTTGACGTTCAAGTTACAGAGAACAATAAGATTGAAGTGAGATGTTCATTAAAGGACATTGATTTTAATGGACCAGACAGAAAATTCATTGCAGAACTTCAAGATGTTGCTGGCAGCAGAAAGTCTAACACAACATGTCACTTTGAATTCAAAGATCTGAGCTACTTAACATCCTACACAGTGAAGGTTTGTAACAACCAGGATCTGTTCATAACTCTGATTTTATTACTGGACTTAATTTGGATGTTTTGAATCCTAACAAGAAGCATTTTGTTATTACAGGTGTTTACTTCCAACAGAAATTTTATCAGCTCACCTGTGAGTAGACAGGCTGACACTAGATGTACGTACCATTTCATTCAATCATGCTTCGTTCCACATGTTCACACTTTCCAAATGCATTTCTACAAATTTCTTCTTAAAAGGATCAATGTTTAATTTCATTTTTTAGATAATGACAAAGCTCTTATTGGATTTCTGGTCTTCCTCATCATCATCACCTCTGTGGCTCTTCTCCTGGTCCTCTATAAGATCTACGTGTTGAAACACAGAAAGTCCCAGTAAGGATGTTCTGTTTTCTCAGCAGGCTGGTTCTGCTCTTTGTTCAGTTGTGACCACAGAGGATTTTTTACAATCAGTATAAATACACCAAACTCAGCTCTGCTCACTGTAACTTCAATATTAAAGGTTGATTGACCTCTGTTAAAACACAGACACCAGCAAAGCCCCCATTGGCTGTTTGAGAGCCGATGAAGAACGTGTGGCGTTCTTCATCAGGAAGAGGAGAAAATCTAGAAATATATTAAAAACAATGCTGTGTCCACTAAAACATTGAAAATGATTTTGGTTGGAATAAGAACATTTGTAAGTTGAAGTCTAAAGAAGCGGTTGCATGTTTTACAGTCATCTGAAGTCATCTCCATGGTCTCCAGGCAGTTCTTCATTCAGGAAGAGGAGGAAATCCAGGAAGTAAAACCTATTCAGCTTTCATATTTATGTTTGTTGATTTTCATTGTTAATTCGATCATGTTTGTCTAAAATTAATTGATTTTCTCCACAGTGATAATGAAGAACAGAATTGCTTCTCAACAGCCAGTGAGTAAATTTCAGGCAGAATCACTGATTATAACAAACAGCATGTTTAATATCAGCTTTTAGTTAAAATCACCACATAATAGCATGTTTTAGATTGTTTTATATTAGATCAAAGTGAAAAAGAAAAATTCTTGACGAGGTTTTCATGCATTTTTTCCCCTTTTCTTGTTGCAGTCTATGCCAACATGCCACCTCCCAAAGACAACCAGTGATTATCTGATGGAGCTGCAGATCAAGAAAACATTGAAAGTTTTTATATTATTATGTCTGAAAATTTTAAATCTTTAACATTTTAAATTTTAAAATACAAAGAATAAAACAAAATTATTTGTATTTTGTTTTATTCATTCTTATGTTATGAATTCTCCAAGTCAAAAAATGAAGCAAATCATCTCTTTCGTCAGTCAGTCCACTATATGAATAAATCTGATTAAGTAGATAAGAAAATCTACTTAAAACCACAGTCACACAAGTCATTAGCAGCACACAACCAGAAATGACTTGTGGTTTAAAAAAAATAAAGATTTCTTGTTAACAACAGGACAGCAGAGCAGCATAGAGCTGTAAGGCAGCTTTGCATGAGAAACTCTGCCTTCCTCATTGACATGTTGAGAGTTGTTCCCTCTTGTGTCAGATGTATTTATTACACTCAGCAAAGAGGATGTGGGAGATTTGAATGGTTTTATTATCCTGCTCCTGCAGAATAAAGTCTTTGTTTTGAACAACAGTAAATAAATACATTGAATTAATCAACAAGTTCATTAAGATACTTACAAAAGGTTTCATGCCATTTTCAGTTATTGTTATAAAAAATGTTACCATTTACAGATATTTTATAATTATTCTAATGATTTTG
This sequence comes from Poeciliopsis prolifica, assembly GCF_027474105.1. NCBI lineage: Eukaryota > Metazoa > Chordata > Actinopteri > Cyprinodontiformes > Poeciliidae > Poeciliopsis > Poeciliopsis prolifica. Next base: position 6,248,416 of record NW_026562377.1, read on the forward strand.
TTTTTAGGGAGTGTTAGCTTCTCTTCTAATTATTATTTAATTATCTCAGGTTTCACTGCATGATATTTTATCTTCCTCATTGTCTGTAGTGGTGTCTATTTTAGCACACAAATAACCCAAACTAAGTAATAAAATGTTTTTTTAAAACTAAGGGAGCGTTCACACTGGGTAGTCTGGTAGACTTGGTTCGATTGGGGACTAAAATTAAAACATTTGTTACATTTTCAGAACTCTAGTTTGCATTCACACTGCACTGCGTCAAACAACTAAAACTGACTGAAAAACCTGTTCCCCCGTCGTCTGTGGGGGCGCTGCACCAATCGGACACAAAACATCTGAAGAAGACCTTAAATTGAAGCTGAGAAAATTGCTGATGTTTGTGTAAAATGATTTATTTTTTACTTTTCAATTAATATAGTTTCATACAAGATCAGTTATTCACTAAAACTGTTCCATAGCTGAGAAATTGTGCTGTGCATTTAGGAGGAGCTGTTATTCTTTTCTTCGGTGGTTTTTAGGTTAACAACTGAATTAGGGTTAGGGTTAAGTATAAGAATAGGGTTAAGTATAAGAATAGGGTTGAGTATAAGAATAGGGTTGAGTATAAGTGTAAGAACTGACTTTTGTTTGTTGCAGAAATGTTGACCTCCTGAAAAGTATTTGAATCTGTTTTACAGTATATTACCTTCATACTGTGGTGTAAAAGTATGTACTTTTTGTTTCTATTAATTTCATAGCAAAAAGAATCACAAAATCCAGTGAAATTTATTCACTTATTATACCTGGATAAACACAAGTTTTTCTAAAAAAAATTCCAACAACAAATAAATTAAATTAAAAAGAGAGAGAGAGCGATAGTGATCATAATGCTGTTTTTACAGCTGAATATAGACTGGAAGTGTAGTAAAAAAATCAGCCCAAAGAATTAAAAGCATTGAATATTTTTCTCTTAATACGGCCAATAAGGTTTAAAACCTGCAATGATTTACATATTCATTTATGTTTTATTAAAGTACTGCATGTTGCACAAATCAAAACCATTACTAAATAAACTGCCATGTTTTGTTATTGTCGTCTGCAGGGACTTTCAACTTGATCTGGTACTTGTGGCAAAACGTTTGGAAAACTCTGTTACACTTTGACCTGAAGACTGATGTTAACTTGGATAAAAAAAACATTTAATCATAAACATAAAGATCCTGTCTTCTTCTCTGATTGATGCTCCCGTCTCCAGGCTGTCCGTTTAGATGACAGGAACTGTCATGCACTTTAATAGCATTCAATGAGAATTTTATGCCGAGAGTTCATTAATAATAATAATAATAATAATAATAATAATAATAATAATAATAATAATAATAATAATAATAATAATAATATGAGGCAGCTTTTAACATCCTGCTGGTGAGAGATGGGATTTTTACTCCAAGTAAACCTAAACTGATTAGTTAACCTTTTTTTAAAAAATTTTTAGATATTTTTGGGAGTTTGAGGATTTTCTGAGGTCAAATCTTTGTCTCATTCATTTATGACATATTAAATGAGATATGAACACAAAGTTGAGTTTTGACAGCTTCTTTCTCTCTGGTTTAGAAAAATAATTTTTTGTCTTGGAAATTTTTTTTTTTTATTTGACCATGACTGAAAACCTTTTAAATTAATTTGTAAGATCTAAAAAGGTTCAATTTCAAGTCAAATTGCAGCTTAAAGATACAATTTAGGCGATTTAAAAAATGTGGCTCTTTCTGGGTTACTTTTCCAGATTATGCAGGGTAAGTTACAAACCTACAAGCTCAAGAAAGTGAAATGAAAATGTTGGAAAATAACCAGAGAACCAGATCAACCGTTCTGTTATTACATCTGACTTTTTCTACAGAAATGAAAAGACCTTTGTGTTGTGTGATACCAGATATCCCTCATTGTTCCTTCATCTTTCTGCAATGTCTGAGAGCAGAAGCTAAATACTGCAAATCATTATCTACAGATTATAATCCCTGTTCAAAATCGTCTCATTTTGACCTTTGACTTGTCAGAGTCTGCAGATGTAAACCTCGCAGGGTGAACAGACAGGATGATTTATAAAACCAAGTGTAGCAAAAAAACTATCAGATCTTCCTTCTTCATCTGTTGATTCGTTATCTGATCTGATTGAAAGCTGCTTTTGTTTCCATCAACTTGATGTTTCATGCAAAGAAAAGAACAAGAAAAAAAATATCTTCCTGTCAATGGGGGTGGAGGTCTTTTCTACTGCATGAAGAATCTGCAGCTCCTCTTGTCGTTGCATTTGCAGCCTGTTTCTGGACATGGCTGATCTCGGTGCTGCCCGCCTTCTGCTGGCCTTCACCATGATTGTCTGTTTAGCCAAATGTAAGTATGACCCTTTTTCTCAAAGTCACTGGAAATTATTTACATCACTTAACAACTGAAGCAAAGCGTTAACTATAACTCAGCTCTGATGCGTAGCTGTATGATTAAAATGATGAGCTCCAGATCATCATAACTAAAGGAATTTATTTTAAAACAACTCATTTTTGCAAAGGCTCCCATCTTATCAGAGTACATGCAAAAATAACTTGAATATAGAATACATGTTTTTTAATCTAAATACACTCGTATTACCGCGCATATCTAGCAAAAAAAAAAAAAAAATGTTTTCCTGTAATGAACAGATGCAAAATTGTAAAAACAAACAAAAATGTAAGGTTTTGCTGAAAACTTTTCACTTCCACTTTCCACTAATAATAGTAAGTTATTATTATTTTTCAAAATATTTATTTATTTCTGTTGAACTCAGTAAAATAAGAAATGTATCAAAACAAGCAAAATAATTAATTAAGGAAGCATGTAATTTTAAAATAATATGTAAAATGTTCTAAAATTAATTCTCTTCCTTTATTAAAAGGTGTCCATTTTGAACCAAACTTTCTTTTTTGGAACGTTTAAAATGAAGTGCTTTTCTTAAATTCCTCTTAATTTATTTTCTTAAATCTTAAATCTAAAATTCTAGTCGGTTTTTATTTAATTTGGAGATAAGCATCATGTTACTTTAATTGTCTGTACATTTTAGTTGATGTTCCACTTATTAAACAGCAAATCTCCTCAAAAACAGATTTTATTTCAAGAATATTCCTGGTTAAATAAAGATTAAATAGAATAATTATTTATAATTCTAAATTCGGGTTAACATATTCAGATTCAGGCAAATGAAAATGAACTTAGTGTTGACTTTAGATGATAAATGTTAGAGAAAAATGACCTAAGGTTATTTTAAAATATTTTATGCTGTTACATTTTTTCCTCCTCTCCTCACAGCTGAGCCAAGCGCCGCGCCTCCGCTGTGTGAGTAAAACACTAAACATTTTGAACTTTTACACCAATTTTGCTTTTTGTTTCACTATATTTTTTTCTATTAATTTTGAAAATACATCTTATAGGAAGGAGACATTTTTCCTCTTTAAGTTGAAATGGATTTATTTTTAATTTGCTGAGTAGGTTCTTACAGTGTTAGAGCGATCCGGTTTGGTCTCCAGTTTAAGATGACCAGTTTCCCCACTGGTCGCTACACCATAAGCATCGGTGAGGAAGGAAGTCCAACAGCTGAAAAGATCGTCAACATTTCTTCTTCTCATAAAAACCCAACGCATGAAATCCAACGTCTGAAGCCCTGCACTGAATACGAGCATAAGGTCACGCTGCTTGACAACAACGGAACAGAAATATTCTGCAGCGGCTCTGGAGGAAAAGCAAAGACGCTCAACATGAGTAAGTACAAAAATGTCTGCAAGTATCACTTTACTGATTTGGCGTTCAGCACTGAGAAACTTAACTGATGCGCTTCAGATGAACAAGACATCACAAACAGCCCCTGCATCCCGGGATACGTTTGCTACCGAAGCGGCTGGAACATCAACTCCTCGGTTTCTGCACCAAACCAAACTGAGCAGTTCAGAGACGGGACCTTTGGCTTCAAACTGGCTGAAGACGACATCTGCTCAAACTTTACTGTCAGTTTTTACCAAGATAACTGCAACAACGCCTCCTTTAACCTGACCCGATACATTCCTGCTGGTATGTGTGGAAGATCAGACCAAACTTTAGAACTAAGTAACTTTGTTTTGATTTTTGTAGGAAGAAAAAAAAAAAAATCAAAAAATATTTTTTTTGACAATTACATTGTTTTTTTGTATTTTTTTTAAGTCTACAGTTGTAATATAATAAAACACAGAAAATATACAGATATTCTTTAGGAAATGCATAAATTGTTGCAGATCCAAAACTTAAAAACTGTTTAGCATGTCATGCAAGTGACTGCGATCTTACTACAGTTTTATCATTTTAATCAAATAAATAAATAAAAAAGCAGATTTCAGTGAGTGAAGGTTGGTGGAAAATGTGGTTTTATTTATTTTGAAATTAAATTAAAAAAAGCATAAAAAAGCATTTCATTGAATTTCAAAGATGAATATTTATAAGACTGTAATTTAATTAAAAAACAGAATTCTCCATCTACCTCTGCTTTCAGGCAGTCAGGGCCGCACACAATCAATCCAGAGGCCACAAATGGCCCCCGGACTGCAGCTTGGAAACCCTTTCTAAAAACCTGAATGGTTGGATTAAAATTATATTTGTTTCTTTTTCTAGATTACATAAATCCAAATGACATGAATCAGACTAAACACAATCGCCTTCCTGCACAGATAGAAACTAAACTCCCTCCAAACTGTAAGAATCTCAGCATTGAGTACACCTGCTCAGGTGAGTGAAACGACTGCAAGAGACGTGCTTAGAAACAGACGTGCTTAGAAACAGACATATGTGCATATAGATGATTATAATAGCACTTGTTCTCTCTGTATAGCTCTTCTGAATTTGGAGCAAAAGGTAAACATACTAACAGCAGATGTTAAAATAAATTATCTGCGTTTCCTCAGAAAGCGGAAAAGTCGGGGACTCCATTCAGCTCTCTAATTTGGAGCCGTTTACAGATTACAGCTGCACTGGCCTGATCAAGAACAACAATGTTTCCATCAATAAAATAACTCCAGCTGTCCAGCTCAACATTAACTGTGGTGAACTGCTGATTACTGTCTTTGAAATAACACAACTTTAATCCAAACATAGTTTTGGGTTGAAGAACAATAACAAATAAAGCAATTTTTGCTGTTTTCCAACAGATTTTAGGATGACTCCCAGTGATGCATATGAAAACACAAGTATAACTCTGGTGTGGTGGGAAACAACCAGTGAGAACTGCGGAGCTGTTCTTCCTAATTTAGAGAAGCTTTTGTACAAATGCAGCTTTCAGGAAGTTGATGGAGGTGAGTAAAAATTTTCCTATAATTTTGTTCCTCAGAAACATTTGTACTGCTAACTCTTTGCTAGACGTTTGGAGAAACAAATAAAAATTTAGTCAATAGTTAATTTAGATCTTCCATTCTCTGTAAAACAAATCAACTGAGCCAACGTCAAATAACAATTTAGTTTTAATTTTCCATAGGACAAATGTATGAATGCACCGTAATATTTTTTAAAAATTTACTTTTATTTGGTCGACTAAAATGTCTTTATTCTGACCTGCTGTTGTCAACCAGATACAAAGGTCTATGGCACGACAGTCCGAGAGCCTCGTGGAGGAATATGTAAATATGATGAACTTAAAAGATACACCAGATATATTATTGAAGTCTACGCCGTCTATAACAACAAGAAAGTTACCCAAGGATCAACCTTCAGAGGACAAACAAAACCTGGAGGTAAAAATGAAAGAAAAAGTATTTTTTTCTTGATAAACAAATTTCACCTTCACTGAAGACATTAGATGAACATTTACCATTTGGATATAAAGATTTTTATGACTTTCTATAAAATCAATTAAGTTTTGCTTAACAAACAATACATGACATTTTCTGTTGTCGATTCTCTTCACTTAAGAAAACATTTTGCTTCATTAAAACTTTATAGCAGTTTTCTTATTTAAGCTTATTTGGCTCAATTAAATAAAATAATGGATAATCCTACAGATACCCTCATAATTTATCTAATTGAATTTAAAAAATCAAAACTTTAGATTTTCTATGTTTACAGACTTCTAGTTTTTATGCCCCTTCTTGTTGTCATTTCATTGTCACAATGTATTTTTTTTCATAGATTTAATGTATTTAACTATTTATTTGCCATATTTTGGTCTTGTGGTTGTTCTCAAATGTAGGGCAAACATTTAGGAATATACTGACAGACATGAAGATGTTTTATAATCAAAAGTGTCAAATTAATTATTAAAATTATTCTTGAGGGTTTTTTTAATGATAGAATATTTTTCTACGCTTTTACCAATTTTAAAAATAAACAAGTCAAAAAAATCCATCCATGATTTTATAAATAAGTTTATTCTTTTTTTCTTGCATCAGTACCAGATAAAGTTCAGCAACTGAAAGTCCATCTCATAAAGCATAACGTGATCAGAGTAACTTGCTCCCCGCCAGTCGGTGGATTTAAAGGACCGAAGAAAGTTTACATCATTCGTCTCATTGGTGACAGAGAAGTTGAGGAAACTGACGAGTGTCAGTTTGAAATCGGAGATCTGAGCTACCTGACGTCCTACACAGTCCAGGTTTATGTTCAACCTTTTTATATTCAGGATTATTCAAATGTTTTCCATTTCACCCTCGATAAGGAGCATTTCTCTCTTCATAGGTTGTTGCCTTCAATGGGATGTTTGAAAGTGAAGCAGAAACAAGAAACGTTTCCACTCACTGTACGTGTTGCTCAATAACTACAACAAAGTTCTTCACACACTGATAAGAACCAAACACTGTAACTCATGTTTTGTTTGTTTCATGCAGACGATGACAAAACCCTGAGTGGCATTTTGATCTTCATCCTCATCATTCTCATCATCATACTTGTTGCACTGCGTCTATCAGTCTTCATCAAAAAGCGAAAGAAGTCGAAAACGTAAAAGAATATTTACTGATGTAAATCATACATTAAACCACCGACTTTCATATATTAACCATTTGTCAAAAAATTATCGAAACTGATTTGTTTCTCCACAGTGTTACTAAAGAAGAAATTCAGCTCACATCAACGGCGAGTAAGTTTTCTCAATAAATTTTATAAAGACTTTATTTCATCGCGATGTGGTTGACTCAACATTGTCCCGAGTTGTTATGACTTGGGTCAACGTCTTTTATATTTTATTATGAAATAAAATGAGGCTTTTGATTTCAATAAATAATTCTGTAATTTTTATAATTAATAATTTTCTGTAGTGATGAAGATATGGTACTTTCTAATTAACCATATTTTTAATTGTGACGATCGTCCTTTTCTGTGCTAATAACTATATTTCTAATTATTTATTAGAAGCTTACATATGAAGACACCATGGAGCTGAAGACCGATTCATTATTTGCTGTCTGTGCTTGAATATCAATTTCATTTGGAGGCAATTTTTAAGAAATTTCAAAAACGTCCATGCCAAAGTTTCCCAGATTTTGATTTTAATGTTTTGTAAAATATATATTTTTTGATTCAGATGTTTACAGATGTACTGTGTATAGCTGCAGTTTTTCCTAAATGCATCTATCTGCTGTTATAGATGAATATGTAGTTTATTGCTGTGGTTTCTTTGTTCTCTTTGTTTCTCTTTGTTTGCAGATGTAGAATCAAAAAAATACAAAAAAGAGAAATAGATATTCTCCTTTTCTAAGAAGAATGCATGTACATACATTTAACATTTGTTTTCACATTTATAATATATGTGTGACTTTTGGAATATGCACAAATTTCATTACGTTTTAAATAAGTCAAATAAATCAATGTGCTTTTCATTGAATGGATTTTCTTTGAATCATTTCCTGTCACTGTTTTAACTTGACAATATTCCACTTCAATCATAATGAGGAAATAAAAAACAGAACAAGTAAAAACAAACTTTGGCACAAAAGCAGATTTTTTTTTTTGGTGGATCATATCTACTAACATTTTCCGTAAAATAAATTTTTTGTTGATTTTTTTAGGGCGCATTTAAAATATTCTAAAGAAGTTTAAAGGATGGACGGTAGCGGCCCCAATCACTACTATTCCACCACCATGCTTGACATCTGGCCTTGTAAATGTTTTTCTTTATACACAACTTTGTTTGGCTTTAATTAAATGTTTGTTAAGTCAGCAACACTAACTGATCATGATGCCCACAGAACATGGCAGCAGGCTCTTCATCAGAAACTTTACACGCCGTCGATACGAAAATATTTCCTGTATGAAACAGAATGGCAAGAAAAAAAATTCTGCTTCCTGTTAAGTGGTTGCATTCTGCATGCAACCTGCATATCTTTAGATAAACTTTACAATGAGGAGTTATTTAAATTCAGCACTCAATGAATGCAGATACTTGGAGAAAACAAGATTTCATGTTGGACACAAACAGCCTGAAATTCAGTCTCATCACTGAACAGTTCTAATCAGTTTTGAAGAAGCATCCAGGTTTTGTATCAAATGCTCCAGAATAATTGTTTTGTTGCCTTCTTCTGACTGATACCTTTCTACAGTTAGATTTTTGTTGTACTTTTTAAACTTCACTGCCAGTGCTGGATGTAAATGAGGAAAGCTCCACCAAAAAGGCTCAGTTTGATTTCTGGTTGATCAAATTCACTATATTTGATGACAGGAATGAACTCAAGGAGACTGAATGCTTACAGCAACTCTATTAGAATTCACCAATCAATCGTATTTTAAAACCATTTGCTAAATAGTGGAGGAACTGGTTTAAAAGAAAACATTATCAGAGTGAATATTTTCACAGTAAAACCACCATTTTGAAAAACACTGCAGTCTAACTCATATATGTCACTTTGACACTTTGCACAAACACAAAACACCAATAAAGGAGTGAATATAAAACTACAGACATTTAAAACTGTGGTTTCTTCAGCAGAGTAGAAATACAGCTTCCTGTCGATTCGGTGAGTGAAAAGTAGAGGCAGGTGTACAAGGTTTCATCTCAACCCTTTAACAACAAAACAAACGCTAAATTCAAAAGCTAGACTGTTGACAAAACCTTTTAGATGTGATTTACAAACACGTGACTTTATAATCTGAACTGCTGAGGTGTAAACTCAATATTGGAAAAACTTTTAAGTTTTTCCAATATTGGAAAATTTCATAGGTTTAAGTTAGGAAACCTCTAAAGGTATAATATTCATAACAATAACACATTTTAACATTGAATCAAATGTTATTTATTTATTCAAATGTTGCAGCATTGTGACATTCAAAGGACTGGAGTTGCTCACCTGTTTTATCGTCTTTTGAAATGAGAGTCTAATGTATCTAAGCGAAGGGAAACAGGAAGTAGTGCTAATGCATTTAAACGTTTCTAAACAATAATAAAGTAACATAACTCTTCCTACAGAACTGCAGACAAATGAAAAGTTGGATTTATAGAATCACTAAAAGAACCTGAATACAGATGACATGTTTCTGAGAAAATATTTTCTGTCCTTTAACATTGTTTTATTGCTTTACTCAGCCACTTTAGAGATAATATAATATCACAACACAGAAAACACGTCAGTTCAATGTCCACAAAAATGTTAAAAGTTTTATTCATTTTTAATTTGCATACATTGCATTTGTGATATGTGAATTTCATTCGTCATGAAAGGCTGACAAAGCAACTAAAGCTACCAAGACAATAAATACCACCAACGTCTTTATTTTTACTTTATGGACTCTTCAAAAGCAACTTCAGTGGGCATGCAGGAGAAAACGGACGAAAGCTAAAAAGGCACAGTCAGGCAACAGTTACAAATAAAAATACCAAGAATACCAAAAATCCTTAAAGCAACTCAGAATTTCATCTTCTTTGGAAAGAGAAGAAAACTCCACCTTTGTAGGTAATGTCTGCACAGATATAGATCCGTTTCCTATGTATAATATGCTTCATATTTCAAAGTAAATGCACTTTATGTGAATTTACATACAGTAAAATGCTTTAATTAATTATTCACAAAGGAAATATTAAGGCCTGCCTCCTGAAGGCGCTGCAGTGTCAGCTTTAGTACTTTAGCTTCAATGTGGATTTGCCAAATTAAAACAGAAAAACCCCACCAAAACCAACATTTCAAACATCAAAGCAACAAGTCCCAAACCAATACTAACGAATACTGAATTATTTTGGTGCTATCTGGATACTCTTTAATAGAGCATTATACAGGCTGTAGCTGAGGGGAAGAAATGGTTTTATAATAAAAAAGTCATAGAAAAGAGCCTAAATCCAAAGGAATATATATACTTGCAAAACACAACTAGCAAACACTGTATTTGCTGTAAATCTCTGTAACTATAAACACATTATTGACATATTTGTTAACTAGCGTTTCTCTTCTTGCACATGTAAGTTTTGATTCTGTATATAAGACACACATGATGCTTTGGATGTTAAGGAAACAGGGGTTTAATAACGTTATGAGAGGGTTTATTACACACTAAAATAGTATTAATCACTATAGATTTACCTTCAGAACGGTTCCATTATTGAAAAGTAAACCAGTTACAGTGCTAGCTTTTTATGAAACACTGGTGTAAACCATGAAACTGGAAAAATACACATAGTAACCAGTAATCCATCCCAAGAACCCAGTCTGTCTTTGGTATGAAGAGTAAACATCCCATCATGGCTTTTTCCTTTAAACAGGGGTGTTTATATGGTCGATAAAATATACTTTCATGTAGATCGATGATAATGTTTGAGATTTGTCTGATACTTTGATGAGAACACAATTTAGGCATACTGCGGCGTCTTCCTAACACGGACGGCTTGACAGCGATCTCTTATTTATAGCATAAGGGAGAAAAACGCTGCAATACTAACGAGGCTGTCGTAAACTTGACCACCTGTATGGAGAGTCAGAAATGGCTGCTGGACCCTTTAGGAAGGACGGGGCTTTATTTCATGTTCTTAATGTTTTCTTTGTGACTTTTACAGACCCAGAACAACGTGACACTTTGTACCTCGCTGGAGCTGAGCTAAGAAGAAAACATGGTGTCACGGGAAGGGTAAACAGCAGATATAAAACTGCTTTTGTTACAGCTTCAGCGACTATGGGGGCTGTCAAAAGAGACATTGTGAAGTTTTCAGACAACACAAAGGTGTCAAAATGACTAACATTCAAAGTGTTGTGGAGACATTTGCCCGTGTTCTCCCCCAAGCACGTCTCTAGTCTATCCTGTAAATGATTCTTCCTTTTCTAATACATTCATTTGACATAACCCTGCCAGCCTTGCTTTGCCAGGGTAAAAAAAGTGCAACACAACAACATCTCAACCATCAATTGCTCTGCTTTGTTTCAGATTTGCTGCTGTCACTCAGTGAAAACAAATCTCCACCAGAATTTTAAGTTTCTCAGTTTTTTTCCACCGTGCAGTAAAGCCTTGTCTGAATTTCTTTACACATTTAAAGCTAATACGGCTTTTCTTTTCTTTTTTTTTTTGCAAAGTATCTATTTTCTAACTAAGTGTTGACCTTCTCCACTTAGCACATTTTCTAAAAAAAAGAAAAAAAAGAAAAATATATTTTCCATAATTGGTTTTATGAGCTTAAAGGGTTCGGTCTGCAAGAACAGAGACATGGTTTGGGAGTTCTAGTAGCTTCTTTTTTTTTTGGACACTTGGCTCCACAGCGATGCAAATACCTTGCAGAAAGAAGGTTCTGAATCCCAGTCTGCGGTCTTTATGCATCAATTTGTATTTTCTCCCCAGGAAAGTCTTGCTTCTCTCAGGGTTTTCTGGGATCCTCCCACAGTCCAAAAACATAACTGTTAGGCTAATCGGTCTCTAAATTGTCCCTAGAAATGAGTGTGTGTGTGTGGTTGTTTGTCCACCGTGTGTCTGTGTTGCCCTGCGATGGACTGGCGACCTTTCCTTCCAGGATGTGACCTCTGGAGTTACGTTTTTGACACATCAGCTGGGCAGAACCTTTTACTTGTTACTTGTTCTTGCAGAGAACATAATGACCTTTAGTTGGGCTTGTCCTAACTCTCATCTTTCTGGGCTTATTATGATATTTATAGGGCCTTGCAAAAGTATTCATAAGCTTCGAATTTTGTACATTTTAGTGATGGAAAATCTAATTTGTGCCATTTTTGTATTACGATTGAGGGCCGCAAATAAATCACTTTGTGCCACACCTTGGACACCCCTGCTTTGGTGCATCTTTTTGGGATTTTGTGCAACAGACCAACGTAAAGTAAGTCATAATTGTTAAATCAACTGTGGAACTGTTTCCTTTCACTTAATATACACTAGTTGTGTTTCTTTGTCATATAAAGTTATAGTGAAATACCCAAAAGTTTGTGGTTGTAATGTGACAAGTGGAAAGGAGTATGGGAACATGTGCCCAGCACAAACTATAATCTGGGAGCACTGATATGTACAGCCTGCATAGGGGAACATTATTTTTGTTTTACGATGCAATACTGTTCAAAACGTTGCAAACCACTGAAAACACATGAGAAGTTGTTGAAAGGGTCTGAAAATGTCACTGACTGAGGTAAATGATAGTTACAGCTGCAGGATGGATGCCAGCAAACGCAAGCTGAGACAATTTTTCAACCTTAACAAAAGAAAAGTTGAAATTCAAATCCTAAAATTCGAAATTTACCTGCTGAGAGAAAAACATCTAGATCACTGACTCGGGTCTGTTTCATAAACTTTACCCTGGCGGTAATAAATCTGCTTCATGTACCAGGTATCACCAGGAGCTAAACTCTGGAGGAAGTTTTTTTTTTTTTGTAAAGGGCAAAAGTTGTGTTTGGAGTCCAACATGAAAGGCAGGAGTGGATGAGTGGAGGAGTTCTGCCGGGTATAGTGTGCGACTCCGGGCTTAGCAGCTCTGTGTGACGCTCTGTGTGATGCTCTGCATGTGTTTGGCGATGCCGTACACGTAAGCGATGTCCGGCCTCTTCTCTGGGTCGGGGTTGATGCACATATCTACCAGGTTCCTCAGCTGGTGAAAGGGCAGGGGAATAGCGGGTGGGAAAGTAGAGAGAGAAACGATGAGACGGTTAATGATGCTTTACTACCAACTTGTTGATTTTAAAAGGCAGAAACATCCTGCAGGTTGTTCCAACTCAGGAGCAAAACCAGGAGCCAGCGGTGCTCTAATCGGGTTTTGGTCAGATGAATCCACTGTAACCCGAGTTCACACAGCAGCTGATTGGAGCAGACAGACAGGACTACTGCAGCTGAGACCATCAATGCCATCATTGAAAAAAAAGGTAATAAAAGATGCAATGGGGAAAAAAAAAACAACAAAACACATCTATACAAGGTCGCTATGGTAACCGTCTGTCGACTTCCTGGCTGCTGTTGCGTGGCACTGGCTTTTCATCAGCCGTTGCGTGTTGTTGTGCGTGTTGTTGTGCGTGTTGTTGTGCGTGTGTGTGCGGGTGAGAGGGAGGGTTAAAAAAAAAAGAAAGTGAGAGGAAGATGCAAATTCAGACGGTCTGAGAATTAGTCGCATGGAGTGGAGACGGAGGGCGTGCAGAGAGGCAGATATGTAAAATATTCATGCGCTTCTTTGCATGGCGAGTGGGATGGGGGGGGGGTGGGAGGAGTGTCAGGTGGAGAGTGGTGGGGAGGGGGGCGAGCGAAGGAAGGTGGTGGTGGAGCGAGGAGCGGAGACGGAGATGGTTAAATGACACAACAAAGATGAGCAGCTGACAGTTTGCTGCCGATCCTTCAGGAGCATTGTTTACATCCAGACAGGCGCTGCAGGCACCCCCCTCATCTCCATCTCTCCATCGCCCTGTCTCCCGCTCTATCATTCCCGCTCTCTTTCGCTTTGTCTTCTTTTCTCCAGGATGGGGGTGACATGTGGGGTAACGCTTAAGCTCAGCGTGTGTGTGTGTGTGTGTGTGTGTGTGTGTGTGTGTGTGTGTGTGTGTGTGTGTGTGTGTGTGTGTGTGTGTGTGTGTGTGTGTGTGTGTGTGTGTGTGTGTGTGCAGAGAGAGTTGCTGTTACAAATATACACTTGCACTTTATTTTTTTGGCAAGTACAAAAACACACATGAAGATGCCACAAAGGCTCAAAATACCTCAGTAATAGCTCTTATTCCCCTAATGAAGTAATTACTGAGGCATAATAGAAGCTTATTCTCTTCAGGATTTATTATTAGACGACAGAAACGTGACTAACAATATTAAATACTTAAGTCTGTCAGTAAACTTTAGTGAATCCTCGAGGTTGAAATAATAATAATAAAAATAATAATCAAGAACCTTTCAGAGCATCTTGTTAGGGGGCATGTAAATGGGAAACTGCATAAGGCAGGAGCTACTGGTCCTCAAAAGGGACAGAAAGAACTGCTTTGCCCAACCTGCAGGACATTACCAGTCAGAGGCTAAAACAGCCCAGTCAGTCCTTCTCTTTGCCACCATCAGATTTAGCCCAGAATAATTTATACTGCTGGCAGTTTCAAGTTTAAAGCCATCTTTAAATTTGACTCTGCAGGTTTCTTCTGAACTGGAAGTGAGATTAATGTTTTGGAGAAGCTCAGATAGAATCCCAGCTAATGATTAAAAAGAATATCAAATTTCCATTTGCTGACGCACTATAAACACAAACATGTTTTGGGAGAAAATATCATAAATTACCCTGACCAACAACACAATTATTTGTTTTCTTCATGTTTTTAATTTTATAGGTGAACTGACAACCGAGAAAAATTTATTTTCTGTGTTTAATTTAAAATTTTTAACACAAAATACGTTCAGTTTTTCCAAAAAGGCATTTCTGGAGCCTAATTATCAAACCAAAAATATTGTTATCTCACTAATGGACCTGTGTCAACTTTTTGTAAACTGTATTAGCAGACCGACCTGTCGCACATTCATTTTTAAAGGCTTGCTTTAAAAGATATTCTATAAGCAATAGTAAATATTTTTGCATTTACGGATGGATTATCAACAAAACTTTTAATGTCAAAAAAACACTGCTGTTTTTTTATTTTATTTTTGAACTGAGTAAAACCTTTTTAACTTTTTGGGTGAATTATTAACAGTTCACCAAATGTTCACTTTAAGCGTTTTTACTCTTAACATTTCAAAATGAGAAAGCACATCCATGTAATTTGCAAATATTTGAATTACTGCTAAGATCAAAAACTGGACATAAAACACCATCCTTAACGTAGTACAACAGAAACATGGATTATAATTGGGAACAAAAAAGTCTTTTGTACTAAAATTTCAGCAATCAAGCAAAATTGATAACAAAAATCTGTAACGGATGTATGGTGAACACCTACCATACATCTGTGGATATGTCTCATCAGTGTTCTGAAGCATTTGTCTGAATGCATTTAGAAGAAAACGAACTTCCACCCACATGAAGACGACACGCAAACAAAAAGCCACGCAGATTCTCATGCTTGTCATCGGTAATCAGCAAAAGGGCAAAATGCAACCAGAAGTCTGACTATGTTACATTTTCATGCACGAGGAAGTCTTCACAGAAGTAGAGTAGATGATTAAACAATGATTTTTGGGAAACTCTAGCCCACTTAGTCTGACTCTCCTCTAAAGCATGACCATATGTTTTTTATATGTGAATTTAATTCCCAAATGGATAAAATCACTGCCAGCCTTTTGATCAATTATACACTGTTCACTGGGTCAGACAGATGGGCGGATTTTCAGAAAAGAAAAGTTACAAAACGAAATGAAAAACAGGGCAGTAAAGCATTTGTTATGCCTGTTCCAAGTACTAAGAAACCAATATTGTTGAGTCCTCTTGTAAAATCCCTGAACAAGTCCACATATATTTCATGACAAAGCAGAAAAAGGCTACAGGTAACAGTAGAAGTACTTACCTGTTCCGTGTAGTGATCTGCAGGAAGAGGGGGGTAGTCACACTGTTCTATCTTCTTGCAAAGCGAGTAGAGGTTCATCTTATCCCCATAGAAAGGACTCTGTAAGGCTGCCATCTAAAGCACAGAGATGTAAAGAAATATAGAGAGGAGACATATAGAGAAAAAGGGGATAGAGACAAGAGGAGAGCTGTTGAGTCTACAAAGACTAAAAGGAAGTAAAACACTCAATCAA
The DNA here is from genome assembly GCF_027474105.1 of Poeciliopsis prolifica. NCBI lineage: Eukaryota > Metazoa > Chordata > Actinopteri > Cyprinodontiformes > Poeciliidae > Poeciliopsis > Poeciliopsis prolifica. Next base: position 6,264,523 of record NW_026562377.1, read on the forward strand.
ACTCTCAACAGGTGGTGCAGGCTGCACCGGGTGTGGGAATCAGTCTCTGCACAGTTAAATGCTCTCGAAGCGTGAGGTTTAAAGGACCGTGTGAGTGTGAAAGACAACAAGTTGATCAGTCTAAAGTTTTTTTTTTTTTGTGCAAGGCAGCTTAGTGTACCATCAATGTTTATGTGAATCAAAACAGAAAAAGTGTTCCCAGCAGATGTTTTTCTTCCCGTTTGCTGGTCTTTTCCTTGGCACTACATCACTAGGCTGAATGAACATGTGAGATGGAGCTTTAAATGTAGAGGTGAATGGACACAAGACCAAAGATTATTTCATTTTTCAGGGGCAGCAAGAAATGTGAAACTTCTAGACAGATGAATGTCAATATTCAGAGCAGCCAAAACTAGGATGAACTGCAAAACAGAAATACATGAGAACATGTCAAAAATCCTTTCCTTCTCTAAGAATATACACCCAGCATGACATTTTCTCTTAATATTGACTCACTATTTAAAGGCACTCAAATTAAAATTACATTCTTATGTTCAAATGTGATTTTGCTTAAATTTATTTTATCAGGTAATCTGATATACTCGTGTTCTAATGATGCTTACAGCATTACTGTGAAATTCATGTTCTGATCATTTCCTCTGTTCTGACTTTATAACAGTTTACTGGTTCAAATCTACAGATTTTCAAAAGTGAGAATTTCAAAGAGGATGACTGTCAGTTTCACTTTCAGATTTAAGCGTCCAGCATGCTGAGGTGAGCAAATCTTTAGTGCAGACCGCAGAGGATTCTGCGATAGTATTGGGAAATAGTGATAATGTCCTTCTATGAAGCCTGTAATAATTTTTGCATGGATGAGACGGTGTACTACCTGGCAGTCATTTTCCTCTCAGTCAGTGGAAAATATGGTTAATACACACAAGTATGCAAGATCATTTTTGAAAACACAGTAATATAAAAAATTTGTCATACTGCCCAGCTGCATATTAATATTGTGTGTTATGCTGCCTTCCCGTTTGACCAGCATCCGGTTATTCTATCTAGTTTCTGCTTGTCTTTTGTTTTTGCTTCTATCTAAAGCCTTACTGCTACACCTAATTTTCAGGATCCAAATTTAGTTTAAAATTTCACTCTGAAAGCAATTGTGATGGTTGCTTCTGACCTTTGAATGAGCTCATTGTGAAGAGCCAAACCTGCAAAGAGAAGCTATAAAAAGGAAAAAATCTCCAGAAGAAACTTCACAGGTTCATCACGGGCAGAGGGAGTTTTAACACAATATTTTCTCAACTATTTTTCAGCTGTCTGTGTATTGTTTTGGAGACAAAAGTATGTGTTTGACAGGCTGCTAATTTGGAGTGTGAAAGCTGACAAAGAGGAAATTTTCACATGTGAATCAAAAAGGAGTACTTCCGTACAGAATACATCAGTTCGGTGTGAAGGTGCCATATTATAAAATGCTTGGCACCACGAAGAGAAAATATTTGTGTGAGTTGGACCAATGAAGAAAAGTGGCTGCAGGATAAATGACAAAATAAAAAAATAAGATTCTGGGTAATAAATATAAAGATTTCCAACCACAATCACAACATGGATCTGTAACTTTTCAATTCAGTTTACTTTTGTAAGATCACAAAAATGTACATTTTATACATATATAAGTATACATAATAAAAGAGTTAAACAGTACTCGATTAAATCTATTCAAACTAAATCAATTTTTATAACCGGATTCAAATTTCATTCAGTCTGATGCAATGCATATTCTGCAGAGGAAACTGTCCATTTTTAGCAGGAAGAAACCTCCATCATAACCAACCTCGATATGACTGGACATTTGATGAGTCCAGAGAGCTAAAAGGACAGGAAGAGTCAAAGAACAACTGCAGAAGGACTTGTCCAGGTCAGCTTTCCATAACAATAAAACTAATGACACAGCTGATGGCAGCTGTGTCTCTGCCAAAGAGCTTGGTTAAGGAAACTGACAGCTAACCATGTATTGTATTGTATGAAAGAAAAACAGAGAACTAAAATGTACTTGGTTATGGTGGATTTGTTAATGGATGTGTCCATGATAGACTCGTAACCGAATCCCAGAAGAACTGAGTCAGGAAAACTTTATATGAGAAAACAGAATATAAACAAATGGTGCATTAATAAAATAATATATGTAGTAAAGTGCCTGTGATATTTTGGATTGCTCTATCATGTAAAATGTATCTATCTATGTTGTGTGTCAAAAGAAAATCACTGTCAGTGGTAAAAGAACATATCTAAACAAAAAGACATTGGGATGGGGGTAGTTTCTGTTAAAAAGAAAAGAAAGACCAGAAAGAACACAGGTTTCTTTTAATCATTGAGAAATGTGTCAAAAACTGTACTTTACAAGGAGTACTTTCTATGGGAACAACAGTTTTTGTCATTATATTAAAGACTTGTTGCACCGATTTGCATTAGGACTCCTTCAATAGTTAAGGTTGTTGCTTGGACAGAAAAGAAATAATAAAATAAAAACACTTTTTCATTCCATTAAAGTAATTTATTGCCACTGTTCAAACAGTCGTCTGTCTCCAACTTGAATGGAGCTTTGGTACTTCAGTTTTCAGTGGCTGACACGTCAACACTGATGTCACAGAGACCAAAAACAACATGGGTCCAACTGAGCAGACTGACAGATTTTTGACTTGAAGCTGCCAGCAGGAAGAGAAGAAGACAGAAACAGAATCTCAGTGGGCCCTCTCTCGTCTGGACACAATTACTCAAACACACATATCTGAACTACAACCTTAGAAAAATATACAACAGGATGAAGAAAATGATGTAAAGCCTACTGAGGCAGGCACAGCAGGAAGCAGAAATTTAGGTGAGGATTTAAAAACTCTACTAAAGTCAATGCCTTAAAGTTTCTAAACTGATTCTATGGCTGCAAGACAATCTGCTGGGATTCCTTAGACAGAAACTTTTTAATCTACTCTGGTTAATTAATTGTGCACAGGTCTTTTGTATAAGATTCTGCAGGTTTAACTGACCTGCAGAAGAGGTCAGCTAATCCTCCAGTCTGTCAGGTTTAACTGACGGGCCCACCAGGTCATGTCTGCATTTACAGTTAACAATAGTTATTCCACTGTTGCCAAATCAGGAAAGTTCTTGCAATATTTAGCGAACTTTCAGACAAAGATAATTGATATCAACCAAAATTAGAATCGGCAGGTCAAGCTTTTTATAAGATTAGTAGTCGGCGATTGGTTAGAAAACTACAATTGGTGTTTTAATTTTTGTACTTGCTGTAACATCAATTGGCCATTTGGGACACAAATAAATAAATCAGAATCTGCATCTGAATCGGTGCACCCTTAAAAATACTAAATTGAAAATATTTTTTTTGCATTCTAAAATGGTCAATTGCAAATGTACGCCAGATTTATTCTCTGCAAAGTAGATAACTTTTTAGAATGTAATAATCATTTTATGTAGAAATACATACAGGATATCCTCAAGTATCTGTGGGCAGTTGTGGCTTTAAGCTATCTCATCTGAACTTCCTACATTCTGTGATTTTTGGACAATGTCGTCATTGGTGTCTGGGGTGAGCATCTGCTGCCATGAGATTTTGTCCAACTGTCCAAATATTAAGTTAGCATGAACAATTTCAGTTCATAAACAATTACTGGACTCCAAATAGTTCTTTGCGATATGAATGTTGCACTCACTGATGTTGTGTTGACGATATTTTCACCATATACCATATAGCCTTGCTCTCTAGTCACACTGTTGGAGACCAACATTGTCTGTTGGATATAAGTTAAATTTATGTCAGTCTAGTCAAAGTGAATGGAGTTTGTAATAGTCTTAGGTTGGAGGAGTGAAGTGTGGGTGAAAGTTTACATCCACAGTGTGGTGGATATGTCTTATTTAAATCAATATATCTCATCAATAAGAACTTCCAGCTGCAGCAGAATATAAATCTGTCACATGTGATGTGGGAATAGAAAGTAAAGGTATTTTTCATGACCAATTTACTACTGCATGTCTTTCCAACAACTAAAGTTGAAGCTTTAAAATGTCTAAGATCAAAGAATTGATCTAAATGATCCCTCTCTGAGTTGGCTTCCTTCAACAAAAGACATTTTGTTATAAAAGTCAATTTCAGTTAATTTAGAGCGGTCCATGTGGAAACACTCCTAATTGCTTTGCAAAAAATACACCCTGTGTGTATTTTTTAAATTAACCAAATGCCTTTATGCCCAAATTTCTCGGAAAGTGTGGAGAAAAAAGACTGAGGCAGAAACATGGAGGAAGGAAGGGGTGGGGGGGCGAGCAGGCAACTGCAGACACCAGGAGGCAAAGGGTTAAACAAGACCCCCTCGTATTTTCATGCATCTTCTGCTTTTGACAGATGAAAAATGTCAACTGTCCTGTTTGTATTTGCGAGTTTTTGCACTATTCATCTGCTTCATTAGTGCCTGCTGCTCCTAGCCCCTGACAGCTGCCGGCCCCCTGCTCTCGGAGTGAATACACACGCACACACACACACGCAAGCGTGCATAAAAATACATACCCACACAAAAACAGGAAAATACACACTTGCTCCTTTTTCAGACTGTGTCGTCGCAACGGTTTAGATGATTGACTCACTCTCTGACCTCTGAGGCCCTGGTGTGTGAGTGTCAGCCTGTGTGTGTGCACCTCTGTGCATGTGTGTGTATACGGTTCATTGATATTCGGGAAAGACACACTGCACACGCATGCCTGCTGTCTGTCTAAGGGGAGTGAGCTGCTGGTGGCGGAACACACACACAGACACGCATCTCAAAAACCGCACACACATATGCATGCACACACACACACATGCATGCACACACACACATGCATGCACACCCACACCCACAGCTGTGTTTCAGAGAACTCCCCTGATATAGCACCTTACTAGTTTCCCTCAGCTGTCACAACTAAAACATAATCCATAAAGATTACTCGAGACAAAACCAATGAACGATAATCTTAATCCTCAAAGATCCCCTTGCATTAACATAAACATGTTTATTATTATGGGTTCTTTCTACTTAATGTTACTAATGCAGTAATTTGTACCCAATTTAACAAAAGAAACTCAACTAAGTTGGTCAGGTAGCAATAGAAAAACTAAATTATTGCACCCAAATGATTTCATTATGCACCTAAATGTGAAACAATTATTGCCAATAAAAAGAAAGAACAATCGCTCCTTTTTACTGGAAACACAAAAAACATACAACTCCATACAACTCAGGGTAGCATAAATCCAAAGCTCAAAAAGAGCAAAATTTCATATGTCAGTTTAGACATGATGTTGTTAGTTGTCTTCAATGGACTGTAAAAAATTATGTCAAAAAGTTATTTTCTATTAAACAATTTCTACTTAGCTGGAACGTATCTCACAAAAAACCCAAAACAAAACAAAAAAAAAAACAAAAAACAATATGTACAATATTTCCTAACACTCTTCATTTTCAAAGAGTACAACAAAAACTAGAATTGCACCTATGAAGCTTTAACTGACTGATGCCAACTTCTAGTTTTCTTTGACAGCTAACCTGCTTCTTCCAGAAAGGAAATTCTTAGAAAATCTTAGAACAAACAAGACTTCCTTTTCTAAGATTAACAATTACCAACAGGATTTCAACACATTTAATTTTTATTCAACCTTTACAGGTCCAAAACACCGTGTATTAAAGAAAAAACATTGGTGCAAGGGTTATTGATGTACACAGTTAGACGTGAAATTATTCAGATTTGGATTTAAATTTGCCAGCATACTTCTTCTGTTCAGAAATAGTATGAACACTTTGAAGCTCCACGACCAAAATCATAACTGGGCAGCAATGAAAACAACTGCTGAAAGTTACCTCCTGCAAAGTACAATAATAATATATGATCATGGAACCAATCTATGAACATTATTTGTCCGTACTGCATACAAAATATGCTAGAAAAATATTGCCATGATAGACCATAAACAAGACATCAGACATGATCAAACTAACTACTACCTTTCTCAGGACTATTCTCTTTTTTTTTTTCCAATCTGCATTTCTTTAGTTGTCTTAATTTGAAATTGCATTCCATTGATTTATTTCTCTTTTTATTTTAAGAGAAACACGACCATAAACCTTGCTGAAACCCAGAGGGCTTGACCTTTTATTATTAATTCCTTAAACAGTATATCTCTAAACTGAGGTTTTAAATGTTGATTTTTCTCTTAGAAATACTCTAACAAAGTTCATCATCAAAAGACAATCAAAGAGAGAGCCAAAAAGACTGTCTTTTTCAGCTAACTGGCCATATTGTGCTCTCCATAACCAATGCATGTAAAACTGGCATGGCTGCGTTGTAAATGTCTGGATGGGGGCTTTCCATTTTAATTACATTGATCCGAGTTTCAGACTCCAGCTTCTCTCCCTGTACACCAATTAGGAAGAGCTACGAGAGGCAGCCATCGTCCTCGTCTTCCCCAGCCCCTATCATCCCCGGAGTCTTCACATCCTGGGACTAAAGGGCTTCTCACAACTTTTCACTCATTTATGAACACACACATTACCGTAACGGCAAAATAAACCCCTAATGTTAACATGCTTTCATGACAAACATAGATCGATATACAGAATGTTTTAAGACACATAAAAAGTGAAATACTACTATACAAGTGAAACCCGTGACTTCTTAGATGGTGCTGGTCCTTCATGAGTCTTTATGATGATATATTAATCAAAGTAACAAGTTACAATGTTGGGACAGTCATTAGGCTTATACCTACACCCAGCGGAGCTATCAGTGCCCTACTTTAGCACACTAAAAAGGGAAAGAAAGGGAGGAAGAAAGGGATGAGTGAGTTGAAAGCATAGAAATGTTAAAGTGGACTGAATCTTTGAAGAAAATCTTTTTAAGAATATGCTCACCAGAGCCAAACTTACTGCAGCCGTAGTGAGTGGAAATATCTGAATTCTGAAAATTAAACATAGTTTAACATCTTTTCAGAAAAGTAAAAAAAAAAAAAAAAAAAAAAAACTTCTTTTGAGATGAAAATAGCAAATGTTACAAGCAAAACTACGTTTCCTTTAGGAAGCCAGCAGCTCTAACCTTTCACCCCTAGGAACGAGTTGCATTCTTCAAGCACTTTTAAAATATCCATAATGGACTTTTTAGATAATGTAAAACTACAAAGTTATCCCACACTGATGGCATTCAGGGTTACTTGTTGTGACCCTGAATGTGAAATGTTTTAGCTTGGGGATAGTTTTATCGTAAAGGGCAGTTCCTTTTCCTTTTTTGTCTCTCTCCTGTTTAATTTAGTAGGAAAACAAGTAAAACCAATTTTCTTATTTGCTGATTAGCAGGATGTAGCAACTCATTTCCCAGAAGTCCTCTTCTAATTAGCCGATCAGGGTCACGAGACGACTCTTTTCCTTTAAGGCAACAGAACCGCTGTTCGATGTGAAGTGGACTTTGTAGAATATGTGGCAGGCCTAAAGATGAGGGTGATGGAAAGGAGGGCTTTCCACCTTTCCACAAAAGAAAACAGCAAAAATAATTTTCCACCTTCTTGAGAGATGCCCGTCTCATGTAGGGGTGAGCAATATGGACCTAAGGTTTTATTACAATATTTTGCGGCATTGTAGTAATAAAGATAAACGTGATGACGGGAACCATTTACAACATCTGCTTCAGGTAATTATATGACTCTGTGTGTCACAACTATTATAGCCCCACTAACACAAATAATGCTCCTGAAAAACATTCCCATTTGTAATGTGCTTCTTTAGGAGATTTAGAAGTCTGGACACGATAACTTTATTTTCAGGTTTATGGGTGTTAATGACAGTAAGGGTAGTTTTGGGGTAGTTTAAAAATCATTAATTAAGAATTTATTGTGACAGCAATAAATCTAAATGTTTACCATAAGCCATTTACCACAATAAATTATTCACAAAATGATAAAGGGCCACTCCTAGTCTCATAAGTAAACTTATTTTGTTGATCATTTTAAATCTAAATCAAGCAGTGGTTTGAATAATTATGAGATTAACCTTACATTAATATAATGAAAAACATGCTAAGACTGAACAAACAGGGCCTCAAGCCTTGTATCTAACAGACTACTGACATGTTTTAGAGAACAGAAAAAAAAAAGAAACGTTATAAGAGCTAAACAAAGGGAAACCGCAGAGGCAGCTCATCACATGCGAACACCAGATGCTGAGAACCCAGTATTTTGGGGTCTCGTAAAACCAACACCAAAAACAAGGCGGGAGGGAAAAGCGGTGTGCAGGAGGTATGAGACATGGGCACAGTCAGAGGTTTCATACAGGAAGGAGACACATTCCCGTAAATCTATTCAAGATATTATTCAGCTATAAACAGGAGTGTAAAATGCATCTCTCTTTACAGAAAATGCAGTAAGTTCGAGACTTACTGATCGAATTGCATGGGGGTATTGACCAGGACCAGGTGTCTCCAGCTTTGCTCAGTGCCATGTGACCAACCTTAGGATTTACTTCCTGGCGCTCCATGGGAGACATCCCAACAAGCACCCCTGTTTAGCACGCCATAGTAGGTTTGGGTAAAGGCCAGAGTGCAGGGTCAGGGGATGTAATAAGGTTGGACATGAATAGAAAGGGATCAAACAGAATGGAAGATGAAGATGGACGCAGATACAATGGTGAGGTATTGACGGGCAGACCCTTCGGACCTCAACTCAACCCCCGGGCGCAGGAATGAAAAATGCAGGCTCCCTCAAACGGAGCCGCTTCACACACAAGGAACGAAAATCCCTGCACTCATTCATAGATGAGAAAACGCACCGAAAAAAAAAAAAAAAAAGAAACAGCGCAATCTTCATTCCCAACTGTGCTTTCGTAGTGAAATCAATGAGGAACAAAGGAATCAGAAGTGGATTTCTATGTGAATTGCCTGGAGGTTAAGTGAGGAAAAGAAAGCATGTGGAAGGGAACTTTGCAGAAGTTAGAGTAGAGCAGAGAGGAATGAAGGCTCATATTCTGAGAAAGCGATACTCCGTACTGTGGAGCCGTCTTGCTAAGAAAAGAGCGGAGCACGAGCTTCTTCTTCAAAGAGAATATGCATGGTGTGGTGAGTACTGCTCTGGTAACAATATGATTGTAAAATCTTTATCTCCACAGGCTTCGTGCATGACTCACCTTGACCTGATGGGGGGAGTTGTGTCTGCTCTTGTACCTGTAATAATTTCTCTCAGAATGAAACCGCCCCATCATTCTCTTTGCTACAGCAATCCATAACTCAACTCTCGACATTTGTTATTCTCTCTTTCTACTTTTCTGCTCTTCTGTCTCGTTTCGTTTCACTCTCGTGACTTTTTCTACCTTAATGCCCTTAACTTTTTCCACTTTTCTTTAGAGATTTCCATACTTTTTCACCCTACCTCTCCACTTTTGTCTCTGAACCTCCTCTGGGAGCGACAAGTCTCGAGACGTTTTTCAATTCTGCTCTCCAGATCACTTCTTTTGTTTTTCCTCTCATCTCTTGGTCTCATTTCTTGTGGTTTACTCCAAATTCTAAAAGAAAAACCTCTAAACTTAAAATCAACTATTTATATTATGTTTACAATTGCACAATGAAAGACCAAATTAAATGTAATTTGATTTTACTATGAAATTGCACTTAATATATTCATACATTGTGAGACTTAATAAATATACAATAAAGGAAAATCAAGCTTTTCGATTATTATTTGCAGCACTATGATGTCAGAGTAGCTAAATATTGTTTCAGGACAAAAATCCCGTTCCATAAGAAGTTTTTATTTGAAACCTGCAACTTTTAAAACATTTATTTTTTTACCAATGTCAGCCTAAAAACTGAACCTGACTGAAAGTTACAGGTAGGCTTTAAAGTTCAAAGACTCAATGCGTTGTCACGCCACCTTTACATGGAAAAGATTTTGCAAAGATGGCCGATAATCTCAACCTGGCTGTAGAGAGATGCAGCACTGACATAACCCTGAAATCGATTGACTGGGTTTCGATTTTGCAACATTATAATGTTGGATCACTGAGTATACGCTGAAATGAAGATGCTAATCACAACCCTGATGCTAATTACAGGACAGGACAGAGCAAACGATCTGCTGAGGACACAGGCGTCTTTTGGAGTGCAGAGGACGCTCCTGCAGGCGTTTTTCTACAATGTGGTGACATCCGCCACCTTCTATGGTGCATTATGTTGGAGCAACAGCTTCTCCACAACTGAGAGGAAGCTGTAAGACAAGCTAGTGATGAAGGCCAGCTACATCCTTGGATGCCCCTCAACCAAGCACCATAAGATCATTCCTCCTTCCTCCTGGCAAACTGTTAAGACTTTATAACAATCCCTACTCTCAAAAATAAGTGTTTACAACTTTGCTGTTATTTGAAGTTTTTCCTAATTTCAAATAACCTCCTTGCTATTTTTCCACATCCCAGCTGATGTTATAGCATTTCCAATTTCTTGTAAAATGTCTGATGATGCTTTTTCCAGCACAACTATTCAGAATTAGTACATTTCTTTAAATTACCCCACCGAACTTCCATTCCAATGAAGAAAAAGATAGTACTTACGGTACAGTTTCTTCTTACTCCTTCTATTTTTACCTCAGCTAAATATGCATGTTGCATTTAAATTTAATAGTCAAGCATCACTTCCTTTCTTATTCCAGATTGTCACGTTAAAAGCCCTCACCTTCATATCAAAAACCCAAATAGCGTAAATTCCATCAAAGATCCTAATTTCCAATATTACATTTTAGTTTGTGAGTAAAGTAAAACTTTTTAAGTTTCATTTCAATGTGATTTGATTTTTAAACATGGGTCAGCTAACACGCTTGTCTCCGTCCATTTTTTTTTTAAAGTAGGAGAAAAGGTGTTGCACTGGCTGCTTTGCTCGGCTACTGATGTTTCGCACCACAATTTTCACCATGAAGCACCTGTGAACTTATGCCCTGCAAGCTGAGCTCAAACTTCTTCCTCGCTCGTTCTCCACCTCTATGCCTGAGGCATTGTGGAGAAAGTGCAGTCAGCGATGCGTTGAGATGCAGCGCAAACCATCACAAACTCATGGGAGTTAGGAGATGAAGAGAGAAAAATGTGGGCAGGTCCTAAGTCCACAATCTGCCTCTGAATTTGGGCTCATCTGTGAGTAGTGAGGGCACAGAGAAGCTGTTAAACAGCAAGGTCGGACTGACTGTTGTCTGCATCCAACATTATTCTGCCTCTTACTCTTCCCCCCTTTGTTCGCTCTGCTGTGGGGTCTTCAGCTCCGCTTGTCTCTAACTCAGTGTGGTTCAGAAAAAAGCCCTGCAGCGTTTTGCTCCTGACTAATCAAACTAGTCAGTGTCACCGTGCAGCCTTATCTAAAACACATGGCCATGTCAGTTTCCTTCATTCGAAAGCTTTTCAATGTTCAGCAGGTTCTACAATTTAAACAAATGTCAACACTGAGTTTCAGGAACTCTGAGACGGCACAGAAAAAAAATCTAAAACTAATACTTCATATATAACAAGTAAAGAAATCTGTAACATTACTGTAGATGAAAAATGTAAATAAAAATACTATCGTGTAGGAACATACAAGGCTGTCAAGTACAGTGTCATATGAAAGTGTGCATACTCCTCAAAATCTACAAATATTGTTTTATTGGCATTTCTGCGTTAGAACAAACAAAAAAAAGCATATATCCCCCTTTCATCTGATGATCCAAAATAAAATCCAGTGGCTTCATGAGCCATTCAATAAATGGAGTCAACTCAGTATAAATCCAGCTGTTCTGTGAAGGCTGCAAAGTGAACAAACAGCATTAAGAAGACCAAAGAACACAGCAAACAGATCAGGGAAGAAGTAGAGGAGATATTTTTTTAAAAAAGTAGATGTTTGGGTTATACAATAATATCCCAGGCTTTGAACATTTCTGAGAAAATCATCAATCCTTCGTCCAACAAAATGACAGAAAGGGTGAGGAGACAATAACAACAGAAGCAGCCAAGTAGATTATGGTAACTCTGGGGGAGCTGCAGGACGACGGTTATTCATGCACTCAGAAAATCTGGCATTTATGGAGGAAAGACATGAAGAAAGTCATTGTTGGAAGAAATCCATCAGCAGCTCTGTTTGCAGTTTTCCACAAGCCATACAGGGAACAGCCAACAGGTGGAAGTTGCTTTGGCCAGATGAGATTGAAATTGCATTGTTTTTGGCCTACGAGCAAAGCGCTACATGTGGTGGTAAACTAGCACTTCACTTCAGCTCAGTTCTTTATTGTCCCACATGGGAAAATTTGGTTCACAGCAGCAGTCAAAGACAGTCGAGGCATAAACCACACACGTCAACACAAATACCACATTAAATAACAAGGAATAAAACTGTGAAATGCTCCAAAATGTTCTAATATCTGCCAAGCTTAGTCAAAATTAATTAGAAGCTTTAAAAGCTCTTGGGACAAAAGAATATTTCAGCCAAGAGTATCCTATAGATGGCAACCTGCACCTTTGACTTGAAGGGAAGAGAATACATTTCTCTAAAAGAGGATGGACTCTGCTGGCTGCAACGCTTGCAGACTTTTTCACAATTTCTCTGATATCAGACAAAGAGCACTGCCAATTATTTTGTTCTTATCTTTAAAGAATAAGCTGCTAAAATAAGCAATACACAAAATAAGTAATCACTAATCACCTTTTTATCAATGCCAAGAATATGTTACCATCTTAGAAAATACTGCCTGTGCAGACTTTTATTGCAAATCACTGCAGAGTATTGTTCAAACTTGAGAAAACTGTTAAAATTTGTTTCCAGGTACCTGAAACTGGCCAAAATTTCCACTGGAAATTCCTTGAATATTATTGGTACAACAGGATGGGTTTTCTCTTCATGTCATTTGTTTTAATAATATTAAATTTGAGGCAACGCTCAGCACACGACTTCAAAAAGTAGTAAAGAACAGTTCCATATTGGATCTCTACATCCTTCAGCAGACTGACTACTACAGTGTCATCTGCAAACTTCATGAGGCGTTTGTTTTTAAAAACACTCTTGCAGTCATTTATGTATAAAACATACAACAAATTCAACAAAAAAATATTCATGCACTACTTTATGTTGGTTTAAACAAATAAAATCCCAATAAAATTTATTGAAGTTAGTCACAATAATGTAAGAAAGTTCAGATTTTCTTATTGCAGTGTATATTCCAAGTATGCAGGGTTTAAACCGGCCTGTCTGTTGATGTGCATGTTTGAATGTGTGTCTTCCTCTGTCACTCCCTCCTCCGACTGGAAGGTGACAGAGTGTGCACATATTCCAACAGCTTACCTCGTAGAGGAGGCATCCTAGCGACCAGATGTCAGATTTGAAGTTGTAGCCGTTTTCATGTATCCTCTCTGGTGACATGTAGTAAGGGGTACCCACTGGAACACAAAGGCAGTGAGAGGGAGGAGGGATGGAGCGAAGGAGAGACGAAGACAAATAGAAAGAAATAGGCAGAGGGATAAAAAAAAAAAAGATAGTGTTAATACGTTGCAGTACACAAGAAAAAAAAACAGATTTTAGTCTATCTTATATAAAAACATTTGCCTTTACAATTTATCACTTTTGCTCCATTGCATACCTCGGTGGCATTACACAGACCCAAACCAAACATAAAGCCATATATGCACACATATGTGTATGTAAATACACATATACAGAAATTTTACCCACACACAAAAAGCACAAATAAATCAGTTCCCATTAGTGAGACTCCATAATGATCTGAAACAGTAGTCAAAGCTGGCCCATTTCCAGTTCTGGTTTTGAAACTCAAGAATCCCCAACTGCCAAGGCGGATGGCAAAGCTCCAGGAAATCAGACCATCACCCAACTGGACCCAAAGAAGAGGCACAGCTCCGCTTCACATCCATGACGCACTGCAGGAGGCTTTGGAAATTTGCTGTTTTCTTAGCAGACTTTGACTGGCTGCTTTTATCATCTGCTTTCCGTTTACTGTGAATTCCCACGTAAAAGTCTATCAAGCAAATCCAGCGGGGGCATTTTTATTCATCACATATGGTTAGAAGATGGAAACTTCACCAAGTTCTTGACGTCTTTTACATCCACTCCAACAGCAGCATGAAGGGTGGCTCACTAAAATATAAACGTAATCTGTAGGACTCACATAGTCAACGTAACCGATGACGACTATTATAAGCAAAATGTCTACATCAATGTTTTTACTCAACACATCATGCTCATGCACTTATCTTTTATTTAAGCTTTTTAAGAAAAGTTACAGACTCCTGTCTGCAGACTGCATGCGTGTGTGTCTGCAGGCAATCATATTAAACTGTATTTGAGATGCAATTTCAAAACAAACATGGCTGAAAAAGCATCCGATTCCAGATTCCATGTCAAATGAGCTGTGCTACTGTAACATTCTTTTTCTCAAAAGTGAAAGTGGTCTTCAAGTCTGGAGATGATAAACTGGGAACATTTAGAATTTCTATAATTTTTGTTATGGATTATAGTAAAACAGCCACTGTGCAGCAGGAGCATCCGAAGAGTCAAAACAATCCTGACAATAAATGCAGTGTATCTATATTCTTATGCTGTTGAACACAAATTATTAAGTTATTTCTCTTCCATGTTTTCCACTTGATGAAGCATTCAGGCCAGGGACGGCCAAAGTGCGGTCTGTGGGCCACTTAAGCCCTTGGAATGATTTTGTGCAGCTCCTGACCTCAGACTGAAAAGTAGCACAACTGAGCCTAAAACCACAGAGAGTTGATATAGATGGAAAGATTTTGTTTTTATTTGGGGTCAGATTTAATATCTGTGCAAAATGGAAAATGTTACATTGACACAATGTTTTTGTCTTAATTAGCTACACATTTTGCTTTTATCAAGGCAAAGTTTGGCACAGAGTGACCCATATCCTTATCTTGTTGCTCAGAATAGAAATACAAACCTAGATAAAAAAAAACAGTCAACCCAACTCAAACAAGGCATCTTTCTTTTAAAAAAACAAAAGTGTACAAACCATTTTATGTTTCAAATTTACAAAGATTCACAGATCAGCATGAATGCAAGACAGGTGATGGAATAAATAAATAGGATGAACAATTAACCAGCTGGTCTCAGCTTGATAAAATCATATAAATCTATAAAACAAACAGTAAAAATGCATTATTTTCTAATACTCACTTTACCTGGTGTTTACTGCATATAAATATTAGGACATGATACAAAACATAGTGACGAAAATGTGGCATCAGGAATAAATGTTGCTTTTCTGTCTTTATTTAAAGCAATGACATGTTTTTGATTGAAAGATGCTCAGAATCCAGAAATACATTTTTGTACATTTTGTCTTACTGGTTATATCTGGACTTAGGTAAATGTGCATTAGCTGTTGAGTTTACAGCTGAAGAGAGCTGGTGTGTGTGAGCATCCCTCGTGTTGAAGCAACTCAACAGATAAGTCAGGTTGGATAAAAATATTACAAGAAAAATGTTTAAAAACGGGACTGAAATTTGTGTACGCACAGAAACTCTCCAAGCCATTCAGCGCATTTAACGGTCTAACGGAGGTCAAATTATAAACTGTAATTAATAAAACTTAAAGGGAGAGGCATTAGACTCGACGTCTACTGACCTCAAAAGCTAGCACTTTTAAATTTGGTGAAGACCTAATTGGGTGGAGAAAATCAGCTTTAATCTTAGATGAGTGACTCTGAATAGAAAAAAGCAATATATGTCATTCTGAAAATAATCAGTGTCCACAGCAGCACATAGAGGAAGACAGGGAGAAAGAGGAAGAATACACTTTAATTGGTTATCAGGTTTTCATTGTAGTTTAGGTACATTGTTGGCTATGGCTGTGTGTAAAGTGTGTGTGTAAAGCATGTGTGGGTGTGTGTGTGTGTGTATTAACACCCATGTTTGTGTGAGAGCGGTGTGAGGCCTCCCGGTGCGGTCTGAACAGGCTCCCCTAACATCCATTATTAGTTGATTAAAAGAATCAGCCTCCCTTATGCTGATAGTTGCATAAAAAGGGCTGCAGCGTCGGGCTCTGGCTCCTTTAGTGAGCCGAATTAAGGACACATTATTTATTCATGCAAATAAATTGAAAGTCATGTAGGGATTGATTTCCATTATAGTGAATAGCAATGACAACACTGTTTTCGCTGCATAACGGCTTAAGTGTTGTTGAATGGGAGGTGAGATGCCATCGAGTATAAAGAACGCAGCACTTCTGAACCCCTGCTGAGCGTACAGTGAAACGAACAAAAACTTGTCTCATTTGAAATGCACTCATTGATTTGATGCCATTTCCTTCTAAACTTTAGAACCTAAAGCTCCAACAAGACTATTTCAATGTTTCAGACGGAGTTTCCATTAATAAACCTGCTTTTATCTGCGCTCCATTACAGCTTTCACTTCGCAGAATTTTGAATCACAGTCGAAGGCGATGAATTAATTTTCATTCAGACTTCTCTGTTTGAATCCAGGCAGCAGCACACAGTCAGACTGAAACGGAGAAAAAATTTTGAGATGTTTTCTGCTGCAGCTCTTTTGTTGTTGTTGTTTATTCTTTCTACACATCCATCACCCTAATTCAACTCTCTACCAACCTCTTCTTTCTTGATTGCATGCCTTTAAACCTTCCAACAACACATACTTTAAAAATAAAAGATGTACTCAGGGTAAATTAGAGTTATAAAAAAGAAGTACACATAATATAAATTCCATATATAACACACTATTTCCAAAAGAGAACATTACACCAACAGTTAATGTTGGTGTAATCCGACCATCAGATTGTGAATTTAACAGAATGATCCTTAGCAGACCAACAACTCCACCACTAAATGCCTAAAATAACCAAGTGGCCTAGTTAAAGTCAGGACTTCAATCTGACTGAAATGCTGTGGTATGACCTTAACCAGGGAGTTTAGCTTGAAAACCCTCTAATGTGGCTAAAATAACAAGTCTATAAAAACAAAAGTGACCAAATCTCTTTCACATTGATGTAAAAGACTAATCACCACTTATCACAAAGCTTGAGGTCAGTTCTTGCAGCAACCGGTTTGGTTTACAGGATTTTTCAGAGAGTTTGGTTGGCCTGGATAGATCTCTTCCCCAACTTATTAAAATGATTTATAAATCACATTTTGTACTTTTTCGGGTTATCAAACCTTCCAACATCATATTCTTGTTTGAAGGAAAACTGTTGCTTTCCCATCAAATATTCTGCTTCATACTTGTCCAGGAAGCTTCTGTTTTCCACATTTCATTTGGCCATTTTTGGGAGAAGGGGTCCAATCTGACTGGAGTAGCATGAGCAGCAGACGATGTGGGTTCTGACTGACACGACAATGCACTAAGATTTATATTAGCGCTTTGTTGTAGCATTGGCTGGAAACCATTGGTGAAGGTATGTGTATATTGCAAAGTCGGAGAAAATGTATTAATAAAAAAGCACCTTGGAATAGATGTCACCTACAAATACAGTCAGATGAAGAATATGTCAGTAAAACAATCACCATGTTTTTTCATTAGAGGACATGGGTGTGCTTTAGTACATTTTTGTTTGCTATCATTTAAAGCACTCCACACCAAATGAATGCAAAATGACACATATGCTTGTTTTTTCATTAGAATGGCTTTTCCAGTGATATGGTAGCGTTGTAGAGGGTAGCTGTCGATAGATTACTAGTCAAGAATTTTGCAATGTGTTGTGCATTTATTCTTAAAAGATAACATTTCTATCTTTTAAGAAAAGATTAAAAAAAAGATTTTTTACTTCTCTTTTATGAACAGTAAAAAATTAGCAGTAGCAAAGTGCTAATAATACACTAAGATTATAAGAAACAGTTAAATTCCCCACAAGGAGTCTTTAGACATTAAATTAATTATCCTATGTTCAAAGTGAGGTACACTGAGTATTTAATATATTTATTTTGTACTTTCACATTGTAAGAAGATACTCAACTTTAACCCACCCTTTATTTCATGTTAGGTTAAGGCCTTATGAATTTAAAGACACAAAATTTTAACAATTTTTTATCAACAATGACAATGTTTGACAGTGAATCATTGAAGGTATTTAACAAACTGTGATTTAATCTCCCCTTAAAACCCTCAGTTCAAACTAAACTGAGGGTGTATCAGCACAAGTCCATATCTGTACAGAAGACAAAAAGGGTATCTTCTCTGTCTCTCTCAGTGTGTGCAGTGCTTTAGACAGGGGAAAAAGAAGTGTACATGTGTGTTGGTGTGTGTACTGAGAAGCAGCTGAGTTGAAAGCCTTGGAGCTGACAGGCTGTAAGCCTGGACCTCCATCTCAGCTCCACCACCCAACTCCTCTGTTCAGCTGGGTGGCTGGGCTCATTACAAACCCACGCAGTGACATGCATACACACTGCGCTTCTGTGGCTATCTCTCTGAGGTCATTTAATGACATAATGCAATCCCCGGCTCCTTTCCCTTCAACTTCAGCAGATGACTTCAACCTTCATCCTGGCATTTCTTCCTCCCGTCGCACTAAAGCCAGGGCTTCATTTGCAAACAGCCACCTTATGTTTTTCACAGGAAGAGGAAGAGACAGAACGTCCTCACGTTTTAAAAATGGGCACACTGGAATGATCAAAAACTAAAATCTGGTTCCCACAAAAGCAGTGAGACAGAGATATAAATACCTTTCTCTCACCACTCCACCCCACAGTTTTTCTACCCTTTCTTCCTCCTGTGTTTCCTGCCATTCTCTCATTTTACTCTGTTCTTGCCAACTTTTTTTCTCCTCTTTTTTTGTCACTTTGTCACACTCCTTTCTTCTACCTGAGACACTGTACATTTTTTTTCACTTTCTCTCTGTCACCCCTTCCTCTGTTTCTTACGCTCATTTAATTTTTTTTTGTACCATATTGCCTCACTCCCTTTCTTCCTCGCTTTGCTCTCTCTTTTCACTCGCTTCCATTCTCCCAATTCTAGTTTTCTCACACCTTCTCCCTCTCTCTCTCTCCTTCACCTACGCCGTCATCTTTCCCTGACTAAAAGTCAAAGCACCAGAGGGAGGGACAGCGGGAAGGAGAAGTGACAACAAGCAAGGCACAGAAACAGCAGCAGGAGAGAAGGTGAGGTGACAGAGGGAGACAGAGAAGATCTGCTGTTTGAAACACACAGTGAGAAATGTCAAGGGGAAAGCCAGACGGAGGAGGAGGTGGGGGATGAAGCGCCCTGAGTCTCTTGTGTCGATAGGTCATGATAACCTACAGACATTATCAGCTTTTTCCGGTCCAAGAACGTCCACAGATATCTGGATTTGGTAAATACATTTACACATAAATTGAATGTTTTTTTTCTTTCTTTTTTGCGTATCAATCTAAAACAGAGAGACAGTGGAAATCAGCAGGAAAAACAGACAAGTTCCTCCTGATGCTTTAAACATTGTCTGTGGAAAACATGTAAATTAACCCAACAGTATCAAAGCTGTTGTTACTGAGGGGGAAAAAGGTGACGGTTAGTTGATTTTTAAGTGGTTTAAGTTTTAAAAAGCAATGCTTTTTATGATTCTATACAAAACAAAAACATAAGCATTAACATTTACCATGTGAGTGCAAAAACCTGCCCTATATAAAAAAAAAAAAATCAAAAATATCAATCTCCACTGATTCAGACTTACTGATTACTTTGACTACACTTCAAGTGGGGCTGCCTGTCCTCGATCAGCCTAAAGAGGGTGCTGTGGACTCAGCTTTTAATGAGCAATCACACACACGCACACACATTTTCAATCTTCTCTTCTGGCACTGCAGGATGTTTGGTTGATAGAGCTTCTGTTTTAGCTGGTCATGTGACTAACACATTCTCAAAGTCTGAGCTGCTGTAGCACTGGGGGCTGAGAATAGCACACAGTTTGAGGTAATAACAGTTCGACACGGGAGGAGACACGGTGTGAATGGCATCCCAGTTGTCTGTGGAATTTGTTTTACTGAGTTTTCCAGTGTATGAAGTTGCAGAAATGTCCAGAGGGATGCTGGGTAACAGCACAGCTGATAGAACTGCAAGTGTCGACACTGATATCTATCAGATTTTACATTGTTTTCTGACATTTTAATACTGTATGAAGTCTGGAAGATTGGAAATTATATGTGAATCTCAATATCCATCTGCTTTTTGAGGTGTGTGTATGATGAGCCGAAAAAGTGTTCATATACAAAACGTCAGCAAGTATCTGTTCCACAACAAAATTTAAAATGTGAGTGTTTCAGGTTGGGAATAGTAGTCCTAATATCCTTCTACTTTTTCTTTGTCTCTTCGATATTTCTCCAATTGTAGAAAATACTTTATACCTTTAATCATGGTCCAGATTCTGCAGGACCATGATTAAAGTGCATTTTACAGAATATTTCTTACATCTTGTAGTTAATGCAAATATATTCTCATCTTTTATTACCATCTAGACAGATTGTCATGAGGCAGTCCCATTTTTCACACTGGAATTTGCTTGCAGTGATGTTTGAAAACGTCCGTATTTTATCACACAACTTTCGTATTCTGAGGGAAGCATTTTTAAGTTTAAACTGTAAAAACCAATATGTTCAAATATGTGGCAACGACAGCTACTTTTTGCAATGCAATGCTCTTCTGGGAGCTTTGGGTTTTAACATCCATCAGACATTTTTGTTCTAACTAAACACTGCAGCAGAACCAGTACATCATGTCATGGTAAAATAACTTTCTGACAGCACAGATGAAAAAAAAAAAAAAAAAAAAAAAAAAAAAAAAAAAAAAACAACAAAAAACATCCTGAGTATGAGCTTGAGAAACACGACAGAGTTCAAGGTGTTGAATTGGGTCAACCTCTGACTTCCCAGATTTCTACAGGACATCTCTGAGACAGACAAGAACAAGTCCAATCCATTGAAATCACATTCTGCAACAGTTGGCACCACAAGGCTATAAAAACATACATGTCAACACCATGTCCCATTTAAGATCATGCTGTCCTACAAATATCAAAAGAATTTTAATGATGGATGGAGTTTCTTTCTGCAAAAGCAAAACATTTGCTTCCTTCCAGATGTGAAAATCTGGTTAATACAGGCGGAGATAAACAATTTACGACATGTTACTCCATGTTCTTATTTGGTAAAGAAAACCAAGTCTTAAGGCTTGAACACTGTGTAAAAAGTCAAGTACACACCATAAATCTAGAGGTTGTGGAACTAATTTAGCAGCTTCAAATTTAAGAGTCTTTTGTTTGATCAGTTCAGTTTTTCACCTTGCCTAAGCATCAATGGCTTGTATTGCCATTAGCAATTAGAAAAACATCAATAGTCTGCTGGAGATGGACTCCAGCAACCCTGCAAGGATAAATGTGTGAACAATAGATGGATGTTTGATGGATACTGCAAATCCCACTGGTTTTTCACCTTGGAACTAGAATGAGTTCAACTGAGTTGTAATGTTGTTCTCAGATTTGGCTTTTGAATCCAAGATAAAGCGAATATAACTGGGTTCGGCCCTGGACTTTAATAGAGCAATACAACACTCAACGCAAAAAGAGTACGAGCTCCAACAGTAAGACAGAGATCTCAGGACATCAACTACAACTTCTGCATTCTTTGTCTTAGATATTCCTTTTTTACCTGGGCAAAGGACTGTCACCTCTTGATAAAACACACTGACTCATGAAGGTGATTTTGGTTGAGTTTAGATGATCTTAAATCCAAATCCAGAGTATCAATCTACCAGAAAATTCAAGAGCAATTTCTGCTTCCTTCTGCTGTCAAGAGCTTTATGAAGATGCTGATTTTATTTTGGAGTTGTAGCTGGAACCGCTCGACAGCCAGAACTAATTCAGTGACTGTCCTTCACTCACCAAAACCAGTTTTATTAGTATTATGCAAAATTGACATTTTTGAAGAAATAACATTTGGTGTTTAATCCACAATCAGCAAAATGAACAAAAACAATCTAAGAAATATATTTCCATGCTTTCAGCAGTTCTATTTCTTCATAAATGTTTGATATGTTTAATTAAGATAAAAACATAGTACACAGAGCAAAAACAAACCTAGACCAAAATTAAATAGCCAACAAAATCTGTTAATTGTAACCAGTTCTGAGTCCCAGATTAAAAGCGAAATATGAGGAGAAAATGGTAAAACGGGATTCTGCCCACTTTTTCACTGTGTCCGCACCCTAATTTATTTGGGGATTTTGTACAGCAACTTTCACTCCCTGGAAGGAAAAATAGGGTGTCACCTGATGTTATTTCCTACCAGTGACTAACCGGTCCATCAATATGAACAATAGCCATGATTGTAGAGCAGGCTAGCTTGTTTTATTGCACCCGGTTTAAGTAAGACCTGTGTGACTCCACCCTCAGTCCTCAACGGTGTCAGGATCAAAGGTCAAGCCAACAGGAAGCAGTTAAGTGGCCTTTGGCAGAGCAGGACTAAGCGCTAAGAAGGCTCGACGACTACATGACACCAGACTCACCATGCCTAATGAAACACTGGTGGATTAGGAGCTCAGCATGTATATTTATGTGCAGACTGTTGTGACTTACCAAGAGAGTGAGCAGCAGTTGTTTTGGAGCTGAAAAATCTTCCCAGTCCCAAGTCTCCCAGTTTAACCACACCAGTAGCTGTGATGAACACATTGGCTGGCTTGATATCTGAGAAAAGAAAATCACAAACAAAATGAATTCAGAAAAATCACCGAATTGAATTTGGCAATGTTTTTTTTTTGTTTTGTCTTTTCTCTGCAGGCACCTGAATAAGAGACATTAAAATATCATTTCAGTTAATGTGGGCGTTAGCAAGCTGTTTTCTGAAGTAATGGTAATGTGACCTGCCGAAGCCTTTGAAATTTACAGCTCCCGTTTAATTGTAAGCAGCTTTTGAATAGGCCGTCTCTGCTAAGTGGCTGTTAGAGCTCAGAGCTCAGGGTTCATTTGTGTCCCTGTGTCCTAATCAAAGTCAGCATTAATGGAAATACATCACCTGTAGCTGAGAGGGTCTCTGAACGAGCAGCAATCTGTGCACATGAATCTAGAATGAGACCTCATAAACAGAGCACTTTTTTTAGATGATGTGCTTGTTAACAGCTAGACTTTAAGCCAGTCAAGGTGCTAGAGCAGATAACAGAGATTTATTATTATTGTTTGACTTTCAGATTCACCTTTCGCCAAGTTAAAAGATGGGGTAAACATTTGTTTCACTTCCTGGTAACAATTTGCTTAAGTTGTTTTCTTCTCATCATGGGATTCAGGGGATTAGAGGCGAATCAGAAATCAAAGTGTGACCAGAATAAGACATTTTGCAACTTGATTGGTCCTGAACAATGACCGAGACTGATTGACAACTCAAAGTAGCAATCCTTTTCCTAGTCGAGATGGCAAAATACATGAATGCTACTAAGAATCACTGACAACACTTCTTAATGTGCATGATGTCATAACGGATAGTCAACCATTTTCACTACCTATGGTGTGTCTGAAAACAAATTGTGAGGAATAACACCAATAAGAGTCTGATCAGTCTGTTTTCTGATCAGACTGATCTGATCAGAAAACAGATCAGAAAACAGACTGAGATCAGTCAGAAAAAAAGTCACAAAGTCAGAAAGAAAAAAGAACAAAGAAAAAATAAACTAAGAAATAAACAAATAAATGAATAAAGAAAAAAACAAACAAACTTTGGAAGGATGAATAGACAACAGGTTCCTCTGCTTTATCTTTCGGAGATTTCAGCCACTGTCTTTTGAGGAACAAAGCGTAGAAAACATTCTCTTTTCACCGACAAGGCCTCCCAACTCCACTTGACCCACTTGGTATGTGAAACTGGAGATTACCGATGCTTGATAAAACCATACCACATTTCCACTTCAGATCCTGAGAAGCTTGCAGAAGATTACTTTTGAAGTACGAAACATCCGAATGTTAGATAACAATTTTCATTAAAGGTGTGGTGAACAATCAGTCACCAATCACAATCGACTGATTTCCCTGGAGAAATCAGTCGATGGAGAAAGTGTGTATGTTGCGATGGAAAATACCTCAGGGGGGGGTAAAGACCATCAAAATGCATCAACCCAACGCATCTAAAATTACATTTAAAAAACAAACACTTGACAGAGTCTGGCTGTATCAAGGCAGGAAAATGGACATCTGGAGCGGCCAGACAGCAGGTAAAGCAGCGCACAACCACCAACACTCAGTCGGATTAGCATGATGGTCAGAAAGCTCAACAAATAACACAAAAAATTATTTAAGTCAATGGGCTGGTGGTAGAAGACACTGGTTCTCCTCTCGTTGAACCACCGCTATGCGCTAATGGTAATAATATTTCACAGACGTCGCACCATTCAACCTCCAACCAGCAGAGGACTCTCACATCAAATGTCTGCTTAAAGCTGCAGCATGTAACTTAAGCAAATATTTTACATATGTATTAAAACTTTCTCTATGCTCTGACATAAGACAGATATCTATCTCCTCTGCCTCTTCTCCTTGTTCTGCAGAATTACTCCACTCAGTCAGAATCAACCAATCAGAGCCAGCATTAATCAGCGAGCCTGAAATAAAAAGAGGTGATCAGATTCCGCAGCAGAAAAAAAAAACAAAAAAACCCCCACAAATTTACATGTTATCGAGAGCCATGCAACCAGCATGAAACTCTCACCTGAAGCAAAAATGCCTATTGATAAAATTTTTAACAAATGTGAATTATGTTTCAACAGAGTGGTGCAACTTTAACTTCCACATCACAAATGTCCATACATTTTTGACCAGAAATATTCCTAAATATTGGTCTTTCTTGTTAGTGAAGGAAAGTGGTGAAGCTTTTAATCCCACTAACCCAGAGTGTACAGCAACAGGTGGAGGAGGGGTCCAGCACCACTAAACATACCTGTGAACATAAAACTCTTCAGGGAATTTCTCTCGCATCTCTCTGAAAGGTCTTTAAATCAAAGAAATTATGACATGTTATTTTCCACTTTTTAAAAAGTGACTATTTAAAATCCTGTAATACCTTGATGTGAGTGAACGTCTCATGGATAAAGGTAGATATGAAGCAACAGCGCTGTTTCATACAAAAAACACAAACATATACCGAGTATGAAATAAGAAAGTTGTAAGAATATGAAACAGCGATGGTTCCAAATGAGTAGCACTTGTAAAATATAAAAATTGCTTAATTATCACAGTGGAAGTACAGAACAACGCCCTGACCCTTCAGAAAATTTACTATTCAGATATACTGAAGCTTGTATGTGTAGAGCAACGCTACCTCTGTGCATGACTCTTCGGGAGTGCATGTGTTCAAGCGCACTGCAGAGCTGGACGAAGTACTTCCACACCGTTTTCTCTGGGATGAGCCTCTTGCTCCTCTTAAAGTGCTGCAGCAGGAAAACAAAAACAAAAAGCCAAGGTTACATTAAAATGCAGCAGGGGCAACAGACAAAAGATTTTACTACAAATCGGAAAAAAGTACAAAGGATAGAGTTACTAGGTTGGCATGTAAGATTTTATGTGTTTGTAGAGTATCCTTCCCTGACTTCCTAATGCAAGACCAGTCTCGTCTGTCAGCATGTCCATTCAGTTCTGTCTCATTTTCTCTGCAGCGCACAATGGAAAGCACATGCATTCTCCGGAGCAAAGAAAAAGAAATTTGTGGTGCCTTCTTAAACTCCACCATCTGGCACACAGGACTCTTGTTGCGCTCAGCCAACAGTGGCAGAACGGTTCCTCCTGTTTTCAGAGTTTATGCACGTATTACTATTTGGAAGGCTAGGGGTTGTTCTTGATTATCAACACTGTGGTTCAGCTGAAAAACAAAAGCAAAGTGATGACACAAAGGCAAGCTGATCAACTACGACTAAATGAATTTACTGGTTCTTGGAATTCCTATTTGGGCAGCTGTGCAGCAGTGCAGGCCATAAAAATGTATCAAGTTCTATGATCGCAATTTAATGGCGTGTCCTTCAGGCTCCAGCTCCAGGAAAGAAAAGCCTGGAAGTAGACCAGATTAGACGAGAGCTGTGCACACGAGGAATGCACTTGGAGTATTTAGCCAACTTTTACCAAAACAGAAAAAAATGTCTTCAAATTCTGGACAGGATACATTTCACCAGGAAACTCGACTTGCATGAAAGATTTTGTTGTACAACGGAAACCTAAAGCAAAAAAATTTTGAATCTCCAAGCACATTAAAATGCAACAAAGACAGGATTTTGCATACGCTATAAAAATACTTTATTAAATTTCCTTTTATCATTAACAACTGTCCTTTTTATACAAAAAAATTCTCAAAGCACATAAAGGTGCATAATTTGGGATCGCTGAGCAAATTATTCCATGTTCAAGGTGCACAGTATGAAAAAGCAGCCTTCCCTGAGATCAATCAATACCCTTGGTACGTTAAAAAGAGGCAACTAGTTTAAGAAGCGTGGCTGCAAAAATCCGACCTGAAACGGAGGGAAAACTGAGGCAAGCTGGGAGTTTACCCAGGACTGCTTTATAGGCAAAAATATACCACAGGTTTTGTCTACAAGTGGTCAATGATGTCCACCTCACCAAATCATAAATAATGCAACGTTTGCATTTGTAATGAGAAGAGTTGCATGGCACACTAAATCAAGGCTCCAAATAAGGCAGCTGCATGCAAGAAGAATAGATCACAGCATAATCAATCACAGGCAGAAAAGTTGCTTCTGTTTTTTTTGTTTTGTCCTGGTAATACAGGAAGATTTATTCCTAAAGTAATTTATGAGCTATTCAGTTTGTTTCTCTGATACACATTATGCTTGCACTGCAAATAAGTAAAACTCCACGCTCCTGTTCAAATGTATGAATTGATTACAGGATTAGCAAAAAAACAGCCAAATTATTGTATATTTTACTTGTTGTTTTAAATTATATTTTATACGTATCCAATTATGGTTATAATGAATGTCAACCAAATATCATTAAAAATGAGACATTTGGTGCAAAAAGGATTTGTGGATCTAATTCCCAGATGCATAAAACTAAAAATATAGACATAAAGGTTCACATATTTTGAAGCCGCCACAAGCTTCTGGCTTCTGACAAGTAAGTACTTTGATTCCTCTCCACATAATAATCGGTAGAGCTCATTTAAAGTGGTTGGTTTTCTGGAACAGACCCAGTATAAAAGCATAACCCATGTAGTTTCAATAGGGCTGAGGGTCGGAGCCGTTCCACGAGCTGAAAACTGTTTTTCAATGTCTATTTGGAGTCAAAATCTTTATGGGACACACACATGGCCTTAAATTTCAACTAAATTATTGCTACTCTGGTAGTACTTTTCATTACTGTGCTTTATGCAATGACCAGTAACAGTCCCTCAGCATGATGTTACCACCCCTATGCTTGACAGCTGGTATAGTCTCCTTAGGTTTTCAGCCTCACCTGGACTCTAGATAAACTGAAATGATGCAACGAACCAGCCACCTTCATAGTTTGGCCCAAAATTATTCATACACCTGACAGTTTTAGGTTTAAAATAATCTTTAAATTATTTGTGAAAACAAGGTGATGCATTTCAACTATATTTTTTGGAATTACTATACATTTAGATGAAGGTCCAGTTTTAGTATTTAATCTTGCAACATTCACTGCAGCTCCAGATTCCCAATCATCCCTGAAATTGAAAGTTCACTTTACTTTACTTCGCTTTATATCTGTAAACAAACCATTTTATTTGTATGTAAACCTTGACGCAGTTTATTTTAGCTGGTTTCACAGGAATTACAGTCATAAAATTCTGAAAATTAGCTCTGAAAATTGGTATCTTTTTATCAGGGAACTTAGTATCACACTTCATTCTATTTAAAATTTTAAATTATTTTTATCCCCATTTAAGCCAGTTGTCTCTTTTGAGATGTAACACATGTAAATTAAGGTTCCTGATCACTCCCCACCCCCCCAAAAAAACTACTTCTGATTGAAATGTCTGGGCTAATTCAGGTACAAAACATCCAAATCTGCAGAGGTAAAAAAAGAAAGACAGAAAAAATATCTAAGGGATAAAATAAATACAGCAACCTTTATTGCTCTCTAAAGTTGATGTTTTAGGCATGATCTTGTTCTGCTGATGGGGGACTTGGACCCAGAAGCAACAGAGTGGCTAAATTTGGACTGTGTGGTAAAAATATGTAACATATTCCCCAAATCTCTTGTTCACCATTTGAGCCCAAACAATCCTTGCATTGACATCCCCTGTGAGTTGTTTCCTTAAATAACCCTGCAAGAGGATGTTTAAGGGATGAGATGCAACTCAATGCCTCCGTTAAGATATTACAATATTCCTATGCCCAACACAAACTAGAATATATATTTGTCACTGCAGCACTCTTCCAGTGAGGATGTCTTAAGTACTTGATTATATATTTATTCAGGTGGTGATTTGCTGGACGCTGTTTATAACAAGAACTGAGGGGCAATAAAGACTTCAAAAACTGAAGTAGCAGAAATATAAAAAGGTGAGATAACTAGAAATGGATAAAAGCGTGATAAAGGGAGGAATAGAGATAGACTGATGATAAAGAAAGAGAGGAATAGACCTTGGCCTACATCCAAACAAAGCCTCAGTAAGGAGCCATTCTTTCTTTGCCCCCCATTTCCATATCAGAGGACCGTTTGATGTCAATGGGGGAGCACATAGACACCCACCAACACCCTCTTTTCTATGCCTTTAACAGCAAACACTGCACATGCAATATTCTGTAAGTGCATGCAAATCAGGGACCATCTGATATCATTCGAATCCTGAGATGGTCCGAGAGAAACAGAAAAGTAACAATTTGGAGGTAAATACATCAAAAAGAAGAATAATAATTTAAAAAAAAAATTTACAATGTTTTTTTTTTTTTTTAATATAGCATGTTGTATGAACGTGTTTACTGCTCAGCCCAAGAAAGGAAAACTGAAATCTGGCAAAAACATCTGGCCTGCCACTGTTAGACTGGAATAAACAATCAATTAAAATGGTGAAGAAGACAAATGGTGCAGAGAAGAAGCATATATATTAAGAGTTTGTCTTGTCAGCAGACATAAGGCTGATGACACAACCCCAATGCTCTGAGTATCCGAGAACGCTTAGCTAAGATAGCAGTGACACTTAGTGGTTTGTTATCCTACCACCATGTTACCTGCCATGTAACATCTTTGTAAAATGCAACTCTGAACATTTGCTTGAATGTGTGCCTCCATGTTTGTGTCTGCATCTTCTCTGCTTACAAAGTAGACTATATGTATGTGTAAGGTGTGTGTGTGTGTGTATGTGTGTGTACCAAGCCTGCCATGTTCACTCTCTTGTACCACTAATCCTCGCCTCTCCTAATTTGCTATGTTGAACTGTGCAGATGTGGATCTGCTGAGTATGACTGCAAACAGCTTGTCGAGCTGTGCTGATACAACGCTGCAGCATCATTTATGCATAGCAGAAGACCAGGCTTTTTTACATACACACTCCTAATTTGCTTTACTGGCAGATTTTTATGATAACTGGGGTGTCGGTCTAACTCGTACTCAAAATAAAAAAAAAAAAAAATAGTATGAGCTGTGGATTAAAAAAAAGCATTACTAAAGCTGGATAATCCGAGTTTTTCTTCTGCTTAAAAAATTAAGACAATTCCTTGAATAAAAACAAGCACACTGAGATTTTATGTCAAATTTTATTTTACCTGAATCTGATTGTACAGATAAGAATTAGAAGAAGCTCCAGCCAAAATAAAAAAGGTTTTATGAAAGGTTTTTCTAGGAACTGATACAAAAACAAACAATGCTACTATGTACAGCCTTAACAGCAATTATTTCAGTTTCAATTCATCCAAGTACCCCCTACACTCAGAGGCTTGAATTTTATTACCACTAACAGCTCAAGATTTCTAACAATGTCTCTTTCACAGGCTTGGCAGATGTAAACACGTCTAGTGAGATGAAAGAAGCTTGCAGGAGGCCTTATATATTAGTTTGTTCCAGTATGAAGGGATGATTAAGACTCAGTGTCCAGGATGTCAAACCCCTATAAAATAACCACAAACCACAAGCCTTCTGCAGTCAGGCCTTCATTTATCAAATGATTCACTGGCACTTTCTGCTTGTGTGTGCACGTGGCTACAGAAGAGCATCATGTAGAGACGAACAGGGTATAATTTAAATCTGGCCTCAACTCTCAAAATCTAGATTTAAAAAGAAATAAATCTATATATACATAACAGAGTATGAAAGCAGTCAATAGCAGCATTGTAAGTTATACTCATTGTGGCAATTATCTTACTTTCTCTCTAAGTTTTGATGTCGCGGCAAGATTAATAACAGTGACAAATAACCGGTGTCTTCCTGAAGTATTTAAACTCCTTAAACCTTTTCACATTTTCCCACTATTACAACCACAGCTTTAATTATTTTGTTGGGCTATTATGTGATAGACCAACACAAAGTAGAGCAAAGTAGTGAAAATGTAGAAAAATACTGCATGGTTTTAGTTTTATAAAAAAAAGATAAAGATCTATGAAGTGTGGTATGCATTTGTATTCAGCACCATTGATTCAATACTTTGTAGAAGAACCTTTCATTAAAATTACATCTCCAGGTCTTTATACATGTATTTCTACCAGCTTTGCATATTCAAAGGCTGAATTTCTTCAGTGCAATGTTGCTCAAGTTCAGTAAGATCGGATGGAGAAACTCTGAACATCAATCTTCCAAGTTTTAACACAAACTCTCAGTTTGGCAGAGTTAGTTTGGGATCTCCACTTGTCATTTACACAAGCAAAAGTTATTTAAGAGAGTTAGCTCATCTCATTAAGAAAGATAACTGGGTTCTATTGCAAAACATGATTAGAATCCAGTTTTACAAATTGGCATGAATAATAAAATGTCAATGATTCAACAACTCTTTTACAAGTAAAACATAAAACACATTTTGTTTGGTACACATGTGCATTGTCCATGGATTGTTAGGGTTCTAGTCATCAGTTTTTTTCCTTATTCAACCATTGGTTATATTCTCAACACACAGTTTGATTGAGCTTACTACTTTGGCCATTTCTGAAGGTTATTGGTAACACTTGATTTTATTTAGTGGTGTCATGGAAGGGGTACTGAATAAAAGGCACACCACAATTTCCAAAGTTTTATTTGTAAAATCAACAAATTAACCTTTGTGGGTGAAAAAAAGAGAAACTGTACGATTAATAAAACCTTTCCAAAAGTACAGAATAAAATAGTGGATGGAAGTTATTTTTGCTATGTTGGAGCTGCTTACCTTGATCATACGCGACAGATCCCCAGCATCAGCTAACTCCAAAACTATGTTCAGCTCATTGTCCTCAATAAAAGATGCGTGATACTTTATCACATTGGGATGATTCAATTGCTGTTGGAGGGGAAAAGAAAAAAAAGTCAACATCTCAGAGTAGACAGGAGAAATGATGGTGACATTTGTCATGTGGGCATCCTTGGTCACTTTCACCAGCTTCTTTCAGTTGGTACAAAATCTTCAAAACAGGGTTATGCACAGCAAAGGTGTGTGTTTTGTGCAACTCACTGTACTCTCACCACCAGTTAAAATAAAAATGGCTGAAACCATGCAAACAAAATACATTTGGTACATGGGGACCTAATGAGAAGGTTTTGTCCTCAAGTGTGACAAAGCTGGATGACATGTCACAACAAACCCGTCTATGATGACAACAACCAATGTGTGTGAGACACATAGACACAAAAACACACACAAGCGTGACAGGCTGACATGGCTGGCAGTCTTTAAAAAAAGAGAAAGAAAAAGCTAGCGTCGCTGGCTCATCTCTAGCGGAGAATCTTTCCCGCTGGTTGGTCAATAAGGCAGGAACAGCATTCCCTGTAGTAAACAAAAACTTTCTTTCTATCCTGAGCAAGAGACACGTGAGGGGAAAAGAGGAATGTTGACGGAAAAGACACGAATGACACAGTGACAAGGAGGAGAAGGAATCCAGACAGGGCAAGGTTGAAGAGCTAGGGAGGAAGAACAAAGGCGTGGATGGAAAACAGAATGGGAGAGGGATAAGGTAAGCTGAGTTGGAGATAGGGGGGAAGGGAAAAGCAGAGAGATGCTGATATGTGGATAGTTGGAGCCGTGATGTGAGCAGACGGAGGGGTGTGACAAGCGTCCTCCACTCGGCTCTGCTAAGCCTCCTCTGCTGTGATTAAAGAAATGTTCATGCTCTGGATGATGCCGAGAAGAGGGGAAAAGGAGAGCACAGTGGAGTACACTACGCTACACTACACTCTCAGACTCCATCTCTGCATCCTTCTGCAATCCTCTTCCTCGTTCGCTCTCTGTCTCTTCCTCACGTCTCCATCTTCCCTTTCTCCCTCCCTTGTCCTTTCTTGCCAGATGTATTTTTGGCTCAGAGTGGCAGTTCTGCACGGCTCCACAATGTAGCACAGCCAGAGAGTGATGACAAGCCCCCCCACGCACCCCACTCCTCATCTTCATCCTCCTCCCTTTCCTCACCCAACCCACTGCTCCTCCACAACTTAGACCTCAGGCGAAAGATACAGAGAAATGAAAAGATATGTTAACATGCAGATGTTTATGTAAATGATGGATGGGACACAACTGCAATACAACAATCATTCATAGGGAAATATCACATAGAGCCCTGAATGATTATGTAATTACACATGCTGGCTGAGACCCAACAGCGTGTGTAATTACTTAATCATGCAAGACTGTGTGATACGTTTGTTGAGCTGGTGATGTGTTTCAAAGAAGAAGATGATGCAGACTATTGCAAACTGATGGTACAAAAGTAGACGTGCCAGTAAATTCAACTATACTGGAATTGTACATTGTTGCATGCGGTAAAAGGAAAGCAGTTGGTAGAAATATGAACTACGCTGGTCTCAGTTACATTCAGAGATAAAAAAAAAAGGTTTTGATAAAAGCAGTTGAGACAATAATGTAAAGGTCAGTTCGGATTAATTTATGTTTCTTTATGATCAATATTTTTTACAGGATTTGTGGCCCTAACGTATGATATGTGCCATATAAAAAATGACAAAGTAGAATTATACGTTGGAAATTTTAAAGTCAGTAGGATGAAGAATTATATAAAAAGCAAATGGAAAAGGTTTTTAAAGTGCTGTGTTTGAGTAAGGTTGAAAGTAGCAGGATTATGTCAGTTTTCTGTCTTTCCAGTAAACCGCTGCTGTAATCTAATCAGATGCAAACCCCAGACATGCGCATTCACAAACACATGCTGACAGTGTAATATTATTAAATCTTCCACTGCTGATTAGTGGAGATCATTAGTCAGGAGACAATTCAGGCATCACAACAATCACAACTGAGAGATTATTGTGCAGCTGTGGGATTTCAAACATGGTAAGAAAAATTAGCAGTGTTGAATAGGGGGAGCCCAGTTTTTTTTTTTTGTTTTTTTTGTTTTTTTGCAAGCAACATCCATCTCAAAGAGAATTTAGACAAAAGGAGAAAAGTGAGAAGTGAGATTCTCAAGTTGAAATCCCCATGCCAAGGCAAGAAAACACAGATGAATGAGCAGACATAAACACAGACAGACAAACAAACAAATAGGCATACTGTTGGATGGCCATGACTGAGTATGTCTGTGTAAGTGTGTGTATGCGATCACAGGCGACTGTGTGTGTCAATTCAGTCGGCCCATGCCAGTGCGCTTCTCATTATTCTGATTTAGCTGTGTCTGCTGCTGGCCTGTCTACTGGAGGATAAGGCAGAAGGACTGTCTCTTTCACATTCACTCGTTTATTATCAGGCTGGCTAGGCAGCACGCGGGGCCAGGCATAACTTCCACATTCACTAGCAATCAGCTTGCAGGATGAAAAAGGCGAATGAAAAGCTCTGAATAAAGGAAATGAGGCAAGGGGAAAAGACAGCGGAGAGAGATGGATACAAAAACAGAGAAACTGGCCGAAACAGCAGAGACACAGGAGGCAGGAACAAGCAGAGAAGAAAACTGTAGAAGAGCAGAGAGGAAAAGAAATCGGGAGGGATAAACAGAAATGTAGCAGATGTGTCATATGAAGAAATGGCATCTGGAAGGGTGACATTTAACCCTGACCCCTATTGTGAGGTCAGAAATATGGATCTGCTGTCCAGTTGAATCATTTAAATTATCTAAGGCTCAGACTAACGCTCTGAAAAGGGTTCTGTCTGCTGCATCTTATTTTACTGGTCCACATCACCTCTTTTAGCTTTAATGTAATGTTTCAATGACACAAATATGTTGCACACCTTGAATTAAAATACTTATAAAATTGTCCCTTTTCAATTTCTGAAGAAACAGAAATTGACCGATAAATGTTCAAACCAAGATTCAGTATGGCAATACAAAGATAAAGCAATTGTATAAAATGGAAGAAGGAAAAATCCATAATTTTATTTTTCCCATACTGATACAGACAAGAAAAGGTAAAAAAAAAAAAAAAGAGCTATTTTGTAGCTTTTAAGACTTTTTGTGACTTCACTGGAGCGAAGCTCTAGCAGGTCAGACAAAAGCAATAAATACCATCAGTCCTTCACTGTTCTCTAACTGTTAATGTTCTTTCAAAGGTTTAAAAACTCTCTTTTCTCCAGGGGAAAATCAAAACTTGTTAGCTCATATCCACATCTTAAAAAGATCAGAATCTATAAGTTCAGAATGTTCTAGTAGATTAAATGTTTTCTGCAAGCTGGAAGTCATAGGAAAAACACAGTCTGGTCAACCAAACCAACTGAATTCACTCTAATAAATATAACTTTTAGAATGAATCGCTAGTATTCAAATTATAATGTGAATGCTAACGTGTCACAGTTAAGGGGAAAACAGTACTTCTGACAGACATGTAGGATCTTTTAGACAGGCAGAGATATTAAAACTGTCATTAGATTATTCATTAGTACTTAAGAGCAGCCCAGTTGACGCGTGTTAAAAGTAGTTCAACAAATAAAACCACTTCACTGGAAAATAAGAAAAGGCAAAGCAAGGAGGAAGAAAGGGGGAGACACATGAGAGACGCTGTTAAATTTCCATGTTGCTGCGCTGTTGTTTGGCTTTAAACATTTCAAAAAGATTTGAGAAAAAAAGACAATTGTTCTGGCATTCAAAAAAGAGCCAATAGGAGCCTGGAGGGATGTAATACTTCTGTTTCCACACACACACGCACACACACACTAACAAACACACACACACGCAGAAAGTAATAAACTGTACAGTCACACATGCATACTCATTTATATTCCCATTTGTGTGCACAACAGCCCCTGTATTTGTAACCATCCAAGGGAGAACACACATGTACACGCACACACACAAATCCACGGCATCTGGAGCAGATCAATTGTTTTCCTGTGGTGGTGGGTCTCAGCTGAGGCACCTTAAGAGAACAGAGCACAACGCATGGTGCCGTCTCCCTTTTCTCTGGTTCTTTACCTTAAGGAGATCTATCTCTTTGATGCAATCTTGCCGAGCTTTGGCATCCATCAAGTCGAATATCTATCAAGAGATCAAAAGGGGAGATAGGACAGAGAGTGTTTTGACGTATTCAAAAATGTAAGATTGAGAGATGCATATATATATATATATGAACAGAACATGGTTGCTGGTATCTGGAGCAACTGCAGGTGTTTCACATCTGAGTAACATGCACATATCCCTGTGTAAGGGGTTTGTCTGCATGTATGCTCCATCAGAGCAACATGGCATCTTAGCGCTTGTATGAGTGTACAAGAAAACTACAAGGCCATTCACGAATCTGACTACAGATTCACGTTCTACTGAATGTCTTACAAATAACTTAAGCCAGTCTACATAGAAATTGCAGTTGGAAGGACCATAAAGGTTCATTAAAATGTATATTTTAGTTCAGCGTCGGGTCAATTTTGCAAGTTTCAGTCATAAGCAATATAAATTATCTTAGTAATAGAGAAAAACATCGAATATGTTTTTGTCCCTCTTTGAATGACGCAAAGCTCTTCAGACTTTTTTTTTTTTTTTTTAAGAAAAAACAACTTCTCTAAACTGTCACTGCAGTTAAAACCTCCTCAGAGCTGTCAGCACAAGACTATGCATTCACTGAATCTTGGCAAGTTAGAGTTTCACATATTTCACTACTATTGCCAATATGAAGCCCTTCCTGTGTGGAGAAACAATTGCAGCAGGTGGATTTGTTATTTTCTACATCTCCAGAGTGTCTCATAAGGTGTTGACAGAGCAAATGAATAGTGACCTTTAAACAAAGTGAACTTTGGCTAAATATATTCTCTCTCCACCTGATGCTGAAAATCATATTTATTGCAGCTTACCTGGATTTTCTTTAAGGCCACCGACGTGTTGTCTAACAGATACCTCGCTCGGTACACCTCGCTGAACTGACCGCGTCCAATCTTCTTCTCAATCTGGAAGTTGGCCAATGAGTTATAGCCCATATCTGGCTGCAGCGGTTTCTGTAACACAGGGAAGAGCTCTTAGTTTTTAAGTGCAAATACAGATTCACATATTACCATTACAAGAACTTTCCATCCAAGGTGTACTGCAAATCATCGTAGATATTGTGCAAAGAACCACGTGTTGGTCTTAAAGTGCAGCTATGCTCGCATTTCTGGAAGAAGAGAAGATGAGGGCTGCAAGTTGAGGGTGAAACTGTGGTGAAACCTGGTTTCTCTGGATGGTTTGATGGAGACATTTACACATCCAAACCTTTAACTGCAGCTGGCTTAATATTTAATCTTGTAATGCACAAATCAAGTGCAAGCAGCTTCACACTCTAACTCTAACTTTGAACAGGCAGCAGAATCAGCAGACGTGGTTTTATTCCCACATTCATATGATCTGAGTTCTAGGGTGAATTATGTGAAGGTTTATTTCCAGGCCTTCAGTACAACCACATGGTCGCCTATTCAGTTTATATATCAGCAGATGCCATAGCTTATTTATCATGCATGAAAAAATAGAACAGGTTTTACTTGTTCTATTTTTACAAGCTAAATTAAATGACTCAAGTCCAATATTTCTTTTCTGTATTTCAGGACTTTCCAGTCCTTCACTGGACCAGACACTGGAGTCACACGTCAGGTTTCACAAATGTGGGTTTGTTCTCAACAATCCTGACAGCCATTGTTTTAATGACACATGAAAAATAATCATTTATTTATTAACGATTCAGATGCAGGATGAGCTTATATGAAAATTATATCGACGACAGTCTCACACCAAACTCTAACAATTTGAGCTGTTGTTTAGAAAGAGACTCACCTATCCCAATTAAAAAAACACTCGGACATAAGCTAGAATAAGCCCTGAAATGAAATGTGTGAAAACCGCACTGAGTACACAGTGTGACCTTTCCAGCCTTTTGGTTAACTCATAAAAAGGCGTCAGCGGGAGCAAACAAAAGGTGACACATATCAGAATGCCACATGTCACCACTTTGTCTGCCAGCGCGGCCGTGGGAGCAGCTCAGGGGCAACAGACTGGTGAGACGGGGAACCAGGTCAAAATTTTACCGAAACAAACAAGACGAGAGTAATTACGATCATTTTCTGGCGCTTAGGATTATGACACATCTGCCATGAATTCAGATTAGGGATGCAACAATATAAACACAAACAGACCAGAAACATCAGACAAAATGGTAACAAGATGAACAGAAAAAGAAAAAAACAGTCACTTAAAAGTTACTTAAACTTTAAATAGCTGGTAGTCTGTTGGAGGCTGAAAACTATTCCTGTCCTTCCCTTCTGCATTGAATGAAGACAAACATCTTCCAAAAGAGTTCCTCGAATAGGAATGAACTCCAAATTGCAACAATCAGTGGTTTTCGAAGGTGGAAAAATTTCCTGGTTCACTTTGTGCTTGCATCTGAGATAATTAAAAAATGTTTACGTTTATAATAGCACGGTTATCTCTGGCATTTTAGTTCTCCAGCTCAGACTGGACATACATGAAATAAAGCACTTTGACATCAATCTAATAAACAACTTAAAATGAATGCATCAACTCTTAATAAAATTTGTCATAAAAATACTGGATGTGAGAGAAACTGCCTCTCCAAACAGGATAGCTTGTAATGTGCTGGCAGACAGTCTGGGGAGGGGCGGGGTGAGGGTGATCATTTCAGCATTTTACTGTTTTTTCTTAAGTTGACAGCCAAATCAGGAGGCGTGAACCAATCAGATGCCGTGTCCAATTAACACCGCCGAGGTGTGTGCCTTTTCCGGCGTGACACCACCATCAAGGCACGCTGCGCAAGAGTCACTGACAGCCGGCATCAGTCGGCGCTTCACAAGCCTCTGCTGAACTCAACATTACGTCTACAAAACATTTTATCACTTTTACTCAACAAAAAAACTCTGAAAGTTTAGTATTAAATTCCAATGTACAAGAGATGGAAAACAAATCCATATAGATTTGTATTCACAAAAAGCAGTGCTATTTGACAGGAAGTTTCTGTAGTGTAAAAACAGGACAGAAGTCAAGATTTTTATGTTCAAAGAAAGGACGGAGAAGGCAAGAACAGGAAAGAGAGGACAAGAGGGCATTGCTTTCATTCGCTGCGTGGTAGCTTGACAAATGTTAGCATGAGCCTCTAAAGCGCAGTGACAACCGCCTGCTGAGAGCACAGTCTCGCTAATGTGTCTTGGCATGCCAGCTTCGTAATCACACATTTACATATGCAATGACCTACATTTGCATGTCAGATCGCACACTGTCCAGCCTGATTAACAGTGGGCACCTCCCCGCGTGGAGTCGCCCTGGGTGGCAGCAGAGGCCATGCGAGGGCGGAAGAGAGGGCTGGAGGGAGGGCGGCTTTTCTGGCAGCCAAGGGGCCGAGCTGCCAGGCAGGATTATGTCAGCCAGCAGCCCCGACATTAGACACTTCATTAGAGCTAATCTGTTTAGCAGTGGGCAGTGTATGTAAACTTCACAGGCCATTTGCGGCACCTCTTCGCCCCCTGGCCTGGCCTTCAAAGGGCAGACAGGCCGGGCCTGAGTGACGGGCCGTCTCATCTGTCGCACAAGAGCGTCGCACAATCAGAAGCTTCTAGCTGAAAGACAAGGCCACAGCGCACACACTCTCACACACGCACTCACATGTTTACAGACATACAAAAAGGGAAACAGAGTAACGACCCTGACTGAGGCAGGGGTCAGAGTCTGGATGAATCAGTTGCAGAGGGTCACACAGAGCGTTCTTTTTAAGGGTTTCAGTCTGTGTGTTTGACATGTTGGTGGAGATAAAGGATGAATGGCCGCATACAGGTCTAATAATACCCACCAAGCACAAATAAGGATTTTTGAAGGCAACAATCAAAGTTTGCAAGCTGTTTTTGTGGACATTTCTTGCAACAATTTGCTCAAAAAGTCATGCATGTGGAACTTAGTTATGTGAAAGCAAACACATGAACTGGATAGAAGAGTTTACAGCAAGAGTCGTCTTTTAGGAATCAGAAAACTGTAAGAGTAAAGAGTGCTTGTAACCATGAGCAAAACATAGCTTTGAAAAAAAGTATGTTTTTTATATGTTTGTGAAAACTATCGCTTTGTCTTGGACGTTTCACAAATAATCTGTGGAAAAACAAATACATCAAAATTGAGCTTCTCTGCCTTCTCTCAGTGTTAGCTGCAGAAATGCATTGCTCAGTCAGAAACAACCAATCAGAGCTAGAAGGAGGTTCTTGGTACTGTCAATCATGCTTATGTACGCATCACTCATTTTCTCCCCTTTGCTCTCTGCTACACTGCAGCTTCTACCTGAACAGCTCCCCAGTAACACCAAGTTTCTCAGCCATTAGCACATTGAGCAGTTCATACACAAGTGTGATTGACAGCATTAAGACCTTTCTCCTGGCTAAATAAGTTTATAAGTATTCCTACTTATAAACTTACATGCTGTAGCTTAACGCACAATAAGCTACAGCACTTTGAAACCAGAAACACCCAATCACACGTCTGAGGAGAATTAACAGAATTTCTGGAGTAAGTTTAAATTAAAATGTAAAAATTCATCAACGATAAAGAATTACTGACATTTTTTAACAATTCACTCCTTAAAGATTTATGAGCGACAACCAGATGGAAACAAACAAAACCTCAAAACTTGATGCACTCTTCTTGCCTGAGAGTTACATGACTGATCCTTATCTCATGTATTCATGTGTGAAGATAAACCAGCAGAAAACCACAGACCACAGCCATGCCAGGGATGTGCAATGAGCCTGTAGAAAGGTGCAGGAAAGCTTTTCAAATTTACTTTAAATAGTTATGCATGTTAGTGGTGGTTTCATAAAAAAGACCACAGAAACGCCTCAGGAACTGAACACTGAGTTAAACACCACTTCAAAAAAAAAAAAAAAAAAAAAAAAAGAATACTTAGTATGTCTGTTATTACGACTTAATCTTGGATAAGTGGTTGAAAACAGGGTCAATTTGAATTTCAGGTTTTCTTTCAAGCAGGTGCAACCAAATGCATGCATCACTGCAGGAAAACCCAAAAAAAGAGGAAAGGAAGAAGAGTATTCAACAGAGGAGTTATTCATCTTCCTCCTCTGTTCACCAATCAGGACTGATAGATTTGCAAAGTGGTCCTCATGTTTATGGTGATGCTCTACATATTTTTAGTGGAGGGGAAAGCAACATGGCCTCTTACAAATCAGTCAGTTTGGAGATGTTAGTTATTTTAGTTCTTTAAACATTCTGTTACATAAAGTATCAAACTTGTATTCAGTATTTGTCTTTGCATTAATTAGTATGAGGTCGGAAATCTTAGACATTTTGCAAAAGCAGAAACCAGAACTGCAGTGAGTCGTCGTAAAATTTATAAACAAGGAATTTCAATGATTTAAAAATCATGACTCATCGCTTTATTTTCCTAAAATGTTCAACTTAAGCTAGGACAGTTTTCCTCCGCAGTCCAGTAGGTGTGTGTATCTGTATCTTTAATTGAGTCTGGAGTTAGGTGACCTTCATTGGCTCGCTCTGTCTGTGCTCGCATTACAAAACAAACATGGCGGACAGAATGTTTGCTCCCTAATGATAGGGGTTATAAAAGTTTTGGAAATAGGGACGTACTTCAAGTTAAGAGAAGGTCTGGGTGGTCGGTATGTTTTATAGCAGATGGTTTTTTTCAGCTGTTGCTTAAAAAACAAGCTTTGTTTTCTGTTTTCACTTTTTGATTAAGTGACTGTAGGCTCACCCAAAAATCAAAATTAATTTTACAAGATTTTTACAAGATTATTTAATTGTACAGAAAAGTATTTAAATAAAAAAAATTATTCACTACAAAAGCAGTAAAATCTTTGACATTTAATGGAAAAGTTAGTCTTTAATATAACATTTTCACTGAAATGTATAACACAAAGATTATTGTTCCTTTGTAGGTCGAGTGATATTACTGTATTATGTTTTTATGGTGTAAAGAACTTGAAGCACTTTTGAAATATGCTATAGAAATAAATTTGACTTTAGAAGTCATTGAACTTACATCTATTTTCATTTCTAGTTCATTTGCATCACATCTTATATTTCGAACATTTTCATTAGTAAACACATGGACTTTAACTTTATTAAACTTAGACTAAAGATTGAAGGAAACATGTTTAGTCTCCAGTAGAAAAAATGCTTTTTTAAGCTGGTGCTTAGGGCAGAGTAAGACCCCAGATGTGTAGCACTGCAATTTCTCTAAAACTTTTTGTTAAATCTCTGGTTTGTACCTTGAGATGTACTCAGTCTACTCACATTGCTCTGTTTTGAGAAGGGGACAAACAGTCATGGATGATCAGGTTAGGCATTGTGGGTAACGTCTGTGAGGGACAGAGTACACAAAACCGCCATGGGTAAGTCGGAGGCAGAGGAACTGATGTAGACGAGGGACAACACAGCGAGAGAGAGAGACGGAGAGGGAGCAGACAGACAGCTCATTGTTGAAGTGTGATACGAGCTGCCCAATAATGACACCATTGCCAAACACAACTGACAAGACACATGGAGAGTGGAAGAGGGGATGCTCAAGAGTGAAATATGGTGGAGGTGGTGGGGGACAAGCACCAGAGGGGAGAGGGTGTGATGTGACAACCCAGCAGAGCCAGTAGCTGCCACATGAAGTCCAGCAGCAGCAGAGAGGCGCCGCCTTACATGGGCAGACAGAGAAGCAGTCGGATCTACGGCCAGAGACAAAGTTTGTTTGTGGGCTTTTTTACTCACAATATAAATGTAACACTATAGATAAAAGGAAAAAACTCAAACTCAAAAGACAAGTCAAGATTTTTACAATGTTTGGGAAAACTACAAATAACTTGCTTTTTTTATGGGTTGCAATTTATTTTTTAAAGAATCTGTTTTTGTGTGGAAAATGTTATTCTAGGTTTACAAGGTATGAAGTCAGGTTCTCATGCTGATCCAAGTTTGTCCTAACACCTAACAGTGCTATTTTGCATTTCTGACATAGGATAGAAATGGTTTCATAAATCTCAAACTTTGCTTTAAAAAATCTCTCTGCTTGGTTGACCACTCAGGTGGTATTTATCACTTTGAACTATTACTACTGCAGAGGGGGGCGCAAAAAATGATCGTTACTTTTTAGTTTGGCGCCGACAGAAAGCCACAATACAGATATAAACTTTCACCTCATCGACAGCTGGCTTATGACATCACTTGTGCAGGTTGTTGTTGAGAAACAGCAGGTCTAAACCTGAGGAGATGGAGATGATCTTGTAGATCATGAAGTCCTGTGATGCGTTTTGAATCACACACTCATTCATCATGTGTATACTGACCACTTGGTGTGTAATTCACAGTATTCAGCTGCATTATGACTGAGTACATTATTTTCAATGACCTCACATTTATTTTATTTTACATTATTGGACCAACTGACCATGTGGGAATGAAGACTTGGTCCTTTTAATGATGCCCCTAAGAGTTTGAATAATTACTTCTGTTTGATGAAAAGGACATTATATAATATATCTTGTGCCACAATGTATTTTCTAAAGATTATGTCAAAAAATAACATATCAATTCTAAATATACCCATGAGAAGACATTTCTAGGGTGGTTATAAGAATTACTATAATACATTAAAGCTTGAATATCTTCATGTATTTAAAAAAAAACTGTTCCCAACCCTGGTTTACATTAAAATCAAGTAAAGGAGTTAAAATGCTTTCTTGGAAACATAAATAAATGTTTTTTCTTTGCTTTGGACAATGAACTCCTTTGTCAAATGGTCTTACCATATTGCTGTATTGCAAAAAATAAATAAAATCCTCCCACGTCCTATCTATACAGCACTAGTTCAGTTTACTTGGTAGCCAAGTATTTTGTTTACTTAATTAATGTCTTAGCAGCTCATCCTGTTTAACTGGATGAGAACCAAAAAGATCAAGATTTTCATATCAGCTTTGGGCAGAAACACTGAAACAAAGAGAAATGTGCTACAGGTTATATTATAGATGAAGCAAATTTAAATTTAATAGAAAATATATGGCATTACTAGATGTGTTTCAGCTCACTATATGTTTAAACCTGCATCTGATTTTTACTCATCTCAAAAGATGTGCGTCAACATACATACTTGTGGATGATGCATTTACAAACTACAAAACAAATATTTCAAAATTCAGATTGCATTCATCTTCACAGAACAGACCATCTAGCAAACTAGTTTGGATTGAATGCAAGTGACAAAGAGGGGGAGCAAAGAGGAAGAGATGTGTACAGCAACTGGCAGCAAAGGAGGGGATGGCTCCCACCCTCACCAGTCACCAGCCCCCTTGAGCGGGCACCATGCAATATTCATCCTCAGCCAGTCAGCCAGTGAGCCAGGCAGCGAAACCAGCAGGAATCACCCCAAAGGTGCTTCTCATTCTTCTCCCCTCCAATCGGCTTCCACAACCACAGCGCCTTGTCTCGGCGCTTCCTTCCTTCCAGTCGGATCTGTGTCTGTCAAACTGTGCAGTGACGGCTGAAATCTGATCTGAGGGGGCCTTCTCTGAAACCCTCCCATTCACTCAAGAGCAAATGCACCATTAAAAATGCACATCTTCGCAGCTCATCCCGTTTAACTAATGCATATGCATCAT
Source organism: Poeciliopsis prolifica (assembly GCF_027474105.1). Classification (NCBI taxonomy): domain Eukaryota; kingdom Metazoa; phylum Chordata; class Actinopteri; order Cyprinodontiformes; family Poeciliidae; genus Poeciliopsis; species Poeciliopsis prolifica. Next base: position 6,308,651 of record NW_026562377.1, read on the forward strand.
ACCTCCGGGACCAAGAGAAATTATATTGCAAGCGATATGGAGTATCCTTCATCACATATACAATTCAGATTTTTTCAGGAGGAGGCTGGCGGGATTTTTTTTTTCTCTCCCTTTTTTTCCCTGGCTGCCAAGAAAACTGAACCTTAGGAAAGTGAGAAACAGATACAGGACTTGTTGAAAGGCACCCATCTGGATGCTGCTTAGACAATCATCTACATAATCTAACTTTTTCCTCTCTCCCCCCCCCCTCGCCAGCTCCCATTAAATGTGAAATCGGTTCAAACATGCTGTGTGAGTGAGAAAAAAAACATGATGCAACAGAGAAAGTTCACTGTGCATCTCCAACCCAGAGCATAAAAACAAGTCAGTCTAGAATTAACACTGATGTAAACTGCTAGAAATAGATTGAAAACCAGGGAGAGAAATCATTAAGCCAGAACAATAAACCATAATCAACTGCTGGGAGATCAGTAAGAAAAAAGAAATCCCCTGTTTTTGTGTTTGCGTAGGGGGAATGTTGCCAAAGTCAAATTAATTATTAGAGCTTTTATCTGCAGTTCTTCTGTGTGCAGCCCAATTATCCTTAATTTTGCAATTAGAAATCTTAAAATAAATGAATCCCTTTGGCAATTCGAGTGTTAATGTTGCCATGCCCTTGCATACGCAGGAAAAACAACAACCAGTACTGGCCTATTTTTAGTGAGCGGCTGTGCTTTCCCAAAAAGAGCCTACGTTTACTCTGGGGCATATGGATGAACCTCTTTGTTTAAAGTCTATTCAATACTTATGGAGGCAAAAACATCCTCCTGTAAAGAAATCAATGTGCCTGATGTTCGAGGGCGGTATTAAAACCCAACAATGACCACATCTGCACAGAGCGAGCTTGAGTTGTATCGAACAGAAAGAGGCACGCAGGAAGGCCAGACTCTGCCAACCTCCTGAGCTCTGATCAATACCAACAACTCAACATTCATCCGCCGCCGTCTGTCTCACAAGCAGGCTACAGTGGTGCGTGGCAAGATGAGACTGAAGGGTGCATCTTCACTGATCCACAGGGAAAAAAAATGGCTTATTTAGCATTTAAAAACTCTTCAAAAGGAAGGCGAAGCATGTCAATGTAAAATAAGAAATGATAAACTGTGCAAAATAATTCAGATTCATTAGAAGTGGAGAAAGCTAAAAATTAGAGACGCACCAATCAATTTTTTTCCCTCAACAAAACCAATATCTGCATCACTTATAGGTTTGACCTCTAAAGGACAAACATATGCTTTCTTCTTTGACTGAGGGAGCAGCTATGGAACTAATTTATTTTTTTTTACGTTTATTAACAATGATACAGCCTGAAAATGTCAGGAGTGTTTAGTTTTGCGACTGACGATCACATGACAAACATCTATTCAGTCGTTTTCTATTAACTCGTGATCCTGTTGAACCCCAGAACTTGTTTAATAATTTAAAAAAATTAATCCCAGGACTCATAGAAAGAGCACAGTGGCTCTAAGTTAGGCCTAGATATCTGAGCCACAAACAAGCATATCTAACCACAAAAAATGTAGAAAATGTGTTTCTTTGCATGAAATGTGACAAACGTTTAACAATATGCATATAATCGGGCATGGCAACAACACAGACCAACAAAAGAGCCAGCAGTGGATTGAAAATGATTTGAGAGCTTCATGTTTTCACCTCACCTCACTTTATAACTGTGCAGTTTGGCTTGTGTTGGTATGAGTCTGTGTGAAGTGTTACCTGAGTTAGAAATACTGGCACGCCTGCTTGCTGTCCTTGTGGGTGCTTATCCATATCCATGGTGTTAGGAGCTTGATCCTGTACACCTCTAGAAGAAAACAAACACAAAAAGTTTCTTTAAAAACGCTACAAACCTCCTACAGCAATTCCAGTCAATCTCCACTGCCGATCACAGACAGGCTAGTTAGTGATTGCTGCCGTGAGATTCGGTTTCACAGAAACTGGAGCCTACGTCTTTGCCGTTGATTTGACACTCTTTGTCCTGACTCTCCTCAAGTTGCAAGATGGACAAGCTACAAAAGCAACGTCAAGGGAGCTTCATAATGCTTCACCGCTTTCAGTTCAGCCAGTTTTGAAGATATCTACCATGGAAATGATCTGTTTCATCAGAATGTGCTTAAACTGAAGCACATTCTGTAATTGTTTGTTTTCTTTTGTTCTGAGGCAAATCGGAGACTTAAAAGCATATCTTCATGTTCAGGCATGTGACCGATGAGGTAGCTTGCTGCGTAAGAAAAGTGCTCATCTTGAAAGACACTTTAGATAACTGGCAGGTTTGTTTTTTGCTTAAAAAAAAAAACAGCACGGAAATTTTTATTTAGTTAACATCATAGTATAGTCATTGCAATAAATGCAATGATTATATAGACTAAAATTAACACTGATAAAAGACAGAATCCAGCACTTGCATATCACCAAGCGGGTCACCTGCAAATAAACACTTTTGAGTTGTGTTTTTATTGACTTCCCATAGAAGTAATTAGCACACACAAAGAGATAGAAACAGAAACATCACAATTCAAGGGAATTTGTATAAACTGATGTAGTTCTAAATTATACACAATACATTTTCTCTTAGTTTTAGTAATTCAGTGTAAATACAAAGAATAAATGTCTGTCCATAATCATATCAACTAACATCAGTTTAAGATAGTTGCTGATTTAATTAATGTAGATTTTAAAAAAACAAAAAAAAAACACACACAGACACACACCGTGTTATTTTACAACTCAACTGACCTTAAACCCTTTTGTTGTAATTTTTCTAAGCTTTGTGTTTTGATAGCGTGAGACTAGCATCATTACTCTTCTCTCAAACCTCTCTCTGTTTCTGGCAGAGTGACAAAATAAGCATTGCGAGTTCTGTATCTCACGTTAATGAGATCAATTATGACTGCCGTGTTCCGAGGACTCCCATTTACTGTCAGCAAATGGAAAAAAACATGTAAATAAGAAACTGATTTACAAGTGAATCTGACCCAGAACAGAGCAAATTCTGCTAAAATGCAGCTATGGTAGAAATTCCTGAAATTCAGAGTTTTTATCTTGCCAAAAACTAATAAAATCAATGAGACATACACAAACCTCATAAACATTTATTGGCGTCAAGAGCAGAAAGTGAGTTCAGTGGTATTTCAGTAACGTGGTGACCAATGATAAAGGTTTTATCATCAACTCCTCCTCAAAGGATCAGCTGTGGCCTTAAAACTTTGTTAAAAATAGTTTGGTGTGCAGAAGAAATACAAACTCTGTCTGTTATAATATGTGATGAGTATGATCCGTTTCCTTTTTATTTATCAAGTCAAGATTTTTAACAGGATTAACAAAAACTTTAAGAAAGATCGACAACTATAAGCTCACATCCATTCTTTAATAAAAAAAAATGGATGAGGTTTCCATTACACTGGGAATTGCACTTTTATTTTTACCTAAACAAATTCAGGTTGAGGAAGTGAGCAAAGGGAGGGAAAATGCATTTCTTTCCATGCCGCCAATGACTGTACACCAACTATTTTCTCACTTTACATAAGCTAATGTAAGACTCAAGCTATGTTTCCTCACATTAGTCCCAAATTCAAAGTAGGAAGCAAACGGCAGAGAACAACATTAAGAAAATAGAATGAGGCAAAAACTCATAAAACATATTTTTCCCGTTCTAAATATATTTAATTCATCCACCTTTTTGATGAACATTGCGTTTCATTTCGAAAACTTCACATGTTTTTGCTTAAACGTTTTCTCAACTCGTGTCTATTTTTTTTAAATTTCATACTTCCTCATATTCCAACAAACAAAATGTTTCAAGCACTCCATAAAAGATAATCACTGTTTTAAAATGTTTCTCTCATGACTGCAGTTGTAGACAAGTTGTAACAAGCGCCGCATCAAGGTATGTTATGGTGTTTTTATGGTTACAAAACCACAAGAGCAAATTGATTGAAATTCATAGGCTAAGGCAGCCCAGTAATCTGACTGGGATAGTGCAACAACTGGTGGGGGAGGGGGAGAGCACAAACTTGCCTGTTTTAAAATATTTCAGGAATAACCTGAAATATAACTGAAATAACCCATGATCTTACAAAAGCAATTACACATTTTAAACTGAAACCAACTAAAACATACTGCAGGCTCTCGCCTAACACAGACTAAATAAGCAGCAAAAACCAGCTTCTTGGTTAATAAGGAACCAACTAATGTTTTTAAATATATTTTCACAAGGAAGGAAGTGACACTAAAAGAAGTAGTGAACATTTTTAAGAGCATTTATCTTGTCTAATTTTCCACAGATATCAAAATAAAGCAGAAAAACATTTTTCCCGTAAGATTTTATGTATTCTAAAACATATGCACTAAAATTGACATCTTTTTGGCATTTTTTAAATAAATGCCAAAGAAATGATCACAAATTGTAAGTAGTCTTTTTTCAAAATGTTGTTACATTTGCGTCTATAAACAAGTTTTATTTAGCTGGATTGAGGGTAAAAATGGATCTTTGGATAGTAAAGGTTGCAGACTCTTCTCATCCTTATTCAGTCCAATGTAGCAACTGCACTGGTTGCATTGGTTGAATGTAGTATTTGGTAGGAAATTAGATTTCAGGTGCAATTCATTCACATGCTGCGTGCTAGCAGAATATTTGGCCAGTTGACTTTTACTGCCCCTAATGCCAAAACCTGATGTATATTTCATCAGCTGAGAAACTAAATCTCATGGAAAATGTTGAGAATGTTGCAATGATGGAAAAAGAAAAAGGAGGAAAATGTGTGTCAATTATAATCAATATTGTCCCAATTACAAATATCATAATAATAAAATATGCAGGTCAGACATTAAATGCTGTAAAATAGATTTAGAAGTGCACTCAGAATAGGGCTGGAACGATCAATCGGATTGAGGAATCAATTATTGGAATAATTGTTGACTAATTTAGTATTTGATTAATTGTTAACTGTAGTATGCAGACTCAAAAGAACTCAGACTTCTATTCAAAATCATTAGCCCAAATGTGCAGGCACTCCTGAAGAGAAAAGAAACTTAGAGCAATAATTAACACAAAAATGAACTGTATGTATTAATACACACTTTACATTTAACATGAAAATAGGTTTCACCCGAAAGTCCTCAAAAGCTTCACTGAAGGAATACTATGCTATTGCATTTTGGGCAATGAATCTTTATTTTTTTATTTTAAAAAGGAACTGAATTATTTAATTTCAATTTTAATGTATTTAAATTAAAATAGGCTTAAGTGGTTAAATGAGAAATCTGTAGAATGTGCAATTTCTTTTATCCGATTAATCATCAGAATAATTATTGCAGCCCTGGCTGTTTCACTGTGTGGAAAGTTTCTCTCATTGCTATGAAAAGATGTTTTATATTGAGTGATGGGAAAATTAAATATGAGAACAAACCAAAAAAAAAAAAGAGTAGGACACAGCAGGGATGATGAAGGACAGAGTGCAACAGATGCACAACTGAGGAAAAAATGCTGGAAGAGGGAAAAGGGTTCGCTGGTAACCCTGATGAGTTTGTGGTCCTGAGAGAGAGCGCGCGGAGCTGTGCACCACAGAAGTTGGCGCTGGCTTTAGCTTCTTTTTAATCCCCATTTCCTGCCTCCTGCATTATTCATATAAAACAGGAGAACAGGAAAAAACACAAAACGAGGGTGACGACGATAAAAAAGGTGGATTGAGGCTAACTGGGAGAGAGTGGGGAAGTAGCAGGGTCCTGGCATCGGGACGCTCTAAAGAGAACAGTGCTAAATCAGCTCACAATCTGGGAGACAATATGAAGATAAACCAAATAGTCTGGCTTTGAGGAAGAGAAAGAGTGGAGGGCAAGTTCGGGGGTGAACAAGAGAGGAAAAATGCAATGTGACACTATCTGGCCCGGATGTAGAATGGGAAAGAATCAAAGCCACCTTTGAGGAGCCAGAAGACGACAGTGAAAGTGCTGGAAGAGTGGTGTCCATGATTACAAGAAATGGAGAAACCTTTGAGTCTGCGCTCATGAAAGCCTACCCCAGGCCTCCTCTCAAACCCCTGCCTGACGAACGCTGATGATACACAAAGAGAAAAAGAGACGGAGAGAGAGGAAGAAAGCCTCTAATGATGGAGGGGTCCGGATACTGCAGAAGCGGCACACTTTTCAATTCATTTTAATCACTATTCAAAATCATTAGCCCAAATGTGCAGGCACTCGTGTTCATTGGGCCATGAGCTGAGAGAGAGACAGAGAGGGGGAGAGGACCAATTACACCTCAGCATGCAAGCCACTTTTTGAGGTCTTTTAGTAGGATGGCCCAAGAATTGACAGAATAGAAAATGAAGACAGGATATTTTTCACTGTCTTTCAATCTATGAGGATGGGGAAAGAAAAAAAAAAGAAAACAGAGGAAACAGCATGATGAAAGAAGTTCTGAAAAAGGCACTGAAAACCAAATTCAACCACTCCTTTAAATCCTAAAATCTGCAAAACCTTTATAAGTATTAAAGAATCTTAAACAGAGGATCCACACAATATTAGTAAGTAATCCAAGTCCCACCTAGAAAATATGAGACGTGTACTGATCAGATATTTGTGGCCTGTTTTTTTTTTTATCTTCGATGCCAATTTTAGAAGATTTCTCTTGAACAGTACCCTGGTTGTGGTTCAATATTTGAGGATTTCTCTCGCAGAGCATATCTAAAATATGTGAAAACAAATGCAGCTTGTAAAGTTGAGATATTTTAGTGCAATGCAACTTAACGTGCTATTGATTAGGGTTTGCCAAGCAGCCGATCCAGCAGAAACATTCATTTTCCTTGCAGTTGATTAGTTGCAAGGAAAGAGCAACCAATCTAAGAGAAGAATACAAAGTCTGTAGATTTTAGCTTCAGGCGGTTTCTACTGTGTGCATTGATGCATACTGAGGTATACTCTGTGTTTGAACTATTAAAATAGGCAGTTATCAGCATTTTCTGAGGGGACGTATTCCTGGATTGTGGCTGAAGTATCCATAGTGGAAACCATTGTGGTCCTACCACAGAAGGTAGCACTCACTTTCTGCAAGAAAAATGATTGGCTGGTTCACAAACACCAGCTAATAGAGGCTCGAGCAGCATTGACTCTCTGTATTTCAGCATCCCAAACTGCTTTATGTATTATCTGTAATACTTTAGATGCGTTCTACCAACAAATCTACAGAAAGGCAAAATTGGAAGAAACAACTTATGCTATTTGGTCAAACTTTTCCACTTTCATTAACTTTTCCTCTAGGTGCTTTTTAATCTGGTACTGCATAAACAACCTGTTCGTTCAAAACAATTGAATGTTTCCATTAGAGCCAAAAGACCCATATACAAAATACATTTGTAGCACTTTTATTTTGTTTAACAGTTAAAATAAAATTTACACATTATATAGCTTTATACCTTTTAAAGTTCTTAGAAATAAAACCTAAACTGTCATATCACTTTTAAATGGCAATATCTACCATAAGCCACAATATTCTGTGCTATTGAAAAGATGGTAAAAAGTAGATTCAGCAGCCTTTAGGAGGATAAATATACCAGGATCTCTAAAAGTAAAACATTTTAATTAGTTTACTATTCTTTTGCAGGATGACGAGTTCTTATCACATTTAATTCATTCTCATAATAACAGAACTATGTTGCCTGTAACTCTCAGAACAGCTTTTCGCTTTCAACACTTTTCTGCTCTTTTAAATTTTCAAGACCTCATAGGAAGATTTTTTTTCATAGCAGGAGTAAATTATATACAATCCCAGCACAATACGCTATCAGAAACTAGTTTGATTCTCATCAGCCAACAAAGCCAATACAGTTTGTGTGAGTGCATTTCCTTCTGGAGCGCGGAGAAAATTGAATTTCCAGCTGACCTTTCTTGGGAGAGTCCCATAAACAAAAAAACCCTGAATCCTCATCTGCATCTCCCTCCCTGTGCCTGCACACCTGCACGTTTGTGTCCTGTGCGTGCCAGTTTTCACTTTCCTGATGTCTATAGCGGTAAAGGGTGACTAATATAGAGAAAAGAGCTCAAGCACAAACAGGTGTCAACCACGACTCCCCCGCTCCTCCCTTCTCTTGTCCTTCCCACGTCCTCTCCTTCCTGCTCCACTGGGCTCTGTTGCTCCTGTCTGTTATTCAACACAAGCTGGCACGTGGCTAAAAGCCCGGGCCACTTCCCTGCTCCATTGTGCTACCCACTCCACCAGGGTACTGACGGGCCCCTTGAGGCGGGGGGCCCTTTGTTGCCGTTCTGTCACTTAAGCAGGTGCCTCGCCGTAAAGGCAGGAGCCAGGCAGCCTGTGCTGCTTCGTTAGCGTGAAACGCCGTTTGATGTGCTCGTTTCATCAGCCAGAGAAGGCTGCTAAGGAGGATGCTAATAATCGCTTGAAAAACAAAAACATTCCACTTAAGCTTGTAAAAGATAAACTTCAATTTCAATGATAAAAGCCGAGTGATAGGCAGCCATGGTACCAGTGGAGAGAAGACCGCCAGCCACACCACTTCAGACTGTTTTATTCTCCTCACTTCGATTACAAGGTGAAAATAATCCATCCTGTCAATCACGGGGAATAAACAAGGTATTCCGACAAACTGCTGACTGTGTATGGGAAGAGAAAATTATGTGGGCAAAGTATGCAAAAATAGAGCTGCATTTAAGACAGCTGTGTTATCCCTGAGGAACAAGCTCAGTGTGTCAATGAGCAGGCTGTGTGAAGCAGAGCCCTCCCTCCGCCCCCCAGGCATTAAGGAGAGGGGACCCTGGGGGTTTATGCCGTGCGTGCACACCCTCGCTACTTTCACAGCCTTTCAAAATGCCACATCACCATCACTCCTTAGTTAAAATAGAAGCTGAATGCATAATATGTTGAAGAAACAGCAAATCAGTGGCTTCTAATTTAGGCAAGTTTATCAAACTGTAAGAGACGCCACAAGTTCTCAGGATCTCAGAGGAAACTGACTGAATAAGCATGACTTTAAGCAAGTAAGCACTCAGAACCGTCTCTCTTCATCTCTGAATAAATGATGACTGTTTATAACCAGAGGACAGAAACAGTTTAAGATTACAACTTTTATGGTGCCCCTGAACTGAAGTAGATTTAATCCTTAAGCAAAGGTCACTAATAAACATAAAAAATCTGAACATTTATAATCCGAGGTTTAATATTAGACGCCAAGACGTACAGCTTTCCTAGAAGGCAACAGGTAGTTTTTAACATTCACTAATTAATCAAAGATGTTAGTCTATCAGTTCTTTCTGTTTGAAGTAATGCTGTCAATTAATTAATCACTCTACCACTGTTCACCACAGATCAATATATTAAACGTTTTAAGCTTGAAATGTTTTCAAAAATGTGCATAGAAGGTGTTTCTAAACGTGCAAATATTCAAACAGATTTTATATTTCAGATGCTTTAAAAGAAGTAATTTTATTTCCAACGTTCATTTAGAAATGTTGTGTGCTGCAGTGGAACGATAATTCATCATTGCCTCATTGACTGCAGTACAAGCCCATGTAACTCGCTGCTGTGAGCCAACTAACCCTCCACCGGCCTTTAAGTTTAAATAGGTAATGCTATAAAAGAGCATTATGTGATATTAAGGCATTAAACTATTTACATTAACAGTTAATGTTGACGTGGGAGGATCTAAACGGTTCGGCTCTGATGGTCTAAAGTAGCGGTGGCCAGACAAAGAGCCACATTTTTTACCAAGTTACCGCAAAGAGCCACATCATATGCATGGACACACATGAACATCAACCCATCCCTTCCTCATACTCACATACTTTTGCTCAGCCAGATTTATTGTAAATTTCACACACTATTTTAACACTACAAAGACCACAGGCCAGACATTTTCAACAATGAACACTGTGCACTTTCTCATGTAAACAAACTGTTTAACCAAATAAACAAACAATAATAGAAAATTTTCAATTTTTCCTTTTATTGTGTGCATTACATGTGGTATTTAATGGGACTTGTGGCATTCCTTGTCTTGAACAATCCTGTTCAGATCTGGCTTGTACTCCGTTGTTGTCACTCGAAGCAATTCTTTGACATGGATGTCGGTCAGAACAGACCGATGCTTCGATTTCACATGTTTCAGGATAGAAAACACAGACATTGACAGTATCTTAAGTGCAGCTCGTTTGACATTGGGATATTTTTCCAGTGGCACATGTTTCCAGAACTCAATGGTCCCTTCCGTTAAAGCAGGTTTCAGTTGGTCCTCCTCACGAAGATCAATCATCTCCAACTCAGCCGCTCCCTCATCTATGACTAGCGGGGCTTTCAAACAGTCTGTTTCAGCATTAAATGGGTCGACAAGGAATGTAATCTGTGGCCTTTTCAGTTGTAGATCACGGAACCGGGCCACAAATTGCCTTTGCCAAACATTTTATTGCAAACTCAATTTTCCAATTTTTCTCTAAAGGCAAAACTTGTACAAAAAAAAATTTAAGAAATTTTGATTTTTTGTTCAGGTCTCTGTCTCAAAATCAGAAACGATAAATGTTCTATACATCATAATGACTGTAATAATCAATGTTATGTTATTTTAGCAAAAATATAAATAAATATGTTCTGCTAAAAATAAAAAGAAGATCCTGTTGAAACAGTTTTATTTAACATCATTGTATAAATACTGACATCCTGTAAAACAATTAGACTTTTACTAATGGAAATTTCATACCAGTGAGATTGTTTTCTGCTATAGCTGCATTATATTCTCAGTATTTAGGGTAGAGCAACCCTAAATTAATTTATATTAGAATCAAAGAGCCACGCCTAGAGTTAAGCACCCCAGAATGATGAAGATCCCAGGGCTTTGGGCTGCCATCGTGGCCTGTGGCAACAACTCAGTTTTTCACAATGCAGAGCATAAGCAGAACACAGCAGAGCAGAGATGCCAACCCTCCAGGACCAACCAGGGCTTTGTTTGTTAGCCATGTCACAGACTGACCACCAAATTAGCTTCATCACCTCTGGCACCGGGATATTAGATGCGACATCCGTTACCGCGGGCTGTGGCTCTGTTTTTCTGCATGGCTAGAGGGCCAATATGTAAAAAATATTTATTAAATAAAAGGGAACAAATGAGGATAAAAATTACAAAGGGATGTGTATTTTTTTAAAAAACAACTGAATATTAAACGAGATGCCCAGAGCATTATAATGTTCTGGTATTATACAGAATGAATGAACTTTGTGATTTGTGAAATATTTTAACAGTAGTTTGATTAAAAATAAATAAATCACATTCTGGCCCGCCTTAATAATGTAGTTATGATTAGCTTTTATTGAACCAATATTGTTAACTATACATATAAATATATTTATATGTATATAAACTAGAATAATAGAATAATAGTTTGTTTTTGTCTCACTGCTTAGCTGCAGCACACATTTTAAAACTCATTGACTCGATATTTAGAAACTTCAATTCCATCAAGTCCTGCAACAGAGCCCTGAGTTATAGGACTGTCAAATTTACACAAATTTGTTGAAAATAAAAACTACTTGATCTTTCCACATAGTTAATAGTGCATAATAAGCAGCATCAGAAAGTGGTTGTTGCTTACATCAGCATTGCTGAAAAGTAAGTGGTTGTAATTTATGCAGCAGCTGATAGGCTGCAGATATTATCTGCTCACATGGGCCACTGACAGAATGGCAAGGAATACTAATGGAGTCCACCTACTGATGGATTTATTCAGTGACCCAACATGTGGAGGATCTGCATCACGAGGCATGCCTTTAGCTCACTGAAATTATTCATTGTAAATCTAAAAATTACAATTAAGATCCATTTTATTGCAACTTACCCTTGTTTCCTGTAAATAATAGAACCAAAGACAAGTCAGTTATTAATCTGCATTAGCTAGTTGATGAATAACTTCAGACTTCCACATAAATGATATGCAAAGATACAGCAATGTAAGGATTTATTTAACAACATTTAGGGTTTCTGAGACATATTCTACTTAATGACAGACAATGGGAACCTGTTGACCTTTTATCTTTATACCGAAACATTTTTTTCAGAGAGTTGGCTCCACTTGGGTTAAAGATTAAGACAAACATGTTGGGTAAGCAAACCGTTTTAATGTGAAATGAGTAACCTCTAAGTGGAGAAAAGTATTTCAAGTTATGTGACAGTAAAAGAAGAATTTGACAACACCCAGCCACTACTGACAGAAAACACTCAGCCAGCATGAGTGTCTACAATTTTATCCAAAACAAATGTAGGAAAGTTTGATTCTTGTTTGATTAAAGCTGAGCCTGTGTGTCAATGTGCAGACTTCTACTCACTTAACAGTAAATAAACTCTAATATCTACATGAATCAAGTTTAAACTAGAGAAACTCCTTGGTCACATGTAGATATAAAATATAATATTTCGGTCTTTATTATTACACATTATTAAAAAGGATTAAATAGAAGCAAGTTATATAGTAGTGCTCATGACTGAACCAAAGGTTATTTTTATTTTGTTCCAGTTTAATCTAAAAATTGTGACATTCTCAAACAAATCTGTTGTTTCATGAAGACTATTGCTTATGTATTTAATAAAATAACCTTTTATAAAGGACTATTTATTATTTAGATCAATGGAAAAGTTTGTAATTCATTTCTGAAGAAGGCCACTTGGAAAATGCAGAACAGATTAAACGCATCATGCTGATTTGTTTCTGGGAGGTAAGAAAGGCTTTTTGTTAAGATTCCTCATGTATGACATTAATTTCAACAAAAGCAACTGTTTCCTTGTCAGCCCACTTTCAAAACCCAAAAAACTTTAATGTTTCTTACGTTCTCTTGATCTATGGTTTTCCTCCTCTCCTTGAGTTGCTCGATGCAGTTAGACTAGGTTAGCACAAAAATTTGTCTAAGAGGAAGTGACAAGCACAAGATGTCCAAATCATTAGTAATGTGAGAGCAGCAGTTCCCGGGCATGTCTCGTTACATAGTTAGCTGCTAAAGTAAGGTCTATGGTTTGGGTTTTTCGTGGAACACGTCTTACTGTAAGGTCTGTGAGGGTTATGGAGAAGGACCACAACCCCCCGATCCCCTTCAGTGTCAGTTAGCAAAGGCAAAATCTAAGACCCTGAACCCAAAACAACCTTGGCCACAGCCAAGAGAAAAAGACGCGCAAACATTAAATGGAGAAGTTATTGTAAAACGAGACGTCTGCAAGGAGTGCATATGTTAACCATGGAGCCATGGGAACACGGCTCCACCAGAAAAATGAAAAATAAAAGAAAATCAAACTTTGGGCTGGATACTGCTCAGCTTCAGCCTGCTGTGGCTTCTGTGGAGGATTCTGCTGGCTGCTGCACATACAGCCTTCCAACCAGATCTAAAGCAGTCCAGCTCAGAGAAAATGTCCAACATGGCACCGCTGTTTCATGCACACATCCGGGATTTTGTTATGCAGTTCAGAAAGAAGACTCCCATTAATAAAACTAATGGAAAACCAACGAACTTCACAATATCTTTAAAGAAAAACTTCCAAAAATCAACATGATGCTAATAAAACACAAGAACTTACGTTGAATTTCAAAGAAAGAATCACAAATTGGAGCGAAATTAAAATGGAAACAAAAATCAACGTGAGCGCAGCATAAACACACACAAAAAATAAAAAGTTCTGTGTTTATTTTTACTCCTCAGGCACTCATCTCTCTTTGCATGAGTGCATTACCCGGCACACCGTCACAGCATGCCAGCGTGTGAGCGAGTATGTGTGTATCTGACGATCAGAGAATAACGTTACCCCTAAGGGGTCGCACCTCTCTCCATTCTTGCCCTCCTCCCTTATACGCTCCTCTCTGCTCTGCGCCTGCAGGGATTTCCTTTTTCAGTTCAGAAGAGATGTCAGACCTGTTCCACCATCCCTAGCAGAGGCCGGACTCTGCCCTACATTCACTGAACATCTGGGAAACTCACCGCATCAACCTCATTTTAAGATGTCAGGGTCATGTGGGGTTTAGTGGGGGAACATCTGATCAAAATATCTTAAACTTGAATATGAATATTTTTATCCTAGTCAGCAGCGGAGAACTGAGCATAAAGTTAAGGCTTTCAGGCAGGGGTCTGTGTTTTAGCTGTTCGACCACAAATAGAAAGCAGTAAAGCTCAGTTGCACTCAAAATTCACCTACAGTTGTGGTTCATTTCAGTTCAACGTTTAATAAAGTTTCCAAATCAGAATATGAATTAAAGCATGTGGTGATGAGAAAGCTCCCTCTCAGTCTGTAATTTTACAAATCCTATGCCTCTGACCGATCCGGTCCAAAAACAGAAACATGTGATGAGTGAAACGCTTGCAGAGAAATTTCCATGCTGCTGTCTAAAATGGGTGGGGTGGACAAAACGGACTTAGAATTGTATCTCAATATTGTGTATTGCTATTCTGATAACAATAAAAATTATTTCTTATTTTTCAGGTACCTGTATGTCTGACTGTGTGGCACAGCATTCGTATCGCCACAAAAAAAAATTTGATGTAATTTGAAATAGGCTTATTCAGGACACCACATACTTATAAAATTTTATTTATATCACTACAATGACACATTGGCTGCATTTAATCATATCCTGATGCTTCATGGAAATAGAAAAATAAAATTTCCAAACGTTTTGTTTATTTTTTCACAATAAAGGATAAATAAAGATAATAATGTCCACCACTGAAAGCCATAGAAGGGTGTGACCTGAATAATAACCAAAAAACGTCACTTCTGACTGCAGTTTTAACTTTAGAAAATGCCCTTTGACTCAACACAGCTTCACTGAAATCAAAATTTGGGACAGAAAATCCTCACTTTTTGAGCATTTACGCAGCCTGTTCTTGCTAATTGAAAATCCAAAAGGTGACAGCAGATTGAGTTCAAACAGACTATTTTCAATCCTAAACACAATCCCACAGCTCACCCGCAACTTTCTGATCTAATTTATCCGACGGAGAACTCAGGTTGAGTTTATTTATATCAGAACGCAGTTCAGAAAATAAAATCGTCAGTTAGCAAAATTGCAGAGAAATACAGAAGCAAGGAATGCGAGTAAGATCCACAGATAGGAGAGAAAAGCTCCCCAACAGGGCTTGAAAGCGACTAAACCAGAGAGGTCTTCCCTGCCACTTTCACACATTAGAATATTAATATTTATGAGACTTCCTGTCCCCAACCCCCCCTCTGTTTTTCCCTCAGACGATTTGAACATGAAAAACTTGAAAAGCGTAAATTCCAGGAGTTGCGTATCACAGTTTGACCTGGAGCCACACAGCAGACACCAGCCATGACAGACTCGCTGTTCAAAGCAGGCGGGAGCTTCTTTCATCACGGGATCCTGGTGGGTTTTTTTGTTTTTTTTTTACTACAGTGTGACACCACCAGCCCATGCCATCTGCCTCTTTGGAGAAATCTGAACTTCAAGATGTGCCTTCCTGCTTGTGCGTTGTTTTTAGGTGGGCTTCACAACCAAAGCCCAGCATTGTGCAAGCTTTAGCTGCTAAGCTTCTTGCCGACTGCTGTTTACAGCCAAGCCTCGCAGTGTGGCGCAATGTTGAATATTCACCGTTAAACTGACAAGCCAGGACCAGTTGGGAACCCAGCCAGGATTTCCCCCCCTCTGAAAACACAAACCCATAAATCAATCTTTTTTTTTTTTTTTCCCAGCCAGTCCAGAGGCAGACCAACCAGCTTACATCCTCAAGCAACAAATCCAGAGCAGCAACAGTTTGGGGCATTTTCCAATCATACTTGAAGCAAAATTTAAAGAATAATTGACAGAAATACAAATCAACACATTGATTATGCTTATAAGACCTTCATTAACGTCACCCATCTCTGTTGCTATCCACATCTGTAATATAATCATTTTTTAGAGCGCCGATACCACACTGGCAAAGGTCCTTCATCCTTGGCTTGGCAGGACTTCTGACGGCGCCAGCCGGCAGCGCCATGCAGGCCTGACCCCAGCTTCCTGCTGCGCTGGGGGAGTCTGGCTGCCTGCCTCCCTGACAGTCGACCAGGAGGTTGGGGAGGAAGCCCCAGGTAGGCAGGACCTCCAAGAGTGGGGAGCCAAGAAACAGGGGAGACAGACTTTGAGCATTACAACACACTGAGGACAAACTTAAGAAGAAGTGAGGGACAGTGGTGGAGAGGGGTCAGGGACTGGTAAGCAACAAGAGGGAAGATCCAGAAATGAAAAAGCAGTAAAGAAGGGCAAAGCAGAGATGTGTGGCATAAAAATGGAGAAAGAGCGAGACAAAGAGGCTTGAGGGCAAGCTGGGCAGCAGGAGATGACAGAAGCGCCTTGTTATGACTCTTTTTGCTTTTTTTAATGCCCCCAAGCATTCAGCACAACCTCAAAGCTCTAGGCCAAACTCAGAGACCAGGGAGACCACGGGAAACCGCTGTGAGTCAGGGTACAAACAGCGCGGGAAGCAGAGGAAAGACTAAAGGGACATCTTGCATGTCCTGGTTATAAACCAGACCAAGTGAAACGAAAATAAAAATGACATAGTAGATTTCGAAAAAATGTATTTCAAAGTGATTTATAGGCACCAAAACACCATTTAAGATTCATAAAACTGTCGCTAAAACTGATAAAGTGTTTCTATGTCACTATTTAAGATCCAATAATGGCATGAAAACACGCTTTTTGAAATTTAACAGAGTTCAAAAGGGCGAGTGGAAATTTCACTGAGATGAATCATGGGGTGGAATGCCACTGCATCGCTGTATCCGGAGTTTAATGGCAAGCACAAATTAAACCCAAACCAGACTGGTAAAGGTCTGACTTGTATAAGGAAACACAATAGATCATTATTAGTATCGGTTTTGGATGATTTTCTTTAGTGAGTCTGGGCTGATAACCGATGTTTAAATCAATCTTGTTGACGTTTGTGTTTTGAGTTTTCTTCAGTAATCTCATTGAGTTTTCCTGCCAGTTCCAAATAACTAAACTGAAATGCTGACAGAAAGTGGCATTACAATATAATGTTAAGCTATATTAGTGGCTTTACAAATGTCATAATAATTATGTTTAGATGTCACAGAGGCAGGCAACACTTTGATCAGGTCTTTCCTGTTGGTTGAGTGAATTACTTTATCAGCTCTGCACCAGCAGTAGCCAAAAGAGTCCAAGTTTTACTGTGAAATGGATGAAACCCCAAAGATTGCTTGGAAAAACAACTTTGTCTTAATGTCTGCGGTCTGGTGTTCAACAAATTCAGGGTTTTCTTTCCAATGCAGATGCAAAGAAAATAATCCACAAAATGTTTGCATTTGAATATCTAGGATTCATTAGTACAAATCTTCTGCACCTTATTCTGATCCAAACCATTTAAAATTGGTTATTTTAAATGGTGTGCTGCCTTTTGTAAGTTAAGCTGGACCATCAAGGTTGAAAACTGCACTAGAACATCCCCTGGTGGATATTTTGTTATGTTGTTTGGTGACGCTAAACGAAAAGAAAATAGATCCAAGACGGTGGAAAGCATCACCAAACAGTTAATGGATTAAGCTGATTATTATCTTTACAAGTTGTATATCAGACAAGATTTGTTCGTAAGTATTGGTTAATTGTGAAAATAATAATTGTCTCTTTGTTTTATGTAGCTGTGGTGCAGTCATTTATGAAACTGTTTTTTTACTTTAGCTCGCAGCAAGAATGGCTAATTTGCAGTGTTTTTTTGGTAATACTAAACTTTGTACGTTACAGTTTACGATGGCCAAAGTGATGGCAGTGGTCAGAGGCCACTCTTCAATAAACAAGTAAAAAAGAAAGAAGTTTGGTTATTGAAGCGTCGTTGTCTGGCTGTCTCGCTGCTGAAGAAATCAAAAATTCAGGGCGAGGACAGCACAATAGATAAAGTCTGAATCTAATACTACTTTAGAGTGAATTGAACTGTTTTCCTGCATATACTTACAAAATTACATGCTTGTTCATATTACATGCTCTATGTTAGTATTGTGACTGTTTAGCTCACCAAACAGAATTTTTCAGGACACTGCAGTTACTTTTTTGCTTGAATGCAACATATTTTGACAATCTTTTCACAATGGAGTAGCTTGCCGAAGCTTCCTGCTCCTCGGTTTGGTTTGTGTTCATTCAAATTTTTCTGCTTATTTTATTGCTACAGTAAAACAACAACTACCAGAAATGTTTCTCTCCTTCATTGACTTAGGAAATTGCTTTGATCGTCAAAGAATTTAATGAATAAGAAAACTCTTGATTAAAAAGGGAACTTGGATTTATCCAACTTTGCGTTTCTTCCTGTTGCCACTTTGAACCACAGTGCATTGAGAAACCTCAAGATATTCAGTTGCATCAAGTCCTAAATGTGAAGTGTTAATGTGGAATACAAGCGCAAATGTTATTTTAAATAAGAAAAACTAAGTTTTCAGTAAAACTAATATTGCTTTAGAAATTTAGCTGTATAGTAAAAGTCTTTATGATTCATGACATCTATAGTTGTATTTATTATAAATAGTACAAGAACAGAAAGAAAAAAAACATTCCCAGCATTTTAGACTGAAAACAGGGCAGCTAAAACAGACAATCTGTCAAAACATGCAAATTTTTGTTCTTCTGCAATAAATCCTGTGTGAGACATTTAGTCTCATTTGAGGTGAGCCTGGGACAAATGCCCATAGCACAATCAGCAAGAAACACAGACACAGAAAAGCAGATTCTTTCTGCTCTCGAGTGCAAAATCATTTGGCTTCTGTCTCATTTCATGACAAATGTGTGCAGCCACTGATGTGGTGTTTACAGTGGCATGTAGCATCTTGCAATTATTCAGTGAAAGTGAACTGATCCTGAGGCATTTGGATATTTTGCATTGGGTATAATGAAAAGTGATGGAAAGAAAGAGGAAACTCCAGAGTGATAGCCAGTTTAAAAAAAAGGTGTTAAATTACAACAAACACTGAATTAAGTCTGCCTTTTTCATTCCCTGCAATGGACACATATTGGAAATGTTGGGAATAAGCCTGTCACAATAATCAATAAATTAATTAATTACATGATAAATTACTCAAAATTTTCCATTGGCATAATTTATTGTTCATTTATTTTGTTCTCTCTTTCTACCAAAAACTGGATGGTAAAAGTTTTTAGTGCTTTGGTCTCAACTAGGCATTTTTTTGAAGGGCAATTTTGTTTACAGAGACTTCATAAATCATTTTGTTTGTCGTTTTTTTTTTTTTTCTGATTTATTTGGGATATTTAAAAAGTCTTCCAGTTCCTGTGTGAAATGTTCATTAGAATTTAAAGTTTGTTGATCTTTGACAATGTACTCTTGCATTATTGCCGTTACATGACTTAAAAATGCTCTCAAAACAACATTATTATTATTTATCGCGATAACTTCTGAAACAATATATTGTCCAGAAATATTTGTTATTGTGACGGGCCTCGTTGGGAATGGGCCAGCAGATAGCATTTCATTTTTCTGTTTACGCATTTGCGTTTATCAGATGTTTGTTTACAGCACAACCTACAGGTGAGGATATAGTGGAATCCCACAGATTTGCAGTTTTCTGTGGAACATGACTCAGAAATTTTTTGTAAAATATCTGCAAAATATTCACCTATTACCTTATATTTTTTCACACAGCATTTTTAAAATATTTGACAGCGAATGCAGCTTGTGACGCTACAATGACGCAATGGTAGCTAGAGCAGCGGATTGGTGTTTGCATCCAATCCAGGAGAGCCATTCAGCTTAGTTGGTGGTGATTGGCTGCACTCTGAATAAGAGAAACAAGAACGACAGTGGATGATGGCTTCTGAGGTAGTGCCAAGCTCGCTTATATTGTGTGTATTAATGCATATTTGATGCTTAAACTATTAAAATAGAAGCATTTTTAAAGAGGGTCTCAAGTATTTGCTAATTTTAGCTATTTGCAGGCGGATGCGGCTCCTAGCGCCCTCAACATTCAGGACTGGACAACTGATGTTGTGCTAAGAGTAAGACAATAGAAACCACAGGCGAAGAAGACCAGAATGGTTTTCTGAAATGTAAAACTAAAACATTCTGGCCTTCAAAGTAAAAGATTCTGCTTCTTCTGCTGATGTTATGGTCTGAGAAGCTAATCTGTCCAGAAAGAAGTAAAACTTTGCTCAGCTTAAAATAGAATTTAACTTTTAAGTTCTTAGTAAGTCTTAATTGCCAGTAGTGTCTGTTTATAACTTCGATCAATTGTTTCAGGCTTCTTTTGCTTCCATACATCAGAAGGAAATGAAACATAGTATGATTTGCTAAAGAATATTGAACCACTTTTAATTAAATGTGAATGAAACATTCCCTAGGTAGGTGCGAAGGTAAAATTGTTAAATTATTTCTGACAGATTATGAAACCAACTGACACCAATGTTTTATTTACATAAATAAAAATTTAAATTGCCATCAAATATGCCACTTTATCTAATGCTTAAGTGAAGAACACATTTAGTTTTATAAAGGAAATATCAGTAATGAAACCATTTATTTATGTGTAATTTCCTGTAAGCTAA
The DNA here is from genome assembly GCF_027474105.1 of Poeciliopsis prolifica. Taxonomy (NCBI): domain Eukaryota; kingdom Metazoa; phylum Chordata; class Actinopteri; order Cyprinodontiformes; family Poeciliidae; genus Poeciliopsis; species Poeciliopsis prolifica. The sequence continues at coordinate 6,329,219 of NW_026562377.1, forward strand.
AATGTGCTATTTATGTCTTAACATAGCTATCACTTTGTAGTTTGCAGGTGACTCTATGAATATAAATAGATACTTTAAATAAAGTAGGACTTACGAGCCAAAAACAAGGGCAATCTTGTCAAAAAGGTGTGAACAAAACAAACAAAACCCAAGTCCTTTGCTGTAGAATAAAGAGCGCTGACACTGTTCGGTCATAACAAAAGCAGAACAAGGGGCACTGAAAGCGTTTCGTTCGACTTTGAAACAGGTCTGAGGTCAGTAATTTTTGTGTTTGCATGTCTTTGTGGTTTGTTTTCCTGAGGGCCTGATGAGAAGAAGCAGCAATGCCAGACTTAAGTTAGCACCATTCACGTGACACGAGGAGCTCCGAGGCATCGTCCTAGGATATTTGGATGCTTGAACCGTCAGTGACCCTGCATATAATAAAGGGAGATGGATATGAAAAATATTGACAGGCTGGCTGTTTGAAAGGAGTACAAGAAGCTGCTAAGACAACCCACATTCTTTGCCAAAGACCTTCCTGTAAACTCTAACCAAATAGAGTTGGTGATGGAAAGACTATTTTTTTCCTATTTATTAGTGTCCGTTTTATTTTATTCACATCTTTTCTCATATTGCTTCAATTATTCACTTGCTTCTAATGCACCAAACAACCATAAACCCTGCATCTTAAATCAATCCGAGGAGTGATCTCAGCTACATTTTTTCCTGGTATAAAAAAGCTTTACCGAGGTCTTTCACATCATGCAAACGACAGTGTTTAATGTAGCTAAAAAAGGCCTCAGGAAGCATCTTCCTTCAAATACGTTTTGCAAAAAGAAAAAGAGAGCAACATTTTTTTGTTGTTGTGCTCCGTGAAAACCCAAAGGCAAGATGACTGTTAAATGTGGTCAGATGACAAATGTCTCATCTGATCTTTAATCCCGTCAAGGGGCCAGCTTCAGGGCTAAAACAGGAAACTTTCACAAGACTGAGTGATTTGGTAAATTCCTCTACGCTAAATAATTTCTCTGACTTAATACAATATCTGTGCACGACAGCATAGAGTTTTAGTAGAGAAATTTCAGAATTTGATAGCAAATCAAAAATCACACTCACCTTCTGTTTCGGACACTCAGATTTGTAAATATGCCTTTCAACACACAATCACCAAAACATAACAGACAATTTGAGTAAATTTTTTCAATGTGTTTAAAACGAAGTGTCTGCATAAGGACTTGATATCATGACTTGTCTAAATAATCTAAGATGATGAATGGCTACAATAATCCATCAACATTGATGTATTTAGTTTGAGCGCAAGTTTCAAAACAAAAGTTGTCTTCACTGCCAAATTATTGATGCTATGGAAGATGTTTTCTCAAATTCTCAAAGGTTGAGGCCGTCCAAAGTAAGCAAGTACTTCAATAATCTGTAAGTGTTAATTGTGAACAACAGCAAAACAAATACTACGAAGAAATGACACCCAGGAGAAATCTCTGAAATTAAACATGCTTTCTATCTGAGAAGTGTTTAATCTTTAGAGAACATTTGAGCAAACTGAGCCAATATATTTGATTTTATTTCTGAAGATTATATTAATATCTAACTCATAATTTGGTTATGCAAGTTAGTTAATAGTTATTATATTCCAATTATATTTATATGAAAGAAATAGATAATTATTCTTACATTACACTGACTAAACTCAGGTAAATGTTTTAGTTTTTTTTTAATGTTTTGTTGACTTGTAAGTTCAAAAAGTAGATCTTTTACAATCTATTACACTTTATGCATTTATCTTATTTAATAATATACAATAGAGTTGAAACTTTATCAAAAACTTGTATTATTTTTGGAGAGAAAATTAATTTGTACAATTAAAACTGAAGATTAATCAAATGAAATAAATGTTGAAGGCAGTCACAGGAAATGCCAACTTTTCAAGTAAGGTGATGGCTTTTATCTGTTTCCTTTCATTTTTTAAAATAAAATGAGTTACTAGAAGTAACTCTTTTTTTTTTTGTTTTAATTCAAACAGATCCGACTTAATTTAATATCACACATCCACCTTGCAAATCCAAACAGCAGACAATGGATAATCATCTTGTGTTGCAAAAGCCTGTCAGATGTAATCCACCTGCCATTAGCTAAAACTCAAAGGGAGACATGGTGACAGAAATCCTTTCACCACAGAGACTGATGCAAACATTTGTCAGCCATTTTTCTGATCATCCGGTTTATGACACATTCCTTGATGATGCGACTTCACAGAGGCAGCCGGCGTTCATCTCAATCACCTAACGACGCCGGCAGACTCAAGCCTGTTGTTTCTGATGATGATCAAATGTGGCAACAGAGGAGTGAGTAATAATTGGGTCAACAAGGTATGTCAGCTTCCACTAACTCCCGTTTGAATCATCCCTTCTGTAGCTGCAGAAAAACATGCGACGCCTTCAATCTTTTTACTGTGATGAGCAGCGACAGCAACATTTAATTGGAGTCTGTTAATTTTCAGCTAAACTTTAGGCCTAATAGAGATGGAGCCGGAAGATGGAAAATAACTGATGCTTTTTGTTAGTTTAAGTTAAGTTAACCGATAAATGATTACAAGGTATACATGCAGCCTGGCTTTCAAGATATTGGAAAAGATTCTTACAATAAAACTACAGTCTCAACAACTCAAGTCCTGCTTCATGTTTTGATCACATATCAGATTTGCTGGTTAACTGGGGATCATCTATTGATTCTATTAATAAAACATTTATAGACACATGTAAAGTGAACGCTTAGTCAGTGTAACTGCTGTGGAACAAAACATTTATCATCTCATGAGTTTGACCCGCTTATATATTTTCTGTATGAGCCTCCCGGTCCAGAACTTCAATGCAAACCTTCATGTTCTGCCATGCAATGTTGGAAAAGCAGCACATGAAGTAACACCACAGTCAAAGAACGTGCAAAACTTAGACAAACTAGAGATAAGGTTGCTGCTCTTTAACGTCACAGATTGCAGTTTTGGAAAATGAAGTTTCTTTGTCGACTTCATAGATGATGAATAAAGAAAGTTCAATCTAACGGAAGGATAATGTTGGCATTGTTCAAGAACAATAAACTTTATTGCTCTCATGCCTTATTCTACAATATCTTGTTCAATCTCTGTAGTTGTGGGTTTTGGCTGCTAGAGAACAAACTTGACAACTCGTCCTCACTCCGCTACTTCCTTCTTTTATTACTCTGAATTGAATTATTGCTCACCTAATATGTCATCACATGTTGGTACCTACAAAAAACAAGCTAGTCATTCCAACATTTAAACAACCAGTCTGGCAGTTCAGACAGAGTACCCAAAGAAAACACAGAGAGAGAGAGAAGAGAAAGAACATGCAAACTTCAGGGCACAGAACCTTCTTGCTGCAAGGGACCAGTGGTACCATCTGCGCAGCCCCTATTATTATCATCATCAGTACTATAATTATTACTCTCAACTTCTTGCAAGTTTCGATGTAAATTGAGGAACTGCATTGCCATTTTCTTTTTCATTTTAAACAACACACACTAGCTTGATGTCCATGTGTTTGGAAATATAACTGTCCAAAAATATTGCTGAGAAACCTATTAAACCAGGCATGATGAACTAAAACCTTACTTTGAAACAATAAACAAAAAATGACAATGACACGCTTTCAAGAAGGTCAAATATATGGATATATATCCAAATCCACATCGCATTTAAAAAGTAAAAACTACTTTATGTAGTTTTTTCCCCTTTGTACTTGAGAACATAACAGTAACAGTAGCAGCCGCTGTCATACGTCCATCACATGCTTGCCTGCACGGCTTTCTCCTGATGAGCAGAGAGCAAACGTTTTGTAAAAGTCACCTACAACACCCATAACAGCCTAACGTGTGTCTTTATAAGGTTTTTATTAACCTTCCCTGAGCGTGTCAGCTGTGTGAATAACAGGAAAAGTTTAAGAAGTAGCATGCTAGTTGGCTAACAGGCAAAGCTAACTAGCGAACTTCGTAGAACTTTTTTCTCAAGCGTCAAACTCGAGTTAAAGCAAACAAACTAAGGTTGGTTAAACATTAGTAATTGCTACAAATCCTCAACATCCCTGCTAAACAAGTGACAACAGTTTCCAACACGTTAAATAGCGGTGCTTGCGCTCCAGGAGTGGACGGTGTCAGTACTTACCAGGAAGTGGGACTCGGTTGCTAAGCTATTCCTCCCTCACGTTAAGTTTCCTCCGATGGTTATTATGGCGCTCGTCTTTGTTGTGACTTTCCCCGTTTCTGTCCAAGGTCGCAACAAACCAGTGAACTCGGCGGGCCTCTGTTCTTGCGGGGCACTTTGCCTGTCCTACAAAAAGTTTTCTCTTCCCCCCACAGAGCCTGGCGGTGCCGTGGAGTCAGTGGAGACGTGATTCCAGTCAGAAGGCCCCCCTCATCCGCTCGCTGCCGCTCCGTGTAAACAACGCGGCATTCCCGCAAGGCGGCTGTCAAATACCGCGAGATTCAACACAGACACTCTAACTCGGGAGTGTCCAAGATGCGGTCCGGGGGCCTGCTGCGGCCCGTGGACTCATATTGTGTGCCCCCAAAACACAATTCAGGAATGCTACACATCTGATGGAAACTGTTTTTTCTTTGTCCTTTACTGAAATCTTCAAATGGAAAATGTGTGGCTCAATATAAACTAGGATAAAAATAGGATAAAAAACTTAACTTTAAATGTTTCCTTCACCTTCTGGGAATTTTCTGGAAAACAAAAATCGAACCCATTTAGATCCACTTTAATTTCCCTAAAAAGTACTGCTTTATTTGTTTCATTACCCATGTAGTTTTAATCTGTGTTGGTTAAATAAAATTTTAAAGAATTAACATCTTTTTGGCCCATGAGGTGAAATGTTTGAACACCACTGCTCTATACTGTCAAATCTGAATTTCACTTTCAGACCGGCCAAAATACAAGAAGAGAATCTAAAAGTTTTTCTTGTTGGAGTAAACTATAATAAAAATTCACAATAACAAACACATAGTTTGGAAATACTTCACTAAAACAATCAAACAAATCAAAATCAGATCATTTTATGCCCATTTAATTATGAAGTTTACAATAAAATAACATCATCTTTACAACAAATTATTCCACAGAAAGAAAACTAAGTAATAAAACAAACCAAAACAAACTTTTGCTGCGTGACTGGAATAGTCTTTAATTTTTTAAGCCATTCACAATTTTTGACTTTACAGATACAAACCTCAATATCTTTTATGGTGTCTTGCATGATGGACTGACACAAACTGGAAGCATCATTTTAAAACATAAGAATAGTTTGTATTCAGAATCATTTACAAGCAGAAATCTGAAAAGTGTGGCTTGCATAAAGTGAGCTGTCCAACAACGTTTTGAAGAAAACTATACAATATACTATGACATTTTATTCACCCTTGGGATCAGTGGAGTTTTTTGGAATTAGATTTAATTCTTTGCAAATCAGATCAAGTTTAGTCAGATTGGGAGAAGAAAACAAACAAACTTCAATTTTTTAGCTCCGCTGACAATGATTAATTAGATTAAAATCCAACCAGTCCATCACATAAACCAGCTTTGATCGAAGCCACATTTCTGTAGCTGTGGCTGAATGTTTAGGTTTGTTGTCCAGCTGGTTAAAGACATTTTATTCCAGGATTGTTCTGTTTGTCCTTCTGTTCTCATCATTCATGATCAGCTTCTCTATCCATGACAAAGCCTCGCATCCCACAGCATCATGCTGCCACCACCATGTCTCACAGTGGAAGTGTGTTGGTCAGGATGATGTGCAGTTTTAGTTTTCCAAAAATCCATAATTTAGCATGAAGCCAAAAGTTGTATTTTGATCTCATCAGAACATAGCACCTTCTTCAACATGTTTTATGTGTTTGCTAAATGTCTGGCGGCAAACTTAAATATGTATTTCAGGCGCATGCTGTTCACATTTACTTTGACTTGATTTTCTGCAGTTTAACAAACATATATTTGATGCTTTGTGCAGTGAAGAAAACTTCAGGCTGTTACCAAAATCTGCAGGATATAATTCTCTGTCGCAGTGAACATTTGAACATTTGAATTAGATCATATTTTCCTCATATTTTCCTCTATTGACAGATAAACATCTTAGAAAGAAGAGGACAAAAATCGTACTTTGAGTTGAACATGGTGAAGATGAGGTGGAATTAAGTAGTGAAGATGAGGAGCAGCGAGAGTACTTGCCAGGAGAAAATGAAACTGGTGAGAATCAGAAAGAGGGCAGCCTGGCTTTAAACATTTTTAAAAATATCACTCAAATAAATGATGCAGAAAACTTTACACATGCACCTTTCAGGTCCAACAAGCCCCATCAACAGCTAAAGAAAAACAAAACAGGTGAAACTTCCTGTGATTATTTACTCTGTTTAAAGATACAAAATAACCTCAGATATGTCATATAGAATGACGTAAAGTAAAAAGACCATAACAAAGAAAAATAGTATCTACTGATAAATGTTTTCACTGATAAAATGTATATGAGGAGAAAACATGTTGAGGGGGAATGTAATAAAAACTATTTTATTCTATAGTTGTGATAGACATGATGAGCATGAGGTGCAGCTTCTAATTTGTGAATTTTGAGAGTAACATTTTGGAAGAAGTGTTTTTGCATATTTGCTTGCATGGACAGGAAGTGCAGCAGCTGTTTCCAAATGGCTTCTTTTGCTTAGATGCTGATTTCAGAGTGACAATCTAAACACTGGAAATACCTCTTTCTTCCTCTCATTCCCCGTTGTTAATAATCAACAAGTTATGCGTGCTTGTGTTTTTTTTGTTTTTTGTTTTTTTTTTATCTTTCCCACTTCAGTCGCCGTTTTTGTTAACCTTACTGCAAATATGGAAAAGGGAGAGATGCCTGGAGTGTGGTACACCCCACCATCCCACCCCCGTTTTTCTCCAACAACAGTTGAAGATTAAAAGAAACTTCTCACGGAAATCTGTCAATTCTGTATGTGAATAATGCTGTGTGGAATTTAATGGCATGAGTTATATTGAGTTTCCTCTACGCCCACATTTTCTTTCGACGAGATCAATGCAGCTCGGTGACAGATAGGGACGGTCTTTTGTATCTTCAAATTTCAGGTTTCTAAGGGAATAATTAGATGGATGGATGAAAAGTAATGCATGAGCCTGCACAGGGGAGCTGCACCCAGAAATCCTCTGCTTCAACACACGTGCCTCCACGCCTATTTGGTGGAAAACTGTTTAATAATCGTGTTGAATTTCCATTGTGCTAAAAGTGGCTCACTGCACTGATCTGCCGCTTTGAGCCAATGGCAAACTTTTTGTGTTCTTTTTGCAGATATTCCTTATTTAACAAAAAGGGTTTCTGTTTGATTTGGGTATCATTTTTAGCATGAAAAGTATCGTCATCTGCTTCACTCCGTTCCTTTTCAAACTTTCTGGTGTCGCTTCCAGGTAACCAGGTGAGAACAGGTTTTTCCTTCGGGGGAAACAGCAACGATGTAATCGTAGAGTTCATCCAGGCACTTCAGACATTTTACTGTAAAACGTGCCATTTACCTCCGACGTGTTACACCTCTCTCATTCATACTTTGGGTTTTTCACAATGAATTTAGTAAAATGCAAACACTTTCAACCTTTTTTTATCTACAAAAGCATATTTGAAAACATCTGCTGATCAAATTGCCATCATAGGAGGACCAAAATGACCCTCCAGATTTACAGTTGCCCCTGTTGAACATGTGGAAAAGGCCATTTTTTATTTCAGTAGCATGATTTCAAACAGAACAAAAAACCCTATATACATGTAAAAGAATATCAATAAAATGTAAAAGTGAGTAATGAGGATGGTAACAGAGGTTTTACTGTTAGAGAGCTGAGCAGCATCTTAATGTTACCCTGTAAAAAACAGTTTCACAGAATCTTATTCCTGATCAATTAAACTCTAATTTAAACCTTGACATGCTTCAGGAAAAACAGCAGTCTGGTTTAACTCCTAATCATAGCACAGACGCTACACCACTAAGGATTTTAAAAACCTTCAGGTAAAATGGATCAGAACGAACCTTCAGAACCGGTCTGACTGGACCTTGACCACATCATCCCTCTAGACCAGCTCAGACAGATTGAAATCTCTGAAAGTGTCCTCAAGTCGTTCTACTCTGTCTTTCTATTCGCCGTCTGAAACACAAAGTTCCTTAAAATCAAGGATAAAATCCAATTTGTTTAGAATGCCTGGGAACATTGTGGAACATTATTTCAAGTTTGGATCACAACTTCGAATACTTCTCATAACGTAGTGTTTCTTTTTTGTCTGTTTATTTTGTTGAAGCTTGCTGAACAGGAAGAAATACTTTGAGATAGATGTTTATTTGCATCCCAGATCATAAGGGGGAACAGAGAAAGACGCAAGAAAGATCAAGTCAAGGGATTAAGAGAAGAGATGTCCAGTTTGTTCCACTTTTTGTTGGTTTTACAGGAGAAAAAACAGATAGGACACACAGGTTTACATAAAACTTTATTCAGTGTAGGAAAACATCAGCATGCAGTTCAGCAGGATCCATTTAAAATGTCACATGATGTCATTCGTGTCATTTAGAAAGAGAAAAACAAGAAAGGAAGGCAAAATATGTCTGAAAGATGTATCTGGAGAAATTAGCAAGGAATGAATTGAGTTGGATAACTGCAAAAACTTTATCTGAATTATTTCTAAATTTGATAAAATGATCACTCGTGTTGTCCCAATGTGTTTATTTTCTGAGCAGCATCCTCATGTTTAGCTGGTTTGCTCAGGCCTCCTCGTCTTGTAATTAAATATAACAATTCAATCTGAGCCTTCCTGCTGCTGAGTCGTCCAAAGCCTCAGCAGATCATTGGCAAACGGGTTTCTGCAAAGTATTAACAGCAAGAGTGCCAAAAATGTGGTGTACATGATTTCATTATTTTTTTCTGATTGGATAAATGTGCTCAAATAAAAGCTGAAATGAAGTAAATCTGCTAGGTTGTGCTCCGGCAATAAGATATTAATTTAATTTAAGATTTCTTACAAAGTTTTATAGGGCAATGTAAATAGCTACATCATAAAATCTTTATTCAAGCATGTTTTTTCTTTCCCCTCATACATTCAAAATTAGGGAGCAATACACAAAATTCCTGCAGAGAGAGACTAAAAACGTGTCTTAAAACTCTCAAAAAGCAAAAAGGATGTTGCCGTTTTCAGACGTGTCATTTTATTTGGCTGTTTGTTAATGATGTGGCTCAGGGGTTAGGTATGTCTGCAGTGTGGTAGAGACAGAAGCTGCAGTCAAAGCTCCTGTGATCAGCAGCAGACTTCATAGAGACCAGCAGATGGAGGAGGGAGAAGCCTGCGTGCATCCTGAAGGTTTAGCAGAAACTGAGAGGTTACACTCCGCCGGTACAAAGATGACCTGTCACACGCTGAAACACACCGCACCAATGCAGACGAGCTTCCTTATGTGCCTCGCATGGCGCAGCCATCACAGGAACAGTGAGGCAGAGAGAGTTGGGAGATGTGGGGGTGTCACACCTGGAAATATGTGTGAAACGTCTCGCTCTGCATATATCCAGCCGCAACTCGGAGTCAAACCTCACGTGATGATGCTCCTACCTCCATTTTCCCCCCTAATTAATGTTGTTTTGTCTTCAAAGTGCAATTGAAAGCTGTAGTTATCGGCCTTGATCGCTGAAATCTCAAGGTTGTCGGGATGCGAGCCGTCAAATAACAAATAGATGTAAATATAGAATAACAGCACAACAGAGAAATGAAGGATTTACAGCATGCGGAGAGCGCCGCGTAAATGAGACACAGGAGAGAAAGTGTGAGATAATGTGAAGGACAAAAGCTGAATATTGTTTCTGTTTGGGTCGTCTCATGAAATCTGCTTTGCAGGGACGGCTTCAGCATTTCCATTATATATAACAAATAGAATATTTTCTATTTCCTTTGAATCTTTCCACCTGTTTTGCATCATCCAGAGGGGCAGGCCTCAATCTCTCTCTCTCACACACACACCCACACGCGCGCACACACACACGCGCACACACACACACGCAGTCAGGTTGTGTCTCATTCACATCGTCACCTCTCTGACATCTGTCTGCGTGTGTGTGTTTGAGTTAGTGTGGCGGTTGGTGTGTGAGGTGAGGTTAAATAGGCGCCTATCAATGGGAAAGGGGTGAACTGAGGCGGAACTGGCAGAATATCACACACACACACACACACACACACACACAACCACACACAGATATATACGCTCAGAACCAGTGACAATGGGAACGACACCATCAGAGCAGCATGTAAACTGCAGATGTGACCCATGCCTCAGTGATCATCCCATACTTTGGCTCAGTCGCCTGTCACTCTGTGTCTATGGGACCTCAAATGTGTGAGCAAGAACAATTCTTTGGTGGATGACCTAGAAAATCAGCCGGTCCCCATCCGATTGTAAAAATGTTGTAAATTACTGGATCACTTATCTGTTTTCTCTTGTGTTGACTATTTCTGATGTTTTGCAAAGTCTTTTGACCCATTTCCCCATTTAATTTCATCACAACCACTTCAAACTTCACCGTATTTTAGACTTTAGGCCAATTCAAATTAGTGCAAAGCCGAAAAGTGGGAAAAATAAAATATACATAATTTGTAGGTTTTCGTTTACCAAATCATCTGAATACATATGTACTCCACATGCTTTAATTTGATCACCCTAAGTATAATAGAAAATAAAATAAATGCTTTCAAAAGTTGACCAAAAAGTGTGACTAATTAAATCCCAATAAATGCAGCTGTTCTGTTAAGGTCTCAAAAGGTTTGTTAGTATCACAAAGATCAAGGAAAAGAGCAGACAGGCCTGAAATGAAGTTGTGAGACTTTTAGACCTAATTAGGTTATAAAAACAATATCCCAAGGTTTGAAATTTTACATCTGTCAGTTTGATGCAGTTGATTCAGGACCAAAGTACAGACAGGAACTTTCAAGAACAAAGAAGAAGAAGGACGAGAAAACTTACAGGAAAGAAAAACTTACTGATCTTAAATAGGTGAGCAAGTGTAGAGTAATAAGCAGTGAACCAGGCAGGGAAAATAATCATGTCACAGAGGGAACTGGCAAAGGATGGTGGAGCGTTACTGTTTCCATTACAAATATGCTCAAAATTATGTCAACATTCTGCTAATTTTGAACAAACAGAATTTTATAGTTTTTCCATTAAATAAGAAACGCAACTAAAATCATAAGCTTGTTCACACAATAAGTCAATTTAAAAAAACACGCCGCATCTTGATCCTCCTGCCACTTCCTGCTCTCGTCATCCAGTTGTTGGTCACTTGAGAAAAGCGTTTCTGTTTCTGTTTTGCTAAGGTTTCCATTAAGCAAATTTATATTTGCAATTCCATTTTGCGCAATTATGTGGTCAATGGAAACACAGCGAATGAGGCTTAAATATTGAGGAGTTTGATTGTGGACAAGAGGCAGGTGGTTAATTCCTGACAGGATGCAACTGGGACAGGGAGGCCAGCAGGTTATCACTGACTGCTGAGCTGAAACTCAAAGAAACAACAAAACATGAGGAAAGAACAACTCTGATGTGAGAAAATCCAATGTGCATCAAGAGCAGAGAAAACTGAACTCAAAGAAAGGAACTTTTACGGAAAGACATTTCAAGCAATAATAAATGTCTAATAAACATTTAGACATAAAATGTGGCAACCTAATTGGATGTAAGCAAAAAAAGTGAAACCAAACCAAAACTCCCAATGTTCAATTCATAATCTAAATGTTGAAGGAGAACAGTACAACAGCAAACCTACCATCACATCACTAGATCGATTCCTTTACAAATGTGCGCAAAAATTTGTAAATAAAAAAATAACATTTTCGCCATTGAACAATGACACAGAAAACACGTGGAAGGATTTGCTCTGGACAGAGGACACCAAAACTGAGCGGTTTCATGGTAAACTCCCACTGAAAGCACCACCTCTGTGGTGAAACATGGTGGTGGCACTATCATGCTGTGGTGGGGCTTTTTTCTCAGCATTGAAATTGATGCAGAGAAGATGAAGCTGAGCAATACTGGAAGAAAACCCATCAGAAGCTTCAACAGAGATAAGGTCGAAGCTTGTCTCGGTAGAGGATCTGCAACTTTTATCCTTCTTGTTTTAGTCCAACTGAATAAAACTTAAGAGCTTTTCTTTAAAAAAAACATAAATAAAAAAATAAAAAAGATCACTTTCCTATTTTTTTGCTAATTCTTTTTCATAAATATCAAACATATGGCATTTGTTGTCACATATACTGTATTTAATTTTAGGGTTTAAGATAAAACAATTTTTTCTTCTATGGGATGTTTCTATTTGAGGAAGATCATTTAAAAAAAATACACCTGAAAATAGTTTCAAACCAAATTACAAGAAAAATAGATTTTAATGTCATACACTTGTGGAAGGTTGAAGCAATTGCTCCATAAAAAACAGAAAACAACTAAAACCTGCATTTGTTACATTAGTTTGCTCTTCATAATTAATTAAGACCCTTTGTGGAAAGTTCAAAGAGCTACTTGTGGCTCCAGAGCCACAGGTTGCAAACCCCTGAACCAGGAAGTTTAGAAATCCTTCGCTAATTCCGTCTTTTTTCATTTCTGCAGCTGCATTAACAAAGTTGTTGTTAATGCACTGTGACCTCAGTTAACCTCCTTCCAGAGCTGCATCTTAAACAAATTTAAACTAAAATGGGATTTATGGAAGGTTTTCCTGTTTCCTTGTATCTGCCATGTTTGTTAGGATCAGCTGAGATTTATGAACAAACTCTTTGTGTGACAGAAAATATGCTGCCTTGTCAGCATTGTTTTAGTCAGAGTACACAGCTGTCATTTACTGTAAGGAGATGAAAGGAGATGAGAGAGGAAGAGGAGGATGTCAGTCAGCAGAAGGACGCTGTTCTTACCTGTTGCTGCTCAACACAATGCCGTGCATGTCCTGGATTTTAGATTGAATGTCGCTGATATCTGGCTAACATCTGAAATTATTTACTTATTTAAGTTAAAGGACCAAAACACATCAGGTGTGCAAATACATAAACACGTTTTTTATTTCAAAAAAACAAAACAATACTTTGACTGAAATATAACAACCCTTATGGAGAAAAACAGAGCTGCATCAAGAAGGCCGGCGTTAAAAAATCAGAAAAAACTTTAAAGATAAAATACATTCCAGTGAGAAGCGAAGCTCTGAATTTCTTGCCAGCGTGGAGTCGTGACGTTGTCCAGAATTTCCATGCAGCAGCTCCAGAACCCAGAGCAGAGGCTGGCTGTGTTTGTTTGTGTTTCTGCTTCCATCTGGGCTTCCCGTAGCTGTGTGGTGTCAAACCTGCCCACCTTCCTCCCATCAGACCCGAGGAACACAAGCCCTGCTGCCACGGCGCTCAGGCGCCCCGGCGGCTCAGCTTTCCTCTTGGACTGACTGAAGCGTTTCCCCACATTGTTGGAATCCAACACCAGCCTGTTTACTGGTGTGGCTTTCTCTTTTTTTTTTTTTTTCTGGCTCTTTCTTTATTTGAAATGCAAAGCCAGCATTTGTGCCACACAGCGAAACCCCAAACCTCCCGCTTTGCAGACTCAGATGTATTTCTGTAAATCAAAAAATTCTGCTAAATTCCACCGATAAAATGTTAATAAACAAATCTCAATTTAACACTCAGACTAATATATATCAAGTAAATATTTCTGTTTTATTTGATGACTATGGTTTATAGCCAATGAAAAGCCACTACTCAGTTTTGCAGAAAATTAAAACACTACATAACAGCAATAAAAAGGATTTTTAGTACAGAAATCTCCACAATAGAGAATGTACACTCAGTTCATGATCGTTCCTTTGGCATAAATCCCTGCATCAATACGGTGCAGAATGCTGGTCTGCAACGGCATCATCACCGTCTGTAAAATCCTCAACTTCCTCCAGACTTTGAAACCATGATTTTAAGAGAAAAAACCAAATTATTGGACCAGCGAGTCCAGTCCAGTTCTGTTAAACGCTTCAGATTCAGCAGTGGCTTTGCACTATTGATGTCCATGTCCTGCATATCCTGAATCAGTGAATCCAACTGCCTTGTTAATCTACTTAGAATCATTAAATTAGCTTTGCACTTTTTCCTTCCACTTAATTTTCCATACACACAGCAGTCTGTGAACTCCCAGCTTCTTCATCAAAGATATTTTCCTGACTTACCCTCTTCACAGAAGACTGCTGGACACCTGAACATTACATTTTTCACATAACTTTGCTATATCATAGAAACCTGATGGAATAATAATTTTGTAAGAAACTGAATTTTTTGGTTGTAAGCCATAATCATCAAAATAAACAGAAGCATCTCAAAGCACAACCACATTACGACCCTGGGAATCTTGACATAAGTTTCATCTTTTCCAGTTAAATTACTAAAATAATTTTTTTTAAATATTCTAATTTATTCAGACACAGCTCTCCATTCACTGTACGTCACATATCATGCTGAAAACAAAGTGCTTTTTCACCTTTATTACAAAAACAATTATTTCTTCAATTGCATGACTCATATTTCAAACAGCTTTAAGCAAAAAAGCGATGCTGAGAAAAAATGTAACTCATGAAGAACCTCAAGTGTGAGAAGCAAAAATATTCAGGAACGTTCTGAGACTCACGAGAGAAATACTGCTTTCACAAATAACCACAGTTATGAGCTAAGAGAAACCAAGAATGCTTTTTCCACCCTTTACAGTTATAAGCTGAATGTCAAGAACAAATAAGCTTGAAGCAACAGTGCCTATCTGCTCTCTGCTCAGGAGGTATATAATTCATGTGCTTCGTTTTTGCAGCAAACAATAAATCATACAGCGGATCAAAGGAAATTATACACAACCTCGAGGAAAATGTTAACAAGATGATGAGGGGCATGCAAGAATGAGGATCTCTTCTTTATCCGCTTTGTCTCTCGCTCTCTTTTTTATACTTCCTTCCCTCGGCACAGCCAGATGGCAAAGCTCCAGCTCTGCAGTCCTCTTCATACACTCATCATATTTGATGGGCATCCTGCTGCCGAGTCTCAAGGAGGCCATGTGTTTTACGAAATGACACTTGTGACAAAAGAAAACTTCTATTTAGCAAGCTGGATCTTGGAAAGGGGGTAGGAGGAGGGCAGCAGCATGTGTCTGTGTCTCTGTGTGTGTGTGTGTGTGTGTGTGTGTGTGTGTGTGTGTGTGTGTGTGTGTGTGTGTGTGTGTGTGTGTGTGTGTGTGTGTGGTGTGTGTGTGTATGTGTGTGTGTGTGTGTGTGTGTGTTTGCGTGTGTGTGTTCATACCAACAACATCCATATTGTCTCATTGTTTTAGGTGTCCCTCATTCACATCCATTCTTTATGTGAGTAATTTTTAAACTATATTACATGGAAAATGTTACATTTTTTACTCCGAAACAGAAATCTTCACTTTTACACACTGATAGCATAAATACTATACACCACTGTCTCTTCTGCTGATGCATTCAAACATTTTGCTCTTTAAAAGACAACAAAAAAAAGAAGAAAATTTGTTTCACATTTGCATCTGACACAATTTTTTTTTAATGTTGGTTGTTTTATTTGTTCTCGATTTGCTATCATCTTATCCTAAAATTGTCTTTGTCTTCAATGGTGAGGAATTCCCATCAAAGTTTTCCCCTTCTCTTAATACTTTAGGGAATTTTCAAACGTCGGGATGTATGGCTGTAATGCCCCAAGATTTGTTCTCCCTGAAAGAAACGATAGAGTAAGAATATATTAACTACAGAGCAACCTGGCTTTACGCGGTCTGCATTTTACTCTCACTTCACTTTTTAGATTTACCAATATGTTATGCATAAATATAGACGACGTATGCATATCGATATAGAAATCAATATGTGCTTTGCAGCATTCCTTTTATTTAAAATTTAAAGCCATGTTCATGCATTAAAAAGCAATTTCAATGTTTCTGACTGCAGGGTTTAGATGCAAATCCATGGGGCATTACGTTAAAAAACCATAAACATCATAAATTAGGAAATAGAAATTAAAAATGGAAGCAAAAATTAAGACGTTTAGCTTGTAGTTAATTACTGAATGCTCTCTCTTATGCTCTCTCTCTCTCTCTTGCATTTGCTGATGTGATAAACTTACATTCAAGAAGGAACACAAAAATATGGCAAGTGTAAATGAAAAATAAAAAACCCGTTTAAAGCAAAGTATTTTTATTCACACAAATTTAATAAGATATATAACAACCGTTTGGTCCATAAATATTTAAGGGGAAATAGTTTCTATACACCATCTTTATCAAGAAACAGGGAAACATGGACAATCTTGATAGAACACTTACTGTACTCAACTATTAACACGGAGATCAATATATAAGGTTCTTGGATTACCCAACTATATCTGAAAGAGTGCACAAATGCTTTCTATGACATCGCTGCCCCTCCCTCCTGCCCACTTTTTTTCTTGTTTTTTTACTTTTAAAACAGGATACACCATAAAAAGATCTTCGGAAATAAGATGCAAAACAGTACAAAACTAGTGAGGCGCCAAAAGGATGTGAGTCAGTTAACAAAGAACACATAGATCCTGAATTTCACAAACTCTCTCCCAAGTTATAGCATTAAGGCACATAGTAGAACTGAGTTAGGCGTCTACTTCATGAAGTAGATCAAGAGCGGCACTTTGTTCTGCAGGAGAACAAACTGTGATGCTCATAATGAAATCTGAAGGTTTTCTTGCTCCATCTATCAGCCAGAAGCGGGGTTGTTGGGGCGGGTTGTTGGTTTTGTTGTTTTAAACTATTATTTTTTTGGTCTGTTCAGTGGCAAGTGTCAATAAAGAAAGTGTAACAAACAGGGAACACATGGACAATGATTTCCTGCTGGCTTCTTCTCGCGACTCCACCCATCTGAGGTCAGATGTTTTGACTGGTTCTGTCAGCTCCTAAAGTCTAGTCTGCAGCGTCGCAACCGCCTAATTTCTCAGCCCCCGACTCTTTTTTTTTTTTTTTTTTCTTTTTTTGTTTTACATTTAAAATCACGTCATTACCCTGAGCAACATGATAAGGACAATAATGCACTTTTCTCTGGGCAGTATGTTGTCACTGTGTAACTGGGTTTAGCTGTGGGTCTGTGGATACGTTCACCAGGCTCTGTGAGAACCACAAGTCCCCAAAAGCAGAAAGCGCTCTGTCATACAGACGAGTGATTCCGACTGATCTGAATTTCCTCTGCTACTTTTTGTTTTCTTTTTTTTAAATCATCAGTTTCTACTAATGGATGCGCTGAACAGTTACCACTGCACAGAGTGTGGGATTTGCTTCTGGATTCATGAGAAAAACG
Organism: Poeciliopsis prolifica; assembly: GCF_027474105.1. Taxonomy (NCBI): domain Eukaryota; kingdom Metazoa; phylum Chordata; class Actinopteri; order Cyprinodontiformes; family Poeciliidae; genus Poeciliopsis; species Poeciliopsis prolifica. The sequence goes on from NW_026562377.1 coordinate 6,346,626, forward strand.
CCCGAGTGTGGTTTCAGCTTCTGTCTGGTGGCCGTCTAGGTGCTTTACAATGTAAATTTAGATGCTTTTACATGTAGCTTCTGTCAGATTGCCGGCGTCTGATTCCGTCAAAGTCAGCCTTTCAGACTGAAAACATTCGGTATTAATTAAAGCCTGTTTTCTGGAGTTACCCATATACAGAACATTCGACAGGTTTTCCAAATTATTCCAACGCAGAACCAAAAAAATTAAAAAATCTTGATAGTGCGAACACAGTGCATACATATACATACTTCTGGCACTATTTTGTCTTTTATTTCACCAATTAACAATAAATTAGGGAGGGCGTGTTTCAAACATATTTTACTACAAATACACAAATTAAGTCAGATCAGACAGAGTCTAAATTTCCAGCCAAGTTTCAAGTTTTTTCCCCCCGAATAAAATCTGCAATCCAAGACAATTTTTTCAATCTCTTTAACTCCAAATAAGTCCAAGAATCCAAAAGTCAATCTTTGCAGCTTGAGATGCTACACATTAGAGAAATTTCCTAAGTGGTCGCTGCTGTTGTAGGCGTTGTTGTTCCTGTTTGTGTACACAGTACAGCACTGTCTCTTCCCAGGAGCTGTCTCTGCTTCATTTTAAAGGTGTCATTTACAAAAATAAATGTAACTTGAAGAAAAAAAAAATTTAAAGAAAGTCCAAAAAAAAGAGCAAAAACAAAACTCTGTTGAAATAACAATCAGTCTGATAGAGATAGCTTGTTAGAAAAGGTTTGTCAATGTAGTTTGCGAAGGGCTCCCCGAATCATGGCTGTCCAAACTAGAAGTGACGGAGGTCACTACAGTGATAGAGGGGTTTGTCAGGTCTGTTAGTGTGGCCGCGCTGGAGGGGGGGGTCAGGGCCCCACTGTCGGATGAGGGTGGAGGGAGTGAGGTGCCATCAGCCTTATCAACACCTCCATTCTCCTGTCGCAAAACGTTCCTTCTGAATTTGGCTCTTGCGTTTTGGAACCAAACCTGCAAACCAATCCCAGTGTGGCTTTTACTTTTTGTGTTTAAGTATAGTTGTTGTTTTTTGTTATTATTATTTTAAAGAAAGCACCAAATCATTACATATCAAATTATGACAGGTTTCACTGCAGTTTCCCTTCTCTTTAGATATATAAACCTTTATAATATGATCATTATTTTTGAACTATTGTGTAATTTTGACAGTAAATCAAATCAAAATCCTGCACCTATTTTTTTTTTTTTTTTAATGCAAGAGCTGCAGCTATAAGAAAATATGCACTCTCATTATGAGTAATATAACAGTGTTTAGCTTTCGGTTGCATTCTTTATTAGTACTTTTCAATTTTCTAGAAAAAAAATTGCATTTAACAGTTAACAAATTTAATGTAAAGGCCCCTGGATGTACATCTAACGTCTACATGGAACAACAAAACAAAGCAAAACTAAAAGAGATGAAATTGATGGCGTGAAACAAGGGGAGGTGGAGGGGAAGAGGGATGCAAACAGTCAGTGTGAGGGATGAAAACATCAGTAAAGAGGAATGGCTGCTTGCTTACCTGCAGAACTCTCTTAGTGAGGCCTGTTTTCTGAGCCAGCTGCTTTAAGTCCTTGGCGTCCGGGTTGTGGTTGATGGCAAAGTAGGATTTCATTGTCCGGAGCTGATGGTGCTTAAAGGAGGTCCGCATGCGCTTGGTCTTCTGCGTCGGAGCGTAGGCCTGCTGGTCTCGGTCCAAGTGGTCGGTGTCGTTCTCGTTGCAGCCTGGGAGCAGAGCGCAGTCAGAAAAATAAAATGCCGATCTGAATTACTAATGTCATTTGGGAACTAAAATTTCCAAAAATATTCTAAATCTTGTCAAAAATGAAAGTTATTAAAGTGGATAAATATCTGAATTTCACTGTGCACACAAACTGTTATGGTACATTAGATTAATCTAAAATTTTAACCTATGTTTTTGATTGCAAGATGATTCTAAAAATTGAATAATTCATTCCTTACAAATAAAACAGCCCTAAAATGGATTTAACTTGCTCCAAATAACTTAATTTGCCTCTAGGTGATGCAATACACTCAGAGACTGATAAGAAAAATACAGTTTACATTTTTAAAAAATGGCTAAAATCAAGGGTTTATAAGTAAATAAACATTACTTTAGTCACAATTGTTTTCTCAGTGAAAATGAATCAAATGCTATTTGATTTGAGAAGTTTGTTTACACATTTGTTGCTTGCTATGAGGCAGGCGCATGATGATTAAAATATGTGTTAACCAATACAGATGCAGCATACAACTGGAATCTACTGTTGTTTCATCTAAAATATATAGAAAGATATCGTTTTTAAAACCAACCAAAATAAAGCCAACAGTTTGATGAATTATTACAGTAACACGGGGTCCAGGCTAAATGCTCTCTGCTTGTGTTTGCAGGGACAAACAGGCCTAATGGGCCTCATTTGTCAGCAGCTTTGAGAGTAAAACACCTGAAATGGATTCACTAAACGGTATGCATGCTTGGCTAAACGCTCCACAGATGCTCCAGCATTTATCAGCCTGACAGAGAGAATCGCACCATTTCCCAAAGTTGGAAACTTTTTGGTAATTTCCTTCTTTTGAAATATAGACATTTGGTTTGCGAAGATTGGACTTTTATCATTTCTGCTGCAAATGAGTGAAAATCTAATATGCAAACAAGAAAATTGCATTGATTTTTTTTTTGTTAACTTGTTTTGCTATTTGAGGACAATAATATATATTCAGCTCATTACCTAAAGAGCAAAAACACAAGCAGCTTCATTATAGGAGCGATGGATGTTATATAATGTTATAAAACGTGTTTAAAATCTGCTCTTTCACGTAGAAGCACAAAAACTTCTTTCTCTATTATTATTATTTTTAATGCATCATGAACGCATGCATCCCCCTGTCTGCTTTCTGTGCTCCAGTCCTCACTGGACGGTGTTTCTCAGCGTCACCCACTAGGGGGCTCCACATGCACAGGAGAGCAACGTGTTCACCGAGCGGTGGGGAATACACACCTTTCCCCTGGTGGAAACATGCATGGATGTTCCCACTGAAGCACAAACAAAACCTCAAACGAAACCTCTTCCAATTTGTCAGGAATGTGAGTCTCTGGGTTTGACATGTCGGTGCATTAACATGAACAGTGTGAGACAGTAATGGGACATGTACACTCAGCCTGTTCAAAATGGCAAAGTCAAAAAATAAATAAAAAAGAAGGAGGGGAGGAGGGGATCATACTTCTGCTGCTGGAGCTGAAAAGCTTTATGTTTTACAGTTTTACCCGAAGCATTTATTAGACCCAAAATAAAGAATACGACTGATATACATTTATTTGTTTAAATAAAGTTACAAAGTGGCAAAAAAAGAGTCCAAACTTGATTTTATTCATTTATATTGTTGTATGTAAGTATATAAAATACACAATTTCAATCTAATATATTCTACAAATAAATTAGGAAATTAAATAACCCGACTGGGACCTTTACTTTGTCTGTGCTGCCTAATAATGACGTAATGTAGACAAGATTTAACGGAGGGATTTATTGTAAGTGGCTTTTTACCGCTTTGAATTATTCAGTATAACTTTTTATCTGCTGTGACTCAGTTTCACTTTAATGAGGTGGAGTTTTAGACTAACACAATTTATTATTATTATTATTATTATTATTATTATTATTATTATTATTATTATTATTGAAATTATCTATCTATCTATCTATCTATCTATCTATCTATCTATCTATCTATCTATCTATCTATCTATCTATCTATCTATCTATCTATCTATCTATGTTATTCTATTAAAAACTCCCACATGACAGATTCTCACTGGGACTTTTATTGCGTCTGGAGCTTAATGAATTAATACGGACATCATTTAGCTGTGAGATTTACAATTGCCTGTCAGTGTTTTTTCTTTCCTTTGTTTTTTCCTGTTGTGACGGCATTGTGGAGCGTAAACAAATCACAAAAGCTATCCTACTTCCTATAAAAGCAACAGTGGGAACTTTAAGATTTGCATAATCCTTCGCAGTTGTGTTTGGGGAAAATAAAGCTCTTTTTTCTTTTCTTTTCTTTCTTTCTGTCGAGCGCAGCTCGGACTGTACGGTGTTCTGTGCCTGTCCCTGCTGCAGGCCCCTGTGCGCGGAGCTGCTCTGTCCCTGAGAACCGCACTGACCGCCGCGCAGGAGGCCAGGGATTCCAACGTCACCTTCAATTAACAAGGAACAATTAACGCGCAGATTACCCCTATTCCTCCCCCTGCTCCATTCAGCGGGGGAACAGGGGAAACTGGGCGCACAATGACAAACTTTCTCAACCGCACACTAATTCGCAGAAAACGACAACAAAATGGGGACGCTTCGGGGAAGGTTGGGGGGTCGGGGTCGTAACATTCAAGCGACTGAAAAAGAAAGATTTCAGACGAAAAGTGGAGATTTAACGCAGGATTACGCAGCGAGGATCCAGTTTAGTAGCTTGGAAAAACAAACTAGTAAAATATTTGTTTCCCTCAAAGCAATCCTCCTCCTCCCCCCCAACACTGTAAAGTCATCAAGATATAATTTCAATATAATTATAGAAGTTGACGGGCAGGTTGACGCAGAGGTCAAATTTCGATTATGGGCCGCTTTGTGTAATCTCGGAAACGGTGCGTAAAAAGACGCCTTAACAGAAAGCTGAGGCTCTACGAGCCTCAAATAATGTTTAATGTCTTTTTTTAAAGGCCTAAATAAGACGTGTATTTATTTTTTAAAAGCTGCAGAACGGGGAGGGGGGCAGGGGGGCTTAGAGCGGAATGCGAGGAAATTAATCAGATTAGGAAACAAAGGATTTTGTGCGTAACGGAAGCAAAATTGATCTTCTTAAAATAAAAACGAAATTATATATATATATATATATATATATATATATATATATATATATATATATATATATATATATATATATATATATATGATCCAATGTTTATTTATTTATTTATTCTGATTCTGAGTGAAAACGAGCTGAAAAGACGGGAACAAAAGGAGCGTCCCCAAAGAGAAGCAGTTTCTTGCTCGACAAAATTTCTGTGAAAGCTCTCAAAGTTAACCTTCCATCGGCTCCTGGGAGCTTTTAGGATGTAGGCCTAAATATTCTGCAGCAATTAATATTCTGCAGAAATTATGCGAGCGGTCGTGATTCGTCTTACTTTGCTCTGCTGCTGCTGGACCAGTCCAATTTTTGTTTTAAGGTCAAACTGTAACTTCAGCTCCGGGTTGGAAAACATATTTTAAAGCCCGTGCATGTGAAGCTGTGAGGGCCCCACCCCCCTCGCCCCTGGACCACTCACCTGTGTTGTAGCTGGGTATGTCTATCCCCATGGCCGGGCTCTTCCTCTTGCGCGGCCTCCCTTTCTGCGCCGTCCCCGTGCCGTTGAAGTAGGGCAGCGCGAGGCCGCCTCCTTTGGCCGCCAGCTCGGCGAAGTTGAGCTGCGGATGGTAGTCCTGGCCCTGCACCAGCGTCTCGAAGTGGAGCCTGCAGTACACCAGGCTGTCCTTCATGCCGAAGTGGTCGCCCGTGGTCAGGGTTTTGTTGCACGTGGTGCACGTGAAGCAGCTCAGGTGGTACACGGAGTCGCGCGCTCGCATCACCATCTCCGAGGCGGAAATCCCGAGGTGGCAGCGCGCGCACCTCTGCACGGAGAACCTTCTGGAACAGACGCATCGTCAAAAAAAAAATAAAAAAATCCAGCATACATAAAATAATAATCTCCAATTTGGCAGAATGCTAACTTGAAGCTGGCTAACATGGGGGGTTACAGTGTTCAGGTGAGGGGGGCCGTGTGTGTGTGACTCAGTTGTAATGTATGCACGATTAGGGCCGCACTTTGATGTCGCTAATAGCCACATCTGGCTTGTAACTGAGTGTGTGCGTGTGTGTTTACACAATTTCTCCCTTAAATGTAGAAAAACTCAACCCTGACCTCAATCATGGCTTCATGCAGCACAATCAGTCTCACCATATTTGATAAAACAAAATAGAAGTTAGCCAAAAGAATAAAAAAAAATAATGCTTCTGTTTATACAGTTATATTTTGTATTAATGATTGCATTCCTCGTATGTCCGCTTCATTTCAATGTGAGAATGTGGGGAAAGCTCAACAGCGCCCAGGAAAAAAAGCCACAAACGGGTTACTTTAAAACTAAACGACGGCTTTTAAAGCTCAAAACGAGTAAAAAGCGCAAGGAAAAAGAGACGGTGACTCATGCATTCATGTCCATGTGGTTAACATTATACAGTCACAGCATTCCTGCCTGAGCCAGTGCCGAATACACTTGAATTTCAGTATCAAAACTTGTTTCCAGGATCACCACCATGATGTGAGTGTGCAAGAATGAGGCCTGAAGCAAGATCACTGGATCACAGTCTGCACTGACATGGCTGCACTAAAGAGCTGAGCGTTTAAAACGCGCCGACGTTCATCCAAGGTCTTACCTGTAGTAATCCTCCTTGCAGTAAATACTCCCATCCTTGGCAAAGCACGTCAGCTCCGACTCCAGCGCCAGCTTACATTCACAGCATTTGAGGCACCGCAGATGCCACTGTTTGTCCACGGCCAGGAGGTAGTATCTGTCCGAGATCTTCCCACCGCAGCCGGCGCACAGGGCAGGCTTCTCCGGGCTCATGGAGGTCATGGTCTGCATGGGGAAAAAACAAGGCGTGAGAGGGGCGAGATTACCAAACCATCTCGTTCATTTATATAGAATTTGTTTATATATATATATATATATATATATATATATATATATATATATATATATATATATATATATATATATATATATATATATTATATATATATATATATATATATATATATATATATATATATATATAATATTAAGTACGGAGTTAAATATTTGTAGTTTTTGTTTTTCCTTGGGTAACTGTTATATCTAATCTGTTTAGATCTACACTTTTTGTTTAATGTAGTAATAATAATAGGCCTAATAACAATAATAATAATAATTCTAAATATAAAAATAACCACAAGGTGTCAAATTGTCAAATTATTTAGATCTACTTCAAATATATTGTTTTGGGTTTCTTTTGAGTTTTTTCTTCTTTTTTTATTTTTTATTTTTTTAGTTAGAATAGCCGTATTTAATAGTTCAATAAATAATTATTTGATTTTTCAGAATACATTATTAAGTTGTGTTTCAAATGAGAAAAAATTCGAGCACAATGTTAAGCCTAAAATAAAGATGTGTGTTAATGCAGCTCAGGTCTGCTTACCTCAGAAACTCTACAGTCTCGCATCACCTGACATGATCGAGCATTAAAAAGTGAATGTGGGTCTGAATTCGGGCTCCATCTCCGCGGTTCTTACCGACTCCCTGCCGTTGAGCTGCATGCCCTTCGCCAGGCGCGACTCCGTCTTCGTCCTTCTCTCCATCTCCTCCATGATCCCTTGGATGTGATCCCCGGAGATCCCGTGGAAAAGCATGGCTCCCGGTCCTGGACACAACGTGCAACTGCTCGCCTCTGTTTTGCAGCTCACAACTTCCATATACCGTGCCTCTGCGCTGCGCCCCGTTCTCCTTTTTATTTTTTTTTTAACTCTCTCTCTCTCCCTCTTTTTTTTTTTTTTTTTTTTTTTTTGTTTTTTTGTTTTTTTTTTTTCTCAGTGCATCCGACTGGGCTCTACACAAAACACAAAACAGGACAAAAAAAAACAAACAAACAAAAAAACCCAAACCAAACCCTGGTGATTTAGACCACCTCCTCGGCTGAAAGCAGGGAAAAAACTACAGCATGGGTGGGACAGGAGGAGAGGCGCTGAATTCCTGCTTCCCGTGAATGTCTCTCATCCAGGAAAAGAAGAAAAAAAAGTATATAGTCCAAATGATGCGACAAAACGGTGTAGAAGCTGTGGAGGAGAGGGACCAGGGGAGAAGGAGGGGGCTACAGTGTGAACAGTTGCCAAAAAATAATGTCACAAAGTTTTGGGTTTCTTCTTTTTGTGCTGCAGGAGGAAGGGAGGGGGCTCCTCGGTGCTTGGAGGTCAGGTTGGGACTGCCTGGATTTGAGAACCGTGTTGTATTTGTGAAGAGAGCAGAGCAGAGCCGGCCCAGTCTGAATAATTTGGTAGGAGGAGTCCTCTCTCTCTCTCTCTCTCTCTCTCTCTCTCTCTCTCTCTCTCTCTCTCTCTCTCTCTCTCTCTCTCTCTCTCTCTCTCTCTCTCTCTCTCTCTCTCTCTCTCTCTCAGATTCACCTCTGATTTTCTATTCACCAACAAAGAGCTGTCACTATTTCATCAAAAAGCATCACTTTATCCTCACGTTTTCATTGCCTTTATTGAACCTTAAAAAAACATGTCCCTAAAATAAATCAAAATATTATATTATATTATATTATATTATATTATATTATATTATATTATATTATATTATATTATATTATAAATTGAATGTAATTGATATACTTAAATATGTATCCAAAGCTTAGTAAATATAAAATATTTTTGTAAATGTATATAAAACACAGAAAAGAAAAACTACATTTCCCACTGTGTTGCGTTTACGGACAGTTTTATTCCGAAACCGCGCTGCTATTTGGCTCAGGTTGTGGGTTTTTATGTCCTGAACTAAGGCAATAAATCTTCCTGCTGTACAGCAGGGCGGGGCTGTGATCAGTGACAGTGCAGAGGGCGGGGACAAGTTGCATTAATACCATTTTGAAATAATAATAATAATAATAATAATAATAATAATAATATAATAATAATAATAATAATAATAATAATAATAATAATAATAAAATGTAGCATATTATTAGGATTTTGTCCAAAACACTATAATTTTTTTAACTGAAAAAATTAGGATAAATATTGTATGTATACTTTTGTATTGACCAAGTTCATCTCTATTTCCATTTGATGGAAAATCAGTTGTTTTTTTTTTAACTGCAAGAAGTACATTTTCTCTTTCCACAATGCTGTGATAAAAACACCTTAACATGTACCTGTAAACGTCATGCAGAACAAAACTCCCTCTCCTTTCCATTATGTCACATTTTTGCAGGAATCGGCTCATCAACACATTTCATCTCTTGTTAGACGTGATAAACCTTATTTACCAACAGGAGACTTGATGGGATGGAGCTTCACCATAACGTTTTGGTAATATTCTCTAAAAAGATTGCATGGAATTCTATTAAATATTGCATTTCACGAGAGCCACTGTGGAGCAATATAATAAAGATCAGTGTCACTTTTAAAGGGTGTGAAAGCTGTTTTATATGAAATAAAAAAAAGAAGAAGGACCAGACTTAAAGGGTTTCAGCTGCAGGACCAGAAGGGAGTGAAAACTACCCAGGCTCACACAGGGAGCATGGGCCGGATTTAGGAGCATGGGGGGCCCTGGGATGGAGTCAGTTTTGGTGCCTTATTCACTAATTAGTTTGTTTGACATTAACTTTGAAGTTTTATGCCTTATTCACATATAAATAGGTTTTCTGAGACAATCTTTTTAACTGCTCTTTCAAAACAAACAAACAAAAATCCTCATTAAAAAAAAAAAAAAAGCAGCAGCAGTGTCAGTTCTGGAAACACACTCACACAAGAAAGGCCCAAATCTTTCTGGTACCATGCATTCCTGGGATGAATCCACAAAGAAAGCAGATGTGGAATGTGGCCTCCAAGATATATGCACTGATATATTCTAACTATTTTTATTTATTTATTTATTTTTCATAAATAAAATCCACATAAAAATATGAAATGTGTCTTGACGCCCCTCTAACTCTGGGCCCTGGGCTACTGCCCCTGTAAGCCAGCTTTAGGTCCAGTCCGGGGATCCAGGCCTGATTGCAGTACTAATAATTAACTTGATTGGAGAAATACTCATAAAGTGACATTATAGTTCCAATAATAGATTTGCACATTCTCAGGAGGGTTTGCAGGTGCGGATGCTTCATTTCCAGACATATAAGATCATTGTGACACCCCACCACCATCACCACCACCACCTCAAGCTCTCTCTCACACCCCCCAGTGAAGTTGTGTTGGCTTTAATTGGAGGCCCCTTGATAGCAGCGCTGTAAGCTGAAGCCTGAACCTTCCTGGACGGGCTGGAGCTGCAGCTGTTCTCAGAGCAGAAACCTTCATTTGCTCTCTGTCAGGGTCTCAGCAGCAGCCGCAAAGCGGTGAGAATGGACAAAACGGATCGCATTTCACCTGGACAAAGACACCCCGAGAGGGCGAAAAAAGGAGCAAACCATCTCTGTGTGAAATTCATTCACGCTGCTGACTTGTTTTGGATTTTTTCCCCCTCCTTTAGAAAATATAAATTTGGTTCATCCAAACGCATTAGAATTTTAAAGTCTAACATGTATAAGATAATGTAATTTTTTTTTGTCTCGTTAGTTTTGACCCGTTGCCTCCAGCGCTGGCATTTCATTTGACTGGAGAGGCTTTAAGCAGCGTGTCAGTGAACCAGGGGATGAAGAAATCAGCTCTTTGTTGCTGTCGTTTGGTTTCATTTCTTCCCCATTTCTATTCGCAGCCATGAACTCACGAGCCCTTTGGAATTTATTTATTTGCGAAAATAAATAAATAAATACTTAGACTTTAATCATTCTTATATAGACTCTAGGCTTAAATGACGCCAAATAAAAAAAAAACATATACCTATCATATTGAAACGTGAGTTTTATTTTGAAGGATTAAATGAAAAGTGTAATTTATTGATTACACTTATATATATATATATATATATATATATATATATATATATATATATATATATATATATATAATATATATATATATATATATATATTGCTTAGTAACAATTAGTACCAATTACTTAAATAATAAAAATTGCAAACGTCCATTTTTCCTCCTAATTTTTATAATTATCGTCATTGAGCAGAGACTCTTATAAATCAAAACTGTGAAAGTTCTCAGATCCAAATTAAAGCGCCTGGATTTTGATGCTTTAGCGCGTTTTTTATTTTTTTTTAAATTTTATTTATTTTTTTCTTCATATTTTAAAGCCACCTGCAAAATCCCGAGTTTTGGCCAATAAACGATCACAGATTTGCTGGCAGCATAAAAAATAAAAAATAAAAAAATCAATCCGTGGCCTCACCTTCCATCACATCCCGGTTCATCCTGCAGAATATCAACCGTGTCATCGTTACATCCTCACATGCGCCGCACGCATTTCTCAACCCACATTCCTCCGTCGATTTCCGTCAGTTTTTTGCGTTGTTTTTTTTTTTTTTTTTGCGTCAAATCAAGCCCCGCTCTGTGTTATTATCGCCCCAACACTGAAGAGTTGCAGAAAGGGTCTTACCTGAGGCTGTGAGATCCCCCTGTGCGGCGCGCAGGCGGAGGAGCTGCGGACTGTGCGCGCAGAGCGGAGGAGACAGACAGGCGGTGGAGACGCTGCCTGTAGATGGGGGGGCTTGGGGGGCGAGGAGGGGGCGGGTGGTCGTCGTTTCAGAGCGCGCAGCTCCCGTTCGTGCGTCAATTAAACACAAGACATTTAAATATTCCCCTCTCTCTTGCATGCAGAAAGCCCTCAACAGAGAGCAGCAAACAGGAGAACGGCAAGGCGCGACCCAATGGCCTCCTCTGCATGGAGGATTTAATTCCCAAACAAGAACAGAAACTGTGTTAAAAAGCGGCTGTTAACTTTTAAAACACATTACTCTTATTATTTCAAAATCTTAATGCAAAACGCGAATGCATCTGCTCCAAATTTTTGGTCGTAATAAAGGTAAATGAGAGTCACGGTCACAAAACGCAGCAACACCCGCGAATGTTTGTGTTTGCGCAGAGATTAGAAGGGAACGGCAGCAGCTTCAGGTTCCCTCTGTCTGCAGAGGTTTGTGTGAATGTGCAATAATAAAGGTGCGCAGTCAAACTCGATCAATCAGAAGATGTGGAGCACAGCAACACACAGCTGCAAAACAAGAATGGCTTCTGTCTTCAATAAGCACATGCCAAATTGAAATAACACAGTGCGCGCTAATTTGTGTGTTTTTGCAGACGGGAACAAACAAAGTGGAGCCTGAACTCACAGCAGTGATTTAAGCATTGCATGTTTTACCCCTCACTTTCTCTTGTTTTTGAATGATGGTTATTACCCAGAAGACATATTTATTCTGAATAATGTCTGATTTTAAAATAATTATAAAAAAATATATAATATAAATATATTTATTTTGCACATTTTAGAAAGATTACAAAGTGTCATGAATAAAGAGTAGCAGAAAAGCCCATAATACATTTAATACTAATGAATCTTTAGGTTCATATTTGTCCCCTTCCAGGCATAATTATTATGCATGGAAATTGCCAAATAAAAATTAAAACAACAATAATTTAAAATGATAGAAATGAGAAGTCAGCATGTTTTATAGGGAGAATCAAACCATGTCAACTTTCATCTTCCTGAAATATTCCTTAAATCCTAATCCATTTTTATCATCACCGTTTTATCTCAATGAAGAGGATGAAGTTTAGAAAAAGGTGATTTCATTTGGAGAGGTTTTATCATTTATTTTCTGGCAATCTGAACGACAACATGACAACCATCTGTTACATTACAGAGCATAAAGTGCTGGCCCCATTTGAACTGCATGTTTATTGTGAAATAGATGAGAAAATGGGCAGCATCCAGGATAGGATGTCCAAGGAGAACAACACACACACACACACACACACACACACACACACACACACACACACACACACACACACACACACACACGCATATACACAAGCGCGCGCGCACATGGAGGCTCAGATGGACAGATTTCAAATGACAACAAGTTAACAGAGTACAGCGGTGCTGGGAGCAAAAGGGTGACAATTAATTACTCCTCTGCATAAACGGTCATGTGCCACACTGCTAACAGTCATTTTGCTTTGCTTCTTCAGCCTGGGTTGACATCACAGTGCATCTCATCAATAATGCAGCGACGGCGAGATCCGTTTCACAGCGCGCCACGCACGGCACGTCAACGCGCACGTGGCCGTTTCTCCGCGCCTGACACCCAGAAACACGCGCGGCTCTGCGTCCCTCCCGGGCTCCGCGGCGCGACCCGTCCCGGACGCCGTGGCTCCGATCTGCTGCAGGGCACGGTGGGCTGGATTACCACACATCCACGGTTCATGTGGCGTTATCATTTCTGGGTCACCTCCAGTGACACTCTGTCTTGCAGAGCAGCTCTCCCCGAGCATGGACAGAGAAGGAGGTGGAGGAGGAGGAGGTGGAGGAGGAGGGATGACTCCCCGGCTCTCCCAGGATCCACTGTGGAGCAGGGAACCACAAGCTAAACACTGACAGAATGAAGGAAAGGGAAGGGGAGAGGGGGATGAGGGGGGCTGAGGAGGAGGAAGAGAGGGAGGAGAGAAGCACTGTAAAGCTTTATAGTCACATGTATCACAGTCACATGGAGCCTGGGTGGGTGGGTGAAAGGATGGAGAGATGTTTACAGGCACAAAATGACCATGAAGGGAACATTTTTGAAGGAAACGGGAAATATCAGAACAGCCGATTTACTTGATTTTAAAGCAGCTTAATCAAATCTTCTGCTGAGATTATGGTTATGTTTTTGCATATCTTGTTGGTCATTTCTATCCAACTCAAACTCCCTGCTTCCTCCACTTTCTCCCCCCACCCTCCTTTTATCTCCCTCTATCTTTCCCTTCCCTTCCCTCCCTCCTCCGATCTCCTCCCTGCTCTGCTCTGCTGGAGCTCAAATCACAACCCCGGTCCCTGGCAGATGGAGGATAGGAGAGAGAAGCTCTTAACTAGCCAGCCTGAGCCTCTGCTCTCTGCACACCAACTGCTGCCTGCCTCCCCTCCCTGCATCGGAGAGAAGCTCCACCATCACACACACACATAAACACACTCCTCCGGCTCCTCTGGGGACGCCGTATCCTCCCGGGGAATGGTGCGTGTATTAGTCCAGATCTGGCCACACTAGAAAGGACATGGAAACATAATAGATGGATGTTCTGTATCATAATATACTGGTTCAGGTTATGTTGTCAAACGGCCAGAGGTGGGAAGAGTAACCAAAAAATTGTCCTCAAGTAAGAGAAGCTTCAACGTTTTCTCACTCAAGTAAAATAATTTCTCAAGAGTAAAAAAGTGTTTGGTAAAATAACGACTCAAGTACTGAGTAACTGATCAAAACATCAATCATTTAATATTTAAAAATGACAAAATTCAGACGGACTGAAATGTGGAAATGTTGGTGTTTTACAAATCTTATATCAAAGTAATTAATGTAAGTAACAGAATTACAAAATAACAACATCAGGCAAAATAAACAAGTTTCCAAATCTGTTTCTTTCAATATAAAACTTATAAAATTGTAACAAAAACTGCAGGTGTATGTCTGTCTTTGGTGAATTTTTGGTTAAAACATGTTTGTTCCATCTCCATTTGGTGAAGTCACTCATAGTGGGTAGAGCATCCAGAATTTTTACTCCGGTAGAGTAAAAATATATTTGGTAAAAAGGCAACTAAAAGATACTTTTATTCAAGTACTTAATATTTAAAATATCACAACATCATTTAGACCAAAATATAAAGTTAGATGAAAACATTGGTATGTTAAAGGCCTACAATAACATAATTCATATATGTATAAAATAACTAAAACATAAGATAAATGGAAACATTTTTCCAAATCAATTTCTTTCCATGTACTGCAAACCTCATCAAACTTTAACAAAAACTGCAGGTGTGTCCAGTTCTTCATTCAGTGACAGAGTATTCATCCACTGTGAAATACTTCAACATAAGTAAATCCATCCAAGAAATCACTGAAGTCAGAGTAAAATTGCGTTTGTTATTTATTTATTTATTTTTTGGTGTTCTTTATTCAGGGAAGCTGCTCGCAGTGCAGAGTATCCAGAAGAGTAAAAGAAAAACGCACAGCGTCTATAAATGCTCCAAAAAGCACCTTCTATTCAAGTAAATGGAACTAGTTCTCTTAAAGACGCGATGTGAAGAAGCCAACGACATTGTCTGATGGGTGTGACAAGGAGTCACAGATATGAGCGCTTTAATGTAGAACCAGGCAGCGGTAAACAGGCCAGCGCGCTCCTCGGGCTCCCAGGTGCCTTTGACTGCCCCTGACTTTCATCTGGGCTCATCTGGCGGCCGCGGCTCCGCCTGGCATGAGCCTGACCACCAGTTGCGGTCTGAGGGAGAGGCAGCTCCTCTGTGCTATTTGCAGCCCTGTCTGTCCAAAGGAATCTGGTGCGCTGACTGTCACTCAGCGGCCGCGTGTTTTTTATCACTAATTCTACCACAGGGATGCGGTTGTCCATATGACCACTGCGGAGGCTGCTGCCCCGAGGCGAGCTGACACTGTCTGTGTAGAAGGACCAGACGTTGATGTAGGGGCTGTTCAAATGCTGCTTGAATATCAAGACACGCGCGCACGCCGCGTCACGGCCGCGCGCACACACACAAACGCACAAAGCAGTGCCCGACCAGTTGCTGGGACTGATGTTCCTTTCAGCCATCATAAGGCTGACACTCAAGGTTTTTTTTTTCTGTCTTCATGCCAACCCTGTGTCAGTTCCTGGCTGCTCTGTCCAACAGTGATGGAGACACTTTAACTGGCTGCGGCTGGGGCCTTTGGCCGCGGGGTTGCTGAGGCTCGGTGAGATGGTGGGGGCTGCTTGGCCTGTCAACTGGTTGTGACTGGGGCCCGTCTGCACGCAGATCCGATCTGGACAGCTCTCTCTTTCTCTGCAGCTAGTGGCATCGTCCTGCAGAAAGGCACACGGTGTAGAGCTGCCACTCTGCTCTCGTGCAGCATATGCTCCGGCTGAGGGTCAGAGATGTTCAGTCCAAAGTGCCTGAAATAAAAACCTCACATGTCTGCCTGACAGTTGTAGTGCAGCAGTAGATCTGCAGTGAGGAGGGCAAGTAAATCTGGTTTGCTCTTATGTTCACACTGGTATCACCCCAAAAAGCCAATATTATCGTGATTCAACTACCTTTGAAAATAACCTTCAATTAGGTATCAAACATACTTTCCATCAAGTCCACATTTCTGCAGCAACATTGATCTGATGTAATCATAAAATAATGATAATTAACACAAATGAAGGCTTGAAAACATCTACATGACATGTTTCATTCAGATACTGAAATAAATGAACTTTTCAATAATATTCTAATTTATTGGCTGAGTCTGTAGCTACATTGCTGGGGAAATAATTGGTTCCTTACAAATTTCTTGTGTTTTCATCACACTACATGAAGTAAATTTAATATTACATATAGCTTGAATAAAAACAAAATGTAGTTAAGGGGGGAAATCCAAGCCTACCTTGTCCACTATGAAATTAAAACTGCCCAAATTTGTAAATCATGAGTTAATTGGGATATATAA
Source organism: Poeciliopsis prolifica (assembly GCF_027474105.1). NCBI lineage: Eukaryota > Metazoa > Chordata > Actinopteri > Cyprinodontiformes > Poeciliidae > Poeciliopsis > Poeciliopsis prolifica. The sequence continues at coordinate 6,363,054 of NW_026562377.1, forward strand.
AATTTTTAGGTTAAATTTTACTCTTTATGCAGGAGAATAAATGAATTACTTAAACAAAATATATCTGACAACATGAAGTATGCTAAAAGCATACTTCATGCCATTGAGTTAAATTTCAAACTTAAACAGTCCATGTAACAATCATTTCACAATAGCCTAAGGTCCAGACTATCTGTACAAAGTAAAGATTAAAACAAGGGGCTGATTTTTACCAGGTTAAAAAATATATAAAAATGTTCATAAAAAAAGCCTAAAGCCTGTGATAGCTGTGAACTGATAAGATTCACCAGAATCTCCTGCTGTTTTGTCACAGTCACCAACTGTTTAGTTAGAGCATAATGTGGTGTGTGCATGTGTGTGTGTGGTGTGTGTATGTGTGTGTAGGGGGGAGTTGGGGTGGGTTTCAAACCTGGATGGGAAGACGTGGAGGGGATGAGGGCAGACATGAAAGTTGGCCTATTTCATGGTCAGGCTGCGGGACCGCCGAGGCCCTGAATGGCAATGCTGCTACTTTAATGTGACAGACAAGTCCCGAGGCAAAAAACCCCACGGAGCTGCAGCAGGCAAGCGGGCCCCAGGTAGGGCTGCAGTTGATGAGTGTGACACCTTCACCGTCCCGCTGCAGCCGCCGCACGCTCCGCTGCCTCTGCCTAGAGGAGCACCAACAAACCCGCCCCAAACAAACCCGCCGCAGAACCTGTCCTCCCCAGAACCTGTCCTCCCCAGCCAGTCATGTTGGCTATACTAGTCTCCTTTTATAGCCGCTCGAAGACCAGCCCTTGGGGATCCCACCTGCCGTGGACGCGGCGGCAGACACATCCTCTCCTCACGACGCTGTTTGCCCAATCAGGCGGAGACGGGCGAGTGTGTGTGGCATCTTCAGAGCAGCAGAAAGAGACGGAGGAGCCCGGAGGCACCGCGCTGCCTTCCCACATGCACTCACAAATCAAGCGGCGCCGCTTTCCCCGACGCCTCCTGCACGCACAGGTGGAGCTGCGTGAGCACTTGACCTCTCCATCTACCATTACTGTGGGCTACAAAGTGCTGCGTTAAGCGCAACCTTTCTTCTATATTGGCCTATTAGGAGCCACAGGGCGCTCTGATGGAGGGAGCATCCCTATGCATGTGTGCGTCTCAGCACGCTGGCGAACATGAGCTGATCTATTGCAGTCCTGGGATGAGAAGGCCCAGGAGTTCATTAGGGCTGCAGCTCTGGAGAGCAGCCGCGGGGAGCTGCGCTGTAGCCAAGTGTTGCCAGGAGGCTGAGCTGCGCGTCCGGTGGTGGGAGGCGGGGAGGGAGGGCTGCTGCTGATGTCCATGGCATGTTTGCTAACAGCCTGATTCCATCAAGTGCTGCAACAGCAGCGCAGCCAAGTGCGAGGGCTGACCCTCCCCTGCACCCCTCCACCTTCCTATTTTTAACAACACAGCGCATCAGTCAAAGGTAGACAGTTCAGTCAAGCTCTTGTGGAGTGCAAATGATGCTAATATTCCTGCATGTTTGTACATTTGGGAGCAACTAAAGATAACGAGAGATGCAAAAGCAAAAGAGGTCCATCTGACTTTTTGCAGTTACGTTCGCTCATATGCCCTTTGTCTTGAGGGCGAAGATCTAAAATGCACTCTCAGTTTTCATCTCCCTACTCCCACAACCCTTGTAAATGCATCTGAGGAGGGGAATACCGCAAAAATCTTAAATGCTCTTAAAGAGACATGAAAAAACAAAGCTCGGGGCGTTCTGGTGGACATTGGAGAAAAAAGATGTGCAGAAAACAAACCACGCTAAGAGAAAACAAAGTTATAAAAGACCATTTTACATTAAAGTCTAGTGAACAAATCCTATCTCCAAATCCTCCATTTGTGACAATGAAAACAATCCTAAGAGTAGTTGTGATTCATAAGAGGTAGGTATTGCACAGACACTACCAATATTTCATCATTTATTACACAGCAAAAAAATAAAAAAAAGACTCACATGCAGGAAAAATAACGACAGGCAGGAGACAAGCCAGGAGAGCTGCGCTCATTCCAACTAGCATTTAGCATTTTATCTCTGCCTCGTTACAGCTCTATACGTAAAACAGGGAGTTGAAGTGTTTCTTCATTGCAGGGTCCTTCACGTTGACTTGGCCATATGGACACTGTGAGAGAAAATGACTACATCAAAAGATGCATGTGGAGCAGCTCTTTAATCACACTGAGAATGGATGGAAATATGACTTATAAAACAAATGAAAAACATAATGCAAAGGGTCAGAATGAGAGACATCAGGACAGAACAGGGTGATGCAGGACGAGACTGGACTGGAGGGAAGATCGGTGTGGCGACGCAAAGCAGGCCGGGATTGAATCGGCCAGAGTCAGACTCAGTGGAGCAAAGCAGGATGTCATTTTTACAAGTCTCCTTTAGAATGAGTAATTCTGCACATAATGTGATGAAACAATTGAGACTAAAACCAGAGATCAATTCATTTCACCACTTTGGAAAGTCTCGTCTTGTGAGTACAGACATGGATTAAAGGAACTGGGGGAAAAAAGCAGAATTGTGACTTTAATCCAGATGTGCACATGGGAGCAAACAGGTTCGATAACAGAGATGAGCAGCGCAGGTGGAAAATGTCTTTCTGGAAAAACATTTTGAATTTAAGTGATTTTGTTTTTTCACGTTGTCAAGGCTTTGGAAGAGGATTAAGTCTGAAACGTTTGCCCATTCTTCATAGCAAAATAGCTCGAGCTCAGTCAGATTGGTTAGACAGACTTTTTAAAAGTCTTGCTCTAGGTGTGGACTTTGACTGGACCATTTTAACAAATGCTTAAAATGCTTGGAACGAAACCATTTCATCATAGCTTTAATGGTTTCTTGTGGTTGTTCTGCTGCCTCTGCTTCAGTCTCAGGACTTTTCAAGCACCAAAATTCCCAAACAAAACAGACTGAAGCCTTGGGTTATTAACTCACAGTAAGACTGATTTTCTTTGGCATTAGACAATTCAACCGTCTTTTATCGCTCTGGTTTTTCCGGATTGGCATGTTTTATGTCAGGAAATAAAAAAAACTGTTGCCTGAACCATTTTAATGATTTAATTTTGCTCTAAATTGATTCATCAGTTAATTTCTCAAACATTTCTATTTTTGTATGTGATTCGTAATTCTTTTACAATTATGGATGAACATATTTTGTGCTTTCAATGTGATTTTCTTTTCTCTCTCGCTTTACATGTATGAAGGTGGCATATGAATAAACTTGCGTTCAGACTTGTTTTGTTTTAGTGGCTCTGTAAAAGCAACTTTTACCTGTCCCGATCGTTCACCTTTCCAAAAAAAAAAAAAGGCTTTTATTGGCTCCAGACATGTAGTTAAAATTTGAACATTTAGAAAACTCTCAACCTAAACATAAAGGTACTTTATTTGTTTAGATGCGCCTGTAAATGCATCAATAGAACACACCACTATACTTTGACTATCAATTCATTACCAAATTACATGCTTTCTTTCATCCATAATGTTACCAGTCAAACAAAACGTACAGCAGACCAAAAAGAGTAGAAACACAATGGGGGTAAAAAACAACAACAGCAAAACAGCTGAGGCTGGATAAAGGAGACAAAATGTGCAGAAGATTACCAGCGATCCAAAGGACGACACAACCTGGTGACAGCAACAACAAAAAAAGAGAAGAAGACAAAAGAGCTCACGTGTCTGCAGGCGCTGCCGCAGCATTTCCCTCTCTGAAGGTGGGCATACTCTGTGAACACCTTATACCCACTGGAAGGGTCCACATACATCTGCTTCTTTGCCTGAACATAATGAAGATATTATAATTTAATTAGCATGACAAACAAGCATGCATGCCAGTGTTTGACCCCTGCATACATAACTGTATACAGTACATTTAATTACGCAAAGGTATGCTCTGTAAGTAAGCAGCCTGAACGCACTGATCCTGGATATGGGTGTACACACACCAACAGATTGGCTCAGGTGAAGGGAAAAAGGGAAAAGCTGACCTCTGTGCATAAAAACAGATGTAAAACAGGTTAATTCTCATGATGTTGCTGATTAATTTGTGCTATCCTTTCGTGCGACTCCAAAGGCGAACGATTAATCAACCGTGCTACCTCTTCAACACACACTTTCTAGACAGTTTGTTTAGACTAATCGTTCCACAAAAACACCTCTTGACGGCGAAACACATTGAACTTCTCTTGCCATGTTTAGGGAAGTCAGAAAATGTCATCTCTCAGTCTGTTTCAAACTGAGAGCGCACTAGTTGGTGAGCTTTGACAGCTCACAAAAGCAAAAAAAGCCTGGGGCCTTTCAGTGACACGGCCTGTCATTTCACATGGCGGTGCAGGGCCGCATAGTGAAGCTGGCATTGCCGGGCCCCCCCACGGTATTGTGCTTTTCCCACCCAGGCCCTACCGCTCTCCTCAGGTCGCGGACAACTTGCCTCAACTTCATCCTCACTCCGAAGCGCAATATTTACAACAGATAAGCCTAAAGGCACGTAGACGACACCTTTGCACCGCTGTCATCGAGGCGGAGCGCCTCGCCCCTGTATGAGAGAGGAGCAAGTCAGAGCTGGTGAATATGAGATGTCTGACAAAAACGATTACCGCTACCGGGTGGGTTAAAAACGTAATACTGCAGATAATAAATCAAATCAGTCACATTGGTTTTGGGTTTAGTGGAAAAATGCTAACTGTTAAAGTAAAGTTTTAGAAACACAGACCTTGTGGATACATGGTTTTCAATAGTTTTTTTACAACTAGAATCTGAAAAGTGCGACCTGTATATATATTTAGTTCTAAAATCCTTCCATTGGAAAATAGACTTTAAAATACGTCTATTTTAGCTTATGAATCACATCCCCATAACAAGAACTTGGCAAAATGTTAAACATGACAAAAATGAAAATGTGCGTAAATCATAGTTGAACAAAATGTGGCAGTTTTCAGCAATAGTATCCTAATTTTTTATTTTTTTGATTCCTTGCAGCTTCAGTTAAACATTGAGTTTCCACATGATGGACAATAATAAGGGCTTCACCTGACATTCTCTACCAGGTCCAACTGTTTTACAAAACGTGAAACTGATGAGACAGACTGTTTACCAGAATTATTTTGTGATGCCTCTTATTTCTTTTATTTGGTCAGGATCAGGTTCTTCTAAAGGTCACATGACAGTCTGGTCATTTTATCCATTCATCGTCTAAACCTACTTGTCCTTGCAAGGTCGTGGGGGGAGTTCTGGTGCCTATTTCTAGCGGTCATTGGGTGAGAGTCAGTGTACATCCTGGACAGGTCATCGGTCCACCACAGGGTGAAACAGAGACACACCGAACAAATACACAAACCTGAGAGCATCTTAAGAGAGACTGATTAATATAACAGTTATGTTTTTGGACTGCAGGAGGAAATCTAAAGGGAGAATGTGCTAATTTCATGCTTAAAGACCCCAACCCAGGATTCAAACCAAGAGCTTCTTGCTGCAAGGCAACTGTGCAACCGGCTGCACCATCAACCATCATAATCGATTTTTTATCAATTATTCGGACGATTTGACAACACTGATCAATTTATCGGATAAAAAAATTTGGCACGATCTGCAGATTTTTCATTTAACCACTTACGCCTTTTTAATATACTATTAGAAGTACATTAAAAGACGCACACAAATAATTTAAATCTCTTTTTAAATAAGATTTTTTGCCTAAAATTAAGTAACGTAGCATTCCTTTAGTGCATGTTTGATCATTTGCAGAAAAGATGCATCTGCACATCAGCATGTGAAAAGCTCGGCCCTTTCCAATGATTAAAAGTGTAAAGCTAATCTGATTACATGTTGCTTCATATGATATCTTTTTTTTAAAGAGTCTGAACCAGGTGAAGTTACAACTAAGCCACTTGAGGAGTTTTGGCTGGAACCTACTTATGGACCAGTGCCTCTCTATTCTGGTCCTCAGGGAACACTGCCCTACATGTTTTAGGTGTTTTCCCATCTAACAGGTTCCTGCAGCACTTCATGGCTGCAGAGAAGGTCATGCAATCATTTGAATCAGGTAATCAGGAACAGAGACACCTAAAACATGCAGAATTTCTTTATATATCTTAAATGCAAAAAGTACATGTATTTTTTGGTAAAATTTTGCCTTAATTACTGCTGTATTCTTTCAGCAAATGTCATTTTATTGAATCTGTCTACTCCAGTTAACGATTAGCCTATGACATAAATTTAACATGAGGTTAAAGAGTCTGACTTTTGAGCTCATTGCACTTCCTTTTATATGGATCACCTGTGGTGGAACTACAGAAAACTGCAGGTAGCCTGTCAGGATGCTTTCAGAATCTGCAGGTCAAATGTTGGTCATGAGCAACACCCCAACTTTTATGCCTTGCTGGGGAAACACAAGGATACATTTATGTGCTATCTGAAGGTGTCAAAAAGCTTGCTACACCTCAAGCTTTATCTCAAATATTTTTATTTTATTTTAAAATGGCACGGACTACCTTTTGTCTGGAAATAAATTAGATTTGGATAGATGGATGGAATGCTTGAGAAGTACCATTTATGGTGTGATTATGTCTCGTGTTAACTGGAGTTGTTCTGATGCCTGACAGTTTGTGGTACCTCACACGCCTCCCTGTGGAGTCTGTGGATGGTCACCTCCTGCTCTGTGAGCCTCTGTGCAGCTGCAGCGCTGCTGTCTTCACTGGTCTGCAGGTCGCAGCTGCTTCTCTCTCGCTCCGAGCTCCTCTCCTCTGAAGGCTTCGTCCCTGACATCTTTACGAGTCGCTTATGAAGCTGGACACGGAGCTGAATCGACCTGCTGATGAATGCTCTGCTGGGGAGCTTTCTGTGAAACATGCTCGCGTAAAAAGCCGGTTTCTGTCATTTAGAAACGCTGGAAACCGACAGAACCCCGCGGACACTGTTTACATTAAACAAAGATTGTCTATGGAGAATGTTAACTTTCTCCCTGCTCCTCCTAGTTTCCCCTGTACAGCCTTGTGTTTCACTTCCTGATCTGCCTCTTTTTACATTTGTCACATGTGGTAATTTTAACTGCCAGACTGCACAGCGCCCCTGCTGTTTCAAAGCTGCTATGGTCTCTAGTTGTTTTAGTTTTGAATGAAAGAGAAGAAGAAGCCTACAGGTGGCTCTCAGTAAATCAGATTATCAGCGAAAATCTAATTTATTTCATTCATTTATGACATTCATGAATTACCTTGATGCTTTACACACAGTGGTATATCAAGTACCACAGTTATTTTAATGATTATAGCTTTCAGAGTACTACAATATTAAAATGTTACTAATTATCTGTAAAAAAAAAAAAAAAAAAATTCTGTCTTCAGTGCAGAAATGTTATGTTAGCCACCAAAATCTGAATCCCTTTGTCACAAAAGAGCATTGCTGAAAAGGTTGGTTGTTAAAAGACTGTTATATCTGAGCACAGGGGCGCTAAGAGAATTCCAAGGGCCCTTAACCAACAGGGGGGCCCCCACAATTTTTTTTTGTCATAGATGTAGGAAAAACCTGGGGCCCTATAAATTATAAAATTAGGGATATTCCATTTTCAAAATAGTTTTTAGCAGTAAAAATTTAATGATATCCCCCCTAGATTAAAAAGCACACATCCATATTTGCACTGAAGCCCTCTGGATCTGCATGAAATGGTTCGTCCAGCAACAGTCAGTACATCACAGGAATGGCTGCAGCTGTTAGTATGCTGCTTAGGAAAATTATACAATCAGGTTTTCAAAAATACAAAGAGAGAGAAAAAAAGGAGATTGTCAACCATTTAGCATAGTTAGCTTAGCTTCAGTACTACTGTTTTCCTCCTTTACTTTTGATATTTATGGATTACAACTGCAGAGTTGACACCAATCTAGCAGTTTGTGACATCCTGAAAAAAAATATAAGCCACAAAATGACATTATTGAAGAAACCGGCTGTTTGCTGAGTGTTCAAAAATATTAAATAAAGCTGAATGTGAAGAAAAATAGGTCTCTATTTGTAACCAGCTCATATATGTGAGTTAAATTTTCTGAAATGGTTCACTGAAAATAAAAAACTTTTGATAGTATAATTCCTTGAGATACACCTTGTAGTAAAATCCACCTTACATAAATATATTATGACACAGAAAAAATGAATAGCATAAAATCAATTTTTTACATTTTCAGATAATTTTGTTTTAGAAATGCAATATTTCACCTTTTTGAAAGACACAGCTAACACGGTTTTGTTATGTTTGAGGTATTTTTTAAGAGTTATTCCATCTTTGTGATATGAGCTCATTTCCTCTTATATGCTTGGAAGCACTACAACAATCTCTTAAAAAGGGTCTCATGTATTTTCTGGGTTATGCTGTGAACGGTATAGTTTGTAACAAAGAAGCAGCTTCTGCAAAAACCGCTGACAGAGTTTTCAGTGCACCTTTAACATTATGCTTTGAACATCTTGTCAATCCCACCACTCTGTCGGAGCAGAGAGGTTAACCTCGACTCCACAAAAAAGCTTCAGTGGCTTCGCTTTCCCGCAGCACACAGCGAAGACGCATCTTCTCTCCGTAAAATATTAAAGCAATACAGCTACTTGGACTTGGCTCTGCAAGGTTGATGAGTGGACGCTAATGAGTCCTCCCAAGGTTACCCACCGCTGTAAGCCACTGCTGATTATGTGTGTGCTCAGAACTATGGATAATGAAACTTGACAAGTGTCTTTTGACTGACATTGTGCGGTCAATTCACCCTCAGACAAATTACACGTCGCTGGTAAAGAGGAATTTGCATGCACATCATTCAGCGGGGTGATCATTACAAAAAAAAAAAAATAATTATTGGTTAGGCAGATACATCTTAATAACTCCTTTGTGGAGGTTCTGCAGCCAATATCAACATAATGACATTCAAAAACAACTAAAAAATGACATGCATGTTACACATTTGCAATGGAATTAACACTGGAATCAATGCATTACTGTGGCATGCATTTTCTATAGTGCGCTTTGCTGTGTATTTTATTTTAATGTGCATTTCAGTTCAGTTAGAAGTAAAGTGTGTGCATCTCATGTTTATCTATAAACATTGTCTGGAACTCCAGTGATCAGAGAAAAGATAATTAAAAAGTGCCATTAATATCCAAAAGTATACTGATGGTAATAAACTACTGTAATAAATATAACTGTCTTTTTATTTGTTACATTTGTTACTTAGTGCGTAGTATGAACATGTTATTCCTTTTGTCCCTATGTCAACAAAACATCTCCACCACTATAATTTCATATGAATGTCTGAAGCAGCATGCCCCAGTCTGCTGCCACTTAATTACCTTCCCGTCTGCCTGAAGACATCTGGCTGTGATCCAGAAAACCTCTCTGTTCAACAGTAAGGAGAAAACCATTGGAAAAAAATATGCAATTTTTGCTTTTGGAAAAATAAAATGGAGGAAAAATATGCGGTACATCATGCAATATTTGGTAATACTTTAAAATCAAGATTTGAGAAATCTAACTTTTGTAGCTGCAACAAATTACTTCCTCATGACACTTTCCAATACAAGCATGTTGAATTCATGTTCACTAATACGGAATCAAATTCAGTCAAAATTTAGTTTACATCCATTTTATTCCAGTACAATCCTAACAAGTTGCCAAGTTCAGATCTGAAGTCAAATTGATCATGCGCTTGGTGAAAAAAACAAAAAAACAACAACAAAAAAAATCTGTTTAGGGAATCCCATCTGAGCATATGAAGTCATCAACTGTGCAACAATCTCTCATCGAGAGCAAGCATGTGGTAACAATGGAGAGGAATTGAACAATTTTAACAGGGCAAAGCCTACAGGGGAGTTAGGCTAGAACTTTAGAGAATACAGCATCAACATCTTCCTTTTGAAAAAAGAAAAAATGACCAGTCAATGGCAGAAACTGATCCTTAAAAACACATCTTAATGCAGAAGCACTGGGCCAATAACACTTTGTATGAAAAAACAAAAGAGAGTACCAAGTGGTTAAGGCACTAACAGCTTGGTTTTAAAAATGATTAAAAATTACATCTAGATGATATCTACTCTCTGCAGGTAGAGAAACAAGGAAACAAAGAAAGTCAATGGCAGCAATTGCTCCATAAATGGATGCAGTCAAATACAAAGTCTACATGGTGGCAATAGCTACATAAACGGCTTGAGACTGGACTTTTAAAGTTCTGTTCTCAGCCAATCCCCACTCAATCTGACAGAACTGGAACAATTTTATGAGGAAAAATGGGGTGAAACTGCAGCATCCAGATATGCAGCCTCAATGAGATCTGTTCACACAGACTCAGTGCTGTGATTGCAGCCAAAGGCGCATCTACTAAATACTGACTAGAAGAGGGCAAACCTTTATGCAGTCACTTGTTTAATGTTAAATATTTGTATTAAATTGTCACTATTTTTGAAGAAATCAGTTTTCACATTGATATTAATTTTTTTAAATTAACTTTTGTCAAAAAGTCAAATTTTGCTGACGTGGACTGATTTGTTAAAGCAATAAAAGGTTAGAATACCCATGAGTGTGAATATTTTTGAGAACATTTTTAGTCACTATTAGAGCATTGACCTAAGTGTTTTTCTTTGGCAGAAACAGAGAGGGTACAAAGTCATCTGTAATAATTGCTCCATAATTCGCTTCATTTAGGAAAAGAAACACATCTAAACACGCCAGGAGTTCTTTCTATGGGAATAAACTAAAACAAAGAGTACATAAAGTTAATGGCACCAATAACTATGTGAACAACTTTGTCCTTAAGGAGACCGACTAAGCAAAAAACCAGAGGAAATACTTTCAGTGGAAATAAAACCAAAGCAAGAACACAAGATAAAAATAGAAAACGGATTATTTTAAGGACTCAAAATGAGCATTAAGTTATGATTCACAGTGTCTGAACTATATTTTTATTCTGACTGTAAGGTTAACGGCAATACATTTACATGGATGCTGTGGTTCGAGCTGTGAGCACTGCACTAGGAAACAAGAGACTTTGTTATGTTTGGAGAATTGTAATAAAGAGTCCTTAAGCAAACTTTTAGAAGTAATTTAAAGTGCTAATGCATGTAAACCATTATTGGTAATTTAAAAACAGATGAAACTGAGTTATTCACAGCTGCCTCTGCGTTTGTTTCATGCGTCAACTGCTGCTGTCTAACATGGTTAGTGTTTAAGGGCCATGCTCTCTTGACACACTGTAATTATGCAGGAGAAAGTCAGGCAACCGTGCCAGCCTTCGCCACCCTTCCTCTGTGCACCGCAGTTGAATCAACTTCCCACTGAGCAGCATAGCTGCTGAAGCCACAAAGCTTTGCCAAAGGACACATCAGTGGTGGCGCTGAAAGAGGGGCAAAAGCTGCTCTTTGATTTATTTTTTTACCTCTCAGATTCATCTGATCAATTTCCATGCCTCAGTCTGCATTTGCATTAAGCAATACAAAGATGTCAGTTTCTGTTGCTTCAAACGCTAAGTACACTTTTAAGGTAACAGTTTTCCTGTGTCAGTCCGTGGTGACAACTTTATTTGTAAGTCAGCTTCAAACACCACATGCCAACATGGGATTGGAGCAAGAAAGCTATTAAAACCACAAAGAAAACTGAAGTGCAGCACTCACTAATGCATGAAGAACGATGATAGAATGTGATGCCTAAAGTGTAACTAACCCACAAATCAACTTTCTTTTGCAGATGAAATATCTAAATAGACTCCTCTGGTTCTACCTTTTTGTTTCTGTTAAAATTTTGACATTTCTGTGTAAATTTGTTTAAATACTCTGCAGCGCTTCCCTCCTTAGGATGACCATTGGCTGCTGCAGTTAAACGTTCTTATTGGTTAATGGTACAGCTTTGTTAGCATCTCTCAGCTCTGGTTTACCATCTCACTGAGAAACGACCCTGGTGACGAGTCAGGAGTTGAAATTGCGAACATGCCGAGTATTGATCCATGTCAATGGATTTGCTTTCACGTGGTTAGTTAGACTTTTATGTTCAAAAAAGTGAACGTGAAAGATTTTTTGAAGTTTTACATTCAAAAATCAAGTCATTGTTGTTTTTGTGACACGTTCCTGTCTGGGGTTTAATGAAATTGGTTTGCATTTTAAAATGACTTTTATTAAGTTGAAGCAACTAAATATATCTTTCTCCCATTTGATCTCATGGTCCTTTAGAAGAAGAGTACAGATATTTTATGCGCCACTGAAATAGGAAACAAAGTGCAGGTCCTGTTTCATAATAATGCTTTTTCAGACAGAAGTTGAAAAAACTTTTAGAACAGCGACTTCTAGCATTCAGAATTTGGGGGCCCATTGTGATATCACAACTGGATTGGCCTTGAATTTTTTTTAATCGATTCTCGTTGCCATAATTGATAAAAGAAAATTTATTGACCATACTTGTTATGTTTGTGTTTGTGTATGTTTGTACATTTCAGCACCAGCCAAACTTTGGGTGGAAGCTGGGAAGTTTGAGACTCTGTCCATATTTATTACAATATTGCCTTGCACCAAGATTCTTTGTGGAGCTTGCATTTTCTCTGAGTGCATCTGTGTTTTTTCCCCTTTCTTTCTGCTTACTTGGGCTTCTTCCCATCATCCCAAAACTTGCATGTCAGGTTAACGGGCCACTCTGAACTGTCTGAAAGTGTGAGTGTGTGTGTTGGTGGTTGCTTGTCCAGTGTGTTTCTGTGTTGGCCTCTGACCCACTGACTGAAGGAAATGAGTGTTTGTAACATATGGCCACTAATAATCTTGGCACACCAAAACATAAACCATGATCTTTTTTTTTTTAAATCATCTAATATTCTGCAACATATCTACCAACTCATTAGTCATAAATTCTTGTTTTCAAACATCTATTAATGATTTCATATGTGCATAACCTGCTGAGTCCCTGGAAGTTTGGAGTCAGGGGAAGATGGTCAAAGAAGGCAAACAAGTTACGTAAATAAATGTCTTATAGATTTGTGCATAAAAAGTGAAACATTAAAACAATTAGAGTGGTGGATGTGTCTTTTGTGGGTTTCAGAAAATGTAAAACTTAACCTCCTGGTGATGTCTGCTTGCAAAATGTGAAATAATATAGAAAATGCATAGATAATATAAAAAATAAGATTGCATACTATTTATTCCATTGATCAAAGAGAATGCCTACAATTATAAGCTAAATTCTCCATGAATAAGCATTATTTTTATTCTTTGCCACATAGATCCATTTGCCATAAACAATACTCAAAAGTTGCTCCGGGTTTGCCAGTTGCAGAGCTAATCTCCCATTTCACCACCTCCCAGTGGTGACCTGACAACATGTGACCGTGAAACGACGCTGCTGAACTCAACACTCATTGGACAGGGCAACATTTTTCCAACCTTTCAGGTTTTAGTAAGTCTGAGGGCATTGTTTCCTAACTGACAGGAGCGGCACCCAGAGTGATCTTCTGTTGCCCATCTGCTTCAGGTTCAACATGTTGTGCATTCAGAGGCAGCTAGAGGGGGTATTCTACATAGCTTGACTTTAACAAGTGATTAACAGCTGCTCACTGAATAGTTCCTCTTTTTCAGACCATTCTCCTTAGGTGGCTTTCCTGTTAAAGGTGGAGTTTGATTTTGCTACATGCTCAGTATGAAGGACAGCAGCAGGACTGTCCACTGTCGCTACGTGCGTAGAAGAGACAATACTGCGAGTCAGTGACCTGATGCATTCTGCTGGGTTCCCTTAGATTGAAGAAATTTGAAATCAATTTGAATAATGAACTGATTTTACTACATTTTTTGACTATCTGGATCAATATGAATGTATGTATTATTGGATTGAATTGATTTTTTTCGTAAAGTGCCTTGAGATAACACATGCTATGATTTGGCATTGGCTAAATAAACTGAATTGAATTAGCTGTGCATGAAAGTTTCAGTAGATTAGAGGTTTGATCTCTATGGAGCCTGTCTGTCACATTCAGTCTGAATTTCAAACAAGAGATCTGGACTCTTCATATCTTGGTGCTTAAAGTCACTGAATCACTTATATTGACTTACAATTTGGGTTGACAAGGAACCAAACTGGCTTGTTTATATTGGAAAAATTTTCCCAGTGAATATATGGCACTGTTGCCTTGCAGCAAGAAATTCCTGTTTTTTTTTCTGCATGGAGATGCAGACTCCATGCAGTTATGTCAACTGGTCTCTCTAAATTGCACATAGGTTTAGTGCGGGAGTGCATGTGATGGGCCGGTTCACCATCTAACGACTGCTGAAGGTAGACACCAGAATGATGGATGGTCCCATGCATGTAAACTCCATGCATGTGACCAAGGATTCAAACCCAGAATTTTGTAATTATATGCATCAATTATATGCATGTGAGTTACATGCATATAATTGATGAGGCTATGGATGTATAATGATTTTAAAAAATATTTAACTGCTTGAACTTATTCAATTCTGAAAGTAGTGACACAATCACAATGATATTCTAAGAATTGAATAATATTTTTATGTCATAATCCTGTAGAGTATATCATTATTATTATTATTGTTGTTAAGATTGTTTTATATATATCTTTTAAGACTTTTGGAACTTTTTTGTGAACCTCTCTCTCTCTCTGTGATGCTGCTGTTATACCTGAATTTCCCCTGTATGGGACAGTAAAGGTTATTTCTATGCAATAATTTAATAATATATAAACTGAATTATATAAATAAATTTGTGTAAAATATAACAGATTAAAAAGCTAAAAAAAGGACAAATACTGCAAAGAACAATTTTGCTCTACACAGCAGCACCTGCATCGCTCCTGTAGGAACCAGCGCTGAGGGCTACAGTATTGTTGAGCTAATATTACAGTGTCATAGGGAAGCCCCTTTTTATAAGAGGCATGAATCACATGGCTCAGGTCTGCTGCTGCATCATCATCCTCATCATCCTCCCTGATACTCATCCACAGTGGAAGCAGGACGCTCGCGGGCAGCAAGGTGCTCATCTGACGTGCCGACGTCACCGGGTCTTTGACAGCACTTCCTGGAGTGGTGTTTGTTGTGGGAAGCGGCCCCGGTGCTGCTGAGCCGAACTGGGGAATTAGGCCACATACAAGGCAGGAACAGACGCGACACGCCGTTGCTTCGCTCAAACATGCGGACGCCTTTGACCGCCACCAGATAATAAGGACAGAGGAGAGAAGAGCAAAAGGGGGGGACGCTGGAGAGTCTGAAGGACGAGGTGGAAGAGGGAAAAACATATCCTCAGAGCTGCACAGCAGAGCCGCCGACAGCACGGAGCTGTCGCGATGTTGTAACTAAACCATGGACAGCAGGATAAAGTAAGACCCCGGAGTTTCTTTTTCTCATTTCCTCTCCGTGTTCTCCCCTCTTGCCACCATTCAAACTGTCAAGCTAACGGCTAATGTGGCGGCGGTTGGAGGCACGTCGCGTTGACTCGGGGCTGCGGGAGAAATGCGGAGGAATGTTCGGCGCAATCCCGAGCCCGTCTCCAGCCGCGGACTTAACGGTCGAGCCAGCTGGCCCAGACAGCATGTGGGTTCAGTCTGTGGCCGTCTGCTAGCTGCCCACCGGTTAGCGGCTGTTGACAGCCAGAGCAGCGGGCGGACTCGGATAGCAAACACGGGCAAAGTCCAGAGAGCCGTGAAATGAGACAACTTCTCGTTTTAATGGTTCAAAAAGAACGTCGAAAAGTCCACTTGTTTGGCTAATTTAATTTAAAAATTACATGTTTTAAATTAAATTAAAAAAAATTAATTTCACACAGTCATATATTTTACGTAGCCTATTTATGTTAAAAAATAAAATGTTCCTCTATATTTTCATTTTCATCCCAAGAATGTCTTCGCTTTGAATGTATTCATAAAACTATCCATGAATAAACTGCTTAAAAATAAATATTGAAAATGACATTGATGTAATTTGGAAGTTTGCAAATAAAAATGATAATATTTAAGCACAAAGTTGTTATCTTAAAGTCCTATTTCTGAGACTCTTTAGAGTCTTACAGGGCCATGTAATAAACTATGGCGGCCGGATTTGTCCCCCCAGCCTTGAGTTTGACACATATGCTATTTACTCTTCATAATATGCACTTAACAGTAAGACATGGCTTCTTTTGCATGAATTACTGCTTCAGTGCAGCGCTGCATGGAAATGATCAGCCTGTTGTGCTGCTGGGGCAGACATTTGCAGCTCCAGAGTCACATTGGGCTCTTAAAACCCAAATAAGACATATTTTTAGTTTTAAAAGCAATAAGGATGGGTGGCTTAACACATTCTTCATTCAAACTGTGTTTTTATATTGTTTTGTCCTTTTCTTTTTACTTATTTATTAAAAAGGACTTTACTTTATTCATTGGATATTTTTTCCTTTGACAAAAATAGGTGATTAATTTTGGTTTGAATGAAAACAGAAATAAATATATAATTTTAGTTTTTGTGGCATTAGTGGCCTTTATTTGTTAGTAGCTGAACAGGAAGAAGGGGAGCGAGAGAACAGGAAGACATGCCATAAACGGCCTGGAGGCGGGAATCGAACCGGTACTCCTGCTCGACCTCTGAGCTATTTTCACCCAATAGAATAAGGTGTTAAATATTTTCTTAACATCCAAAGTAACATCTAATTTATATTTTAAAGCTATAGGTAAATTAAAAGATTGCTGGCCCATGACTCTCTCAAAGCGGGGCGATACCATTGTCATCAAACCAGGTGTTGGTACGTAGCCCAGCTACCAACACCTGGCCTGCGTTTGCTGGATCTCGAAACAGTGACTCCAGCCGTAGTCTTGTTTATGCAAATTTCCCACCAGTTTTTCCCTTCCACTAAACTTTCTATAATACTGTTGGATATACCAATATATGAAAGCAATGGCCTTTTAATTCATGTCTGCTAGACAACTGTGAAGTCACTTTTTGAATTGAAATAATTGAAAATTAACTTCTAATTTATTGAGCTGTGCTTGTAGGACTGAACTGCTGCCAGTATTGATATTCTGGTAAAGTAGGACAAATCAAGCCTTTTTCCCCCCCTCTAAATAGAAGTACACAGGCAGCCTAATGCATTCCAGCATCACCACAGTTGTGTTTTTTTAATAATGAATGCAAAGTTAAAATGAATTTATGTTGTTTTCCTTCTAATGAACTGTAATTCTTTGCAGGGAGAACCCAGAAAGAACATTTGATCTGGTAGTACAAGTGGCGTGCCCATCGTCTGAAAATGAGGGTAGGTGATGTCAATATTTCCATTCATAATATTTGGATTGTGTGTCGTCTCCTTGGTGTGTGCATGTGCTGAAAGTTTATGAAGCTTTTCATCCATAGAGCAAGAGCTCAAATATGTACACTTTTAATTATTTGAAAGTTTAATTACCACAAGCCTTCCATTAATATTATAACCTTTGAATAAAAACAACACAGTTTTGGTTCTCACATAAAAATATCTATTCTAATCATTTATCATTTTAAAGATGCTATTATGGGATGTTAAAAATTTTTTACAGTTTGATTGTCATTCATGTAAACAAAATTTTGAGCAATTACTTGAGCTAATATAGCAGATATTAGCTCAAAATTAGCATTGATTCTGTCAGTGCTAAGTATGTTAGCACAACCACAATGGCCATGGTTTATAGTTATTGTGTTTTTTCTTTTTGTTGTGTAAATAGGCTGCTAAGGAGCACACAAAATTTGTGTGCAATTTCTGAAAAGCAAATGTTTGCTGTAAATTTATTATGTTTTTGACAAAACACATCTCCTGTCTGATGCTGTTTCTTCCAGGCTTGAATAATTATTTTCACTTTTCCTTAAGATTTGAAAGTGAATTGATTGTTTACCAACAGTAATGCCATAAGCATCTTCATGTGTATCCACAAGGGTTTTTTTTTCTTCTCTGTTTCCAAAATATATTATTATCCCCCAGCCTTTAATTATGATAATTGTTCAGCTTTCCAGTCAGAGTGCCATGTAATTTCAGTGAGCATTTGCTGAATGCACTTGCACATTATCTTAAAGCAAGACACCAAGTGTCACCGAAGTTCAGTGCATGACTGAGTGGGTCTTGCACAATGAGAGTAGTCATTATATCTCTACTGTTGTTATGCTTGTGTTCACCCCGCCAGGATCTAGAGGACAAGAAAAGGTCAGGATTGAGTTCAAACGAAAACCTCAAATGTCAATAAGTTAGCTTTAACATCTTGCTCTGAGACTGATCAAGTAGATTTATAGTTTATTTATTTAACAAATGTCTTGAGTTGAAGTTGAAGTTTTATTTTTGTAACTGTTACACCACAAAAATGCTTTAGAAATCACATTATTGGGTCGGAAAGCTGCTTTACTGTTCTGCTGTTTGCATTAATAAAATATTCCATCGCTGGTGCCCAGAGCTTTTCTGGGAAACGACCGTGGCTTATAAGGAACAACGCTGTGTTCTACCTTTTCATGGATATGGAAATTAAAATATATATTTCACATCAATATCCACAATCCCTCATCAGTTGAATATTATGTAAAAACATTTTTGTTGCACATTACACCCACTGTCTTCTTTTGCCCGCTCAGTGGACTGGATTTAAAGAGGTGTTATTGGATGGCTCACTTGGGCAGCTGCTGGCCTGACTAGGGAAGGCTGAAAGTTGTCCTTGGATGTATTTCTCATATTGGATTTTAAACCAAAGTCATAAACCGCCGGATTGCGCAGTAATAACTGACTTCCTTCTTGTATGATCCGGGGTCAGGCTCATATCCGGACTCCCTGTTCCCCAGAGCAGACGCTGCAGAGAGCAAGGCTTGCACTCTTCAGGGAAAATATATTCTGCTCAGTTATTTGCCCAAAGTGTCTGTTCTGCTCAGAGTTCTGATTGGATCTAAAACTTATCATTTGAGGAAGCTGTTGGTGAGCCAACTCTCAGGAGGGGCTCATGGTTGCGGTGGACAGCGTTTGACAAGAAGCAGTTTCATTTACTCCAATGAGGAATGAATCACTTCTCCAAAAAATTGGATCAGTTTCAGTTTCTTTGACTTAACCTCAACTAGTTTTTATGAAGTGGAATACTTCTTGGGTGTTTAAACGATTCCCAAATTTATTTTAACATTTTAATGACCAAAATGTAAAATATAAATGTGTTATTTTTCTGCAGCCTTACTTGCATTTTTTTGTCTCAATGCTACTGTGAGCTTGTATTGAGAATGAAGTGGGTTAATGTTATGAGTCATAATCAACAGACCCTGGACACGCCGTGAAACCTCCACAAAGTCACACACACCACACACTTGCACCGTCTTCTCCTACAGTCAAACATGATCTTTTTCTTTTTTTATTTGCCAAAAAGTGCCACTTCATATTCACACATTATCTTCCCACTGCCTTAGAGAAGCAAACAAACAGTAGGGTGACCACGACGGGCTATAATTAAATTGTCATAGCAACGTGATGTAGAAGATTGGAGCATTTGGCATTTGGAGAAGTGGTGGAAGCTTGCTTGTGATTTTTCACATCTCTTCCCCACAGTTCAGGGAACTTGAGCTTTATTTTCGATAGATTTTGGGCTGTGTTTTCAGTGCTGTGCGTTTCCCTGTCAGTAATCTAGTTTACTTTGTAGAAAGTGACTGAAGAGGTGGAGGAGAAGTGCTTGCTGTGTGCGTTATCTTGCTGATGCCGCACCAGGGTTTTGCCACGCTCACCACATCCGGGTCCTGCAAGTTTGAAACTAGATCCTTGTGCAGTACCTTGATTCAATGCCTCTACTATGTAAATGTTAGTGCCAGACAATTGTGTAGCTCATAGTTAACTTGCAAAGTTCATAAAAGCTGTGCAAAAGTCAGGTGAAAATAGCTAACCCCATATGAAGGGTCACTACGTCTGTAACTAAATTTTTTCTGCTATGTGGGTTTCGCACCTTTTCTAGCCACAATGCTGAAGACACCCACATATCTGCAGACAGGCCTGCAACGAGCCTGCATTTCAATAAGCTGTTCCATCTTGGCCTTGTTAAACAGACTACTCTCTAAATAGATTGTGCTCTATATAGTTACCATTTCACTTGGCAATGTCTTCATTTTCATGTGAAATGGTGCAAATAAAGTTTTCACTGCTGTGGGCTGGATATATGAAAATTACAGACAAGCCTCTGCATCCTCTTCTTAAGACTGTCTTTAGTCAGAAGCCTCTTCAGAACTACTATAATAATGACTGCTACAGGAAATTCTTCCTGCTCAAAGCCATCAGTATTTACAACTCTCTGATGAACATTTTTTGAGTTAAAAAAAACTATAATTTCTCTCTGGGATTAATAAAGCACTTTAAACTGTAAATGAATCCTCCCACCTGAGCTCTGGGTCTCTGCAGCTCCTCTGGAGTTAGCATGTGCCTCATTACAGCTGTAGTTATGTGGAAATTAAGTCACACACAGGTGAACTCCTCTATTTATCTGACTTTTATGACTTCTGAGTATTCTTTTGGAGTTTTTGAAGACATTTCCCAGTAAAGGCGACTGAATAAGTTTTAGTGAAATAGAAAATTAGGAACCTTCTATCACTTTTTTCCACAATTTTATATGACTTTCTTTCTCTCAAACAATCCCTTTAAATTACATTGAAGTTTATGCTTGCAGTGAGGTGTACAAATATGATAAAGGGCACATTATGCCACTTCAACGACCAGTCCTTTTTTTTTTTTCAAGTGACTTCAGTTTGCATAATATTTGTTGCTGATGCATGTCCTAACATCTGGCTAAATACTATCAGCTTGTAAGAAGAAAATTGTTAATTTGTTATTAGGGAGCCAAAAGCACCTCATAATTTGACTCTGCCTGTGGTCTGAAATGTTGCGTTGGATCAACTCCCAGTCATTATTCCCCATTGGTAGCTTTTTCCTTTTTTTTCTTTGGCAGGCAAAGTGCAGCATCAGCAATGTAGGTAATCCACCAATTTCAAGTTTAGATTGTAAAATTTGCAGTGAATGATAAAATACAATTTCAAACTCTTCATCGATTGAATTGGGGCTGAGTCAATTAATCAGACTAATCGTGATTAATCTATTAGTGAAATAATTGTCAGCTAATTAGTGATCAGTTAATTATTATCTGGAGTATGTAGACTAAAAACGGCTTTTTCTTCTGGAGTGGACAGCTCAGAGCAGTAATTAAATGTGCAAAAATGTTTTCATTTATCTGTTAAGATGAAAAGAATAAATATGTTCTACTCAGAAATCTTCATAATTTTAGCTTCACTTGATTCAAATTCTGTAAAAAAAAACATAGTAAGCACCTTTTACTATCTTATTATTAATCAGTTAATTCAAGAAATAGTCAACATATTATATATAAGCTATAATAATGCTAAGTCAAGCGAAATTCTTATTTTGCTGCATTTTAGGCAATAAAATGTTTCCTTTTTTTCTTTTAAAAAGTGGTATTATCAAAAATCAGCAGAATTTTTTTTCTCCCTGTAAAACATCAGAATAATCAATGGAATAATCGATTACTAAAATAATCGTTATTTGTAGCCCTACTTGGAATTCTCCATATGTTATTTTCTAAAAAGTACTAGTGCGTTTTTTTAATACAGTGCATCAGCATTCTGAAACGGTGTTGGTGGAAGGAAACGAGTGAGAATTTAAAGCTTGCCACTGCAGTGGTGGCGATGTTCCTACCTGGACTCGGCCCCACACTTCTAGCCACAGATCTGTGGCTAGATGACAGACACTGTCCCTTTTCCCCCCATGCAGGTCCATAGAGACCTGGCCTCCCTGTTCAGCACCCCGCTCAGTTCTGCTCAGCTCTGTTGGCACGCTGCTCTGTGGATGCTCAGGCTGTGAGCAGAGTGTTGCCTGAGAGCGTGACTGGCATGCTAGCTACTAGCAGCCCTGGCTACATTAAGCCATATTGATGTGCTTCCAAGATGCTGCCAAAGCTAGCAGATGACGCTAATGCTGCCAAAGCAGTAGGTGGGGACAGATGCTACCTGTCCTCGCCTGCTCCCTACAGCCAGATTGTTCCCACTAACAAACCAATAAACTTAATAGACCAACATATCAGTTTTACAGCAACATTTATGCTGCAATTAGGGAAGCGATTTATTATTAACATAAAACTCAGTGATGGCAGGCAGGTTAGCACTGGGGTCTCCCTGGATGGACAGAGGTTTAGGTTTCTCTTCTTGCCCCCCCTTTTTTTTTTTTTTTTTTTGTTCTTTTAGCTTTTGGTACCATAAACTTTGCCCTTACTAGCTAAGCTAATTTGCTTTCCTAGAAGAGTTCATGTCAGATATCCTAAACTCTCTACATGTGAGCATCTTTATTTACATGAGAAGTATTGCTTCCTATTTTACTTCATGAAGCAGAAGGGTAACATTTAAAATGTAGGAACATGAGAACAGTAAATCACACTGGCCGTTTTATGAGGTACAAATGACTTAGTACTGGGTTGGACCCCGTTTTGCCTTCAGAGCTGACCTGATACTGAGTGACATTGATTCAACAAGATGTCTGAAACCTTTCTTAAAGGTTTTAACCCATGCTAACATGATAGCATATTACAGTTCCTGCAAAGCTGTCCCCTACAAATCCCTGATGAGAAGTCATTTTTCTTCCACAGCATAAAGGACCTCAATTATTATTGAAGTATTGGACTACTCATTGTCTTCTTCAAAGAAACTAGTTTGAGATAATATGAGCTTAGTGACATGCGGCTTCATTCTGCTAGGAGAAGCCAACAGAAGAAAGGTACACTGTGGCATTAGGCAGGTACACTCAGAGCTGTTGGTAATAGGATGCCAGGAAGATATCTCCCTCACATTAAATCACTGATACCAGCTGTTGATACAAGGTAGAATGAATCCATACTTACATGTTTGCTCATGGACATTTCTGAAATTGAGTCTCCTTGCATCAGGTAAAGGTTTTCCAATCTTTTATTACCTCATTTCAGTGAGCGTCTTTGGAGAGTTTATTGTTCTTAGCTGAGAGAAGCAGCACCAGGTGTGGTTTTCTGATGGTACAGTCCATCTGGTTGTAGATGGTTGTAACAAATCCCCAGGTATGCAGAATCCCAGCAGCTCTGCAGTTTCTGAAATTCTAACAATCGGAGCACATTAAAAGTCTCTTGAATCCTTTTTGTTCTCCAATCTGATGATCAGTTTCAAGTCATTTTCAGCATAATTAGATGGCTAAATTCATTGTTGCCATGTGATTGTCTTAGTTGTAATTTGTATTAAGAAGAAGTTGAACAGGTGTATTAAATAAAGTGGGCAGTGACAAAATATTTCTTTTTGAAGTTGGAGCTGTATAATTATAAAAAGACCACTTTTGTCTGTATATTTTACTATCAAACTGCTGTGTCTCAGGTTCAGCTTCCTCAAGCAGCACTGTCATGTCGTTTTACTCTTTCGTTCACCCTTCTTATTTAGCAAAGTTTTTTTCCCTTATTAAGTAAAACTTCTATGTAGTACGTGTTTTAAAAAGTGTTTTAAAACATGATGACATTTTGCGAAATGTCACAATTCTGTGACCCAACCATTGTTGGATCTAAAGTCTGATTTTCCTGCCAGTTTCGTGTTGAGTTCATGGTGGGCTCACACCAAGTCTGGAGGCCCTTTGGAGAACTTGTCGATGCCATGGCAGCAAGAAGGGTGTTGATTGGTCATTAGACTCCTGAGACAGCCCCCGCTCCTCACACGTTGTTCATCTCTAAACTCCTCTGCCTCTCTCTTCTGTCTCAGCCAGACAGAATTTGTGAGTCTTCAGTGTTAAACACAAGGCCTGATATCATCTACTGTTATTTTTAATCAGTTTCCTTTGAACAGAATTGAGGAAGTGTCTTCACTTTCCTGCTTTGGCGTGGTAATGAGTAGACTTTCAGAAAACCCCCTAACGAGAGCAGGGCTGCAGTCAGTCAATGAAGTAGTCTAAAGTTTTAGTTTGAGAAATTTTTTAGTCTTCTGTTGAAGTCAGATATTTTTGCCTAAAGGCTTTTGAGTTGTGGATCTTGCTTTTGTGAATTTCTTGAAACGGCATAAACATGATGTACTGTGCAAACGTAATAATTTTTTAAGATTCTACCTTTGCCAAAGAACTCTTAATGAGTAAGAAATGACTTCCTGTTTACTGAGGTGTAAAATGTGTTAATACGTCAGCCTGTTGCTTTTAGCAACTATTTAAATTGGGAAATACAAGAGAACATGCTATTTTAGTGAAAGAAACGTCTGTTATTCTTTATAACTCAGAAAATTGCTGCAGCAGGGGTGGAAAAGTCCTTCCTGCAACTTTTACTTTTGTCACTTCTTCAATTCATCACCAGGCCTCTGAAGAGCTGAAAGGGAAGAAATGCATGTAAAGTTTACAAGTTAGTTGATCTAGTTGAGTGGACTTAGCCTCCACTGGACGACAGGAAAACAACTTCTCATCTAAACTTTCTATATCTACACTTGTTTAGAATTAAACCTACTTGAGCAAGAGTCAAGGATAGACAAGGACCAGGAAGTCAAAGAATCTCCATAACAATCAGCACATGCTTTGCTAAGTCACTGTTTTGGAGTCAAAACAGGAAAA
This sequence comes from Poeciliopsis prolifica, assembly GCF_027474105.1. Classification (NCBI taxonomy): domain Eukaryota; kingdom Metazoa; phylum Chordata; class Actinopteri; order Cyprinodontiformes; family Poeciliidae; genus Poeciliopsis; species Poeciliopsis prolifica. Next base: position 6,387,617 of record NW_026562377.1, read on the forward strand.
AGCTTGTATTGTTCTGCGTCACAAACAAATGTAAGCTTTGCTAAACGATACTGACACTTTACCTATAACCATGTGCTTTAGTCAGAAGTGACCAACTTTAAGCTTTCCAACATCTAACAGTCCAGCTGTATGCAGCCAAAAAGAAAAGATAAAAATGTGGAAAAACACCTCATGCTGACTATAAGTAGGGCAGAAGATCTGTGATGCTGTGGGTCTCTTTGTCTTCCAAAGACTCTGGGAACCTTATCATGATCCACATGATCAGCAGCTGTGTTTCCATTCGCCTTATAATTTTACAAATTGGAATTATGAAAATAGATTTGCGTAATGGAAACAAACAGATTCAGAAAAAAGTAATGTTTTTCACTAAAAAGGCGTTTGCGTTAGGATGAGGTGGTTTTTCGGCTGTATTGAAATGAGTGTATTCAGCAGTGGAGAGACTTTTTTTGCAACATACAAGTTATATGATCAACAACCGGCTGTTACTACTGGCAGAAGAGAGAAAGAAGGCAACAGGAGGATGATAGGGTGGCATGTTTTTTAATGACTTGTTGCGTGAACACGCTTATTCATGTGTGATTTTTTATTTTTATTTTTTCAATGAAACACTGTTAATTGCAGAACTAGCGCAAAGTTTTGCACACACTTGTATGGAAATGCAGTTATTGACTGGAACTATCTGCTTTTTGGAAGTATTCTGATGCCTTCTGGTGGAAAACTGATCTTGGTATATAAATTTGAAGGCTTTTTGAAATATTTTTATGATTTTATACTGAAGACTAACTTCAGTAAGAGCTCTTGATTGGAGTCCTCACTCCCTTATTCACTCCTGCTTGCCATAACATAGAAACATTACAATGAATTTCTCATATTTGCAGGTGTAATTTCTCTGAGAACAATCATTCATATATTGCTCTCATATTGGTATTAAAACTGACTGATTCAAACTAACCATCTGTTCTGAAACTACTGGTGTCTTTTTCATGTTGCATCAGCCACCTCTCTTCCTTCTTCTTCGTGATCACACTGTTGGTTAAAGAGTGACAAGTTGCAAACCTTCTGTCTCACCTTCTGATGACTTGTAATGACAGAGAAAGAGACTTTTGATGGCAAGAGTGTAGAGAGGAAGGAAATCATTCACTCTTGTGTGACTTCTCTAAACTTTGCAGACTTATAGTATTTACAATATAAACACGGTGCCAAGTGTTGGACAGAGAATGAAGATGGGAGGCTAAAAAAAGAGGCAAAAACTCTGCTGGTGGTAACATATCAACTCAGAACCAAGACGCAGAGGTTTGTTGGTAGAGCCTTCTCGCTCGCCGATGCAGCACTGAAACTCCAGGGGAACTGTATGTTTCGGCTGTGTGTGGATACAGGTAGATTCTGCGTTGTTTGTAGGGGTGTATGTGTGACTGCATCTTTAAGATTGAGACTCAGAAGCTGGGAGAACTGCAGGAGGCTCATCTGAATTCACTAATGCTGCCAGACTGAAGGGGGGAGAGGAAGGTTAGGGAGGGAGGGGGATCATGGAAAGACTTCTAGGCACTGACACCAGCAGGCTATTTTTAGACTTCCCCTTTTCATGGCGAAAAAGTGGGGAAAAGTAGGAACCCGATCAATAATTTAAAATGAAAAGATTTTGATGAATGCAGAAGAGTTTCATCACATTATCCCACTTGCAGTCTTGCAACAGTCTTCTTGGTGGCTTGTCTTTTTTTTTTGTTTTGTTTGTGCGTTTTCTCCATGTACTGTGCAATTTTATGGGCTGGCAGCTGGATTTATTTTCCTGTGATCACTGTTGAATTTTATTTCTAAAAATCTGTGGCAGTTTTATGTGCTTTTGTGATGGACGTTTTTATGAGGCCACAAAAATGTCCATCTGCACAACGCTTCAAGAACAAAAAAAAAGTTGTTGTTGTCCTTCATTCATATGAGTCCTGTCAAAATGTGACAGATGATTTAGTATATGCCGTATGCTTTGCACAGCAGATGGTGCAAATGTGTACTGTTGTACTCCAACAACTGTGTAAAACCTGATTTTCTGAGTCAAAGCACAATAATTGGCAGGTACTTATGTGTGTAATACCAGTGTGGCCTAGTTTAGCCCACAAACGAACAGGATTAGCTCAGCCTTTGGTTTAATATAGCTTTGGTGATGATAATCTGTGCTAGTCTGTTAAATTGGATTTGAGGGGAAAAAAAATTAAGATGTTGACTTTTATGATATGTCATGATAGGATTTCATTCTTTTTTTCCCCATGTCTCAAATTGAGATTCAATGTTTAATAAAAAAGCACACCAAAAAAAGGAAGCACTAAGTTGGTGAGAATTCAGCTGACAGTTGCAGAAAAGTGATCATGTTTCGTTTTGGATTAGTGAACTCAGGTATCATTGCAATACACAATATCCACCCAAGATGAAAGCGGTTTATTGTAAAGCCTGGACCTCAAATTTTAAGTTAGGATTTGTCCAGTGAGGAGGAGGAAGTCAGGAGAAGATTGATATAGAGACATTATCTTCGATACATAGCAAACTGGCACCATACTTGGAGATTGAGGTGTTCTGTGGTGATTCTGGGCTTAGTTAATTTACACTTAAGTAGCACATCACCACTTGAGACAAAATTAAAGTTTAAAATGCAGAAATGAATTTTTCTCTGTTGAATGAACTTCGTTTTTTTTTTTTTTTTTTTTACAGAACACAGTTTTCACCCTAAAACATTTTGTGTTCTGTTTATAATAAATACTGTACAACTCAGACAGAGCTTTAAGCAAATTTTATATTGCAATAGTCACAATATTGGTCATAACTTAAACAAGGAATAATGCATCAAATGTTTTTCTTATCAGAACAATCTTAGTTGTTTTTTTTAGAACTGTAGCTTAGGAACTATCTATTTCCTAAGCTCTGAGCTGTGATGACTTCATGGAAGAAGAGATAAATGGTTCTATTCAAATCATTTTGAGCATCCTCCCAAACATGCTAACAAGATGATCAGTCAGAGGTAGTCAGTCTGAGGTAGCAACAACTTTTAGCCTGGTTTGATCTAGTCAAATTTACTTGTATAGCTCATTTTAAATTTATTTGAGATTTCAGAGTAATTGAACATATTAGCATAATCTAAAAGTCCTACTTGTTCGAACTCATCCCAGATTTTTAAAGTTGGTTTTTCATTGGCTAGTATTATAACTAGGACTGATCTTGAATGTATGAAATTCAATGTATTTTTTGGGTTGAATTGAAATAATGTAACTCTGTGTTTACGGTTGATGTATTTACTTTGTAAAGGTCCTTCAGATGACTGTTGTGGTGAATTGGTGCTGTACACATAAATTAGTCTAACTGAATTTGATTTAACTTATTTGAAAGAAAATAGCAGAATTATTTTTTTACATGTACTTTACCTTTTCAACTATGTTCTAAAGTTCATCACTCTAATTTTTAGATTGCATTTATTTGCACGGTGAGAAAAAAAAGCATGACTTTGTTAAAGAATGAGTCCCAGTTACATTCTAGTTTCATTGGGCCAGTGTCAGTTTAATACTATGAAAGATGAATGACAAAAGATGAAAATGTGTTTCTCCCGCCTATTAAGAAAATCAGCCTCTTTACTGACATGATATGAGGACTGGTATGTGGACATGTAGACTTCCCTGGTCCTTTAAACCTTAATTTTATGGTCAAGGCCAAATCCAAGCACAGCCAAGAGTACAAGCCGACTGTCTGTGCTGTCATTTCAGCTTTCATTCTTGATATTTACATGTCAACAGCGATGCCCTCAGGCTACGTCTCGCCACTTGAGGCTGCTCCTAGTTTGCCTAACATCAAACAATTACTGTAAAGACGAAGGCGTTTACACGCGTGTGGCACCCCTACTGGCTCCTAATTTGGGCTCTGGCCTACTTTTTTAGGACGGAAAAAAAAATAGGTCAATCTTGATGCCTCTGTAAGTGTCCAGACCTTTTACCGTTGCAGATCTCTTAAATCAGTCTCTGTTTGCATATCTGCATAAAGACACATTTATAAATCCTTCTCCTTCCAGTAATAATTAATGTCTCAACTGGACAGCTTTTTTTTTGTTAGACATTTCTTTTTGTATTAATTCCTTAAGAGAAATGTAGCTAAAGTGTTGACGTTTAGGACTCCAGTCAGTCTGGGATCACTTAAGTTAAACTGTTTGTGTTCAGCTGTTGGAAATTAAAAGGTTTGAATTACTTTGCACTGTTCTTTGAACAACCACAAATCCACCAGTGTTGGAGCTTCAAATTTTCATTGCAGATTTTAGTGTGAATTTCCATGTACAAAGTTATTAAGACAGGTTTAGTTATTAACTGATGTTCTAATATAAGGCACAAATATTTAGTAATATTTCATAAATTATGGTTCTTATGAGGCTTGTTTATAGTATTAAAAAAAGATAGGAGCTTTAGTGTGTTTAAGTTAATTACATTGATTTAGATGTGTTAAAAATTTAAATTCAATTTATCACTTTTATCTATTTATATATTTTTACATGCTGAAGTCCTGGGCTGGAGTCTTTTATATTGTATTCATTCATGGTCAAGAAAGAAAAACGTTCTAATCCCGTATCACAATGTGACTGTTTTATTATCTGATACATGAACTTCGATGAAGGTTATTTACCTTCATTGAATCATTTAACAGGATGAATCGTTCCTGCCTTCCACAATCTGGAGCAGGGAATTCAAAACATCCACCACATTCAGTCTTTTATTTGGAATTGCCATTCCGATTGTGGTTTTTCTTAATCATCAAGTGTTCTCTTGTAAGTTTGACAAGTATCTGATCAAGTCACAACCTGAAGCTCTCTGTTAGGAAGTAATTTTATCTCTCCTTGATCACTTTCGCAATTAGAAACACATCTGCTGTGTTTGTGGTGGAACAAAAGATGACTCCAACCACCTGTAAAATGTGGAAAGAATTCTCCATTGAGTGAAAAACTATAGCAATAATCAATAATCACAATTTTTTTTTTATCTAAGATGAACTTTTCAATTACCTTTGTCTTTTCCGAGTTAGCTTGGAGCTTTGCTATCGTTTCATGGTCCTCTGGCTTACAGAGGCAGGGTTCTGTCGGCCGTTTTACTTTTACCGCCAGGTGGAAACACTTGAATATATTGCCTCTCATTTCCTTCATCTTTTAAAATATTCCAGATTAGATTTACACAGCTTGAGTACTGTGTGGCCATTTTTAAAGCTATTTTTTCTTTAAGGCAGTAGATTCCTCTTACATTTATAGCTCACTTACTTGTGTTTTTATGTGTTCACAATAAATTGTCCGACTCCGGGTTCCTGTGTTCTTTCAACGTCTGCATTTTTGTGTTCTTCAGATTTAGCATTTGCACAGTGTTTCCACGAACTCAGAGCAAAGTTGGAGTTTGTGCTGTGCTAGATGGCATAATTTTGCACTGCAAGTTGTTTCACACTGAAAAACTGGCTTTTCAAGATTTCTCCCTGTCAAAAGTTTGATCAGAGTATGCTTAAATAGTTTCTGGTTTTCCCTTTGGTTTTAGATTTACATTAAGCTGAACAAGCCAAATTTTCTCAAAAACCCCCAGCATGTTTACTTCCCTTGAAGTGTAGTTCGTCAAAAGTTGACATGCGGTAGTTTTTGCTAAATTACATGGAGGAGTGGATCATTCTTGTGTGTGCAAAGCTGCATTTTGGTGATGTTTTGCCAGTGTTTTTCTGTCAGTGCGCAGTCCATCAGTCCTGCAGCATGCTGAGGCCCCTGTGTATATGTTTGAGTTTAGGTAGTGTTGTACGCTTTTAACAGATCCAGGTATGTTGCCTTCCCTGTGGAAGGACTGGCTGACTGAGAGCTGTCTGTCTGTCAGCCTTTGCATGTGAACTTCAAATCGCAGCTCGGCAGCACCGAGCATGTAGCCGCCAAAGGCAAGGCTTTACAGTGTCATCAGCGCCACGCGGCTGCCTCTGGGTGCTGTGCCATGTGACATTAACTGAGATCGATTCCCTCTACACCTCAAGGAGCTTCTGTGCTGCACACGGCGTTTTTGCTTAAAAACAGTCGTCTAACAAAGACCGCAGCAGCAGCTTTTAGAAAATTACCAAGCAAACCCTTGAAATGTTCTGTGATAGACAAACACTAAAGGTGCAAAATGGTTTATAATCTTAATTAAATGGAATCCAGCTTTGTTCAACATTTATTTAGCTGTTCTGTGAGGACAGTGTGAGGTTTGTTAGGACTCATTAGTGAAGGAAAACTAAAACACAATGTGGTGAAGAATATAGATTATCAATTGATCCAGTATTAATATCTGTATTGGTCTTGAGTTTTCTATAGGGCAGTAAAGATTTATTATTTATTTTACATGTTCTTAGAATTTTTAATTGCACTTTGAACCATTTGTTGCAGGTTTTTTTTTATACATTGTTTTTTTCAGATTCTCTGTTATTTGTTAGATCTTCAATCAGGCACCCCTGATCTTTTTAGGAAAACTCCAACTTTAGCAACACATAGCCGATGTGCAAGAAGAGCAGCAATCTTTGTAGCTCTGGAGGCGCTGAACCACTGCTCAGCTGGGTGAATCTCTTGAGATGACAAATGTGGATCATTCTCTCCAGAAACATGGTCTTCAAGAGTAATAAGATAAAAACAAATTCTGAAAGAAAGCCAAACGATGTCTTACTTGCAGTGTCATCTAGAGGACAAAGCAAGCATGTGGAAGAGACTCCTCTGATCAGATCAAAGTACGTACAAACTCTTGTGTGGGTTGGAAAACCTGCACTGCAGTAGGTGCACTAGGGCTGAAACAATTAATTACAATGAATCAATTATCAAAATAATTGTCAACTAACCTAAAGTACTCTAAAAATGGTGGTGGCAGCGTTATGCAGTGGGAATTCTTATCTTCAGCAGGGAGAGTAAAGTTGGACTGAGTGAAGATATTTGGAGCTAATGGAGAAAAATCATGGAAGATGCCTCCGAGAGACTGAGGCAGGACAGAAAATCCACCCACAGCTTCAGTGGACTAAATAACGCATGGATATTAAAGCATATTCATCTGTCAGAATGTCCTAGTCCAAGTCCAGACATAAATACTTTTGAGAATTTGTGTCAAGACTTAAAAATGCATGTACAAAGCAACTCTCCATTCAATGTTAGTGAAATGATGAAATTTTACGAAGAAGGGAGTGAAATGTAAGCCTCGAGATGAACAAAGCAGTTATAGAGGTTCTCTAAGACAACTAGCAAAATTTGATTCTACAAAGTATTTACTTGGGGGTTCTAAATACCATGTATTATGCACATAAAAAAAACCCCCTTTGTTTATTAATGTAGTCACACCAGCCCTCTCCTTCACTTTGCCTTTGACTGAGTTCATAGAACTGTTATTTGTCTTTATTTTCATAGATGTTTTGATGAAAGCAGATGGTTGGAACATATGCAGAGACATATGCATTTACATAAAGACATGTTTCAGCCAACTAGCAGCACCCAGCAATGAAATCACTGCGTTTACTCGGTGGCACTCTGGCCAAAACGACGTGGTTCGTTCCTCTGTCACGTGTTCGTAAATAAACACTGATATGACCTGCAAAAAAATGCTTTAATGTTCAAGGCCTGAAACACTACAGAGTAAAGTCAACGGACTCCACCCGTGGAGATGCCGTTTTAGTTTATGTTCCTGTTTAAAGCAGGACCCTTCCTCTTAACAAACACGCTGTGTGGTGGCTGTGTTGAAGATGCAGTCATGCGACGCTGGTGTTTGACATAATGTTGGACCAGTATGGAATCTGACTGGGAATATCAACGCTGATACGTGGTGATACAGAGAGGCTGTCACAAAGGTTGCATCCATATGCTGTGCCACTCATTCGTGAAGCTGTGAAATTGGGTTGCATCCCAACTAGCCCGGAGACAGTATTGCTTTCACTCCTCTCATTCTGTCTCTCTCACTCTCTCTCTCTCTCCACCTCTTCTCCACCCCCTCTCTCTCTCTTTCTCTCAGCTCATCCCACTGAAGCATTTTTCTCACATTGCTGGGGAAGACGGAACAACTAATGTGGCATTAATAGGGTCACATCATCTCCATGCAGCTCGGTCTTTCTTCCCCTTCCAACTGAGACTGTTGTTTATCTTTTTCAGATGTATCTGTAGAGATGGCTTGGAAATCCCTCAGGCCAGCATCTCTCACATGTGAAGGCTGCCAGTTGGGTTTTTTGGCTGGCAGCTCAGACTCTACCTTAGAGGTTGTTTTTTTCTCTTTGTTTATTCAAATTTTTAAGCATTTGGAAGCAAATCTCATCACTCCTGTGAAAATGGAGACCTATTTACAGATGTTCTCTAGATCAGCTTTGTGATGCATTTGATGGTGCTTATCTAAAAAAAAAAAAAGAAAAGATTTTAGAGTGTTAGATATAACTAAAACGGAAAATAAAATAAAATAAATATGATAAATGACTTGAATCCAGGTATGTTTTCCAGAAAACTGGGTTTTTCTCTCACTTTGCAGTCCTTACTTTAACAACACAGTGTGACCAATCAAGATTAGTAAACTTAAGGAGCATGTCATAGTTTTAAGATGTGTCTGAAAACATTCAAAATCAGCATGAAGTGTAATGCCATTTGCAGTACGAGACATGATAGGCAAATTGAAAAACCAGTTTTAAACGTCCCTGAGTGTGTTTTTCTTTCTGCTGGCTTTTGAAAGATGCCAGTTAATCTGCTTACGCCTTTAATTGTGAGCGGAGGGGCCGGGCCCCCTCCCGGCCAGAATAAGACTGCTGATCCAGAAGTAAAACGATGACCACCGCACTTATTCCTCCCTTTAGGTTGTTCAACCCCCCTTAGTTTTCTTTAGCTGCCCCTCGTCTCCGCCTCCTCCAGCGTTGCCGCCATCAGAGGGAAGAAAGCTTCTTCTTCTGACAATAGACATTTTTTGCCATATGTTGGCTTGACATCTTCATCAGGTTCACAGCAGGTTACCTTAGTTAACTTTCACTCCACTGCCTGATGGGATTTTCTCCTCCCGATTCTCCAGTCGGCCCTGGCTCAAAGTCTAGACGGCCTCCGAGGCACAGTCCCTTTAGCCCCCTGTCCACAATGGCCGTATTGTGGACGCTTAGTAGTGCTAGCTTCCTCCAGTTTTAGCAAACAGGCTAGTGCTAAAACAATGCTTTTGTCCAGGGGCATATGAGGGGGCCTAATCCACTACATACTGTGAAATAAGTCTCTGCCTGAGATGAGAGCGAGCGAGAGAAAGTGAGTGAATGAAATCTTTGCCAAGGAGGTTAGAGTGCAGCAGTTTAACCCCTGGCCACGAAAGAAGGAGTAGAAGAGGCAAAGGGAGAGGGAAGAAAAGAGGAACAAGAAGAGGCAGGCGCTACATCCCTTCATCTCTGCAACACGGATGGAGGAGAGGGGCTGCCGGTGGCTTTCTCAGCTTCTCTTCTCACCAGAAGAGCTGCTGTTCGCCATATGGGATTTGGCCTCCCTTAACAAACAGGCCTCCTATTCACTCACATTCAGTCGTCAATGGAGAAAAAAGTGCATTTTTATGCCTTTACAACACTGCATGGCCATGAGGGCTCCAAGTCTGTGTTTGATTCACATAGTATAGAGAATTATAAACCAAAAGCTTTCATCTAAATGTGTATTCACACTGGATTTAGAGTTGGCTCTTTTTGTGCTTCACTGAAGTCCCAGTTTTAAAGTGCCTCTGTTACTGCTAAGGTGATCATATAGAAGTACAGAGCACAAATCTGCCTCTGGTCCGTGGGCGTATTCCACGTTCATCATATGCTTATTCCAGTTGTTTGAAAAGGATATTTTTATCCAGCACTGTGTCAGTCAAAGTTAGTAGGCATGTTTTTTTCCTCTCTCTTTCAGTGACAAAATGACTTCAAGTTGAATAACTCTCTGTGCAGCGCTGGGCAGTGTGAGGTTTCTGACACACTGGTAAAATGTGCCAACTTTTTCCTCCAGCCAGCAGCATTAGGAATGACATCCTCTGCCAGCAGCTTCTTTCTACCCTACTTGAAAATCCCAAGAAGCACAGATTTATGCCAAGACGAACATGCCAAAGTTTCTCATTTAGAGGCAGCAGACAAAGATTTGTGGGTAAAATTAAAGAAATGGAGGTAAAGCAGAAAGTTTATTTTATCTCTAATCTTAGAGTTGATATAAGATCAGAGATGAGTGAGATGGGTTGCACTTAGAGATTCACCAATAAGATTTATTGTAACCAATAGCAATTTTTAAAACTTTATAATATAACATGCAACATTTAAAGTATTTTATCTAACCTCAGTGTAATTTTATTGAGTGACATTGAAGAATAACAATACAAATTTAGGTGTTCTGAAATATAAATGAAAAGTTTAGACGTCACCTGGTGGGCGGGTCCGTCAGTCACTGCTCTCACAGCAGAGCAGAAGGGGAAGCTGATTTTCACATGTTTGCGGAAGGAGACGAGATCGATGGATAAGATTGGTTTCTAAAGCAAATTATCCAAAATTAAGGAAATTATTGCCAGTTGATTGATCTGTGCACTCCTGCTCCTAACAGTCCTTTGTGATATGATTATTTCACATTGATGTTGATATTAATTTGATGCATTTCTAGAAAATATTTAGATTTTTAAAAATCTTTCCAGTATTTATCCTTTTGATTGCTAATTAGCGAAAGGAGATAAATAATTGTAAGCTGATTGGTTGATTTTAGAACCATTGTCTGTTTAACATGTTGCAAATCTAATTGTTTTGTAGCTTTCACATATTATTTCTAATTACCGGCTGATCCTCCCGCCTCCGGCTTTTAATGACAGGCGTGTTAAAAGTAGCCAAAACATTGATTTTTGAACCATATCAACCACCCAGGCCCCCTCCGCCCCTCTTCCCTCACTAGTATCTGTGTCATGGCTCAGGGCTGCCGGATTGTTGCCCCCACTGTGGCTTGGGGAGGTCAGCCATGCTTGAAGCCCTCAGGGATCAATGGACAAGTCACTGTACTGTAAATACTCACTCCTGAGCTTGCTATCCATCTGTAAACACATATCTACTCATGCAGTACACATTTTCACACACGCTGCACTCAGGCACCAGCGGTCACTTCTTGAGCTTTTTCGTCACATTGGCCCCACCTCGATTTTCCTGGGTGTGAATGCAGGAATCTAACTCTCAATAGGTGATTTCAATTCAATTCTCACCCATTGGATTTGTTTACGCTACATTGGGGTGATATATTCTATAGGTTGTTTTCATTCTGTCAGTCTTGCTGCCACTAGTGTCACATAAAATTGACTGTTCTTATGCGGCATCCAACAACTCTTTATAGCTTGTGTCAGCTGTAGAAAATCCAATAAAAACACATCCAGCCTTTTTTTTGTTTTTGGCATTGATAGAGGTGACAGAGAATTTTTTCTAAATAAATGTATAATGCAAGTAGGTCTTAGTGTGAACGATGGATGTGTGCACAAGCAGCTGCAAAGAGGGATAACAATGTGCGAAAAAGAACAAGAACCTTGTTAGAAATGTATCAGTTCAATTCTGCTGTGCTTATGTTGTTCAAGGAAAGACTTTCGAAAAATGCAGCTTTTTTGTAGAATTCATATTTACATTAACTGTACATATTTATTTTTGACGACACAAGCCTGCATTTGTTCTCCAAAACTTCTGCTTTTCCAGTTTCCAAAGTAAATCTCTGTGCAAAGCTTTTAACAGACTAAATTAGGCATTTTCAGAGTTTGTGATGTGATGGATTTTACCTTTTGAGCAGAAGAAACAGCTGACGTGGACATTTTAAAATTGTGATAGCTAAATATTGAAGATCTGTCAGGGTAACGTGTGTCCCTCGGCATAGCAGCAGGGATCTCTTCACCTCTGTAACCTTCAACTTTCAGCTTTAACCCCTTCAGCGTCCTTTTTACATCCACCATTCGCCCAACATCTTCAATGGGAGGGGTGAATGAAGTGTGAAAAATAGAGAAGGAGCCAGGATGCAAACCGGAATATGACAGACATTAGAAGGTAATAAGAGGGGAAAGAGTTGTGTTGTAGAATATCTTGGGTAAGAATGGCTGAGTGATGCTTATCATTTGAGGAGATGAAGACCTGAAATGAAGCAGAAATATGTTTTAACTGAGAAAAATGGAGGGAGAAGATGGTGACAAATAGCGTGGAATGCAGAAGAAAAATGATTAGCAGTTGAAAAAAGAGAAATAAGCTCCTGAAAGAACCTGGAATGAATCTGATGAAAAGGCGATAAGTATTTACATGTTCAAGTTAAAGCTTTTTGTTAGAGCTGTAACTCCTGATATACACCCAGAAGTTATGTCAAGGCATTTCAAAGGTGGAGTTATTCCATCTAAAAATTATCAGAAAGAAAATAGTTGAAAGAACAAAGTTTAGAAACTTGGTTGATGTAATGTAGGCAGTGCATGTGTCAGACGCTTGATTGCTTTGGTATAAATCTCTGAAGAGTTTCCTGAAAGGTTCTCAGCAATCAGCTTAGCATGTTTCTAATACTGTATTTATTCTGTTTTGTGCCAGCTTCATAATCAATTTCAAATGTGTTTTTCAATTGCATAATTTAAATGTGAAGGTCTGGATTAAGCTCCACATGATGAAGTGGGTTGCCTCACAGAGTCTGTCAGTTTGTCCATCTGTCTGTTTTTTCTCTATCCATCCTTCTGGAACCATGATTGTTAAAAAATATGAGTTGGGTTAGAGAGAGACACTATTTTAGAGCCATGTTTGCTCAGTTTTGTGGTACCTTTTTTCACAACTTCATTTTGTGTTCAGTCATGTTCTACACATTGGTGTCCATCATTTAAGCTGTTAACACGGTTAAAAGCAATAAGAAACAGGAATATAATTATAGTGGTTCTTGTTGGTGGGACCCCCACACAACTTTGAGTGCTGAAAGTAGCCACTCTACACAACAAACCTCCATGTTCCCATGTCTTCTCAGGCTCTTTCTCGTCTCCAGACTTCTTGTCCCTCTTCATGTCTGTCATTCATCTCCAGCAAGCGTCTCTATTCTCTCACCCACTAAATCACCATAAAATAGCCCTGACTGTGCCAGATCATAGGGTAGAAAGAAAGGGGGTAGTCATAGTTGGATTGCTGAGCTTTGAGGTCTGGTGTTCTTTTTATTTATTTTTTTACTGGGCTGCTCTTTTCAGGATGAGACCCATGAAATTATCCAATAGGATTACGTAAGGCACCACGGGTTCTGCTGCCGCGCCGTCGTGTACGCTGCCATTGTGTTTCTGATTCTCACAGCCATGAAGCCTCTCCTAACACTGTGTGATTACATGTTGGCTTTTCATTTGATTTCTACTACTGCTTTTTATTCACCGTTGTTTAAGACTAATGTTTCTTTTAAAATTTCTTCTCATTCACTCATTCAGTTTTCTTTGAGCAGAGACGTAGACGTGTTTATTTTTACTCTGTAGTCCATCTGCCAGAGTGAACTTGGCACGCAAAAGCTGGTCTGCTTCAACCGATGCTGTTCCTGCCAGGGTCACGAGATGAACTCAGAGCTGTGGAAGCCATGTTTACCAGATAACCCCATGTTCAGACTATAGCTGGGCGCCCGCCTGCTCTCGAACACATGGCACAAACTGGTTCTATGGTGTGAAAACTCAAACACAAGTTAATATGACGGTGAAACTGCAAATTCGCTCCTTTGTTCCTTTCTCAAGTTTTTGCCTAACTTTGTTGTACTGAAACTGATTTAAGCCTAGTCATTTTTCTTTCCCAACTTTAGTAAAGTATGACGTATAAGACATTAAAATATGTACATATTTTAAACGCTGTTAATGCTGCCGTCAAGTCAGTAATTTATAGATATTAGGAGTAAATCTAACCTTATGACATGCACACCTGTTGTAAAACAGGATTTCCTGTTATTTTATAGTAAAAACATTATTAGAGTTGACTTTTTCATCTGGCTTCAGTATCTTATAATTTAAGTTATTTAGTGCAGCTAGTTGTACCATAATGTAATCTTTGTTTATATATTCTACTGAATGTAGACCATAACAGTTGACATTTCTAAATCCATTTTAAGCTTCATTTTAATGAATGGAATGGAATTAGAGAGCAGTGTAGCTTGCCTTTATTTTAATCAGCCTTCCTGTTATCTACAAAAAGTTCTGCTCTCTTTAGTTGTGTAGCAGCAGGAATGAAAAAATACTGTTTCCTAAGGTATAATTTTTGAGCTTCCGACCGGCTGGTTTTAGTGATCTTTCATTTTCTGATTCCTTTTTTTTGCTCTTTGCCACCATTTAAATTAAGGACATTTTGTAAATTTAGTTCCTTTGACTAGTCTCAGCCTTATTTGTTCAAAACAGTAATAAATTCCCACTGAGTCTCACCCACTCACTCAGATGATATGTGCAAATATCCAGAAATGTCTATTTTCACCTGATCAGCTCCTACTGTTCACTCAAAACATTTGAATAATAATGTTTAACAAAACCAGCTAAGCTTTTGCATCGAACAAAACAGTTATTATAAGTAGGTAATTTACTTGATCTGCAAATCCAATGATAATCCTGTTTAATCTCTCATTTATGTTTTTCTATTGTTTACTGAAAATAGAAATCAGAACCCTTTTATAGTAATCGACCTTTTGGTTTAAGATTTACATCCCAGCAAAACAGCAAAGCTTGCATCAATGTAGGAATAATTAAGCAAATAAACCAGAGTGTGTTATTGTGACTTTGTTAAACGTGCATGATTCGGTGTATAATATCAGCTATCATATCTACACTGAGGATATAGATTTGCATATTTACAACACAGTCAGCCTAGATACTCTCTTGTCTTTCAGTGTGCGCTGCTCCATGTGAGTGTGTGTGCATGTCAGCATATGAGTGTGTGTGTGCACAGGCTCGCAGCAGCCACCCTTGCCCCCACCCCTCTCATTAATATGTATGTGATCTGAGGCAGCTAGCGTAGACGGTGTGTTTCTCACCCGCTGATTAATGCTGTCTGTCAATTACCTCTAGATCCAACCGTGCTGTGGAGCTTCCCCCAGGACCACACAGACCAGGTTGGAACACACTCTGCTTTTCTTTTTCCACTCTCTCCAAATCGCTCACTCGTTCAGTGTTACAGACAACCTCTACCGCCAACACCACCACCACCGTCATCTCCTCCTCCTCCTCTGCCGTCTCTCTTCCTTTTTCCTCACGCCCGAGCTCACCCTGCCTTCCTGTGGTAACCTCCCCCAGCACCTATCACCACCACCGCTCTCCTTCAGGTGCTTCCTCTCCTTCTCCTTTTCCTCCTCCTCCTCATCCCCACCATCCTTTTCTGCCTGACTGTACGTCTGTGGTTGGTAATGAAAAGCAGTGAGCAGGTCTTCAATAAATGGTGAATCTGTAATTATTATGCATCCGTGACAGGAATGCACACCTCTATTTTCTCCCCCTTTTCTCTTTCTCTCTCCATCTTTTTTTTTTCTTTTTGCCTTTCTCGTCATTCTCCTTTTGTCTGTATTTAGTTTCAGTATAAAATACATTGTCGTCTTTACAAAACAGTTTAAGGTAAGTATTTTCAACTTTGTGCTGCAAATTAAATATTATAAAAAATGTATGTAAATGATTTTATTTTCTGAAATTGTTCATTGTTTTTGTGAACCAGACATGGATCAGAGATTTTCTTCATTCATTTTAGCCAATTTATATTTTTCTTAAGGAACTGTTTCATTAAATGTATACAAAATTATAAAAAGTGTTAAATTCATGTATATAAAATTAAGATCTCTTAAACTGGATGGAAACAGTAAGTTGGCCTTTGACTTGTTAACTACTGTTAAAATGTAACCATACCTTTTTCTACAAGATAATTTGAAAATAGTGAGTGTGACAAAGTTAATATTTGAGAAGAAAAGTTCTAATTTACTGTTCAGTTAGAACGTTAAGCCATTTGTTCAATTATTGAACCTTAGAGCTGCGTTTTAGTCGTCTTTCAGTGATGATTGCTTGTTTTTCTGCTCCCTTTGACATGAAACTAAAACTAAAAATGCTTTAGATGGTAACAACTTCCTCAGTCTTATTACCCACATTCACTGAATGTGTGTGTGAGGGCGCAGGGAGGGGGGGACGTTACATGATGAGGCTCATAATCTTAATATTTAAAATTATATAAAAAAGTTTGGCTGACATTTTATGCTTTTGATTCTTTGTTGTCCAAACATTCACTGACTGGCTTGATGTATCATAGTAATCTCTTAAGCCATAAAAGATACAAATGAATCAAGTTTAATTTATACGTACCATATATTTGTAATAGTCATGATCTTTGATTTAGTTATGTAGAAATAAGTCAAGAAAGAATGATGCATAATCCTGGGATTTTCTTTTAGCGCTGTTTCGTTTCAATATTTACCTCTGTTACCTCCTGTCACTTCATTTAGCTGAACTTAACATTGTTGAACATGAACTCAGCATCATTATATTATAAACAACTAAATAGGACCCAGGAACTAAATTATCCTTCATGCCAGTCACAGATTTTAGCAGCTGTCTCGAGGGGACGGTAAGCGCTCTTGATTTGATAGAATTTTATTTGAAAGGCCTGCTCTTTCCCCCCAAGAAAAATATTCTGCCTCAGCAGGGTGTCTGTTTTATTTTCCCTGTCTGAATTCACCTCCAGAGCAAAACACTTTAGATCCAAGTTGATCAGAATGATCTCACATGCTTTAATACAGGAGTATATTAGTATAACTGTGTAAGCAGCGCATGAGGTTGAATCAATCTCCTCTGCTTTATCAGCATGTGACAAGTCCTGATCTGTAGTTTGTGGGAGAATTTCAGTATTTTCACAGGTGATAAAATAGTGTAGCATATTACATTCATAATATCTACATCCTAAACCAATACTATAAATACCATTATAGTATTAGTAAGAAAACTGCAATGTGTGCATATCCTTGGACCAATGCTTTTTTAAACCATGTATTTCAGTGTTTAGTCTACAGCATCTTTCACTATAATAAATCTTTCACTGTCAATATTGTCTCACTTTTACTCTATAAAGCTGTGGATTATGAAGGTCTTTCCAGTTTACACACACTGAATCAGATTTAATTCTGAATTCTGGCTAAGGCAATTCCCATCATCACTTTTCCTTTTTTTTTTGTTTATTTGGATGCAAGCATTAACAATTTATGACACCTGTAGAAATACCTAAATTCAGGCAGAAGAAAAGTGACTAAAGTGTAAGGAGCCCCCTTTCAGCCAGCTGACTGGCAGTCCAGAGGTAAAGTTTTGGGGAGAGGCAGTGCAGGTTTTCCCTTATGCACCACACTGCTGTGTGAAAATCTGTCATCATGTTAAAAGGACTTTGAACTCTTTGAGTATTGTATCAGTAAGGATCACATGCTTAATCTCTATGGGTTTCATCTAAGTGCAACAAATGGCAAAAGAAAACCAAACCAAGCAGGTTTTTATTCGACTGAAAGTGGCCAGAGAACAGAAATTGAAGTATTTGACAAGTGACTAGAAATAAATGTGCAAGGTAACGTAAACAGGTTCAAAAAACACCCACTGTAGTTTACACAGCAGTCTGGCACTTAGGTTTAAACAGCTCTACTGCTTCTCTGATCCACTTTGAGGAATAAACAGACTTGTAGAAAGATGCTTCAGGCAATTTATATCTGCCCCACAAGAACCAAGGCATGCTATCAGAATAAGACATAAAGAAAAGAAAACGGTATGAGATTTATACATATCTGAATCTAAGAAAGATGTTTGTGTTTACGTGAGCCTCATCCGTCTTGTATCTCAAACATCCCCACTTCTCTTTCAGTCAGTTATTTGTGTGCATAAGATGGTCCTTAAGTTGTCGAGTTAGTGTGCTGTATACAAAGGGATTGGTCTCTTTCCCTCATATACATAAAGGCGGTATTCACAGACCTCATTACCAGGATTAGGGCTCTTTTCCTCCTTTGTGGAGCTGAAGGCTGGAGTCCTCTAGCCACAGTCTCTGTCTTCTGTGGCCTGAGCTGGCCAGCATATGGCAGCAGCAGCCAACAGTCTCTGCAGAGGGACTCAGAGCTCAGAGCAAGGCCTCCTTTTGTTTAGGCCGTTATTGTTGCGCAGCGTAATGACATTTGTAGGCCGTAGGATCGAGGTGGAGGGGTTAGTCTTCCCCAGGGGAGGGAGACGGAAAGAGGGAGGAAGACAGAGTGGGATGGAGGGAGGGAAGGCATGTAGACAGACAGGAGTGTGGATTATGGAAATATGAATTGATTTTTTTTTTCTGTTCAGTGGTAGAATAGAAAGCTCAAAGGAGAACAGACTGCAGGCTGGCTGACACGCCGGGGTGGTGCTAGGGAAATCTGAAGTGAGAGGGGCTTGCTGCCTCTATCTCTCTTTCTCTTCCTGTTTTTCCTCGTCTTCCCCCCCTCCTTCCTCTTTTCCTCCTTTAGCCCCTGAGACTCTCCATGCCCTGGTCATCTACAGATGCCACTTGGATAGAGATGGAAAGATGTAAGAGAAAGGGAGGGGAAAGGAGAGGTGTCTAAAGCATATATTTGAATCATAAGAGGGTTTTTTTCTCGTCTTTTTTTTATGATTTTGCAAATGAAGCAGACAGATGGAAATCTGTCCATTTTCTCTTAGATCTCATCCCAAAGTTATTGAGAGGAAATCAGCAGTCAGAACAGACACAGAATACGACCAGTTACGTCTAGCTAACCCCTGCATGACGTATGCAGCGCTGGTGGCCGACTTCTCCTGTGAAGAACAGATGACGATACGATAAACACTCTGAAAGCTTCACAAACACAGAAACTAAGGCTAATACACTAATGAAAGTAGTTGTATGTTTGTTCTCAAAAAGAAAACAGTGTGATTGGCTTCAGGGGTGTTACTTCCCCCTGGTCTGTGATTATGTTTCACAGTTAGTTTTCAGAGTGAAATACACTGATTAGACATACTATTATGGCCACTGATAGGTTGATGCCTCTTTGTGTAGCACAGCAGCTCAAATTGACAACGACGTTGATGGTGGTTCTGATAGAGAAATACACAATGCATTACATATTGTTGCATTTGGGTCACCAACAACAACCTGCATCAAACTATCACTGCTGGAATGTGGATTAATAGGAAAAAGATCAATATAATTTAGTTTTACATCAAGAGTACAGCTAGTTTTTTGTGCATTGCTTACCTGGAAAACACATGGAACAAAGCAACAATGGTAATGGAATACTTGGACTTTGTTTTTAAAATTATTAGAAACCTGAAGATATCTGACATGCTTAAAAAAAGGACTGCAGTATTGCTGTTCATCTAACTTGTCTTGTGTTTGGACTAAATTATAGTCTTGCTTCCTGAATGTGTTCTTTCTCTCTCTGCACTCTTTTTCAGTTTAAGAACTGACATAAAAACTTAACTCTGCACGTTTTTATAGGCTTTCAAATGTCGATCTGATTTAAAATCATAAAGGAACTCTTAATGTTTGCCCTCATCCTCTTTGTTCACTTCTTCCTTTTTACCTTCATTTTATTTCCATGCATATATATTCATCTTTGGGTTTACTGTATTTTCCACCTTGCGTGGTCATCAACCTCCTTACTTCCACAATCCTTATCCCTTTGCCTCACAAAATACTGCTAAAAGATATTGCAAATGCAAATTACATACAAATTACATTTATTTTTCTACCAGTCTGGTAGTATCAAGGGAGGAATAAAGGAAATATTGAATTATAAATAGAATTCACTCCAAGGCCCCACATGAACTGTAAACTAAAGTTGATGTTAACTCTCCGTGGCTATTCCGCACATTTTACTGTAATAAGGAACCTTTGATCTTGCTGCTGCTTACTGCGCCGAGCTGACTGCACGAGACGCTGCTTTCATTTATGCCAAGGTTGCATGTGAGGGTTCGATACTAAAGAAATATCTCTGCTTTGATATGGACACGTACGGCTATGTATAATCAATTTGTAAAGCTTTCCAAAATTTCCCAGTTCCTTTTATAAGCAATTGTTGACTTCCTGTCATGCAGCTTTGTGATCTCAGCAAATTTAGAATATGAGGGCTCTGCAGGGAGGAGTCATTGACTTTATCAAAGAAATTGTTCATATGTTTGGAAAAACAGGCCTGTAGCTCTTATTTAAGACATGCTGTTTAAGTTTTACATTGGATTTAATCGTCTTAGAAGGATAAATGCTTTCTTGCTTCTTTAATCACTAAATTCCTTTCTGATTCAAAGAATTCAGAGTTTAATCAAAGATCCAAAATAAACTCTTGCTAAGTAGTAAATACAAACAAGTTAGATCACACTGTCCACCTCTACCTCTGACTGTCCAAGACCCAGACAATAAAAACATGTATAATTTTATTATATTGTTTATCTATTTCTGTTTAGAGATACAAGTTATTGATTCAATAATCTAATGTTGATTGATGTTATCAATCGATGACTGATTGACAAGTGACCAGGGTTTTTTCTAAAAAACCCTGAGCTTTCTCTTGTCTACCGGGTTGACCGTCTTTCCATAACACAAATGGCTATGTTTTCATAATATACTGGATTTTAAAATGGCACATAATTATATGTTTTTAAAATATTGTCAGTTGTATTAAATACTGACTGAATAAACAGAGAATTATCATTTTCTCACTTCATTAACCCAAGAAATATTTATAAAATATAACAAAATTAGAATTTCTCAGGTTTTTGAAAAGAAAAGATGAAAAGAATAAAATATTTACTGCAGACTAATGAAGTGGACAGAAACTGCTTGAGCTTGTTGAGTGTTTACATTTCTAAACAGAGCCTCATAAGAGCATTTAGCATCCTACACCAGACTATGTTTGAACTATGATGACTCTCACTTTCCTGTTGAGGGACGCACCCTGCGCCATCTTTGTTTCACTTACAACTGGGTTCATGACCAGCGGCACTCTCTTCAGGGATGGCGGCCAAACTGGAACACTAAAAGAAGGTCTAGGCAGATGTTATTATTTCATCGATTTGATTAAGAATAATCAAACTAATTTTAATCTAGCAAATCAGTAATTGACTGTTATTTGTGATTAATCTTTTGCATCCCTATTTCTGCTGTTGCGTTATTTTGTCTAAGCCACCAGCCACTTTCATTAGACGTGACTTGAGGCCAAACTGGTTCTTGTAGTTCTGTAAATCCATTACAAAAGCTTACAGAAATACTGAGAGACAGACAAAGATGAGTAGAAGAAAAGAGGAGGATGGGTCTCTGGAGGCTTCGTCCGCGGTAGCTCTGAGAGCTGCTCTGACACCATTCTCCATCAGGACCGTCTGGCTGACACGCTGTGATTGGTGGCTGTAGCTTTGTGGACTGACTCTGGATGGGGGGGATGAAGGGACAGCGGGTCGATGGGGTTGGTGAGGAAGAGGTGGTCTGAGGGAATGAGGCAATGGAGAGGAGCCCGTGGACATGATTGGTGACTTTGTCCCAGAGGGAGTTGAGTGTTGACCCTGAGGAGAGAAGAAGATGGAGGGTGAGATGTGTTGGTGGAGGAGTCTATGTGAGTGTGCAAAGGTTGGGTAGCATGGGGTCACAGATACTAACCTGAACACAATGATATGTGGATCATATGCTGCACAACACCCAAAGGAAGCAGGTGCAAATAAAACAATAGATACAAGAAAATGTTGTTGAAGTAGTCAAAGGAAATGTTTGCAGTCAAAAGGAAAGCAGCTAAGATTGTTTACTTGAGGTTGGAGGTTGAGTGACTTGGGTACAATGAGAGCTATGCAAAATTAAATAATTAATTTTTGCTTTCATAAAGTCTGTAGTTGGAACGTGACATAATGTTTAAAATGTGTGAACATTTGAACAAGGGAAAAAGAGAGACATGTGGGACGTTAAGGGCATCTGCAGCCACTAAATATTGAAAAATTAAATAAGAGAGGCTCCTGAGAGATCCATTGTTTTTCACTCAATTCTTCTGTCAAATTTTAAGCTAATGGCTCTTTGAAAAGTACCTGTTTTTCAGATGTTGTTGCTATTTTAAAAATGTGTATTTGCGCAACAAAATGCCTGAAAATCTTGTGTAAAATTTACAGTGTGTAAAGCTACCTGCCATCTCTAGATACTGGTTCCTTTGAGTCCTCTCAAACTGTTGACTGTAAAATAAAGCAACGGCATCATGAAACGAGGTATGGGAGGCTGGTTTGAAAAGGAAAAAAACGGGATCCTGTCTTACCCCTCTGTGTTTTCATGTGTTGAGAGGTCTAAATGTGTGTGTATTTGTTTATGCCTATGATGTCTCGGGGTGTCACAGGGTCTTGTCTTTCCCCTTCACTGCATCCTGACAGCAGTGTCAAACAAGGACTCATATGATCTCTGTATGTCTTTGAGAATATATCTGTGTATGCGTCTGGGTTGATATTGTTTTTATTCTTCTCCCTAACCCCTTTCACCTAAGATCCCCGAGGTGTTCCAGGGTCCTGCCTAATGGACAGTCTCGCCCCACTAAGCTGGCCTTTGACTCGGGCACTGAGCTGGATGCCTAACTAGGCCCCGTTGTTGCTCATGGGTCCTGATTGCGCTGACCTCTGGGGCTGGCTTCCTGGGAGAAGAAGGGTGGTGGAGAAGGAGAAGCAGAGCAGAGAAAGTACTTTTACGCCCCGTTGCGCACATCTCTCTAACATCAACCAGTGACTGGCAGAAAAGAAAGTGGGAGTGTGTTTTGGCAGAAAAGAGAGGAGCCGTTAGCTGCTTGTGTTTCCCAAGCTGCAGGTGAACAGGAGATTAACCAATGTATTTTTTGGTTAAGGAATCCCTGGATGCATGTAATATTTAAAGTTTTCTGTTAGAGAGAGTTTTAATGGAATTTCTTATAGCACAACAATTGGGCTTTTCAACTTGAATGATGCAAAATTTTTCAAGCTTTCTTCTTTTTAATATTGATAAAATAAATCACAACTCAACTGACTGCTCAAATTCAAATGATGAGATGGTTTAAGATGACAAGAATGTGAGCTGACATGGACCTGGGAGCATTCAGTCTGGTACAGAAATTTGCTGTACGTCCCCCCACCCTCAGTCTAGTCAGTTAAAAACGCATAAGCCAGGTTGTATAGTTGGAAACTCTTCAATTAAACATGGCTTACTTGATATCAAGGAAATATCCAACACCACCAGTCTGAACCTTTGATACAAGGGAAAATGTATCCTTACTTCCTCTACCATCTGAATGTTGCAGCCAAAATTAATTAATTGGAACAGTCAGCAATTTTCCAAACCATTATTTTCAAATTCGGTTGAGCCTTTGTGAATTGTATGATATGTTTGGTGTTATTAGCTGACAAAAGAGCCCTTCTGTGACTTGGTTAGATTTAGTACGTTGTGTATTCAGCTGTAATATTCCAGAAACTTTGGTTTTAACACGTGGTTATTTTAGCCACTCTTGCACATACCAGTCTGCCACATCAGACAATTTGCTAACTGTGACTCACAGGATGTTTTTCTTTTGTTTCAGGACATTCTCTATAAAAGTGAGAGATCGTTATTCATGAATTTCCCACTGGATCTGCATTTTCTGAAATTCTCAGACCAACATTCATGACATTCTCATGTTACTTCAAGCTATTTGCTTACCTTCTCTTCTTGATCCTAAGTTTGAACTAAGAACTTGTCTTCCCTGCGTCTAGATGCCTAGTAAGTAGTTGTTTAGGGCTACCTCATAAACTGTCCATCTGCTTTTATATTCTGGAGTCTTTAAGGCAGCTTTTATGCACAGTGCCAAATTAAAGGAACAGAGATTTTAGAATGGGGAACATGGACATTGTTTAGGTTGGGTCAATAGATTGTTCTGCTTTGATTAGTTTTTGCACTCTCCATTGGTTTCTCGGTACTCCATGCTCAGTATTAGTGTGTAATGCATAGTGAGGCTTGGCTTGTGAATTTGAAGTTGCTAGTGTGGTAACTGCCATACACGAGAAGGAAGAGGACACTTTATGTGGTTTCAAGTTGTTTTGTTTCAAACAGAAAAAGTAATATTTAGATATATGATGCCAAACCGACCGTAGCCCGTTAACATAGCTATGTTGCAAAGGACATTGTGGCTTAATTAGCAAGTATTTTCTCTGAACTACCCCAGATATGGCACAACCCCAAGGCTCCAATCACAGACAGAGATGGAAGGAATGGCAAAGGAATAGGGTGTTGGAAACAGGGGCAGTAAAAGGAAGGGAGAAGAAGAGGGTGCAGCAATGACCTGACCCTCTTCGCAGTATTCCTTGTACATCTGTCAATGAGACATCCGCAGCCAAATGTTTAGCAGCCCCGTGTTGGGCTACGGCTCTCCCGCTGAGCTGCTGTATATGCGTTCTTATTGTGTGTGACTGCATTTGTGTGTGTGCATGTGTTTGTGACGCCATGTGTTGGAGGCAGGCCCACATCAGGGTTCATACAGTCGAGCTTAGCCCAGTGGGAGTTGAAAGCTTAAAGAAGGAAATCCCCCCCTTGGCTTCTAGCTACACACACGTACACACACGAACACGCACACTCTTGCCATCTCTATATCTCGCTCTCTCCTCCTGGCACTTCATTAATGAAACCAATGCTTGTATGTTTGGGGCATATGCAGCTCTCTTGGCCCAACACTACCATGTGTGTTTGTGTGAGAGAGATTGTGTGTGTGTTAGGAAAAGAGACATCTCCCCCTATCACATGGTAATATATTCAGTGGAAAATCTCAGCAGAGGCATAATACTGCCGCTCTGCCCTGTCTGAGCCCATCTGTGATGTGTGGAAAGGACATCGGCAGGACAGGGTATTAGCCCTAGAATAATGCACATTGTTATTGTTGACGGTCCATACCTATTGGCTCTAAGCAGTTTGCCCTTTCACCTTACAACAGTTGTAGGTCCAAAGTGGGCTAAGCATTAAAAAATAACGTTATGTTGGAATTGACTCCTTTTACAGGTGTCAAACAGGGACAGTGGAAGTTCCAGAAGATCATTTTAGTCTTCCAGTTGTACCTCAATATATTAGAATGTCTCTTAAGGTTTAATGAATTTCATCACACTAATTAAATATGAAGTGAGGTACAGCCAGCCATTGGACATGGACATGTATATTTAGTTTATAGTCTCATACTTGGTCAGTGCTTGTTTTGGATGGATTTATGCATCAAAAGATACAAAGAGTTGATTATCCTGTCGCTCTGCTAAAGTTCTGCATTTTCACTCCTAGTGTCCTTCATTTTCGTCTTGACAACACTTCATAGGTTCAGTAGGAGTTTGGGTCAGGTGAGCTTGTTGGCCAATAACATGACTCCCAGAAATATCATCAACTGTGGAAACTTCTCACTGGCCGTCAATCATTTTGAATTCTTTGCCTCTCCACTTTTCCTCAAGACTCCGTGATCTTGACTTTGAGATGAAATGCAAATTTTACTTTTCATCTGAAAATGCATGACAAATAAGCAACAGTCCAGTCAATTTTCCAAGTAAGATGCTTCTTACATCTCTGACTTAGGAGTAACACGTTTAGACCTGGTTCTGAATGTATCCCTGTGTGTTTTTTTTTTTTGTTTATCCGTTTAAACAATATTATTTTCTTCCACTAAGCTTTCCATTAATATGTCTGGATACAGTGCTCGATGGAGCTAGATTGTTTAGCAATGACAATTTAATGCTCACTCTCTTTTCAGTCTCCTTTAGCTTTAAGACAGTGGTCTCTGACTGCATTCCTTGGGGGCCAGAGTCCTGCCATTTTTAGATGTGTCCCTTGTCCTACACATTAGAACTAAATAGTTAAGCTGCCTCTCTAGCTTGCAGTAAAGCTCTTAGACCTCTGCTAATTAGCTAGAATTGGAGCCAGGTGTGCTGAAGCAGAGAAACTCCTAAAAGTTGCAGGACTGTCCTTGAGGACTTCAGTTTTAGACCACTGATTTAAAGCATAATCTTTAAATTTACTGTAAATAAAATGCCTAAAAATCACTTTGTGTGTATTTAATCTATATGAAAATTTATCTTTTTAAACTGAGTCAGTGAAATAAAATAATTAAATGGTGCATATATAAACCCAAAATGCCCTTCTTTAACTCCTCCTAATGGAAACATTTAGTGTTTTATTTATTTATTTTATCTGCAGAATGATAGAAGTGCAGTAAAATGCATGACTTCTTACTTTTTACTTCTGCAATCGAAAGGTGAATGTAAGGTTGAAGCCTGTGGAAACATGCTGTTGAGTGGCTCACAGGAGGCCCAAACGCATGGCCTTCGTTTTGTCCTTGGTTTATTCCTTGTTATGTCCTTCAGGTTCCTGAAGCAAGATTTGGAAACTTGGCTTTCTTTGCTGCAGTGTCTCTCCTTGTCGAGTGCTATGAATACACGAACACATATCGTACCTGTCAGGGTTTGGCAAGTGTTTGAAAAGGCCTGAGGATCAATCTGCCACCTTCAACACCTCCTGAAGACAGGCTCTGATAACACAGGACTGCTGTTAATCACAATAACCCCGTTCACCGGAGACGCTCTGCGTCAGAGGAGTCGTTGGGATCAAAAACATGAAGAGGGAATTAATAATAATCCAGAAAGACACAACTGCTCCCTCCCATCTCTCACCAATCAGCGGGAACGGAGTGAGCAAGAATGTGAAAATGTAACGCCCCCGTGTCAATTTTAAAAGTGCCCCTCATCGGCTCATATGCCCCCCTTACCCCAACCTTCCATCCCACCTTCCCCCTGCTAAAGCAGCTGTGTTGCTTTGGTCCGGCTCTGAAGGCCGTTCTTATTACCGGCACAGAGCGCGGGTCAGAATGGCAAACCGGCAGCATACTATTAAAGCCTAATGAAAGGAATCTCTGCAGGGTCTGAGGTCTGCAGCGTCCAGAGGAGACACTACCTCTGCCCATTGTTCTTCTTCTTTCCCTGCAGTTCTGCAGGTCTTTTTTTCTTTTATTTCTGCTCTAAATTTCATCTCTTTGCCTTCTGCTTGGTTTCTGTCACGTTTTTTTTTTTTTGAGTCACTGTCACTCATATTCATCTGTTCTTCTGCATTTTAAAGGTCTCCTCTGTGTTAGCACCAGATATGTTTCTCATGACATTTTCACACTTTTTTCCACTTTCATCTAATGTTTGCCTTCCTCTGTGATGTTCAGGCTCATAAATAGTTTTTTGAATTCTTCATGAAAACGGTAATGAAGGTTAAAGTTTCATCTTGGTGTTACGTGTTGAATATACCCAGGGGATGTGATTTTTCCTTTTCTTCTCAAAAAGGTTAGGGTCACTGACTGTGCAAGCAGTTCGCACTTCAAAATAAGACCTAATGTTTCACTTAGATTTACCTGTATAAATAAAGCTGAAATGATAATAATTATAAAAGAAATCTCATCCTAGACGAAACAAGTTGTTAAAAGCTTCTACATTAAGTTTACGTCTAAAAAAGAATTAACATAAAAGTGGATATTTGCTGTTTAAATGCACCTATGGCCAGAATAAAGCAGTAATCTATTAAAGTTATTAAAGAAAACATCTGTCTTAAATTTAATTTTTGTCAGTCTTAACATGAGCCATTCAATCACCAAATAAATTTTAACATTTTAATCAAATGTAATTTTACCAATCAGAAAATACTATCAAGTCATGTATGAAGGGTGAATTTTCCCCATGTAGAGTCAAGAAATCATTCAATAGAACCTATCTGACAACATAAAGTAGGCTGAAAGATATGAAGAAGAGATACAAGAGTCATGGACATCTATCAGTCTGGAAAGGGTCCCCACATCCTTTTCTTGGCCACTGGGATTCAAGCAGAGCATTGGTGAACTTAACAGCGTTCCAGTTAACATATTCAGACAAGTCCGGATTCCAATATGGCAACGCTGAAATAGCCATTGTTCATTGTACCTCTTAAGTATGGCTTAAAGCAAGCATTATTTTAAGTCATACTTTCTACATGCAAACACCACTTTTAAGTCGTTCAGCTTAGAGTCACAGTTGCTACATGTAGCATTGATTTTTATACGCTCTCTGACAAGTGTGTCTTATGAAGTATACACGTTTTCACCACAGTTTACTGTTCTTCATCTGAGGAGTTGCCATGTTGGATCTTGAAATCAAAGATCAGATCAGAGCAGAAATACGAAATTTACAGTGAATACCACAAACATTCAGGGTTCCACTTGAAATATGGACAGTTGTTGTTTTCACAGCTACTTTGAGTCTTGGGTTCTGCTTGTATCTTTGTGTTTTTATCCAGTTTTCCACTTAATTTTATTGCACCAAGTTTAGCCAATGTGAGGCTTCAGACCATTACACATTTTTATTCTGCATTATTTATTTTTTCCTCTCTCCCTCAACTACCAAGGCTCAGCTGTCCTTGTGCCTTTACACGTTGCAAATGAATGCATATCCATGCAAATTCTTAAAAAAGAAAGGCTGAAAATTTGAATATTTTGCTTAAAGCTGCACCCAGGTCGACCCTGCCATTCGGCATTTGAAAGTAGTGTGTCTGTTTGAATACTGAGGATCTCTCTTTGTCATGTTCGCCAGAGGGGCTGGGTGAGCGAACCAGCACCGGCGGATGGGCAGAGATCGGCTGGGTAGCTGCACACAGACAGACTAATTGGGAAAGGGGGGCGAAAGAGGGATGAGGGGTGTTGGTGAGGGTGAGGAAAAAGGTGGGGTATGCAGGAAGGGGGGATCTAGGAAGACGACAGGGGGTTTAGGAGGGAGGTGAAAGAGGATGGAGATTGGGGGATGGAAGGAGTGAAGGAGTAGGGAAAGATGGGAGGAGGTGATGGAGAGGGCATGAATGTATGCTGGGGGAAGAGGTGAAGGAAGGGTGAGTTTAGACACGGTGGGTTCCAGCACTGATGTGTTGGTAGCCCTGCTGACTATGTCATTATGCTGCTGAAGGCCAGCTGGATAACCGCAGTCCCTGCTTGCTTCAAACCACTGTAGCCTTACACAGTTTGCATGACACATGAGCTAACCCTTTGCAAGCAAGTTTTCATGCATTTATTAAACATCCAGATAAGAACAAGTTTTCCTCTAACTTTAAACTTAAACTCTTTAGACATATCAGCGAAACCGGCCTCCACTCATGGGTATTATATATATTTATATACATACGTTGGCTGAGATAAAATATCCTGCTAGCTGAACTAAGATCATAGTGGTCTTCCAATCTAATTAGTGGCATGTCATTTTGAAAAGGCTTGTTAGCAGTTTCCATAGATTTGTTTGTCTGAATTGTCTTTGTGTTTCTAATGTTTTTTGAACATTTTAAATATAGAAACAAAACTACAAAAAATTGACTTCAAAGTTATTTTCTGCTTCTCCTTGGTTGATAGTCTGTTCACTTGACCTGCATTATAAGGAACATCAAAGCTGACCAAACACAGTAAACTAGTAACTTCCTAATTTAAGGTGTTTTCTCCTGGTCATTAGTCTGAGGAAGAACATCTATTGGCACAAAGCTTTGCTTCTTAGAAAAAAACGAAGACTAGGATAAAACGTAATGCAATATTAATTTGGCCTCCCTATAATGATAAACAGATGCATGCTGGTGAAAGGTGTCAAAGTTTCTGCTTTATTTGGTCTCGTTTATTGCAGTTTAAGATGTCAGTGCAAGATATCAGTATTTACTATTAGAACCGCATGATTTCAATGATGGTATGGCTAGTTCTAAATAAACACTTGCTTATGTAGGGTTAATGTCATTGAACTCTGAGCTGATTGCAAATGTAGACTCAAGCTTGTGAGTAGTGTATTCAGATTCTATGCAGAAAAATGAAATTTATTTATTTTATTATATGAGCATCAGAGCTCATCTAATTGAGAAACGGTGCCAGTACCGTTTCTCAATGATCTTATCAAAACCTCCTTATGCCCAGTAAAACCATATGCCTTCTTCAGAGATTCAGCTCTGTAGAGGATTCATCATACTCATTTTTGCCAAATTGTGAACTATTAAGCCAGTGGTCAGTGTTTGCTACAAATATCTTGCACGCTGTTCTGTGTTTATGCAGCTTCCTGGCACCTTAGTTTGTTTAGAACCGTTTTCTCAAAGTAATTTTTAAAAAGACGTGATCTCAGATCTGTAAATTAGTGGCTTAATGTTTATTCATAATTTTTTGTTTTAAGCTGAAGTTACCAACTTGTTTAAAGGTAAATGTATTTTGGTTCAGAGATTTGAGTGGTTTGACCATCAAAATCAAGCACCTGGGCTGCTGGACTGCTTCTGCAAACATTTGTGAAAGAATAAGTTGCTTTCAGGAGCTCACAGAATTACTACATGCTATTGTGATAGTGGGCCACCTGTGCCATAAGACCATTTCTGAAATTTCCTCTGTACTAAAGATTTAACAGTCAGTGGTTCTATAACAAAGTGGAAAAGATTGGGAGGAAAAACAACCCAGCCAAGATGTGGTAGGCCACTTCAAATCACAGAGCGGGTCAACGGATGCAGAGGTCGCCAACTTTCTGCAGAGTCAATAACTGCAGACCACCAAGCTTCATTCGACCTTAAGATTATATCAAGAACAGTGCATGGAGAGCTTCATGAAATGGGCCAAGTAGCTGCAGCCAAGCCTTACATCATGCTGCCACTGGCATCAAGAGCAATAAAGACATGTTTTCTGGAGGGACGAATCATGTCTCTCTGTCTGGCAATCCAACAGATGAGTCCAGGTTTCGTAGTTGTCAGGAGAACAGCCCTTGCTGGACTGCTTTATGTTGATTGTAAACTTTGGTGCAGAAGGGATCATGGTGCAGAGTTCTTTTGCTTTTTTTAGTAGTTGAGCTTGGCCCTTTAATTCCAGTGAGAGAAACTGTTAATACTGCAGCATACAAAGGCATTTTGGACAATTTTATGCTCTTGACATGGTGGCCTCAGTTTGCTGAGTTCTTCCTGTTCCAACAAATGTACGCACCAATGCACAAAGGTCCATAAAGAAATCATTGAAAAACTGCAATAAATGTTGATTTTAGCTTTGCCTTTTCCAAGTTAAGGAGTTGCATTGACATTGCTCGTTCTTAGGTCCCAGGTTTTATGGAGACAGGTAATACAAGCTGTTTTTCTTCAGCTTCCAGGTGGAAACGTGCAATATGTTTTTTTGCGATTGCAATATTTCTAAATATTTCATCTTGCTTTAGCATGGCCTCATTATGTTCAAGATGTTCTTCAAGATGTATTTCTCATTCTTCTGTCACCATGAATTTACTGGGTTCCAATTTTTTGTGTTTCTGTGTGGCCTTTTGCATTCATCAACCTTTATGTAACCAGGATAAAAAACTGCTTGAGATTTAAAATCTTTTCTACAAGAATGTCCTGGCAAGTGGCAGCAGCAGAAAAAGTCACTTAAGATTCACTTTCACTTATTAACATTCATTTAATTTTTAAACATAATAAATAATAAATCAGTTTAAAAGCAATGACACACAGACTGCTTTTCTGTGGTCTTTTAAAATGTCCTTAAAAGAATAAAATGAGACCAACTCCTTCAACTCAAGTTCATTCTGAAGCTGATTTTATGTACACAATGCTGCAAAATTAAGAGCCTTTTTGCCAAATGTTAGGGCTCTAAGGTAAAAGTGATTTCTCCCTGTGAGGTTGTAAATTAACTTTAAGGAAAGTCATTTTTAACATTTATTAATCAATCAGAATAATCCATGCCCACATCTCAATGAATCAAATGTTTTTTTTCTCCCCTACTGCTACCTTAATCTTGATTAAACACCTTTGGAATGTATTAGAATATAGATGGAGGGTCAGACCTTCTCATCCAACATCAGTGTTTGACCTCAGAAATGAGATTCAGGAAGAATGATCCTCTTTTTACACGATTTATACATATACATTTATATATATATGCATTATATGCAAGTGATTTTCTAAGAGACAGGAAATGACATTTTAGAAAATGCGCCACAGTTCTTTAAGGGTATTTAAATGAGCCAAGACACATGGAAAGATAAATAATATTCACTGTGATTCATTATAAGGTAGTAGGAATTACTTGTAATGTGAGGCGTAACAAAAAAATTTATGAGTAATGTATGTATGATTTGCATTAATGGGCTAACATGAAAAGAAAAAGAAGACATCTGTTTAATCTTTTTTTATTTATTTTTTTAGTATTGGACCACTAGTTCCGGATTCCCATTTTTTCTGCTACCTTCCTCCCTTCTTTTATAAAACTACATCCTGTCAGACGGGCTCAGGGGGCCAGGCTGAACAGACCCAGACTCAGTTACACTGGGGTAGCTAGCTACATTGATCTGGCTGCAGTAGCCAAGGGAATATAAATCAGGACAGGGGCTTAAAGTCTTGAGCCCCCCCAGGGAGGAGTCCTCGCTGCAAAGGGAGAGGGGCATGAACTGAGCTACCTCCCTCTCTCTCCTCCCCACTCACACTCCTGTGTCCATCATTCTCCTCCTCTCCTTTCCTTGTGACATTCACTTTTGTCAGTTTGTCTGTCTGACTCTCTCTCCCTCCTGCATTTTTTTCTTTTACATCCCCCTTATTCCTTCCTTCTCTACTTTTGCCCATATTTTTCCACACCACTCTGCTGCTTCTCTCTGTTTGCTCACACATGGAAATGTGTAGATTGCTCATGAAGTTCACACCCAAAATGAAACACCACAACTAATTCTGAGCTTGGGATTTAATCAGTTTATAAACATGAATCATTTTTAACAGGCTTAAGTCATACAGCCTTGTTTTTGCAGTTTTCTTGTTGTCCAGCCTAAAGACGAGTGCATCCTTTTACGTGGTAGACAGCCAAGCCTAGCTCACACATCAGTATTGTGTCAGGTCGTTTAAGAAACTGGTGTAATGCCAGACTCTATATATATATATATATATATATATATATATATATATATATATATATATATATATATATATATAGCCTACCTCAACATAGATAGTTGTATAGGGGGAATTAGAGTAGAGCAAGAATAAAAGTAAAGTTTAGACCTATTTTTAAGAGGAGAAAAGCGAAGTGTCGCTCTGTGCTGTGAAGTTTGTTGCTCTCCCCTGCTGTACTGAGTTATCCTGTGGGGGCACAGTGTTGTTGTAGTGATGTGATGCAGTGATAGCACGAGTGTCCACTGGGGGAACCCAGAGCATTCTGTCTCACTGAATGATACCCCTGTCTCCACTCACGATAAACAACACACACACATACACACACGCTTACACATATCAGAGTCTGCCAAGCCCAGCCTAGCAGCAGATTCCTCCCTCACCCTCCCACCCGCTCGCAAAAGCTGCAAATATATTAGCTGCCTCTTTTTCTTTTGTCTTGGGAAAATGGCATGTGGGGGGTACGAGTTTGTGTGTATATGTGTGTGTGTGTTTACCATGCTAAGGAATAGTAGCAGAACATCCCCTTTGTGCCAGTCGTGTTGAGATATCCCAGTGGTATAGGGCCTAGTGATGGGAAGAGAGTTACAGATGCCTAAGAGTTGCCAGTAACACAGGTGAGATGCTGGGAATGGAAAACAGAAAACTGACTGACAGATGAGGAAAAGATTTGAGAGTTTCAAATTACATGCTGCCGTCTTCTTTGGTTAAAGCAGAAAAGAATGATGGAAGACAATAATGGGTCAATTCACAGGTATAAAAAGAAAATAAAACTCTGCTATCTGCAGGTAGTTTTACAAACTGAGTGGTTTCGTTTTTTTTTTGTCTTAAAGTATTGTCAAATAAAATACATCTGGCAGCTAGTGAGAGATTCCAGGTGACCAATCAGTTTTTAGAACGGAAATGTTATTTGATCAATGTAAATACATTTATTTCCATTGTCTTTATACGGATCAGAAAGTTTTCAAGCAGATTTTCCTCTCTAAACTTTGAGACTTGTTATTACTGCAGATAAATCTACAATGGTTGCATCTTTTCAGATTGGTGTAGTATGTGTTTGTTGCTTTAAATTTAAATGGATTAGTATTAAGTATTCTTAAGGCAGCCAAAGCAGTATGCCACAATAATTATCACTACAACAATGATGTTGTCTACAGTCACAGGTCACTTCTAGGTCACACATTCAGATCTGACATAATTGTTTAAATCATACATTTAAGATACTGGTGAATGTTGACATTTTGGTATAAAGTTGCTGCAGATTTCTCTGCTGCATATCCACAATACAAAAAGCCCATACCACAACCCAAGGGTGCAGCTATTGGCCTGAGATCTGGTGAATGGCCCGCCAGTAGTTTAGGCTAGCCTGAGTCATGTGACCAGAGATGATTCTGCATACCTTGCTTGTAACATGTGGTTAATCGAGCTACTCATGAACTTATATTATTAGAGATAGACATTTAAAATCATTTAAATATCCCTTCCTTCCTGCTCAGTTATGCACTTTTGCAAGTCATCCAAACATAATGATGAAGCTTTTCATTCAACTGGAGCTTATTCACACCATATTAAGAATTGAAGAAGCATTTGGATGGAAGGTGAAATATCTCAAAGTAACCAGAGAAGTTAGGTTTCTTACTACTAAAAACTTTGAAGTGTCTTAAATATTTTATATTTGCAGTACAACTACACTGAATAAAATGGTTGGAGTTGGATTTTGATTCATAAATGTAACATTTTTTCTGCTAATGATAGCTTATATTGACTGGTTAATTAGTCAGGTGATCTACCAGCTTACTTTCAGTCAGCTGCTTTACATCCATAGCGCTTAAAGCATTTTTATAGCAGGATTTGTCTTCCTGGTTGGTGATGAAAAAGAGCAGTGGGTGTCTTTCCACCAGCAGACCCATCAGCAGCATGCAGTAGAGGCCTAGTTATGTTGTTACTCTACGCTTCCAACAGTAGGAGAAAATCAAATTCACTCTTTTAGTTTTCCTCCACTTCAAAGGAATTTAAAATGTAGGAATGCTATAATAGAAAAGTTTTGTATATGATTTATCTATGCTTTAATGACAAAAGCTGGTCCATTTCCAGGTCACAATAAGAAAAGATTGGTAGTTTTAAGAGTATGTAAAAGAGGAGCATATTTCACAATCATTACTTTAAATTTAAATTTGGTTTCATAAGAAGCATTTGTGTAATTCTGTACAATCCTGACTGTCTATTCCTTTGTTAAGATGTGTGCAATTTCCACCTTAAATCATTATACTAGGAAGATGAAGAGAAAGAAAAAAGGTGGATCTTGTCCAACTTCACAAACATGCTTGCAAGGCACAGCTGTCCGGACTGTTTAACGTCTAATGACAGGCAGTCTGAAAGTGCCTATATGTTGGATGGCGTCCTGAGGTTCCTTATATGGAGGGAGAATATAG
This sequence comes from Poeciliopsis prolifica, assembly GCF_027474105.1. NCBI lineage: Eukaryota > Metazoa > Chordata > Actinopteri > Cyprinodontiformes > Poeciliidae > Poeciliopsis > Poeciliopsis prolifica. Next base: position 6,422,875 of record NW_026562377.1, read on the forward strand.
CTGCGATTTCAATGTCACACTCTACACAAATACAACCTCATCACTTCACTTCCTGCTGATTCTGTGTGAGATCAGAGTCTCTGCAGCTCCTGGACTGTCACTCAGAAACAGAAACCCGATGTGGGCAGGGCTGCGACAACACCGCAAATCTGGCAACTCGAATGTTTTTATTTGCAGGAAAAAGAGCGTCTCTCCATGTGCGTGTGCATGAGTGTGTGTCTGTTTGGGTTTGTGTGCCATATGCAGTGTGCCAGGGAGGGCTCTCTGGAACATATTGGTGTGCGTGCATTGTGGTTAATAATAGTAGCAAACGCATAAAACAATGGCAGCTCTGATGTGTGTGACAGTCTTACAGCCGCACACGCCATGACTTAGTCACACACGCACACACACACACGTGCCGAAAAAACAGACCTCCTCTGCCACAGTACCATCCGTCTTTGTTGAGTTCTCAATTTTATCACGGATCCAGATAAGGAAAAACAGTCACTTCCCACCCACCGCTCCTCGCCTCCAGCCCCTCCCTATTGCTCCATATCTGGGCACAGGCTCTCATAGAAGCATATAGCCCACTGAAAATCAGCCACCCACACAAACACATAAATGTACAGGCCTCACCAGCCTTGGATGGAATGAGCAAAGTCCTTGAAGCAATCATAACATTTAAATGCACAGTTTCACACGACACACACACATTCTGTCATAGCTCATTGCTGCTTTTGGTTGGCTGTCTGGAGCAATGTTTGTGTTGTGCCGGGGTGACAGATTTAAGTTTTGATGAGGCAGGGTGGTGGTGGGCGAGCGGGGGGGGATCAGTGACTGCTCCCCATGGTGAGGTCTTATAGACAGTAGACAGCAGCAGCAGCAGAAACCCAACCTGTCGTCCGGATCAATCTCTGGGGGAGGCAGGGAGATGGAAGAGGAGAAACTGCATCACTCACTGCTCGGATGTGTCCAATAAAAAAATAAAAAAAGACCAAAACCTCAGCTCAGTGGCCGAGCTTGGCAAGTAAACGAAAGAGGAAGAGAGAGACGGCTGGGGAGGCCAGAGCGTAGCAGAGAGCCACCCAGTACCCAGGATTAGTCTTTGAGCTTGGCAGAGCAGGACCAGAACTGAGGGAGAGGTAGCAGGCAGACAGACGGCCAGAACGGGCCTGGCAGCCATTCTGGGCCAGGTTAGTGGCCAGAGAGAAGACGAGCCGGAGCGACAGACAGAGTGGGGACCCCGCATTCGCTTTCTGTGTGGCTGGGCTGGAGTGGCTCACCCATATGGTGCACCACACTGTTCATGCTCCCTGTCTAAATCCATATGCCGCTGGTGGAAAAGACCAGCGCCCCCTCCCCGTCTCCCCTACTTCGCATCAAGAGCACGGAGACCCACAGGGGAGGTGTTGGGAGGTAAAGCCCTGCAGGCTTGTACCCCCCCTCTGTACCTCTTAACCCCACAGAGCTGCTTAGCCTATTGTCACTACAATCTGCCACCATAGCCTGGGTGCTGTGTGTATCCCCCCCCAGCCACCCTTGCCCTCTTTTTCTTTTCCATTCTCTCTCTTCTCAAGCCCTTTCATCTCCCTTTGGCACCTGATAATCGATGAACTTATTAACTGCTAATTATTCAAGCTGTGCATTGAGGATCCCACCCTTATTCTTGGAAAAAAGGGAACGTTTCCACTCTGTTCTGCCAAGTAAAGTGGGTTATATTGCCCATTCATTTGGATTAAGTGCATTTAGGCTGCACTGTTTGGGATGTTAAGACTTTGTCAGATTGCTATCAGTACTGTTTAGCATTAATCCCCATTTTGTTCTGCCAGTTGATAGCCTAACCCTAACCCCTACTTGGTGGAGGCCCAAGAAATTTTCACACTGAAATATACAATCTTGTTCATTATCTGTGTGATATGTCTAAAAGGATTTGTTTCTTTCTGTGTTCTGTTTTTTTAGGAAGTTCTTCAGACAATACCTAAGTTCTGCTTTCCCTTTGACGTGGAAAGGTATGATTCCTCTCCTCTCCCTCTCCGTTTCCTGGTTTCACCTCATTTGTACAGAAGACACTTGCTCACACACTTTGAGAAAGTGATCACTTCTCACACCTAAAGACAGAAAATGAGATGTACAGTTTATACTTCTAATATGTGACAGTGATGAGCTCTCAATTGCAATCACTTAGTGATATTGTCACCTGCCAATTTCCTGACTGTCTGAGTTTAATGATGAGTGTTTATTGTGGTTGTGTCCACATGGGCGGGATTGCTTGTTCAAAAGAAACAAAAACAAAGCTGAAACTCTTTTGTATGCCTTGCAGGCTGCATGAAAGTAAGAAAACACGGTGTTCAATAACATTGGTAAACGTTGTGACAATGGCATGAGTAGAGATAGTAAAACACATAATTAATTGTTACGGTCTTTCTGCTTTGGTTTCATGTCAAACGTGGACCCAAGATAATGAGTATTAAGTAGTTCCATCTCAAGTTCAGGTTTTTATGGGGAAAAACGTTACTTCTGACTGAGTTCTGCTGTTTGGCAATAAAAGCATTCAGTGGTACTTTAATGACTTGACCACCTTACCAACTCATTACCTTCAAAATCCTTTTACCATACCATGCCAGTTTTATTTATAAAATCACCATTTTGTATTATTGTAGTCCTGGTTGTTTTAAAATGGTCTGTGTGGTGTGGAGTTCTGAATGTTTTATGCTAACCTTGGGACTCATTGATTTATAGTAATTTTCTAAACTCTTTTCATAGTTTTCATAGTAAATAAAAACAAATAAAAGATTTCTTAGTTATTTTTGGATGCACCAGGAGTCCTAATATGTCAAATTTCATTGGAGTCAAAATGTGATTAGAACCAAAATAACCACAAGATGAGTGTTTGTGGAAAACTTTTAGAATTGCATATGCATCCGTTTTGAGCTTTTTTGATTTGATCTTTGTTTTTAAATTGTAAAAATACTGAACTTCCAAGTTAAATAAACCAAGAATAAAGTTTGGTGTTTGTTTCCAAGGAATGAATTGATGAAAGGGGAGAATTAGCCCAGAGAATATTTGTAAAACGATCTTACAATCTCACATAATTTAACTCAAATATATAATGTCACATTCTGTGTTCATACCACAGTCCAAAAACATGGTTGATGGATAAATTGGTCTTTCTAAATAGCCCTGTACTATGAGTGAGTGGTTATTTGATGTGGATCTCTATGTGACCTGGTGATGAACTGACGACGTGTCCAGAGTTACCCCCTTTTACCCAATGGCCGCTTTAGTTAGGAACTGTTCACTCTTGTAAAATAGATTATGACTCCTGATCATACTGAAATAACTCCATGCCACATCCTGCTGGGATCAACACATTTTCCTGAAAGTAGTCTGTGAGTGGAATCTAGAAAATTGCTTTAAAATGTAATTTGTTAAAGCAGGTGCAAAAATGACCCATGGATGACACTCACTCTTGCGTGCCGTCCACAAGTACAAAAGCAAACCTGCAAAGACATAAAATGTTTTAAGGGTTGAAATAATAATAACGATCTGATTAAAACAAGTCAATATTCATCAAAATATGTGAAAGTGATTATAGATTAATGTAGAAAATGAGACCAACAAGTGTCATTGGTGAAAATGAGGTCACCTGTGACAGCCAGTGGTACTGATGAGTTGTATTATGATCTGCTCAGGCCTGAACTATCTGAAAAGTCCCAGTTTTTATATTGGAACATGTGAAATGATCCATTCTTAAGACAGAACAGGGAGCTAAAGACTTAGGGAGGACTCTCAGCTTTTACTGAAGCTGAGCTGCTGCCATCTAGTGGTGGAAATGTGAATCGAACTTAATACATATTTATCTCTAAACCTCAGAGAAGCTTTGATTTTATAACTTTTAAACATGAAATATGTGATGTTAGTGTATTTGCAGTTAATTTCCAAGGTTATTTTAAACAGATTTGAGCCATCTTTGATTGAAATGTGTTAACACTGCATTAATTTAGTTTAATTTAGTCTGTTATTAATTTCTCCTAATTCTTCCCCCATTTATTAATAAACTGCTGGCTGTTTAGCCTTCACTGCATGCGCCCCTCTGTGTCGTCGGCAGGGTTTCCCAGAATCAGGTGGGGCAGAACTTCACCTTTGTTCTCACAGACATCGACAGCAAGCAGAGGTTTGGTTTCTGTCGACTCACCCAAGGTTGCCGGGTCTGCATATGTCTCCTCAGGTAACACACACAGCCACTCTCTAATTGTCATTTTAAACTTCATCATTGCAGTTTTGGTTTGAAGGATTGTCTGATTTCAGTACACTAAGTTAAAAGTCAGAAAAATACCTTTTTGCAAGTAAAATTGCAAATCCTAAGTAGCTATAAATGTGAATAAATACATTGTTTACAAGCTGCTTTTATTTTTTACTTATTTCTTAAGTACTTATAAATATATGTGTAATATATATATATATATGTGGAGGATAAAACCTTTTTTTAAATTTACATCTTAGAAATGATCACAGACTTTTGAAACAACCTTTTCATTCACTCTCACACCGTGCTGCACTTTGCCAGAAAAACAAATTTATGTTCTTATCTGCCCACACAAATATGTTTCTGAAGTGCCTATAATTACCCAAAACTTTAGCCGTTTTTATATTTTTTTACAGCTTTATTCCTTCTATCACAGCACAGACAAACGAGGACCCGGACTTTAAAAATTTTATTTCTCTTTGCATAAACATCCTTCTAAAAAAAGGCTATTATCGGTTAATTTCCAAGTAATTTAATGTCGATGCAATGTTTTTTTTTTTTTTTTGTCTTTACAGATGCAATTACTTACCCATTACAAAGAATGAGCACTGCAGTGAAAATCTCAGTGGACAGGCTTGCTGCACTTTAATAATAACTAAGAAAAAAGTAAAAAGATCAATTTTTAATGAATGTAATAAGCAGTTTAAGAAACAACAAATTGGAAAAGCAGCACAAAGCCTTCCTCTGTTCTCTGTTTGTGAAGCAGCACTCCTGTAAGGCTCGCTCTCGCCCCTGTGTGTGTTTGTGTGGCTTGTGATGGACAGTCGTGGGTTTGTCGCTGGCCTGATGAGCTGCTGTGAAGAACAGTGCCCTCATACCCCCCCCTCCCACCCCTTTCCTCACACATACACATTCGTATATACCACCCACCCTTCCCGGCCAGCTTCCGTGGCCTTTGTTTTTCCTTTCTCTCCCTCTCCATCTCATGCTCTCTGTCTCTCCCTCTCTTTCCTCCTCGTTATTCGGCTGCTGCCACAGTGCGACAGCAAAGACGCTCGGCCCATAATTATGCATGAAGCTTCGCTGCCAATTAGCAGAGGCTCCCCCGTCCCTCTCGCTGAGTTAGACATGCTAATTCATTTGACATATGATGTATAAAATTCATTATGCATTCTGAGTAGTTTGCATGACTTGGTTCATTTATTATAAAATAACATATAGGAAGTTATTTTTTTCCGCTTTTTTGTGTATTTGTGCTGCCCAGTTTTCCTCCCCAGATCTTATTTTATTATTATTTTTTAAACTACTAATAGCCATATTATGTTAGGATCATTACCAAGCTTGTTGTAAATTTATCAGATAAGGATTGTGAACAATTTTCAAAATATATTTTTTCAAGGTCCTGAGTTGAAAGTTCATTTTGTTTAGATAGATGATAAAGAACAAATCACAAAATGAAACAGGGAAGACTATCTGAACTCTGTAGTTTTACTGAGTTTTAATCATTTCCAAAGAATAAAAGCTAAACTTTAATTAAAACAGTTTGCTTCTGTGATCGTTGAAATGTCGGCTCTGTAAAATTGTCACCTCTGCTTACAAGAGGAAGTGCCTTAATGAGTAGGACAGTTTTATGTGGAAAGGCCTTTGTAGTCTCGTTGCTGAAGTTGTGGCCAGAATAAAGCCACAGATCACACCAAATAAAGAAACGCGCTGAAATCTCATTATTATTTTAATGTTCTGTCCTCATATCTTCTCTCACTCTTTCCCACTAGGTGTTAAGTCATTTTTGTTCCCTCTTTTAGATAGATAAAAAAGTAAATTTGTGTAACAGCAGATGTTTTAGGATACATTTTAAGTACTGAGTGGCTCCGGTTATTGGTCACTTTTTCAGGACAACACTTCCTCTCCTCCCCGTACTTAACCCTTGACCCTAGAAAGTAAATGTGCAATGCAATCTTCAGCTGAGCCGTTTACAAAGTGTAGGTGACTTATGATTACAGATTCCTGTGCAGTAAAAACGATTTAAGGCTCATCGAAGGAACAGGAGTAACTGTCGTGCTTAACACCCAACTTACTTTATGGCAGCCAAAGAGGACTGGCTTTGGTCTAAACATTTAATTTCCAACATTTAGACACTTTATTGTTGAGATTTTTTTAAGTCTTTTTTTTTTTTTTTTTACCTTTTCAGGCTTAGACTACTATTTGCTTTTTCTTTGAGTCCCAGAGTTGTTTCTTTTAGGCCCGATCAAACGTCCACGGCTTTAGGTGGTCGGAGCCTGGAATGGGGAGACTGATAGTGGGTCGCAGATTAATTGGTTCGCTCTTTGAGAACATGGCACTTTGAGAAGACGTGTGCTTAAAATGGTAGGAGAGATCGCGGGACCCCCACGCACTGAGCACTCCAGTGATAGATGCCTCTCCCCCCTCCCTTTCTCTATCGGAGGATTTGCGAAGCACAAACAGATCTGAGCAATGAACTGTGACGAGTAGGAGTATCTCTCAGTGAGCTTTCCAAACTTTAACTTTTCGTGTACAGCGAGCAGGGCAGGGGAGGGGAGAAGAATACGCCAATGCATCCTTAAAATATATTAATTTGTCTCCTTTTGAAGAAGGAAAACTTTCTCCATCTTTCAAATATGAGTTTATTATTGATAATTTGCGAAGGTTTAGATTTACCAGTGATTGTGTGTATTCCGTTAAATTTACAGCACTTTGGTTAAGGAGTGTAATGTCTGTGAGCTCTGTGAGGCCTGACGGCGCCGCTGACAGCGAGGGTTTTCATTTATATACCGCACATCGGTGAAAACCTGAAGTTTTAATGTCCAGAGAACACAAGTCGTAAATGAGTCAGGTAATTTATCGGACTTACACCGCCCCTATCAGAGTGAAATGTGTAAATACAGAACCCTCCACATTCACACTATGAATTTATTTGCTAAACTGCTGCTGTGGCTTAATCTCTGAAAAACTGCCTTCATTATCTACTAGAAAACTTGAGATTTTTCTATTTTCTTTGTCACAGCACACGGTGACAAAATAAGCTTGAGTTTTGCCTTGGTTGTCATAACTCTAGTTATTTAAACTGTTATGTTAGTAGTCTTAGCTATAAATACAGGGCAGGTTTAAGCTGTTTTCTTTTAACTGGTGTATGACTTGAATGGCATGTTCTCCTGTGTTTCCCATCTTGAAAGTTTCTTTAAAAGATGGGCTTCATCTTTAAATACTTTCATTAACCTAAAATGCTTCTGTTATCAGACCAGATCTCTTTTGAAGAGTGCAGCTTCTCTCTTTTTAGTACTTATTAACTTGATAACATAAATTCTGTTTTATTGTAGCAGTGAATAAAAAAGGGGCAGTTTTGCATTTTTTGTACTTTGCCATTGTCCTCATTCTCCATTGTTGAGACTCTGAATTGCTTTTTAAAAAAAAAAATTAATTAGACTGTTAATTTTTGTATTTGGAAGAATAGTAACCATTTACTGAATTTGACAACGGCTCAACAGATATCTGGCTGGCTTTAGTTAAAGGAATAGATTACTAATTAAAAGTTCATAAAACTGAACCTCAAAAATTATATGAATAAATTAAAAAAAATTCTCTGGTTGTTAGACCAGACTTTTTGTAGTTTTGCAAATATAGCATCTACTGCATATTTGTATAGTCATCTTTATTATTGAAATTAAATACATCTTTTTTTCCTTATTACATATTCTCAAACTGAAAAAAAAATAATGGTACCATTCTCTTACAGAGAGTTTGAGATTTTCTTTATCATTTTCTTCTGTGTGTCTGAAACCAAAATAAAGTAGGACTTTATCATATTCGTCTCAGTTAAAGTTATATTTTTATAAAGAGTTATTGTTGCCTATCCTGTCTTATTTGAATGGAATGTTCTCTTGGTTTTTCTATTTTGTCTGTGGAAAATTTTCCCTCCAGGCTATCATGATGTCATAATTACATTTTACTGATTAAGTCACAAACTGTAAGAATGAAAAAGTGCTTCAATTACTTTTAGAATAAATTAATTGTGCTGCAGATATTTAGTTTAGTTAAGTCTTGGATGTTTTTTGTTTCTGCTCTTTTCACTGAAAAGGTTAGATTTATCTAAATTGTCAGATTATGTTACTGTATTGAAAAAATGCATTTTGCACATCAAAAACTGACCCGTGGGTGTTGCTTGACGTGGCAGAAATAGGTCTTCAGGTTCATATCCGGTCAGCATGTAAATTAACATAAGTATGTTTGATTGAGTCTCTCCTGCAAGTGTGACCTGATTGTGGTAAATCTTCATGCAGATGTCAAAATATCGGCATGTTAAGAGACTGATTGTTTCAGACTAATGGTCACTCAGCCTCTCTGATTGGCGCGCTTGGCTGCACTTCTCCTGAAGACCCGGGCTGTCATTGGCCCCTCACGGATTTAGTGATATGAAAATTTGCATTAGGTCCACTTTATTGTTTTCTTGTTGTCTGTTAATTCCAGTCTGCAGAGCAGCCAGTGACCCATGCCCTGGTAACTCCTCAGTCTCCAGCCAACAGCTGTAGCTTGACTGTAAACTCTATCATTTTAAAAGCCGAGATTTAAACATCTCGCGCTGCAACAAAATACTTCAAACTTGGGTCATTTTATGAGATATGTAACTAAATCATTGCTCAGAGAGTTTTATATTGAGATTAAAATAATATTTATGTTAATTTTCAACCTCTGCATCCATCAAAGTTAATAAAGCATTACAAGGAGTGTCTGTTTATTTAATTGCAGTCCTAAAAGTCCTCAGCCAGAATTATTGCTCATTCAGGGTCTAAATCTGCATGTTGAAACCCCAAACTGCATCAAAATTCAATACCATGATAGGATCTCATGTTTTTATTATTTAATTGCATAACATTAAATGAACTGAGCCCTCACAGCCTTTTATGCTGGAGTAAAATGTTGGCCTCCTTCCACCCAGAAAGCGAGCCTACTTGGCCAAGAATATGTCAACTTTGTAAAGAAAGCCATGCTGCAGATGCTTTAGCTTATGTTGGGTGTTCTTACTGATTAGCCTCAACACAAACACTGCTGTATGAATTATTTGGAGCTTGTTAATGAATTAATTTACTTTACATTAATTATTATAAAGTAACAATTTTTTAAAAATATGTGCAGGGCATGAAAAGCAGCAGTTCGAGGGGCAGAGCAGGCGGGTGGGGGAGGGTGGTGTAAAGGGGAAAAGGGGTGGTGTACTTTTGTTAAGCTTGTGCATCTGGGATCAGCATGCTTGTAAACCATAGTATCCCTCTGCACCATATAAAAGCAATGCAGTTTTTTTTTTTAAAGGATCTACAATCTTGTTTCCTTTTCATCTTTTTTTTTCTTTGCTGCCCTACAGAGGAGACACGACAAGAATTTATCACATGCAAAGGGCAGAAAGAATATAATAAGAAAGACGTTGTAGCATATACTTTTGGAGTAAGAATTGGAATCTTTCCTCAATAATCTATGCATTTTATCTTGAAACAACAGGTCAAATGAAGACATTTTGAGAAACACACATTCAAGTTTTCTGCAGACTGACTCCCTTTGCGCTTGTATTTTAAATAAATAACACAACAGTCCGCTTTGATTCGTTGCATCTTGTTTGTTTATTGTAGAAGATGATGAAATGAATGCTGACTTCTCCATATTTACTGCATTAATGTGTTTCTCTTTGCAGTTATCTACCATGGTTTGAAATCTACTACAAGTTGCTGAACACACTGGCTGACTACTTAACAAAACAGCAGGTAATCACTCATTCTGTTTCTAATAACCGTAAGGTGCCTGGAGTTTTTATGCATCTACAAATAAGACATTTTATTTGGATTTGACTGATAAACAATCACACCATGTATTTTCTTTAAGTCTGTGTTGTGGTGAGACGTTTCCCTCCACTCTGTGTTCGTCTGCATGCTGCAAGTTTTGTATTTTTTATTTATTTTTTGACTCGGGCTTGAATTGGTTCCTCTTGTTAGCAGCAACAATGTTGACATTTCACAGACCAAACGCTGATCTGACACTGGAAGTTATTCCTGATGATTTACTGGAAAACAAATCGTTAAAAACAATACACACGCAAGCTGGCAAACAAACACACACGTGCCTGCACTTCACAAAAGTCGTCTCCCCAGACTATTCGCTGCATTGTACGAGCAAAAGGGAGGGGAAATGTAAAATATGCAACAAACTGGGGAGATGTGCAGAGTCTACTGCATGGGGTGTAGGTGATGTTCCAATGTTTAGACTGAAGAGAGGGTGAAAAGAGACGAAGGGAGGGAGACAGAGGAGAGGGAGAGAGCTTTGGGACCACTTTTCAATTGTCATGTAGTCGCTGCTTCTTCCCGGATCCTCGGGGAGCTGTTATCAGGACAGTGTGTCGCGCTAAAAAAAAAAAAGACAGTCACATCACATAAACAATCAACGTACATCCACATAATTCTTCAGCTATAAGAGATTCGGTGGAATAATCTAATGTGGTTGAAGAAAAGTAAATGCGGCTGGAGCGTTTTTTGCAAGCGAGGAGGAGAGACGGAAAAGAACGCTGTGAAAGAAGGGAGGAAAAAAAATCCTGGGTGACTGAAATGTTAGTGTGCATGATTTGGTTTCTATTTACCCCGCTGTCCGTTCCAGGCGAGAGGGAGATGTTGACAGACGAGGGAAGACAGAAGAGCGATGAGGGTTTAGAGCGAGGGGTAAATGAACTGTTTCCCCAGGCCGTGTTGCTGACCATGCGTGTGAGCATTGAGCCTCTCATGACAGGAGGCTGTTCGATTGCACACACCCCAGCTAGCACCCCTCCCCTTCCAGCCTCCCCCCTCCTTTCCTCACTGTACGTTGCCACCCATCGCCTCTCTGAATCTGTGGCTTGCACACAACTCGCAGTATCTTCTTTTAGCCCAGACCAAAAACAAAGTTCTTGGTGAAGAAAAAAGCTCGACGAAACTCCACAGCAGTTCACTAACTGCTTTCCCAGAAGTTTGAATACGAGTTTCACTTTTTAGTGTTGCCTTCTGAAAGATTTTCCTCTTCCAGAAGACACGGGATTGTAAATAGGAGTCATAAATGTTGGATGAGTAAATTTCAAAGCCAGTTCTGTGGTCAAACCCGGCTCTCTGACAGCTTCCTTAAGCCCTGTTTTTGGAGCGGGGACCCCCTGGTTAATTAGTCGCAGACTACTCTGGGCTGTAAATCAGCGCCGCTGGATAATAAGCGTCTGCAGCCATACACTCCGCCGTCTTTTAACCCCAGCACTTCTCGTTAAACATATGTCAGTCGGATGTTGTCGAGCCCTTCAGGCCTCGCTGCAGGTTTGCCCTCTGGTCTGCTGCGGTGCCTGTCCCAGCACCGTTGTCAGGATTGACATAACTTGTGTTATGAACAAAACAAGTAAATATAATTCATGTGTCCCATGTTTTTTTCTCTCCCTTAGGAAAATGACTTGAATGACTTGCTGAATTCCCTCTATGAGCTGCCTGTGCCAAAGCCTTTTACACCAGTCAACTTGAGTGTGGTAGGTATACATCTGTTATTCTGCTAGATCAGATGCAAGACAGCTGAGGCAGAGACAGACAGAGGGAAAGGTACCGCAGCAGCATGTTGCATCAGAGACGGTGACGACAATTGGGCGAAGTAGTTAAAAGTGAACCAAGAGACACTGAGGACGTAATGTAAAGCAGAAAACACAGAGAGCAAAAGGGAAAGATAATGAGAAATAAAACGAGATTGACAGAAAAAGAGACCAAGACAGCATGAGAACGCGCAGAAATAAGAAGATCGGCAAAGTGCAGAGGTTGAGATGTGAGAGAATAAATGAGAGAGAGGCAGAGGAGATGCAGAGTGCGGAGCAGGAGGAGGTTAAGGCACGGCGGGCGGGAACGGACACGCGCACAGGGCCCGGGACTGACACCGTGTTTGGAAACAAGAAGTGGCGCTTACAGGGTTTTTTTGTGTGATAAGCTCAAGCTGGACACATTTAAACATGAAGGGCCCTTTCACAACTCATCATGTCTCCTGCTTATCAAGAAACTACAACGGCCTAACGAGCCCAGGTCCCTCAAAGTCAGCTTCTGTTTGAGTTAACTCTGACACAAGCTCTCATGGAATGCCTCCAACATTAAACACTGTCACTTCTGTAAGCCCGGCCGATTTAAGCAGAAAGTAAAGGTTTTTCGCTAGTCTGCTAAGCTCACAATCTCCAGACTCCACACCATGAAGGGATCAAAAGAGTTTTGGTGTTAGCCTTTGTCCTTAAGGACCACCACTCCACCTCTTACACCCCCTTTTTTTAACCAATTAAGTAAGCAACTGTAAATCGACTCTACAGCAAAGGTCTCTAAAGGATGTACATGTAATTACCGAGATGAATTTGCAAGAAAAGAAAAAACAAAAAGAAAACAGGACAAATATCAGGTCAGTAAAGTCAAGACTGAGTTTGTAGTTTGCGTGTTCTTGTCTGTCTGTGAATAAACTAGTGATGCACCAATCAGTCAGCCAGATATTGTATTCAGCTGATTTTATCTTTTCAGATTAACTAGTAAAAAAAATAATTTCTTCCCCCTCTAGTCATTAAAAGCATCAAAGTTAAGGAGATTTTTATTCTGTAAACTGATGAACAAACATGATGAACTTTAATGCACAAAAAATCTAATAAAGGTTTGAAGCAAATGCTCTTTTATGATCTTGTTATACCTTTATTTTAATCTACTGAATCTGTCAAAGAATCTGCAACACATTTTTCTCTTCTTCTTTGCTAAAATAATCATTCCAAATCTGAAATGGCAGGTCAGATTTCAAAGAAAGTTGCACCTGCCTGGAAAAGACTGATTGGTGCGTCTCCAAATCAAATGTCTCTCCAATCTGAAATTATATTAGCTTTTGACTTGTTTTTGTGTTGTACGTTGATTTCTTTAGTTACGATTGCCTTACCACAGTTATGCATAAAGATGCACCAATCGATTGCCCAGAGATTGGAATCAAACAGTTACCCTTTTTTAGGTGTGACTGATCAAACACTGAACAGTTTGGGCTTTTTTTCCCCATTACTGAAGGCATCAAAACTACAAACTTCCATAGTTTTCATCCTATATAAACACCATGCACTTTGATGCCTCTTATGAGTTTAATAAGAATCAGATCAAGGTTATGAGCAAATGCTTTGATGCTTGAAATAGTCATAATCTTGTAATTCCTTCATTTTTTGTTGCATTCAAAAGAACCCGGATTATATTTGTTCTCTAATGTGTTTTTGCCATGAGCATAGAACATGGAGTTGGAAGGACTTTGAATCTGCAGGTAACACCTCAACGAAAACCAGAATCAGTATGGGCTCCACAAAATGTCTCTTGAATAAACTTTCTTTATCTCAATCTGAAGGCGACGCTGGAGAACAGAGGTGATAGCTTCATCTCATTCCTAGAGAAGCCGCTAGTTTAATATTTAATTGATAAAGCAGAATTATTCCCTTACAGGAACCTTTTTTTTATTTTATCATGCCAGCCAAGAGCAGAATCCTTGTCCCCTTTCATGTGTGAACCCTGTTTTGCTCTCTCTCTGTCTTATTGTGCAAGAATGAGCGGTTGTGTATTGCCACTGGGCAAGTACTGAGAGATCAGCCAAGCAAGGAGCCGGTGAGTGGAAGAGGAGTGAGTGAGCGGCAGAGACGGGTGGAGGGAAGGATGCTGCTGTGAAATATGAAACTGCTTCTATACTAATCGCATGGGAGCCACTGATTTCCAATTTGGCCAAATAAGCTACGCTACCATTTTTACATATAACAAAAACAAACTATCCTGGGTCTGGGTGTGTGTTTCTTCTCGTCTGGAAAACAATCAAACTTTGTAAATGATTAATGTCTTTCCACTCTGCTATATTCTCTCTCTGAAAATCAAATGTTTTTTTTTCTTCCTCTCTTTATGTTTAAAGCAAAAGGCAATTGTGCTCAAGAAATCTCCTTGATGCCTTGCCAGTTAACCCACTTTCAATGTGTTTTCGTATAAACAAGTCTTCGAAAGAACAAGGAAAGAGGCTGATAAGCAAGCAGACAGCCAATGAAAGCCACGGCTGCACTGAGGAACGTGGCTTCTGATTATCACAGCGACATGAATTTGTAGACCAACAGGGGAACATAATTTAGCACACAAAGCGCAAGAAAACAAGAAAGAATAGAAATCACACCCCACTGTTGTTGTTCTATGTGGTTTTTAGTAGCTGTCCTCAGTCTCAGAGGTATGACCCAAGTCCTTGATCTTTTAGTACAATTTGTTCATCTACAACTGCTGTTATTTTAAGTATTCTTTTAATCGTCCTTGTTTTAGTGAGCTGAAAGCACTCTTGCTTTCTATTTGGCAGACAGAAATTATTCAGAAGCAAAGATCAGATCAAAACGTCCCTCTTGTGCCAACATACTCACATTTTAAAAATTGTTTTATGTAAAGTTTTGTAACTCTGCAAGACCACAGCTAGAATATACAGTTTTTGTTTTGTTTTTTGGAGGAACTGAAGCTTAAAAAGAAATCTGAAGATGTTATGTTTGCTGTTGCATAAGACACCTGGGGAGAAACAAAGCTTTTTTTTTTTTTACAATATGGAGCTAATAAGAGAAGCTCCAATCAGAGCTTATAATGCCTTATTTTTATTTATTTCAGAAACTTTGACCTGAGCTGAATCTGATTTATCCTACTGTAAGCATTGCTAACAGAAGGCTTAATAGCCTTCTGTTAATCCTAAAACACTAATTAGAAACATTAACTCCATTAATGCTAAAGCACTAATCAACTTATTATTTAGCAGAAGCTAATGCTAAAACACTAACTTCAGTTTAAATTATATTTTTTACAAAAAACTATAACCTTCAAGCACCAATTTAATTTTGACATTAAACCGTGAATGATAATAATAAATATAAATAATTTTAAAAACGATTTCTTTTAACCTTTCACATATTTTGTGCTTCCTGTAGTTCTAAGCACCTTACCGATATAGTTTTCAGTCTTCTTCACTCAGTAGTGACATTCACAGCAAAGAGGGTTGTTGTCAGCATAATGTATGGTGCATTCACTGATCTAAAAAACTGGTCAAACTGAAAATTGTCTGTTTTCTGTCATCAGTGGGTTTATTTGTGTGTCTTTGCGGCTAATTATTAATTTACATTTTTATTTTGAGTATTTGGTCCTCAGTATAAATTCATTTGTTGCTGCCGTTAAGAAGAAGGAGCAAACGCATTCAGAAGAAATCAGAGTAAAAATGAAATTTTACACAGTTGCATAAAATAGACAAGAAAGTTTCAATTTTCATAAAATGAGCAGACATATTATTGATTGAACTGACTATTTTTTCTTTTCCAAAAGAGATTTTGATCACAACTTGGAGGCAAAGCCCTGCGTGTTAGTTCCAGTTTAGTGTTTGTACTACCTCATCTACAACAATGACCGTCCTTTGGGAATTAGACAAGTGTTTACTCGGGATAATTGTTTTCATGCGTTTATCGCTGAATACACACCCACTTGGAGGAAAAATGCAGTGTTTGTTCAGTGCTTTCAGTATTTCATAGAGGCATAGCCTTGAATCACACCTAATTTTTTACCCCCTTGCATGTTTACTGAGTGAAGTAATAGTATTTTTTGTCATTAGTAATTTCCAGTTTAGTGCATTTCTAAATGCATTAAACTGCTCATAATCACATATAACACAACATCCAGTGAAGTTACAGAAGAGCACCATGAAGAAATAATCATATGTCACCCATTTTGATAGAAACTGTACCATGGACCATTCATTTTACAGAAATGACAAATTGGTGAAAAAGAACCACGTGTGCTTAAGGAATACCAAATAAAATCATGAAAATTAAAGACTTTAAAAATTATTACAGTAGCCCCCAGATGGTCTTGGTTTATGGTTGCTCATAATGTGCCAGGTTTGCTGGAGGTTTCTTCCTGCTAAAGGGAAGTTTTTCTTCTCCACTGTCGCTACTCGCATGCTGGGCATGAGGGATTGCTTGAAAGTCAACGACAATTGATTATCTACTGCCACGAGGTGAACATCCAGGAGGAAAGAAAGCAAGTCAATGAGTTTTCTTAGATAGAAAACATTTCTAACCAAATTGAATAATGAACTGAATTTGACTGCATCATAAAATGGTTTTAAACTAAAGTCTTTCAAACTTTTTTTTTTTAATTATTATGTTTTTCTATCAATTTTTTGCATGACTTTAGTTGTGTCGGTGTTTTTTGTCTCTGCATATGTAATTTAAAACCATTTGTTTGGGCTCTATTTTAATTGTTTTTCTTAATTACTTTCTTATACTATGTTTTTCTATGTGCAGTTGAAACAAGATGTTTACATACATTACAGAAAAAGACATTTCATATAAATTTTCTTTCTCTCCCTAATCAGCCTAAATCTTCATAATTTTCTGTTCTGTCTTATGAGACTGAGATCAAGGTTTTATGGTGACATCTTCAAAACCTTGACCTTGTCATCCTAAAGCCCTTTATTAACCGATTTGGCTTCATGCTTATGATTATTGTGTGTTTAGAAGAACCATTTTAGCCATTTAGCTACGCTCCGTCTTGAGAAGTTGTCTCAAGGATAAAAAGAGTGGACAGTTAATCAGTGGTCCACAGCCTTCCTTACTTGAAGTGCACCATTCCCTCCTTCACCCCCCAACACAATGCTGAAGAGTTGGGGTTGCATTGTTGAAAGCATTCTCTAAATGTAACAATGTCATTTTATGTTTTATGTTGTTTTTAGAATGATTGATGCGTTAGCTTAGTGTACATTCACAGATTGGCCTCCACTGAACTCAGATGTTGTGAATTAACCTTTTAGAAGTTTACAAACCCATGACTTCATCATTTGTGCCTTAACAAATAGCATGGTGCCAAAGTGACCTTATTGTATGAAGAACTCTGAGTTCAGAATGATTCACTCGCTAATTCTTCTGGCAAATAGAAATAATATTGACAATACTAACGGGCCTAAAAAAAACTGAAGTTTTATCTCATTTGTTGGCAGAAAGGGAGAAAAACAAATAGTCTTTTTCAACATTTGTATGAACACATCTGGTTTCAGATCTGGTGTCTTGACCTTTTTGGAGGGATTTTATTTTGTTGTAACTTTTGTATTTGTTTTACTACATATGTTTTTATTTTGCAAAGCTTGTGTTGGATTTTCATGTCCATCTTCCTTCCCCATTGGGGCCCCAGCACCAAGAGAAATCCTCGACGATTCAAGGACACTGAAATGTTTTTAAAGCAGCGTTTAAAAAGTATATCAGTCGCAAATCTGAACTCTTTCAAAGTTGCCTTAGAAATTTCACCAACATCACAGTGGATTTTTATGACAACTTGCAACAGATGGTTTGAGTGATGGAGTGAGAAATGCAGGTGTACCAAACGTTCAATAGTGTGTAGTGAGACGCAGCAGTGTGTTTCTCTTGGTGGTTTGTCTACCTGCAAACAGCACCTCTCTCAGGCCCCTTTGATCTGAACACTGAACCTGCCCTGCTCTCCCAAAGTGAGACAGGCAGCCCTGTGATCCTCTAAACAACCTGTGTGTGTGTGTGTGAGGATGTGTGTGCGTGTGCATGCGTGTGTGTGTGTGTGTGTGTGTGTTGGTTCTCCACAAACCTTTTTAATGCTTAAATAAAGACCCAGTTTTCCACCGGAGACATCACCACAGTGTGTGTCTGTGGGGAGCAGAGCTGCTATTCAGCTTTCTCTGTTCTGCAGGCCTGATAAAAGCATTGCCACGGTTCAGACACCAGCTCAGCAATTCATATAGACAGAGCAGAAGATGAGCCATAAATCATACAACAAAGTGAACGGCCCTTTTCTCCCCTCTTCCCCTCATTCTCTTCTGAATAAGTGCTATGCCTCACTTGTGACCTTCCCTCTTCTCTTTCCTGCATGTTTGTGTTTTCGCAGCACTCCTACTTCATCGCCCCGGATATCAATGGACTGCCAACTATCCCAGAGAGTGTAAGTGCTCATGGAAAAGAGGAGAAAAGGAGACAAAAGGAGATGAAGGAGAAATCCCTCCCTTATGGAAACATCCCTGCCTCTAATCGTTTTTAATCTAATACACATGTCATCGTTTGAAATTATTGCATCATGCTCTTGTTTCAGATTTATCTCCTGCGGTGCTTGTACTTTAATGTTGAAGTTCAGTGATTGGCATAAAAGATTCAAACTGAGCACATACTCTTTGTTGATTTTTGTGTTTAAATTCGAGCTCAAATTTTTATGGCAAGGGACACGAGATGACAGCAATTATCGGTCTCTCAGGCTGACGTTGAGTGAAATGTGATCCGTTTTCCCCAATCTGACTGTGTTGGAAGGATCACAGGCATAAATACAGCTGAAACACACACAATTCTTACCATTTATTTTTAATGTAAATCAATCTCTGTAGTAGTTTTTTTTCCTTACACTGTTCTTTGACATATAACCAGGCTTTCTCACAGTCTATACATTGATGTAGTGCTTACATTTTGTAAGCTAAAAACATTTTGTCCTGTTGTATCTCCAGAGGAACCTAACGGAGTACTTTGTGGCTGTGGACATCAACAACATGCTCCAACTCTACTCCAGTATGCTGCACGAACGGCGCATCATCATTACCTCAAGGAAGCTTAGCACTGTGAGTTTGTTCCTCCCTAGTCATCCTGTAGCTTTTGGTTATTGAGCCTCGCCTTGTAGGCACAGGCTGAACAAAGCTTGGAAAACAACTAGAATACGGCATCAACCTAAAGGGATCTTCCCTTCAAATATTAATGTTGCTATTATGTTTATGTTGAGAATGTTGTGTGAATTTATGCCTGGTGTTCAGGGAGCCCAGGTTGCTTTGGTAACAACCTTCAGGTCATCTGCATTGTTGGGTCTGGTGTCTCTGATCTTCATCTATAGATTATCTATAAAGGTCAGGCCAGTTTGCTGGCCAATAAAGCAGAGAGGCATCGTTGTCATAGAACCAGCGTCTGGTACCTTTGGGTTCTCAGTCTTGCTGGACAATGAAATCAGTGTCTCCATAAAGCTTGTCAACAGAAGGAAACATGGAGGGCTTTAAGGTTTCCTGGTTGATGGCTGTGCTGGATTTACACTGGCCCAACAGCTGACGTTAAGATAGCTTCTTAAATCATCACTGACTGTGGAAACGTCACAATGCACCTCAAATAGTTTGGATTTGGAGCTGATCCATGCTGGGATCTTGATACAAACTTTACTTGTATATGAACAGAAGGCTCCAGTTCGTTTTCTCTTTTGCCCCGTTAAGAATCTTCTAAAGTTTGAGAAGACTTTAGAAGATTCTAAACCAATTTCTGTACAAGGCATTGGTGTAACACCTGCTGTCGAATTGTCCGCAAACTCTTAATATGCTTGGCTTCCCGATACTCCCAAAACTGCGGTTACACCTGTTGCACTTTTATCCAAGACATTTTTTCCTTCCTCACAAATTCCCATTCATATTCTAGGATGCATCACTTTATGAACTGCTGGGTTGGTTAGCAATGACATGTTTGTGGCCTATTTTGCTTGTGATGGTTGTCAATAACTGTCAACTTAGCTGTCTTTGCTGACTTATATGCCTAGTGTTACTTCTCAAATGTAATGGCTTGTATGAATTTTTTTAAAAAGTTATATCCTGATTTATCTGCACATGTATCTGTATAAATTTAAGAAGTGGGATTTTCTCAAATGAAAAATTACTAAAAACAGTCTTCTCTGATTGGAAGAGGGGAAATAAACAAATGTGAAAGGTTTTAAATGCTTTTTTTTTTTGTAATGCAGGACTTCTGCACTTTAATAATAATTCGGAAAGCTTGTTGCCAACTTGCACCGTCATGCTTTAAATCAAATTCAAATGCCAAATTATGCCACTAAGACTGGATCTAGCCTTAGGGTGTTCAATAGATTGAACATGATTTGCTTCATCAATATTCCAGCTGGATTTCAAACCCTAAATATTACGATGGGAATATTTATCTGACATGGCTTGATAGTTGTTCTGGGAGACTTGAAGCATTTCCCCCTCTCACCCTCTGCCCCTCTTCTTAATCATCCAGCTCTGACAGGCTGTGAAATTCAGGCTGAAGCTGGGTTTTATGTGGCTGTTTGTACCATATAACTGCAGCATATTAATGTCCAAAATGCCTTAAATTAACTATTATTACATGCCTTAGCTTACTCTTATAATTTAGAGTCATTTCTGTGCGCATGAGGGAGGAACTCTGTGTGTCCATCTCCCCCTCTTCTTCTCCCATGCTATCTTTGCAGCTGATGAGGCAGAGCCAAATGTTTATGACAGATTAGATGGGAGAGGGAAGTGATGTCATCCAACTTCTATTTGTATCTGTGGCTGAGAGGCTCCTGCCAACACAATCTACAAGTCTGCAGAAGGTTTAACAGCTGGGGGGCTTTGGTGGTGTTTGGCGCTGCGGGGAAGTGTTCCCAAGGTCTCTCTTCGGAGCTATAATCAGGAGGAGCTGCAAAGATTACCCACCCCTCTGAGAATTTCACCTGTCTCCCCCTCCTCGGCTCAGACCGGCTGCACCTCAGCTGAGGCGGCACCCTCTGCTGTGACACAAGCAGAACATGATGTAAATTATCAGACTCGGGGGAGGGGTGAGAGTGTTTTCCTTTTTAGCACAAAGATTGTGTGTGATTTAAAGCTTTCTGTAACTTGAAGACAAAGCACGCTTTTTGGTTTTATTGCAAATATATGCCTGCAGAATATTTTAGGAGACCTTTACCTCTGTAAGCCTTTCATCCTCCACAATTCCTCACCCAGTCGTCTATCCATCCATCTTCCTCAGGGAGAGGTGTTTTGGTTTGGTAGCTATGTATGTCAGGCGATGTAGTACAAAGGTATTTTCACGTCCCCAGTGGGATTACTCGCTGGCCTAGTGTTATTACTGCTCCTGTGATGCGTTATTTTTGCTGTTAGGATAGATTGACCTCGTAGTTCAAGCACAAATGGCTGCCATGATTCTTAAAACCAGCTAAGTGTATACATACGCACCTAACCGAAAATATCTCCACTCATTACCCGCGCCATTGTCATGTGATCAAACACCTTAAAGGATGAGAGACGTGTAATTGCTGTCAGAGTTTGGCACAGCATTATGTTAAAATGAGTGTTATCACTCATTGGATGGATGGGTTATATTTCTATAGTCTGATCTTGTGGATAGAAGACGTATAAAGAAGATATTGGGAGATATTGTTGGAAACATCGTTAGTTACATCCAGCTGCTTTCCACCACCTCCGCCTTTCCAGCCGAGCAGAAACACGGGATAGAAAGTGGGAAAAAAAAAAATCAGACACATCGCAGCTCATGTATTTATATATATTCTGCCTTCGTAAGGTGCTGCCTGTGTTAAAGCCCCCAGTGAACCCTGCATGTCAGTTTGTCGGTACATGGCTGCCACGTCTTGCAAGCAGCCGAAAGCAAAGGAATAAATCATGATCTTACATCCATGCGCCAGTTGACTTATTGCTGTTTTGTGACCAGAGGTGAATGGTACCGCTGTTTTTAAAAAGCCAGTTGGTAGTGGTGCAGGGGGCGGCAGCCAGCCGTGTGTGCAGCCTTGTCATAGGCCCGTATAATAGGGGTGCATCGGCCCTTCTTCTAACTAGTCAGTAGGGAGGACCCCACCACCGCAGCCGCCGCCCCCACCCGTGTCTTTCATCTACCCAGCCTCCCCCTCCAGCCTCTGCCCTGCCTATCGGCCAGCGCCGGCTGACAGCAGCCCTCTCATCAGGCTGTCAGGCCTATGCTAACAAGGAGCTATCCATCTACCGTGCCCTAGAGTGCCAGCTGTCTCCTGGTTTCCAGCTTTTTTCCTCTGTTGTTCCTCTTCTCTCTCTCGCTGACTTCCCTTTGCCTCTCCCGGCTCTCGCTGTGTTAGTTATACTTTCCCTGTGACATATTATTTTCTGTCCATCTGTCTCTCACTCTCTCGCTACACCTCTTTCTTTCTGACATCGCCTCCCTCTTCCTGGGAGTCCTAATGTGTCCTTCAGTTGTTGGGCAACTGCAGAACATTGGAACATTCTCCCCCTGAATCCCCCTCCCTCAGTACCTTCCTCTGCTTGTCCTCGATAAACTTCCCCTTCCTCATGTGTCCTGTGTGTTGCTGGTGGGACTGTAAATGTGCATGTGTTTTTCCTTGAACAGGGGACACTGGGGTACACTGAGCCTCACATTGTTTCTAGGAAATGATAAAAAACACTGATTATGTGACCAAATAGTTAGGAGGAAGGCATCATTTATTCAAGTGTGTGAAAGTAAGAACCTCATGGGTAAAGCGGTTAGACTTTGATGTCTTAAAGTGGAAATACTATGTGTTTTCCATCAAAATCAAGTAACTTTTAGCATTAGTTTTTATAAAAATTACATTTGATATATATATATATATCAAATATGGCTTGAAAGAAATGTAACTTTGTAATGTAATGCCTTGAAATTGAACCTCTGTCTTTAAAAACTGCTCTTTCTGAAACTCCCCCTTCAGGAAGTCATCAAAATCCTCTATTAACTTTTTAATAAGCACTGAGAAGTATTTTACATAAAGAGTTCAGTGGATGCCCAGTCTCACCAGGTGTTTGCTAATTGCTGTTAGCTAGTCTGAAGGAGCTGAGTGGGGGCAGCTGTGTGGGAGAGCTGTTTTTTGAAGAGTAAGCGATGAGATGCGTATCGAAGGCAGCCCTCGGTTCATCCAGGTGTTTTGCATAGCTGATTAGCCGCTAGCATGATGTTGATCTTCAACTTGCCAAGGATTCAGTTCGAGTTCTTGGGGTTGAGTTAGAGAAGAGGATTATATATGTGTTTTAGGGGATACAGTTCAACTTACCCCACACCTACGCTCAACTTACCCTATACATGGGTAAGTTGAATCATGAAACAACTTTTTTTAACATGCTATATTGTCAAAACTGTTATGTTTCTGATTGTTTGAAGATATGCACAACATTGTGAAATATATGTGGACATACAAGTTAGAGACCAAACTAAAGTTGCCTTTGTTTAATGATCCTGAGTATGAAAAATGGCTCATCTTACTACAGTCTCCCCTATTTGCTCTTGCAGGTGTTTGTGTTTGCCTCTCATGCCTTCTGTCTTCCTGTGTGGGAGGCCTGGTGTTGGTGGCTACATGCGCCGCCCTGGATGCCCTCTACTTCTTTCCCAGTGCTATATACCCATGTATGTGCCCTTACGAGGCTTGACATCAACGTTTGTCAACACGGTGGAAAGCAGAACATGCATAATTGGTGACTTAGTGCATAGGAGAAGAGAGGGAAGGGCCAACGCAGCGATAAAGTAACAAGATAAATGACGAAGAAGAGGAAAATGTAACTAATACTAAGAACCAGAGCGGCTATACGGCCCTTTTTTATTCTTTTTTTTTCTAAATTTACCAGTCAGACTGGATGTAGACCATCTTTGAAAATCAGTTTTATAGTTTTCCCACAGATGATGATTAGGCCATTCGATCACATAAATATGCTTCAGTCTTATCAATTCCATTGTAATTCTGGGTTTTAATAGTTTTATTTCCAAGATTGTCCCTTATTTACCATCTTACCATCAACTTTAACCAGCTAACACTGTCACCGCAATGTTTCACAGTGGGCATATGCGAAGGGTCATTTAGTTTTTCTTCGCACATTGTTTTGCACTTTCTTCCTCATCTGCTGTTTCCCTTATGTGAACTCTTGAATTTCTCTTAACAATTCAGCTTTGCTGCCACCAAAGCCAGATTTGTGATGTGTATGTCCTGCTAACAGATTCTTTCCCCACATAATTGTCCTCTTGAATGTGTCCCTGATAAAGATTCTGCATTTAGGTACGTCAGAGTAAACAGGAATGAAAATAAGTGCGCACAGTTTTAAAAGCCATCTATTATTTTCTTTTGACTTCACAATGTAGCCCAACAAAATGTATGGAAGTATGTAATGGTAATGTGATGAGATGTGAAAACCTTCAGTTCATATAAATATTTTTGCAAGGCACTGCAGGACTGGTTTTGGCAAATGTGTGGGGATAGAGTTGGAAGTAAAAGGCTAGTTGAGGGGAAATGAGCGTTTAAAGCTGGTGTGAGAAGGTCAAGAGCAGCTATGTTGATACCGTTCCTCCTGTCAAATTAAATTATACCGCCTGGAGCAGCAGCCGGTTTCTTCCGCAATCTGTTTCTTTACAGTCGAACAAGTCCAGTAAGATACTTCAGGATGGAAAAGCAGAGTATATTTTATAGCTTTAAAGTCTGCTTTATTGTTTATCCCAAAATATATGAATGAGATTCAGCGATTTTTATGTTCCTTCAGCATCCAGTAAAGAATAATGATGTGGGTTGAACATGTATGCTGATATGTGAGCTGCATGAGTTTCATATATATATATTTTGGGATTTCCTCACATAGAGCAACATAAAATAACACTTAATTATGCATAATTAAGTGTTGCATAATGATGAAGGGAAATATAAAACTCATAAGTGTGGCTTGAAATTTTTAACCTCCTTTTACTCTGATGCTCCACAATAAATTAACAATCTGTACGTGTGTAGTTGAAAACTGAAACTCGGTTGACTTCTTCCACTTTCATGCTTTCACAGTCCCATAGCAAAACATGATGGTGGCAATGCCATGCTGTGGTGATCCTTTTTGTCAGCCAGGACAGTGAAACAGGAATCCTGGAAATAAATCTCTTGTATGCAAACTTTGAGACTGAGGTGAAGGTTCTCCTTCTAGTGCATCCCTAAACCTACAGCTGGAGCTGCAGTTTGTATCAAAGCATATTGATGTGTTAGAATGGCACAACCAAAGTCCAGACCTGAATCCAAATGAGAATCTGGGGCAGGGATGGGAAATTGACATTCACAGATGCTCTCTATCCAAGCTGACTGAGCTTGTGCTGTATTGTAAAATAAATAAATAAAAGTTATAGATGTGCAAGGCTGGTGGAGACATATCCCACAAAACATGTAGCTGTAACTGCAGCAAAATGTTGCTTTGCAAAGTATTGGCTCAGGGTGGCTGAATACATATGAACATTTATCAGATTTTTACTTTAAAAAACAGTTGTATCATTTCATTTCCATTTTACTGCAATGCTTCACTTTGCATTTATCTGTTTATGAAATCACAATAAAACACACTGAGGTTTGTGTTTGGGACGTGACAAAAAGGAAACAAAGTGAATGGTATGAATACTTGTGCATGGCATCAATAATAATTAATTGCTACACATACAGATTCACTTAACCTTTTGTTCATTGGTTTATGCAAGTATGTTTGGATGTAAAATTTTAGAAATATTACATATTTTTTCCCTGAAATGTTTTTTTCTTGCAAACATGAACTACATTCAATAACAAAGAAGAAAACAAGAGCTGCTGAAAATTGGAAAGAGATTTGATAACAGCCAAGATCGCTGATAACTGTGCAGAAATCTTTCTATTTGTTTTTAATGTAATATGCACTTATTTTCATTGCTTTAAGTGAATATTAATTAGTTTTATTTTTGTGTTAGAGCTTCACAATACATAGTTTTAATGTGTGGAACTTTACAAAAGACTGCTCGGATTTAAAACAATGATGAGTAAAGTTTCCAATAACGTACGGAAGCAAAACTTTATAAGATACTGAGCTGTTTGCTGCTTGCATCAATTGCAAAATTAGACTGATTTACGCCAAAGGTCTTTATGCTCAATTTCAGTCATTCATGCTGTTAATTAAACCCGACCGCAGTGAAACTTCTGTGTGAAAGATTTATGGCCCCAAATCGACCCACATGTGCAGAAGAATTACGATGACGTCACACAGCAGCGCGTTGTTTACGGAAGTAACATGCCATCTGTGGATCGATTTGAAAGTTTATTCAGCAAAGGAAGCCGATCGTATTGTTACAAGATCATAACACAAATTTAAAAAAGCAAAAAATTTTTGTGTAGCATTGACTACAACTTTTTTAGAGAAGTTTGATGAATGTATAGTAAGAGCCAGGGGTAAGAGTGGAGTGATGTGCTTCAGACTTCTATGTTCATATTCATAATTTTCATACATTGTTTACATCAATGACATGAAAGTCGGATAAAATACAACACTGTTCAGACTGAAGGTGCTTTGGAAACATGGTATATGTTTCCAAATTAATTCCACATATGAAAGTGGCACAGATTGACATTTTTTGGGGTGATTTGAGCTGCATTTGCCTATTGTGTGAATGTTACCTTAGAGTTTGAAGTTGACCAACTGGTGTCTGAATTCTCTGTTTTATTTTGGCTTCCGGTGTCAAAGTTTGCATTCATCTTCTTTATTCCTTCTTTCTTCACCAACTTTCCCCTCCTCACCCCCTCTCTGTTCTGTCTTTCTGTCCCTCCGTCTGTCCCCTTGCCCCCGTCCGTCCTTTAGTCTCACTGAATGGGTCTGCAGAAACCGCCGTTCGTTTGGCCACTTTCCTCCTAAGCCACAGCACACTAAAAAGCTCTCAGGGCAGAAGCAAAGACCTTGACTGCTTTTTGAAGCAGGCTGTCGCTGTATAATCGGTTAGCTTCTCTCAGCGGAGGGGGCAACACACACACACACACACACACATCTACACACACACACAGCATAAGAGGCAGGCAGCCCCTCATTACCGGGCAGAGCCCTGGTCCCCGAGGACTGGACCCAGCACCTAATCCTGTATTTGTTCTTGGGGACTGTATCTGTGATTCTCCATTGAATGGAATATTAAGCACCCAGGTCTTTTGTGGAGCGTGTAAGCCATTTGGCTCCACTCATCTATTATTTATCAGCCTGGCAAATATTTTATCAGCCTTAGCCTCTCATGACCCACTCTCATGTGAAGCTCTCCTCTAAATGAAGAAAAAACGGGGGGTTATTTTTTTTTTTCCTTTCAATTTATCTCCCATTTTACTTTTTGCCTCATTTGTTCTAAAACCTGGACAAGGACGCAGGGATTTGTATTAATCTTAGAGTTTTGAGAAGCAAATATGTGAACTATTCCTGTGGAGTTCCTTCCAACTTCCTTTATCTAAGGAAGCACACTGTTGCCTCCATTTCTTTGTAGATAACAAATAAAAGAGGAGCGTAATCTAGATTTGCGTTATAAATCATAATCCAAGTTTCGGACTCCCTTTCCCAGCCAGCTCCCCCGAGCCCAGCCACACAGGCTGTGCCGGAGCGAGACAGAGACAGAGAGAGAGAGAGACTTGTTTTCACTTTCAACCTGAGAGTAAATCATGCCAGTTGGGGGGCTCACCTTGAGGCCTAGTGGAGATAATTGGAGTTGGTTAGCGAGGTGTTCTGTGCCATTACCTCCTGGTACCAGCGAATGGCTGGGGCTTGTCTCGCACTCCCAGAGGAGGAATACACCCGCCTGTTGGCTCCTCACTCAGCGTACGTGTGTGTGTGTCTCAGCGTAGGTCCGCAGGCAGATCGGTGACCCCTCTTCATCACGATTTAATGGCCCCTTACTAGATGGAAGAAGGGTGTGATAGTTTTGATAGCCCTTCTTTTCGCCAAGCGCACTCAGTTCAGCTTATTAATATTCATTGCATTGATTTATTTTCAGAATTAACAAAAAAAAAAACAAAGTGTTTGCCAAGAAATTAATCCTGACAGGAGTGTGGCATTGTTGTTTCATTTTCAGACAGCAGGAAGCAGGCATATGCATATGCAGATACACAGAGCAAGACACCAATTAAATGTTGATTAAGTCTTAAGTATTGTGGGACTCTGTGTGTGAAAGACAATAAGAAAGAAAATCATTGCTTTTTGTTTGCCGGCTGATATGAAAAATGAATGCAGTTAAAACAAACAGAGGAGGGGCGGGGGGCTGGACGCACAAACACATGAATGCTTCTTTTCTTTCTGAGACGCCTGAGCTTCATCAGAGGGTGTATTTGGATGCCCCCCCCCCCCCCCCGCCCCCCTCTCTTCATCTTCATCTTTTTCTTCATCTCTTCCTCTGGCTGCGGTTGTTTTCTGCCATCGCGCTCTCCGGCTTTTGGCCGGTCAATTGTGACACTCTGCATGTCAGCGAGCAGGGGGGGTCTCCTGGTAGCTGTGCGTGTGTGATAGTGTGTGTCCGCTTCACACTTTGGCTGTGAAGCTGCAGCGGTATAACGGCGGCTGCTGCTGCGGGGGTCCCGGCGGTATTGGCCTAGCCCGCAGTCTCTCTTGGCTAACTCATGTTTCATTCTTTGGCAATTTGCCCTAATGAAGTCCCGCAGGAGCCCCTCAGACCTCTGTTCTCTTTCCATATTTAATCATGTTATTTTAATCTGGGGGATGAGCTAACGCCTCTGTCTCCTGCTGCGTCTCTCTGTGTATGCATGTGTGAGTGTGTGTGTGCTGCAGGTCATTACTATTGCTGAGTTTTTGTGACATGTCATGTCAGGAAAGGAGGGGGCCGCTTGCTTTAAGACAATGGGAGACGATGACTTTAATTCTGAGTGTAATATTGGTTTGACAATGTAAAAAGGCTTTTTGAAAAGCAATGTCATCTTTACATGATTGCGGCTCATTATTTGTTAAAAACGAGGTTAATTATTCCATTTTTTCCCCAGTCATTTCTCAGTTTTTCTCAGATTTTTATGGCTGCTGTCAGTGCTGTTTTTGCCTTTCTTTTGTTGTCTTTTTTGTGCAGGTCACAGCACAAACCCCTCTTCAATAGACATACTCTGACTTCATTATTTTCTCATTTTTAATAGAAAAACATTTTTTTAGACAAAAAATCAATACAGAGCACAACACTAATTAAAAAAAATGTGGCCTTACATTAGGTCAAAATATTTTCTCTATTTTATACCAATTTCTTTTCTCCTCTACTATCTTTTTCATCAGGGTCCAGGAAACATCCAGCCTGCTTGTTTAGGTTTTAATCTGTTTTTTTCCCCCCTGTTTTCTGTTTTGAGGGAATTAAATTTTGCCAATGATTTCTAAAAGTAATTGTGTCTCACACAATTTTTGTGAATGACTGCTGATTTGAGATTTGATCAGGCAACTGTCTCTGACTCCAAAGAACATGGCAATTTTCTGTCATACTGGCAATATTTTTCTAAGGTTTCCCTTAGAAAAATATATTTATTTATTTTATCTTAGTGAGACACTGCATTCAATAAAATATAAATGAAATGAATTAAAAAGGAAAGTTAAGTGGAAGGAAAAACTGGCCTAAAAAGAAACTGACGATCACAGTCTAGAGAGGACTCTAATGCCAAGCCCGCTCAAGAGTTCAGAGGAGAATCGTAAGGTCTGAAGTGCAGATTGAGTCAGTGTTTCAAGAGCAAAAGCACAAACATACCCAGGAAATGTGCTGAATTGGGCTAAGGAGAAAAAAAAACAAACAAGAAATTTATCTTTTCAGATGAAAGTAAATTTTGTTTTTACAGTAATTTGGAAATCAAAGTTCCCAGTCTGTAGGAGGGGAAAATAGCAATCAGTAAGTCCACATGCCTCATTGATGCAGTAATTCATGCTAAACGAGCCCAGATAAAGTATTAACTGCATAAAGTACAAACTTTTATTTCCCTTTTTAACTGATATTTTTGTCTGTAAAATATGTATTTCATTTGGTCTTCTGTAATGTTTTTGAATTTGGGGATTTCATTTGCAGAAAGCTGAAATCATCAAGACTCACAGAAAGAAAATGCTTGAATTGTGTTCATGTTGTTTCCCATTCTGAATGACAGATTAAAACAAACAATCAATGATATCATTATGTATTGAAATTATCATGCGAGTGCCTGAAATGAAAGCATGTTTTATTAGCCTAACTTTTGTAAGTAATAGTTGCTGTGGTTTTGTTGTGTTTGTAGCAGTGTGAAGACATTTCTCTGTATGTAAACTTGGGCTCACGGTGTCCCCTCCTGAATTCTGTCTGTAGTTAACTGCATGTGTCCACGGTGCAGCGGCTTTGCTCTTTCCGATGTACTGGCAGCACATCTTCATCCCGGTTCTGCCTCCGCATCTTCTGGACTACTGCTGGTAAGCCCGACAACCTCTAAAGCACAAACACAATCATTATCAACTTCAAGAAAATGTTTCTGCTACTATTTCTTTTTTTCCTTCTTTTTCCACCCTCTCCTCTTTGCTGTCCGCGCCTGATGCTGGACCTCGGCATGCAAATAGCCACACACACTGCGTCATGTGCAACAGTTAAGCATCAGTTTTAGCCACTAAGATCTCTGTGTTAGAGCGTTGCCACACATGTTCACACGTTCTCCCACTCAGTCTTTGTGTTTCTGCGCGTACGCCTTCTCCAGCACAGCTCCGCACATAATGAACGGACCAGATCACCTTATTCTATATTTTATGGCACGCTCTCATCATGGTTTGAACTCTCTGAGGGTTTCATTATCTCCCCTCCAACACAAATCCAACAAATCTGATTGGACTTGATTGAAACTGAACGGGGAGCAGAAGTAGTGTCTACAAAATCTGCATGGTTTCAGGTTAAATTTTTATCAGTGCAGACAGAGCGTACATGAGTTGACGTCAGCATGGTTGAATGGGATTGCTTGTACAGTGCAGAACATTTCCAGGAAGGACGGATCATCTCAGTGAAACTATTCTTCACTGACAGGGAAATGTGATTTCCATCACTCTGCAAAGACTCATCATTACCTTATTAAATGACGGGGTGTCCTCCGTTCCCTGATGCGATAACTAAATTACATTAGATGTTCTGTGTTCCTCTACATTACATCTGAAATTCTGCAAGTCAAAGCTGGGCATCCAATAAACACGACAGGCCTGGCTACTTGTTTTTACTCTGTCACTTAAAAGTGATTACAAGCTTTTGGTTTATAAATCACTCTGACCAGAAACACGCTAAAATAAAACACTGTAGGAACATCCAGAAGGCCGCTTCTTTTATTTATGATATTCTTACACGGGTAAGCGGTTTAAAGAGAAAAATTAAAACTTGCATTGAAAGCCAAAGTTTCAAAAAATAATAGTGAAAGTGAAAAAGACATTTTATAAATGCACTGATCTGAAAAAGCCAACAGTTTTTAATATTATTAAAAATGGATTTACATAATCTAATTCAAAAATTTAAACTCATGCATAACTTAAACCTTTTACACACAGAGTAATGTATTCCGATCTACTAGTTTTGAATATTAAGGTAATGAAAAAAACCAAAATTTTGCTTCTCAGAGAATAAGAATATTATTTTTGCAACCTATAAAAATGTTTCAAACTGAAAAACATCTTCATGTTCTGTACAGGGTATGCACATATTTATGGTTTGGGCTCCTTTTGCTGGACTTCAGCTCTTATACACTGTTGTTCGGTGTCTCTTCTTCCTCTTGATAATTAGGTCAGGTTAGCTTTGATGGCCAGTCAAACCCAAAGTTCCCAGTGTTGTGAAACCATATATTGGAGCTTTTGACTGTTCTTGCAGGTGCAAAAACCTTCTGGAAAATGGACACTGGTAAACATGACGAGCTTGAAAATGTCCTTTAAGATCTCCCACTTTGGGTTTGATAAAACACAGTGGACCAACACAAGCCAACAATCATGGCTCAAAAAAATCATTGTGGAAACTTCTAATCCCTTTATGACTTTATAAACCAATCACTGTCCTTTAGATTTCAGAGAACCTTTAAGATAAGTATAATCACACTTAGTGATACTGTTAATTATTGAGTTAAAACATAAAAAAGAGAATCTCAGAAATACTTCTTGGAATGCGTTCAGTCATTTACCGGCTGTCTCAGAGGAGATTCAAGTTGACTGATCAGCTTCCGTTGCTGTCTACGTTCTTAAACTCTGTTCTATTCACACATTAGTGACAGCAGTGTGTATTTTTCTGTAGAGGCAGGAAAAGGGAAACAGCACTTATTGCACCTGGATTCTATAAAAATATAAAAATAACTTCACTGTTCTGAGGGCCTTGGATATAAAAAGGCTTTCTGTTGCCTGTGACATTATCATGTTATGACATCCTGATATAGAAATGAATCTACACTTCAGATTATTTTTCAGTGCATGTTTAGTATTTTGTTCTGTGTTAAGTATTGGCTTAACGTAAATTGTCTTCTTTTTTTATGTTTTGTATCTTCAGTTGATCAGTCTGGATTATCAGACATGTTTTTCTCACAGATTAGTGTATAAATATGCACTAATCAATGATACAAGACAAAGACTCAATAATATACTGTAGAATTTGATTTTTTTTCTTTTTAATTAAACTTTAACACTTTTTATCTGTAAAAACATTAACCAGCATGTAGTTGGAAAAGTTTAATCATATCCTTTGAAGTATAAATAGGATTAATCTATTCTCCCATTTTTTGTTGCTTTAAAATCTGCTACTTCTATTAAAGAACCTGCAGTATAATCTGTTTTTATCTTTTATATCTTATTGTCCTTAGCAAGACTTGGTCAAATCTAAAAGAAAACAGGAAACTGGTATGTGCCTGGAAAAATCAGTGCATGTCTTATTCATGAATTTTGGAAAAAAGCAACAGATCCATATAGTGAAGACACTTAAATATTTAGTGACTTAAATTAGTATAAAATGACTGAAAGGTAGATGCTATTTTCCAATTAAACATTGCATCTGTATACTAACCGATGTCTTGTACTTCCTACTTCCTCAGTGCTCCAATGCCATACTTCGTGGGAGTTCACTATAGTCTGCTTGAGGTATGTCACCTGATTAGTTTATCCATGCATGTGCTACAAATGTTGATGTAAAAAAAATCAAGATGCTCCCTGAATGTCCTGTGTTTTGAAACCAGGGTTTGAAATGTGTAAACTATGAAGACCGATTGTGGTTACTCATTGCTAATCCAGATGTTTTATTGAAATTTGGTGTCGCACACAAATGACGACTCAATTCTGAGTTTGTCGAATATTTAAGAGTTAATTCATCATAAATTAAACAATGCGACTTTTAAAAATCCCAACTTTTTACACTTTCACATCTTTTCCTTTTTTCTTTCTTTTTTTTTGTCTGTTTCTGCTCTGTCTACTGAACCTACTGTGCCTTTGCTTCTGAACCAGAAGTACAGAAGGCAGAGACAGAAAGGCAGAAAAAGCATCTGCAAACAAAGAGCTTTTCTTCTTCATTGTTAAACCCTGTGTTGGTTGGGGAGCAGGCCGTCATCAGTGCAACTGTTTCATGTGAACGCATGACGCAAGAGCCCACACATTTTTGCACTCGTGTGTGAGCGTTAGTTTCTAGGTGTGTGCGTGTGCGTGCATGTGTAATTGCCTATAATGCTATGCACACATGTGTTTGCGTGCATGCGTGTGCATTTGTGTGTGTGTGATACTTGTATGACAGTTGCGGCAGTGGCAGTATTTATCACACTCTGCATCCGTGACAGACCTTCTTTCCGCCACTACATAATTAGTCCAGATCAGCATGTGAACCTCCGCTGCACAGGCTGTCACAAAAGTGACAAACTAGAAATTCACACACTATGCTGCCTCCCACCCCACTCACACACACACAGACACACACCACACCTGCCCATATCCTTCCTGCACCACACTGAAATAATTGTTGAATTTGTCGCCATCAGGATGCGCACGGCACAGCACAGCATCGCTGGGTTGTTGTTGATGCATGATGTTTCTGGTTCTGTGGAACGCGCGCTTAGAGTCCAAATGTTTCCTCTCAGCCCCATTCTTCATTTTCCATGTGTGTGTTATAGTAAAGGTGGTCTACTTTATTTTTTTTTTCCTCCTTTCGCAATTTTTTATTGTTAATTATCAAGCCATGTAAGACTTTCTCTGTAGTGCTTGAAATAGAAAACAAATTCTTTATTTGTGCACAAAGCCTTGGTCCATTAAACTGATTCTGATTCTTAATTTAGTTTGCAACAAAATTTAGGTGAAAGTTGTCTTCAATAAACTGAAGTTTTTTTTCCACTTTACAGGTTTGTTTCTTTCTGTTTTCTTCAATATTTTAGCTCATCAAACATATTTAAACAAATGCAAAATGCAGTTTTGAAATTTGAATAACTAAAACAGAATCTCTGTCACCCAAATCTGACAAACGGTTGTGCTAACTGGGTAGTCTTGCAGCCTACTCCTCTTTGCAGAAGTCTTTTAATTCTGCCACTTTTTGAGCATGAACATTTGTTAGCATCTAAATCTGTGTATTTTTATTCTTTCTTTGAGATTTTCAGGGATTTTTATGGTAGCATATTTTGGATCATTGTCCTGTTCTTATCACACTTGACTTTAAGGTGACAAGCTAATGCAGAGAAACATTCTCCTTCAAAAAACAAAGCAAAAATCAAACTAACCCCACTATGTTTCACTGTAGGTATAATGTTCTTCTCTCAAGTTAGTTTTTTTCCCAGGATGCAACACTTCCCAAAAGGTCCCTTGTTTTCTCAACAAATCACAGATCATTATCTTTTCAATCCTCAAGATCTTTGTTTGCGTATGTTGTATAGGTCAAAGTGTCATTTTGACCTTCCAACTCGTCCTCAACATTGACTCTTACTAAACCTTAGACATGGTGTTTCAACCTTTTTCAGACTGATAGATGTCAATGTCTCCTCTGCTTTTGAAAGTGATCAAGATCAGGACACGATGCGTTGTTCTTCCTGATCGATTAGCCAATAGATTAAGTAACTTGTGTAGCTGTAGCAGGAAACAGAAAATATGGGCAATCTCATGTAGTTTATTCACTAACAGTGAGGGATTTATGGCTATTTTTCCTTTTGACAAATTAAATTATCTTTTGGAAATTTAGGATGAATTGACTTCTGTCATTTTTCTTTGATATGAAAATATGAACATTTAGTTGCGATTAATACATAACAGCATCGAACAGACCTTAATGTAGAATTATGTCGTTTAAGAAGAGCTTTGGACATTTTAGACACAAATTTTTGTTGTAATAGAAGAAAACTTATAAATGATCTATTATTAGTTCTGCTAAAGTTAAGAACACTTTAACAGTTCTAGTTTCAGATTTTTGCAATTTTTGATGTGTTATTAAAAACATTTTTTGTTCTATAAATTGCTGACGAGATTTATCCAAAATTATCCCCCAAAAGTGGCAACTTTAAGTATTTATTTAATAATACAGATTGTCAAAATTTGAGGAATGCTTCTTTTATAACATGAAGTAAGAATAAACAAGTTCATAAAATAATAACTTTACAACACAGTATTTCACGATTCAGCTTGAAAAATATTTTTTTTTGTGCCAGAAAACCCCCGATTTGTTGCAATAATCTGCATTTTCCATCCCAGCTTTCATGTGTCTCAGAAAGTTCTCCCAGCCGTCTTTCCCTTCGCTGTTTGTTTCAGGTGATCACAGAATCATTCCTCATTAAGTCGAGTTTTGCATGCTTGCGCTGTGACTCAACAGACAGTGGAATAAGACAGACACACGCAGATCCAGTCGCTGTGTTTTTCCAAACTCGATATATTATGAAGTTTTCACTCTGTCCACAGCTGCTGTAGATCACACTGAACATTTTGTCTTTCAGAGGGTACGCAGTCGATCACTGGAGGATGTGGTCATTCTGAATGTGGACACAAACACCCTGGAGACCCCGTTTGATGACCTGCACAACCTACCCAGCGATGTGGTGAGAAACACACAACCGTCTCCAACATCTCAGCCTTTTATTGTGTCATTCCACATGCTACACATCAAGGTTATTTTCCCTCTCTCCTTCCGACGTAATCTCGCTCTCACATCTCTGCCCACACGTGCACGCAGATCCGCGCACACACCCACATCCAGAAACTTGTCAAAGTACAGCTCTGTCCCCTCCCCACATCATTAATGACTGCAGCTCTGGCTTCTCAGATTGTGGCTGTCTAAAGTAAACTCCCGTCGCGTCGTATGACGCTTGAAGGCAAACAGCATTCCCCGACCATCAGAGGCATGTGGGAAAATGTGAAACTCCCTTCCCTTCATCTTCATCCATTCTAATCATTATTTCACAAAGTCTTGCGTTGCTGCCTGCCCACTGGCACGTTTCTGAGAGATAGGGGGAGGGAACGAGGCAGAGGAAAGAAAAGAAAAGGCAGAGATGGGTGATTTTGTAGGGGGGGAGAGAGTGGGTAGAAAGGGTCCAATTACCAGTGTGGGCAGTGAAGCCACCTGCCAGCGCATCGTCTCTTTAATTAATGGAGCGCTGACGCTGGTCAGTGCTACAGGAAGCATCGCCGTGGCGTCAGGGTCACTCACTCTTTTACACACACATCCGCAGCCACAAGGAAACAACACATGCGCTTGTCTCCCCTGTCTTGGTGGAAGCAGGAATCTGTTTGTTTAGTTGGTCTTCACAGTGTGTGTATTAAAGCTCCTCTGTGAGGCGCTGGGATCCCAGCTGAGGCGGTGGATGCACTATTACCCACGCTGCTAACAGCATATGCTCAGGTTCCACTGCCTACTGGACTCCTTCCCCCAGCAGCACTACATAATTCAACCCACTGCCCAGCAGACCCCAGACCTGATCACACTCCCACACTTCTCTGGTTCTCCTGATTTAGCACTGCTCTGCCAACATTGACTGCTAGCGCGTACGAACGTCTCTTTACCTCGTGAGTTCTTTTCTCCACTTTATAACATTTTCTGCCGACTTTCAGTCCTGCCTGCCTGCCTGCCTTATTGTTTCCCCGGCTGCTCGGGTTTCATGGCACCTGTCTGCCTACGTGTCTCTCTCGCAGTACTTCCCGCCAACCTGGACGTCTCTTGCACCCGCTGTTTGCTTTCTCATACTTCTCTGCCTGTGTGCCTGTCTGGCTGCAGTACCGTCTTCTCACTTCCTGCCTGCTCGCTTCTCTGCACCTGGGGACTAAAGCCCTAAATTAAATTGCAAACTGAGTTTGTCATAAAAAGAGTGGAGGCTTTTGAAAAGCGACAGAAGCAGAGAGAAAAGCCTTTGTCTTTTTTGCCGTGTGATAAATTAAGTGGCAGGCTCAGTGCCTTTTTCGCTTTGATCCCCTGCTCACCAATTTTTCTTGACTAATGACAGAACATAGCTCGCATATCATGTCAAATTACAGCACCTGAAACAGAAACTTTGCTGGCATTAATATATTTATCAGAACAAATTGTTGTTGTTGTTTTTTATTCCCATACAAGTTTTTTTCTCTCCCTCCTGTCTCCTCTTATCTACTCACAGAGGCTAGTAGATTAATAACAAAGCGAGCAGGTACTAATTGAGTGGAATTCCAGGTCTCTTGTTCGTTAGCTTGTTAGTGATGAGGACATGCCACATGGCATTTGATGTTAGTGTTTCCACACATGGAGATGTTACAGGCATTGTGCTGTTTGCTGAACTGGGGCCTGATTTTCTGATTAATGCCGAGCGCTTCTCTGTCTCCGCGTCGTTTCGTAGCTATTAAAAACCGCATTTTATTTCTCTCCAGTTCTCATTGTAACACCGGCTACTTAACACGCCAGTTTATTCAGAGTGAAGCCCCGGCCCTGAGACCTAAGGAGTCGCAGCGATCCTCACTCGCAAACCCCCCGTGTCACTTTCTAAGAATATATGCAGCACGACATGAATTAAAAGGTAAAGGCTACAGGCAAAATGTGTCTGTGTTTTAGGTCCAACTGTGATGGAAAACAAAACACCTCTGATGTTGATTTAAACAAACCTTTAGAGATCCTTGTAATTATGGCAGCGCAGGCTGTGAGCACATGTGGGCTTGGTTAGGCGGCCCGGCTGACCAGTGGCCGTGCTTTTAGCAGGTTCAGAGTTCACAGTTGTCCTGAATTAGCCGCTCCCTTTCAGACGGGACCCCTAGCCCAGCTCCACAAGTGCCCGCCCCATAACGGCCTTTTCTCACAGTTTCACACATAATATTTCACATTTATTGACTATTACAAATACTAGTAAGCTGGTAGCGGTTCCGTTTTGCAAAGGAAGGATAGATCTATTGAGAGAGTAATTATTAAGGGGCGCAAAAGGAAGCTGTGATCTTCTGAAATTAACTTTGGGAATTAAATTACTGATTTATTAATATTATTGTTATCTGAACTCATTCAGTTAAAAAGAACATATCCAAGAGGAGCAGGAGGAAGCTAAATTATTCTTACATCCAACCCGTTCTACTGACTTCCTTTTTTTTATTTCCTGTTTGCTTTTGTTATTTTAATCACATTTATACATGTGCATACCATACATAACTTAATTTCTACAGAGATTTTTCCATTGGTTATTGAGAAGGGTATGAATAATTTTCAACATTAAATTTTTTATATAAAATGTAAATAAAAACATGAGTTTATTTTGAAAAATAAAATTTCCTTTTAGATGGTTTCTCCATAGGTTTGTCTAATATCAGGTACAACTTCTTGGTTAAATGATATTAATTTTAAATCTAAAACTGTCAGGAGTATTAACACTTCTAAACATCCTCATTTAGCTATTCTGTGCTGCATATTTACTAACTATGAAAACCATTGTGACTTTTGGGGGGCAAAGCCCAGTAGTAATGCGGTGGAGCCTCTTTTGCCAAGTTAGCTGTTAGCTTTAGATGTTTGGTGTGAATTAAGTTGAGGGTTTGGAATATACTGGCAATGTTTGGGGTTAGCTTAAGTGTTTTGAGTTATGCATAAATGAAGTACCTAAAATAAACAGAAACCAATGCTGCTTCCTAATATGGATAGAAATACAAACGTGTGTGTGTATAAATCTATATTCCTACACACTGTAAAACAGTTTAATCAAACGAGCGTCATTTAGAGTCTGCAGTTCATCCATTCTGCATTTCAACGCCACATCTAGATTAATTGAAGTTTTTTACACAATATCCTCCATCTCTACTGTATATGGACCAGTGTCCATATACAGTAAGAGCAGTGTCCATTATTTTATACGAAGTGAGTTTGAATATTTTCTGTCTTAATAACTATTATTACTTGATTTCTATGAACAGGTTTTGACGATGCTTTTTTTCTGCAACTTGTTAGTGATCATAGTTGATTTATAAGTACTGCTTCTCAGTTCAAATACAGTTAAACAAGTAGACGCTTTGTTTGAAGTGATTTGTGGTACTGAATGTGCTTTATTTTATTTACTAGACATATGCTCCTTGATCTTAATATTTTATATGTGATGAATAACATAAACTGTGTTGTACTTTATTATAGCCAAAGCACCTTTTTATTTTGTACATTTCCGAGTATGTTCCATATACAGCAGCTCTTTCTTTTAAACCAGATCAAAAAAATACTTTGATCTGTAAGCGTTAAAATATTTCTTACTGTTGGAACTCTACAAATTTATTTATTTTTTTTCTTATTTAAATAAAAAAAAATCTTGGACACAAAGCCCCGAGGAACACCAAATGAACTTTAATAGGAAATGGTGTCAAATAATCCAAAGATTCTGCACTTTACTGTTTTTGCGCTACAGTTATTCAACGTACAACGCCAGGCTTTGAGATAAAAAGTGAAATAACAATGTGCATATCTGATAATAGTTAAAGGTCAGCCATGCAGATTCTTTAATGTTCTCTTTATTGTGTGAACAGCAGTGTAGAGCTAGGGTAGTCTTTGTTCTCTTTTTTGAATCGCTGTTTTTTCCACAATTATTTGAATAAATTGTTGGGAGAAAATAGAGCATTCTTTAAACTTGGGATTATGTGTTTTAGCAGTCCTTTGCATTCCTGAAAACTCGTGAAGTTCAACCAAAAGTTGCAATAGTTCCCTACTTTTTTTAATCTTTGTGACACCATGCTTTGTCAGTAAAATCAGTGTGTTGACAAGCACGCTAAGAAGAAATACTCAATAAAACAAAAAAGATCAAGGTATTTTTGTTGCTTTTTGTAAGATCCACATCTCCTCTCCCAACTGGAGACTGATAAAGTTATAATTGACTTTTGGTTGGTGAAGTTGTTTACCTCGCTAGTCATTAAAACTATCCAAGAATAGCAAATTAGGAGTCGGTTAATTCTGAAAACAAACAGCGTGTGACTGAATGAGGTTTTTATTTGATTCTGGCAATTGATCTCAAACCAATGACAGATTTTTTTTCATGTATTATTCTTTCTGTGGCACACATTCAAGTTGAGGATCTACAATGCAGCTTATATCTTTATTTTCAGATGCTCCCTCTCTCTCCCTCTTTCTCACACATCACAAACCTAATTCCTTCTATTCTCCTCCTCTCTGCCGCTCGCTGCTTTGCTGACATCGTGTACCCATACAATCCTAGCCCTCGTACATTTGATCATTTGTATTCCCAATCAAGGGAGGTGGGAAGGGGGGATTTACAGCACACACTCCTACTTCCTGTATTTCAAGCCCGCATTTGGAGGTTTACAAATGAGTGAGGGGGTTGAGACTGTGTCTGCCGCGCCTCTCCTGAGATCACCTGGCACACTTAATCAAACATCGCGGCTTTAATTTGGGCGCTCACTTTCTGGGGAGCAACATCTACATCATCAGCTACTACAGAGCGCAGCAGACGGCAGGCAGCGCTCACATGTAGGTGCACAGATGCACTCAGGCACTCCTACACGCTGTCAACCGGGAACGTTCATCAGTGAATCTCGTGTGTCGCTTAGGAGGAAACTTTTGCCACTATTTGTTTGTCCATCTGATCTTCTCTGTGTTTGTTTCTAAGGACGTCTGATGCATTTAAAGTAAAGTTTCTCATGCGATTCGTTGTGGGAAAATGTGGTCGCCCAGCTCACATACATGCTGTACTTTACCAGGAACAGTCCACAGTGTATAATAAGCTCCAAACAAAGACTCAGATGTCGTTTTTGTTGGCGAGCCGGTATTTTACCAGCTGCAAATGTCAGTCTGCTCATTTGACAATTATTTTCCGGGTTGTGATTTTTTTAAACGTCTCAAACTTGTTCATTTCCCTTCTCTGCGACTCCTTGGTTTACTCGCGTGGATTTTAAAAGCTGCGCTTCATTTTCACATATAGCTGCTCTGCCGCTGGTTCACTGCGGATTAGAAGTCAAAAAAAAAAAAAAAGAAAGGGGAGAGAAGCAACACCCACTGCGATGGTTATTGAAGCGAGAGATGACATTTAGCTATAGTTAATTATGTATGCAAAACTCTGCCGCTCAGCTGCTATAAGAGGTCAGCTTGACAAAGTAACCCCACACCGGGGAGAAACTCATAGCCCTATTAAAACACACACACACAGGCACGCATACAGCGTTTACTCTTTTCTGCTTTCCCACTCTTCTTTTTTTCCTGACAATTACCTGCTTTGCATTGACTCAACAATAGATCGACAATTTCTGTACTTTGAAATTGGTCTCATTTATGAATGTGTTTTTTCATTCACACACATCATTTCCAGTGAAATTATGTTTTAAATGCTTATACTTAAAACTGAAAACAGCTATACTCCATTCTATTATTTATCTAATAATCCCTTCTACTGTGCAGCTTAACGAATAGGGAAAAAGGTTAATTGGGAGATAAAATTATGAAATCTAATATTAATCTTTGGTTTAATGAATGAATCTGTTTCACAGACTTCTGAGTCCCATGCTCTTTGTGTGAATGTATGCATCTGCAGTTGTTAGACTTGCTGTATGCCTGTTCTGTGTCTTTGTTCGGATTTGTGTGTTTTGTGCGTTCGCTGTGTGTGTACACTTCAGACTGCAGCACATCAAAAGAAAGTGGGAGATTTTCATAACTATTTTTTTCTTTGTAGTTCTTTAATTGCGTCCCTATGGCTTTCTTTCCCTGGACAGAAGCTTAAACAAAACACTCTTTTTGCGAAGAGAAAACTCAACTTTTTATTCCCTTTTTTCCCCCTCCAACAACAGACAAATGTCGGGGTCATTATTTGAGGGAGAGGTTTGCAATGTTGTACTAAAATTTTGGATTATAATTCTAAATATATATTCAGGGCATAGTGTATATTTTTTTTTCTTTGATTTACTCTTTTTATATGTGTATTGTATCCAATATTATCAGTCAGACTTTTATTTTTTTTTTCTTTTCTCTGGTGATAGTAGACGTTCATGGTTCATGCAAAAATCTCCCTGTTTCATATTTTTTATTTCTTTTTTTAAGCTTTATCAACGCTCTGATTTTCTATTTTGCTTTTAACAATTATTGACTGCATTTTAAAATAAAAAAAGTCATAAAACTTTGAATAATCTGGGCAGAGCATACTCAAGGCCTTTAGTTCACAGGACAGCTGTGTTTTGTATCAATAAAGTATGTGATAAAAAAGCTTTATATGAAGCTATGACACTTCAGATTCTAATGGACCACCAGAGAAATTGTGAATGTGTTGCAGGCTAAGGTTTTCTGATGCTTTGCCACTTCTTTTTGTATCTTCAAACATGAAGCACTCAAAATTTATTGTTTTTAATCTTCTGACAATTTATTTAAGATGATTTGTGTTTTTTCTTTCATGTCTTTATCTGTGAGCTCTGTCCTGCTATCTAGCAAATAGTAAAAAGTGGTACATCTTTAATCTTAGACAGGTAGTATCAACTTAAAACTACTATATAATTGTTTTATTAATAAAGAAACACTAGAATGGTTCTTTCTTCTGAATCCAAAAACAGAAAAATTTTCCTTTTCTCTCTTGCCCTTCACTCACATCATTTTTTGCATACAAAATGTCTGTTTTTCAATAAATATATTAATTTAAATATATTATTTTAGCAAATATAACTGAAGTAAGTTATATGAAATTATAACCATTTTGTACACCAAGAAACAATAAATGACGCTTCAAATGTCTGGAAGTATTTCTGCATTATAAAAATGATACTCTCTTTTAAAAACTCATGTATTTGTCAAAAGCAACCTGCAAATCTTTATATACCATGCAGTAACACGGCTTTATTTGTTCATGTAACCCGCATATGTTAAAATGCAAAACATGCACAGCAAAATGCCACCAATATTTATGAAATTAGCCTAACACATTTTTGCTTGCATATCTACCGCTATAGGGGAATAAACAGTGGGGTAAAGGGGAAAAATGTCAGATTTACAATGGATTTGTGCTCGACTGACTCTAAACTGAGAAAAATTAACTGAATAGTTGATGTTGGGTATAGAATAAATTTAACACTAACTTTTAGTTGCTTGAAAAGGAGTTAAACTTTTCTAAGAGTTATAGTGACACTAAGTTTTCTCTCTGGAATTTAATCAAACATCATATCAATGACAAGGATGGGAGCACATTTATCTGCTTGTTTGTTTTAACATTGGAACTAATATAAAGTCTTCTTCCTGGATTTGTTCTTGCGTTGCACAATCCACAAGTCAGGCTTTGCAAGGCAAGGGGAGTCCATCCAGCTCACTCTTTATGGTCCACAAAACCTTACAATAAACATCTGTATTGCTGCCACGGCTTCCCCTTTCCTTACAATAAACATCTGAAGGAACGGTTTGTTCACTCAATCGTGTCGGAGCTAAAACTTTTTATGAACTGGAGAAGAAGTTGCCTTGAATAAGATTCAGGACCCAAATGAATGGCAGAACTTTGGAAAAGTCGCTGCAACATCCTCTGTGATGGATGTTGCATAAAAGTAAACCCATTTATAGAAGAGGTAAGAGATTGAAGAAGAAACCACATGGAGACAGTTACCTTATTAAAGATTTAGTTAAACATACAAAACTAAACCATAATAATGATTAAAAAAAATACTTTTTTGCACTTACATTTCTCCTACCACCAGAAACAGGAATGTTACGAACCAGCCTTTGCAACAAAAGAATACTTCTTCAGCAGTATACTTTTTTGACTTATACAATAAATATCTTGTGATATGTCTTATAAGAATAACTGTGAAATGATAAGATTTTATGAGGTTTCTGAATCTGAATGTATTTTTATGATCCTGTCCAACTTTTTGTTGTGTAAACAAAAAAAGAGATGCTTTTTGTTGAGAAAAAACAAACTGAAATCTGAAGGAAAATGCATTTCTGGTCAAAACTAATCATTCAGTTTCTTTCGGTGATTTCAAAGCAAATATATCTACTTAATGAATCCTGTGTTAATCGTATTGTATAGTTTTAATTGTTATAGAAAGTAGCTTTTAAAATGTAACGCAGCTTGTTCTATACAGACACACACGTGATGAGCGGTGACGCTTGATGAATGGCGGTGTGTATGCGAGCGCAGCGAGGCCCTCCATGCGCGCCGACATTCTCGGCCCTCCATGCGCGCCGACATTCTCGGCCCTCCGCACTCTGCTGTCACCTATGGAGGTATCATCCCTTACAGTCAGACAGGGATCATAATTGCACCTGCTAATTATCATCTCCAGCTGGAGAGTTAAATGGAGATCTGTTCTATGTCTGACCTTTGACCCCGTGCTCTTTATATGACGCACTTCAAACCCTGTTTGGGGCTGTCTGGGCCGGGCCTTAATGAGGCCCCATGTCTGCCCTCTGTGGGCTGCGCGCCTCGGATGCCCCGCTTTCATCCCCGACTATCTTCCCTTGATGTAAATTGAAAAGATCACAGCTATGGGGAGAAGACCTGTACTGGAAAGGCCTCTCTGCATAGATTATGAATATCATAACTCAACAGTTTTTTTTTCTTTTCCCCTTTCCCTCAGCCACCCACTCCCCTCTCTTCTGCTGCCACCCCTTCCCTGTACAATGCTATAGTTCTAATTGGACCCAATGGGGGAGTCTCTGCCTTTGATCTCATCACCGCCACTGTGACTTT
This sequence comes from Poeciliopsis prolifica, assembly GCF_027474105.1. NCBI lineage: Eukaryota > Metazoa > Chordata > Actinopteri > Cyprinodontiformes > Poeciliidae > Poeciliopsis > Poeciliopsis prolifica. Next base: position 6,467,749 of record NW_026562377.1, read on the forward strand.
ACACTAAAAAATGTCACTGCCAAATAGGGTTATCACCTGTAGAGCCTGGCCTTCCTCTGATGCCTGTACACGTCTCGTTAGCTTCACTCAAACTGTAGAAGTTAATTAGTTTGACAGAGCCATTACCGCGGAGGCATACCTGATGATTGTGGCTTAGGCACCACATTCAAGATCCAATTACTAAATACACGTTTATTTCATTTCATTATTTTTTTTTTTTTTGTCGAGAATCTGAGCGAGAATGGGTCGCGAGGTTTGATTTCTATTAGTAAAAACGAGGTTCGCACTCGCGCGGCGCAACTAAAAGCGTTTGATTTGAGAGATGTAGCAATTTCTCTGAACATTAGGAATATTTTTTGCCCAGTCTTTTATTCTTCCTAATTTTAAACTCGTTGCTCTTTTGCGCATTTTTTGTTATTGGGAAGTAAAAATCAGATTGTGCCCCAGCCTCATTAAAAAGTGTTTGCTCACCCTTTCAGAGCCGCAGTACAGGACTCTGCAGGGTAAACTCGGCTGTCCCGTCTGCTCTGACAGTCTTCTGGGTACGCCTCCCCCTCACAGACTGACGACGTGTTCGCTTTGATTCCTCCCCACAAAAAGAAGACAGTTTAATGATTTGCAAAAATCAAAAATAAATAATAAAAATGTGTGATAAGCACATAAACATGAAATATTAATCCCACAAAGGGCTTTACATAAACATAAAAGCATTTAGTAGAATGAGTGAATATGGAGATGGCACTTGTTAATTTAACCATGGTAAACTTTCTGTTTGATGCCTGGAAGCATTTTGCGATGGCAACGTGGGGACACTGTGGAGAGTGGGGAAAGCCCAGGGGAGTGGAATCAACACTGTTCGTTTTGTCTTTGTCCCAGTTTAAGATCGACATCTTGCTTTCTTCCTTTCTTTCTTTTGTCTCTTAGTATCTCAGTTCTTTCCTCCATGTGTGATCTGCTCAGACTTCCCAGCTCCAGTGATATTGATCTCATCTGTGATTGAAATTAGACAGGGGCCAGGATGATATTGTCACTGTATTATATTCCTTAGTGAAAATACCACATTTTACGGTAATAAAAGATTTATGCCATGATCTATGGTTAACCAGAAAAGCAACAATTAAAAGTAGTGCTGCTGAAAATAATACAACATATTGATAATTATGGTGTTGGTAAAAATGTTGCTTTGCAGAAAAGTGGCTCTGTTGTCTAATGAGGTCTTTCAGTGTGGAGCTTGCATGTTCTCCGTGTGCATGTGTGGGTTCTCTCCAGGTACTCCAGTTTCCTCGCACAGTCCAAAAACATCTTGACATTGCCCTTAAAGCTGGGTTATGTAGGTTTAACATACATACATCTCAGGTTTTGCACATTTATTAAAACTATCACGATCTATGAAACGGATGATCGAGCTCCTCTGCCTTCTCCCAGTGCTCCCAGTACTAACTGCAGAAAGACAACATTGGGTCAGAATGACCCTAAAAATAATAGACAACTATTTAACAAAAATAGTTTGAGGTTTTTTAAATAGATACAGTACACGAGAGTTCTAAAAGTAATTTGATTAGAGCAGTAGATTTCATTCATCCCTCAGCTTTATCTGATTTTATTGTGCTTATTATGTTTATTGATGGGCTCATAAAAAAATACAAATAAAACTTATGTTTCTGTATTTTACCAGCTGATCGCAAATCAGATCCAGTCGACAGAAATTCGACTGATTCTAATTCCCGATTTACTTTCATATCGTTACCCATATCTTTTTAAAACTTTGTTATACCTTGACACACATGTCTGATTTAAAAAGACAAAATTAAAATGTTTGTTTCATGCATTTTTCCCATTAGAACTACTAAAAAGAAGTCTGTTGGTAATAAAACACTTGCAGCACCTTGGTGTTGCATTGTTTTAAACAGTGACTGGGTTGGACTGCTGAAATTTACAATGCAGCGTTAAATGGAGGAACCAGACTGCTAACTCTAAATGTTAATTTACTCTTTTTCTGGTTTCACACAGCAGCACTACATGCGCTGTCAATTTTAACTTTTTAAAATGTGGAAATTTGAATCAAAAGAGTTTTGACTTGTTACCTTAAACATTGTTTTCTCGCATATAAAATCATAAGTTATTTTTACACAATATTACAGAAGTGGAATTGAAGCGTCAACCCTTCATTTCCTTCTGTGCGTCGAGTAATGTAGATGAGAAACATGCTTTAGTGTGAAGCTGGTACAGCCCACACAGAGACAGCGACAGTCCCTCGCTACATGACATCACTACTGTATCTCTGCCTCCTCCTCGCACTTCCACAACACAGTCAGACCACTGCTGAGCAGGTGAGGAGAGCCTCTTGACAACTTCCTTCCCAGACTCCCCAGGGCCCGGTGGCCAGGGTGAATCTTTTGTCATCCTGAAACAAGCTCAGGCCTGCTGCTCCTCCACTCTCGCCTGGAGTCCTGGAGACAGAGCCAGAAGAGGGGGGAAATAATTAAAGACGTTTTATGTCAAGAATCCCTTTCTAGAGGGAGACTGGGAGAGCCAAGAGGGGAGGGGAAAACAGCAGGTCTGGATGGAAGGACCAGGAGACTTGAGACATGGAGGCAGAAATGAAAGGAGGGAAGGTGGTGGCGGGGGAAGAAGGAGGACTGAAGGAGGAAGAGCAAAGATACAACTTTCTATTTCCTCTCTTCTTTACCCTTCCTTACAACTCCCCCTCCCTTCTGCCCCAATGCGCTGCTCAATTAGCAAAGCAGCAGGTGCTCTCAGCAGCACAACAGATAAGCTTGAAGGAAAGGCTTTCATTCTTTTCTATCCCTTTTTTTGAGATGACCTGCAAATGTGATACTTCACACCCAGAATAGGCTAGCTGTTTCCTCCACCAATTTCAGAGGTGATAATTTAACTTTTACCCTTCCATGTCTCCCTCCCCTCTCTCCCTGATCCCTGCCTTTATCATTTCCAACTCTTTCCCATCCTTGATGTTTCCACCAGGTGTCCGCTCTGAAGGCTAAGCTGAAGAAGCAGTCCACTGCAACAGGTGATGGCGTGGCCAAGGCCTTCCTGAGAGCGCAGGCCGCTCTGTTTGGATCGTACAGAGATGCGCTCAGATATAAACCTGTAAGCTCCTTCATCATGATTTACTAAGTTATTTAGGGGTTTTTCCCCTCAGTTCTATTTTTTAATTCAGTGGATTTATCCAACATGAAATGCCATAAATAATAGTTATTGGAACCTCTGTAAGAAGTCGGGAGTTTTTTGCAAAATCAATAACACTTCATTTACTAAATTATGAATATGAAATCATGAATAAAATTAGCAGAAAGATGTATAAACTTACCCCCCATTCACATAGAAAGAAAAGTATCTGTTCAGCTTAGAAGGCTATGGCAGACACATTTCAGTGTAGTGGCATCAACTAACTCTCACTCAGTTCCTCAAAACGACTTAAGAATAAATTTAAAAACTGCTGTGGATTAACAGGAGAACATGAGAGCAGTGTGAGTAAATTGTTGATAAAACAGGAAAGGTCACACCACCAGTTTGACAGTATTTCAGTTATTTGCCGACTGATATGAAGCACGTTTTCAGTCATATCGTCCAGCCCTGATCTCACGTATTTGCAGATTTTAGCTATTTACAAGCAGCTGTGTCCTTTACCCCTCTGAATACCAGGGATCCAATCATTCTTGATTTTTCGGATGTACAAATGGCCTCAAACTAATTGAAACATCAGTTTCGTTTGACTCACCTTGAAAAGCTGTTACACTTTAAGACTGCCTCAAAAAATAAAGCATCAAGCACATAATATGAATTCATATTCACAAGCTGAAGCATTTTGTGAATAGAAGTGATTTCCTCGTGGTGATGTGCAGGACATGGTAGCAGTCTTATCTGAAGTGAAGTGAGTCAAACTTCACTTGCGTCTGTTAAGGCTGTGGCAGTTTTGACTCAGGGTAAGAGGTGTGTTTTCAGACAGAGAGCAGAGCTAAGGTGGGCTTGTCTGAAGCAGTGAAATGTCAGAGGAGCTGGAAGGAGTCAGGACGTTCCCTTTGAAGATCCCTTTTAGCCACCTTTGGTGTTTAACTCTTCTTTACTAAGCCCCCCTAACATTTCTTTTCTAGATCTTCTCTGCTTATCAAGTCTGAGTCAGAGCAGAGCAAACTACACCATGTCCTGTTTGTCAAATAGCGAAGCCTTTGTTCCTTAGTCTTTGAGATTAATTGGACTTTGTGGACTCCCGGAGTCAAGATGCTACATTATTGATGCTGTCTCTCTTTTTCTCTGTATACAGACAGTAGACGAACAAACTGCCTCCCCTCTGACACCAGCACAGAGATGCAGTGTGTTTGTGTGCGTGAGCAGCAATTTCTCAGTTCACTCACGCTCACGTTTGCTTGTAGACAAGGTCTGCATAAAAGCCTCCAATTTAACATATATGTTAAAACCTAAACAGAGCATCCAGTGTAATGAAGTTGCTCATAGTTTCCCGCAGTATTTGTTGAGTATCACATCGCTGCTCATTGTTCTGAGCTGAAGAAAAGATCCTCCTGGAAAGAGCTGAGTTGTGCTGAGCGGTTCACAGACCCATATGCCTCAACAGAAGGAGGGGTGTGGATGCTTAGTAGGAGTCTTGCTGAGCTGTAAATGAAACAAAACTGGAGTCTGATAATGAGCTGAAAGGCAATCAGCTGATTATACAGGGTTTTCTTACGCCATCAGTTTGAGCTTGACGTTCTTCTGCCAGGTGTTTCTCGCTATCTTCCGTTAAAAAAAAATTGCGAAATTAGTTTTAGCCAGCAGGACTATTAAGACTCAGCCTCAGTTAAAGTTTGAACAAACTATTCGCTAATCAGTTCTGAGAGTTAAGCAAGATGGGATCTTAGAAAATGGCTATGGTGTCATTACGTTCAACACCCTCTTTTTTTGCCATCCTTGTTCAAAATGTGTTAAAAATCTTTTAAAAAATTTGGCTTTTACCACAGGAACAGATTTATACTCAAACAAGTGAGCTTTAAAATCTTTTTCTGTGCTGCAAAGTTCAATTCAGTTTAACAAATGTCTTCTTGAGGCACTTTACAAAAAAAAGTAATCAATTCGATTCCACATACATTCCAATGAATCCTACTTATCAAATTATGCATTAAGCTCAGTTTATTATCAAAATTAGTTTTAAAAAGTTTTCAATCTAAGGAAACCCAACAGATTGCATCAAACTTGTGTCGTTGACTTTAAAGGAATCCCTCATGCTGAGCGACATACATTTTGTGATGGTGGAAAAAAAGATATAAAAATAAATAAATACAAATGTAATGAAAAAATAAACTAGCACAAGGAGATACAGACCAAATTATAAAATATATTTTAATATATAACAAAAGAGAGGCAATTAAAAATAATCAAATATTACATCATTCAAATCAAAATATTCGCTGCCAAACATTACATTAATTTTGAGGCAGATTAAAATAACAGATATGAATTTGCCAGTGTGATCTCATCAGGAAGAATATTGCAAAATATTCTTCAGAATCAGCGGTCCAGCAAAAAAAGTTTAATATTCTTCAGTTTTCAGTCCTTACTGTGGTTGTGACCAGAAAAGCTCCGACTGAGCTGTCAGCCAGAGGCATGAAGTGTCCCTGTGAAAAAAGAATTAGGACACGTCATTACACATCCACTTCTTTTTTTAAATGTTCAGGTATGGATTTCTAACACAGATATATTATGTTTCAGCAAAAGAGCGACTTATTTGCATTTAAACAACCAAATTGAGCCTTTTTATTCATTAAATAAAATATATCAATAAAACTGGTAGTTTGGAGGAAAAGTTAGGACTCTCTACTTGCTAGCCTTACCCTCCTTTAGTTGAAAAATCTTCCTTTTGCATTTAAAACTTTTCACCATTTAACTGGAGATGCGTTCTTGTGAAGTAATTTGGGCCACTGGTATCATTTTCCCATCCTTGAAAATGAGGTTACGCTCCACTGTTGTTCAGTTGTTTGTATGAGCCACATTGCGCTCGTAGCCTTGAACAGACAAAGCTCATTGTTTTCACTGCACAGGAATTTAGAGCATCGTCGAAATATGTGAGAGTTATGTTAATTATAAGATAACATGAATTAGAATTGACTGGAGGGCAGCGTGTGATTGGCCCGGAGTGGTTCTGTTGTCATCCTCTGTGTCTATAGCTCACAGGCCAACAGACATGATGTAAGAAATGGTAATAATGTGATAATGTGTTTATATACGGAGGACTGGGAAGTTTAGTGGGACACCGTCATCTGGTCCAGTGCAACTCATATGAGCGCTGCCAGGGGAAATGGTTAAAAGGGGACTGTTTTCAATTTATTTTAAAAACTTAAACTTGTTTCTTTTCCGTTTCAGTATTACTTGAATCTTCTACTTGTTTCTCACTAATGAAGAAATCATTTGAAATACTGAAATTGAAAAGCTGATATCCAGTTCCTTGCACACTGTCATGTTGTAACCACAAACTTTCATTAATTTTATTTGTATTGAGTGACCTTTGCAACTCAAGCAGCTATGTTTTTTCTCTGTGGCTACAAAATAAAGCATTTCCCTCTGCAGGGAGAACCAATCACATTCTGCGAGGAGAGTTTTGCCAACCATCGCTCGAGTACGATGAAGAACTTCCTGTCCATGGCTGTCAACCTGCAGCTCTTTAAACAGGTACAGACAGCTGTGTATGTTTATCTCTGTTCCACTGGCACTCCTTTCTGCATGTTGGAGATAACAAAAGTGGTGCAACCTTTTTAAAAAAAAAAAAATGTGGGAGTTAAATTTGTTTTCGGTTCTACAATTTAATCTGTGTGAAAAGGGGCATATTTTTCATCATTCTTGCTTATCATTTTCTTCTTTCACAGTTACTTTCACAGTGTATCTTGTTGGTGTAGCATATCTGTAAAAAAACAGGACAGAGGCTTTATTTAGTCGCTGTCTAGGAACTGCACATTTGTTAGGATGCTTAAGCGGGTTTTTTGTTGGGAAGTGATTGTTACAGATGGACCCCGTCTCTCAGCAAACTGTCAGCTGCTCAGGGTTAGCGGTTAGTATCTTGACAGTTCAGTTGTTCAGAGTGAGGAGGAATTTAGAAGAGCAAAGCCCGGATTATGGACGGTTACTGACCCTTTCAAACTGTTTACGGTCATTATCTCCGTGCTCAGATTTTAATGTTTCTCTGTTTATTCCGTTTTTATCTTCAGTACAAACAAAAGTGATAAATTAGGGCTGGAGAGTCCACTGACTGTATGAAACCATAACAAGTTTGCATTCTGTCCTCAACATGTTTGTGCCAGTCTTTGAAAGCACAGAAAGCTCATGCCAGACTGTAATTCACGCTCTAATGAATGTGGTTTCTCTTCTTCGGTGCTCAGTGTCTTGTCTGTTTAAGCAGGTATTCTCTACTCATGTGTGGTTTGTTTAAAAAACAAAAAAAAAAAAAATCACTCATGTATACTTAATGTTTTCCCTCCAAGTCCCTTCAGTAATACTAAGCTTAGCGAAGCCAGAACAAGAGGAAAGGCACCTCTGGCTTTCCTCTCGTTCTTTTTCTCTCACCTCTTTGTGCTCTCTGACCCATGATAGTTGTGTGATTTCCCCTCGAGAGTACAGAACAGCGGCCCTCAATCAGCCTTTTGTTTCTCTGGACACCCTACTCATAATTTTCCCAGGCCGAGGAGATAGTGAGCATCAGTTCAAAGCCTCCTCTGGGCCGGCTGCCTCCTCAAGCGGTAGCATTGGGAAACAGGTCCTTATCTCCTCCTCCTCCCCCTCTCGAGAGCAGGGGATGGGGTGAGCTTATCTGCTCCACTCCTCTTTCTGTTAAAGTGAGCTGGGCCAGTGGTTTTGCCCGAGCGGTGCTCTGACCATGACCCACATCCCCTCAGAAACACACATGCAGTGCTTCTCTTGCATGGCCACACACATGCGCGCATAAATTTTTATATTGATAAGTACATGCTGTGGGAATGAAGACGTGTTCTTGGTCAGTAGTTTCTTATTCAATAGTTTTATCTCAACTACTTTTATGTTTTGGCCAGTATTTCTTCTCCTCCTGTTTCCAGACACATGGTCTTCATTCTGACAAACACACAGGTAATGGAAACAAAAACCAAGGCAAAAATTGCAGAAGAAAATTGGTTTTCTATTTGAGAAACCAAACTTGACCACTGGTCAAGAACAAAATGATCATTCAAGATAAAAGAAGTGAATGCAGCTTTTGCAGCTCAGGTTTGAGTTCATAATGCAAAGATTTGTCTGGCGATTCATACACCAGTTCTCTTGTTGTCTGAGTTGCAGTGCATTGGAGACCCATTAAGCTGGCACTGTGCTGGGACTTGTGTTTTTAGTCGAGTCCATCCTACTGTTTTTCATGTAGATACTGTAATTTGTGCTCCTGCACTGACCAGCATTGGTGAACAGGATATATTATGCAAAATTCTCATTTTGCATGGTTTTATATTTCCATTTGGGTTTCTCCTGCTTATAATAACAGGCCAAGTGCGTAGAAAACCCTGGCTATAAGTCAGTTTTTTAGTGTGTGTAAAATGTCCGATTGTTAAGTCACATTTGAAAGGCACTGCCGCGTTACCTAGCAACCCCAGCCAAGCCCTGTCACCTAGCAACCCCAGCAGAGGGCCCACATGTTTGGTCCGCTGGTTTTACTGCTGTATGTGCTGTACAATGGCTGCTGGAGAAAACAAGTGTTTTGTTATTGTCTTACCTTCCAGAAACCACTTGCTGCATTGTTGCTAGTTGTGCAGGAGGCTCTATTTCTGCTTCTCAAAGATGTATGGTTGAATAATTGTGCACCTGTTTGCAGCCATGTTCACATGAAAGTGTGAAAGGAGGGCGTGGCCAACAGCAGCTTATTTAAAGCAACAAGAGGCCCTCAGACAGTTTATTCTGAAAGAAGCTTGAAGTGGTCTGAAGTGAGCAAACGCATTATCTATGAATGTTTTTGTGCAAAAAATGTTTCAAACATTTGATCCAAGTCATGCAATTAAGAAAGTGCTACCAAATACATAGAAAATGTATGTAAACTTTAGATTTGAAGAAATTAATAATTAAATCTGTGACATGTTATTTCTCCAACTTTTGTAGCATTTAGCAAGTAGGAATAATTTCATCACACTAGCTGACCTAAAGCCAGAGAAGCTTGCTCTGATTTAAGAGAGAAAAAGTTGTCTTTTCATATGGCGCATGCAAAAGTTGCATTGCATAAAGCCTTAGTAAATCTTGTTTCAGTCTCATATTTTTTTTTACTTCAATAATTTACTCGGCTCTCTAGAGGAAGTCCATACATCTTGAATAAAATCAAATTAACTGTAAATTATTCATTTATTTATTCTTAAAACAATACCCAAAGTCTGGAATTTTATGCTCTTGGCCTTACTAATTTTAAACCTTCAAAATTTAAACCATACTGTTGGACTCTGTTGACCTCAGCCCACATTAAACAGTCCAAACCACATGTGAATACCTCTGAAGTGTTACCTGAGGTGGAGGTGTTACCATATCTTAGCAGGAAATTGCTTTTCTACATGTACTTTTTTGATTGATTGCAAGTGTTTTTCACTCTCTTTAAATTACCCGTTAAGTAACAGTCCCCTCATTTGAGCAACACGGAGCTGTTAATCTAAATCTGCAGCACATTATGAATAATTGGGAAAGTTAAATTGCTCAGTTAACCGAAAGAGTTTGTCGTTTTACAAGACAAATCTTACATTGCAATACATCTTGTTATATTAACGTTAAAGAAAATATTGTTAAATTATCATTGTTTTAATAAATTTATATGACCTATAAAGCTATAATAAAAAAAGAGCATATTGGAGTGGTGTGCTGAGAGAAAACCAGAACCCAAACCATAAATAATTTAATCTTTTTTTCTGAGTAATAGTCTTTACACTAATCCTAAAATACACACAGAGAGGCCACATGCTTCTTAAAATGTCACATATTCACCTTCTTGCACACACAGGCTCTTTCTTTTCCTTTCTCCACTCGGTCAAGCAGTCCATCTTTGTTCAGAACAGAACAAGTGGGAGAAATCTTCAGAAAGAATGCGGGGGAACATCTGTCAACATTAACCTGCTTCCTATCAACCATCTCCAGCTCCTGCACTCACTCAGACTCTCAAGCACACTTCGATTGTCATGTGGATATTATGCAAGAGCCTGAAGGGGCACTTGTACCCAGATGGTTTACTGCCAGTAGTCTTCTATATGTATATTTATTCAGTTTTGGTGTATATGAGCAGATTTGCCAAGGCAGTATTGGAAAGAGTTGCTTAAAATAGCAAAGCCAATTTTTACATAAATCTTGGATTTCTTAATGCATTTCCTCCATGAAGTATACAGTTAACAAGCATGTGGCACCACTGAACAGATTTCAGTACTATTTCAAATGTTTCCTCGTGAGATTTTGATTTTTTTTTTTTCCTGTACGCTTGATTGACATCTCTCCTAACATATCTTGTGGTGTCAACAGCTGCCACTTTCTCCTTAGTCGTAGTCTTCACTCGTGGGTAAAGACTCTTCAAATAAGAAAGTGCTTGGACTCCTTTTAGGCTCTACATTCATGTCGCTCTAAATGGACTTCTGTCGGTACTTAGCTTAATTTCTGGCTACGCAGAGGCCAAACAAACCGAGGCAAAAGCTACAGGATCAATAACTTTCCCCTTTTTAACCATATGAGAGCCAAGTTAAAATAAAGTCCCTTTACTACAAGTTTACATTAAGATTGATTTTGTTAAATTCACAACCTTTGCATGGACTTTTAATTGCGACCAATAAAGCAACTTTTTTAGCAAATAAATTAAGTAGGTTTGTAAGGGTGCTATCTTTATGTTTCCGCGCAAATTTGGACATTTTTGTGTACATTTGTTTAACTCTACAATATCTTGCCTAAGACTATGTCAGATTGAACAGTGGCTACTGCAGTGGAATTTTTCTATTGGTTATAACAGTATAGCTTGGTTAGCATATGTTGCAGACCCACATTCAAGTATGAAATTTTCTCACTGGTCACTTAGTACCTCACACATTGTCAATATAATATTAGCAGAAAAAAGTCTCTAAAGTTACTAGCCAAAATAAAAAAATCACTAGAGGGATCTAAATAATTGCTAAATATAGAGATAAAGTGGTAACAGCTCCACACTTGGCCACGCCCCTCAATGTATCAACAGATCCATTGTAACTGGAGATTCTTGCCTCAAATTGGAGAATTTGTTCAAAAATAATAGTTGTGGCATTCACAGCTAACAGCAAGCTTTTTTGCAAGAGAAATGTAGAGATATTGAATCGTATTTTTCTTCCATTTTACTATTAAAGACAATGAGATGCATTGGGTTTTGTGGCTGTCAGGTGAGAAAAAGTGAAACAGATCTGAAAACTGCAATATTCTAAAATCATCTGTATTTTGTGTTAATAAATCTGACCCCAATTTGGTCTTGGAATTTTAAGCGCTTTTTCTTCTGTCTCTAAAAGCAGAGAAAATGACTACCTCCCCTTTGTTGCCGTGTTTGTGGCACTGTTCATGCAGATGTAACAGATGTTTTTTGTTTTGTTTTGGGGTTTTTTTTTAGAGGTGGTTTACATGTTTGTGATCACAGCCTGCCATTGTTGAGTAATGTCCAATTAAGGCCCACAGCGAGGCAGGTAATCTGGCCGAGGTTTGAGTGGGGGTGCAGGGTGTTTAAGTGGAGGCTCGGGCTAGGTGATGATTTGGGTTGATTATCTCCGCTAATTGGACCAGCCATGTAGCGGAGCAGCCGATGGAGTCTGCAGTCTCACCTCTCATTAAAATGATCTAATGATTAGTTTCCAGCTCTCCTGACCAGAGAAGCGGGTAGCCGTGTCGGTCGCTAGTTAGCAGGCTGTCCCTGAGGACATGCACCCAAGAACAGGCTGTACTGGTGTTACACAGTGGACGTGCTAACACAAGGGGGAGGAGTAGGATTGTTGCATTTAAAAAAAAGTGGTCTGACAATATGTTGCTGTCAAGTTTTTTTCCATTCTTGGAAGACTATAATACCATTTGTTAATTATTAAAAAAGTTAAATAGGGTTTGGAAGGTTGAAGGTTTATCTCACTAATTAATGATATCAGTTAAAAAAGTTTGCCTTGAAAACAGATGGATTTTTTTCTTTACATAAATTATAATTATTTTCAGTATGTTGTTGCAGAATTTTACCTGTTTTTCCACCTACTTGGACAAAAAAAAACATGGCTACAACTGAAAATATTTATGCTTATGGTTCAAGTGTCAAAGATCATCTTAATATCTAAACATGTCAATATATATGTATATAACTTCTGAAAGTCAACTTTTCTGTGTTTTACAGGACTAGAGGATCTATTACCCATTTTCCCAGAGTATTATTTGTTTGCAAAAATATTGAGACATTACTAATAAAGTGAAACTTTGGCTCGGTTAACATGCACTATGATTGTTTATATTAAATTAGGAAGATTTTCATTGTTAATAACTATGTAAAAGAATTGTTTTTAAAATCCAGCTTTGACAGGATATGCAACAGAGTTAAAATACTCCTGGTGTGGCAGCAAATTCTTTATAATGGTCCAAATTGCTCTAAAGAGGTTTTGATGTGTTTGTAACTATTATCTCTCTCCACTAGTTTGATTTAATCATACTCTGCAGGAGCCCAGCAAGCAAGCTCTTATCGCTTTTTTATACAAAGAATGCACTTAGTTTATTAATTTAACTCGACGAGTGTTTGTTATTGTTTATTTTGTGACACACTAATGTGCTGTTTGTCACTGAGCTAATAAAACGTGCAGCTGTCTCGGCTGTTAAGTGCTTATTTATGACGTGGAGTTTAGTGGGCTCTGTGTTACAAAGGGAGGAAATGAAACTTCCTCATGTCTCAGACAGTGTGCAGAATTTAGACTGCAGCTCTAATCCCTCATCTGCTCCATATTAACAAATCCCTATTACCTGGAAACTCACCTAATCTCTGGATGTAGTTTCCGTCAGGTAGGATTAATAACACCCCTCTGAGGCTCAAGTGTTTGAATCTGTGTATATGTGAGAGTGCCCCCTCTCCCGCTTCCCCTCCACTCCTTTAATAAGCATGTTGTAATTTATGGTTGCAGTTCATCGACGGACGGCTGGCCAAATTAAACGCAGGCCGCGGCTTCACCGATGTGTTTGAAGAAGAGATCACAGAGGGGGGCTTCTGTGGAAGTGAGTAGTGCCAGACTTGTCTGTCAATAAGATTAACTGTATTTATTTGTCATATTTATTGCACCTCAGTGATGCTGTTATGCCATTGTTCATGTGAAGCACAGGGAAAAATAAACCAAAAGAGTTATGTTTAACACTTTTACTGCAGTAGAAATTGTGTTTTCAACCAAGTAAAGCTTTATGTGTTTAAATTTTTTTAAAAATAAATACGTAAAACCCATTATGATGTTTGAGTTAGCATCATGAGCTACAAATGTCATAAGATAAACTCCTGGTTGTTTAGTCATGTTGCTCCAGCTCAAAACTCAGTTCTGACACCAGAAAAGTGAAAATGAACAGACCCTCTATCATTGACTAAATTAGCTAAAAACAATCCCACTGTAAATTTACCACAAACTTCTCAGTTTATCCTGAGAAGCTCCTGAAAGTCTTGACTCTTTTTGGGAAAGAGGAAGAAGCTGAAATGACAGAGAAGATCTTGAGTCTTTGCTTAGGCCCAACTATGAATCACCAGCATGTAACTCTGATGCTGATCTGTCAGACTCTTGATGAGGACGAGTATGTTATTGCTGTTGATGCATGTACATACCACACGTGGATCTGATTAAAGTAGTTTTTTATGAAAAAGGTATTTTAGTTCACTTACTGAGTTCAAAAATTAAAACAGTGTAAAGATTGATAAGTCACAAAGTGACATATTTGAATAATTATGGCTTATAACTCATGAAAGCCCAAAATTCTATTATGAAAGTTAATATTTCACATAAAACTAAAAGAAAAATTTTTTAATTTAGAACTATCAGTCTGCTGAAGGTATGTTCTTGTACTGTGAAGTATATGCACTGAGCACTTTTTCATGAATTACAGTATCAATGCTCTTTGAGTTAAACAAGGCCCAGATTGCTTCATATTGGCAGGGCTTTGGTTCTAGGATAGGATAACTACAGCTCTCAAAGTTGTAGTTATTCTCATCAACCACGCTTATTTCCTAACACACTTTTTCCTTCCACTTAACTTTTCATTAAACTACTTTGATACATCATGAAGTGAGGGCCGAGTTTCTCTATCAAAGACAGATTTTATTTTCTTCCTTACCATCCTCAGAGATGTCATTGACTCCGCTGGACAGGTTTCAAGTTTGCCAAAACTTTTTTGTACAACTTCATTCTTCCAACATCTGGTGACATGAAGATACAGACCAACAGGTTTTGGCTCTTGGCCTTTGTCACATACAGCTAATTTACTCTATATGTTAGAGTAAAATATCTGCTGATCATCAGGATGATCATATTATAAAACGTCTAAATATATCACTCTGCCTAATAATTCAAAACATGTCTCACATTTTGCACTTAAACTAAAGAAGTCGGTTAACTTTTCAATGATATAACTGTTTGCGCCTGTATTGTATTTCTGCTTCACATTTTTGTTGTGTATGAAGATGCATGGCTTTGAGCAAATAGCACTCCTGCATCATCTCTTTACACATAAAGCATATGTAAATAATCTCCTGCTAAGTCAGCATTGTGCCATTTATAGTACACACTGCTATTAATGTATGTTCCCAATAATAATTGTACATAATGTAATGCGGCGCTCTGCAAATGTCATGCCTGCCCCGACAGCTAGAAGAATCCTTGACTACAAATTCAGTATTTCATTCCAAGCTGAAAGCCAAAGCAGAAATGTCTGTCTGTGTGTGTGTGTGTGTGTGTGTGTGTGTGTGTGTGTGTGTGTGTGTGTGTGTGTGTGTGTGTGTGTGTGTGTGTGTGTGTGTGTGTGTGGTGTGTGTGTGTGTGTGTGTGTGTGTGTGTGTGTGTGTGTGTGAGGTTTGTCTCTTTGTGAGCATGACTGGATGGATTTTGTGGAATCCAGGAAAAAGGAAAAACCAGTTAAATTTTAGTGAAAGAATGAAAAATGCATCTGAAAACTAAAATAAAACATTGCCCTTGATCGCACGGCCTTTCAGTTTCTTTTCAGATTCCTGTTTGAATTCAGAATCAAAATTTTATCTCATGCCGACAACAAAGAAGCGCAGATATCAGAAAAATCCTTTTCTATGAAACTAAAAAAGAAGTTTAAGGGAAAATCCTAGCAAAATGTTTATCAATCTTCTTTTTTCATATTTTGATTTATAATGTAACAGTTGTGTTGTCCCTGTACAGCTAAGTACAGAAATGTTTGGATGTAATTTTTCTTTTTGCTTCTTAAACAAAACATTCAAGGTGTGCAATAAAAGAAGCTGAAAGCAAAACACACAACCCAATGGTTTGGTTTTATAAAAGATTCCTAAAGCCTTAGAGGATTCTCTGCAAAATGTCATAATGCAACTTTTATTGTCGCAATTTGTGTTAAATTTTAACTCCCAAAAATGAAAGTTTACCAAACAGCTTAAATATTTATTTTATTCTTACTTTTTTACACTTCGACGTTTGTGATCATCCAAAAAAAACAATGTTAAGATCAGACAAAGATAAATCACACAAACATAAAAATAGTGTTTCAAGGCCGATTTTCTTTATTAAAGTGGACAAATTTGAGAGTTTATGTGAAAATATAGCTGCCCCTCCTGGTAAATCACAAGTTCACCTTCCAAATCTTGGTTTGATTTCTGCCAGACCTGCAGATTTAAGTAATCACTTACATAGAACCTTTCCGGCAGCATGAGGTAGGCTGACAAAAAGCAGCATCTAGGGCATGTGTTTCTGCCCTGTGTTTGGGAAAACAGTCACTTCCATCCATCAGTCAGCAAAGGTTTTAAAGTAATTTCCAAGGATTTGGGATTCATGTGAATCACTACTTCCACATGGAGCCTGGTTGGTTTGGATATTTATTTTTAAATAAATAGCAATCATGGTTTCAAAACTGCATTTTGTATTTACTTGTCTTTGGATGTTCATATTTGTTTGATGACCTGGTGTAAAACAAATATGTGGCAAAAAAGAAAGATTAATAGTAAAAACATATGAGGAGAATATTTTTCATAAGGCCTAAAATCTTTTTAAGCTGTAGTTTATTTAGGATTGTTTATTTTTGGGTCTGAGTGTTGCTCATAGAGATTCATAATGTTGCTTTTGAAACATCCTGAAAACAGCGAGCTTCTGATGAAACAGTGATTAATTCATATCTCTGGTTTTCCCCTCGTCTCCTCAGGTAATTCAAGGTCCTACCAGCAATGGATGCACACTGTGAAGGTATTTACACAACGTCCTGTACAGCATCCAGCTTCTCTCTCCGGGTTCCTTGTGTTTCATTTTATTCTCCACTTATATTTAATTGAAGGCCTGATTGACACAGCTCAGTGTTTGAAGTCTTGCTGTTGCCTTTGGAATGAAGGGGTTGCCTGAACGTACAGATCCAGCTGGAGTGTGTGTGTGTGTGTGTGTAGCGGCGCGTGCAGCAGGACACTGGATACAGACAGGGAGGAAGACAGAAGCGATTTGACGTGACAAGACGTCCTCCGACATGACATGTTGATCTGGCAGCAAACACAGGCGTTACGCCGCTGAACCAGCCCAAGAACATACATCTCTTCCTCCTTCATCTCTTTCGGGCCCTTCCCTCATATCCTTTCCTTCCCTTATCTATCTGTCTTTATCTCTCTCCCCCTTTTCATCTCTGTCACCCCTCCTCCCCATTTTTCCCCCCATCTCTCGCTCTCCCTCACCCTCCCTATCTCCCCACGCCGTCAGCTAAGGCTGAATTAGTTCTCTAGAGTGCTCTTCAAAGGTTTGTTAAAGTTCACATTTCCTGACTGACAGGGATCTATAAGAGAGGCCTTCACCTCAGCCCCTCTCCTCCTCTCTGTCTGCCAACTTCTGAAACACTGTCTGCCATTTACTTTGTTTAGCCGTTTAGTCGCCGTTTTGTGCTTACACTAAAGACCAAACTGAGAAGAAAGAGAAAAGAAAAAAGACATTGAGAGAAACGGGTTGGGCACCATAATGTCAGCCTTCCAAACCCAGAGGATGAACTGGGCTCATACAGTCCCCTTCATCACCCCTTTAGGCTTCTTTTTAATAAAAAGCTCACGAATGCTGTGCATTGCTTAGTTCATTGAAGGTATGCTAGTTTATCAGCACCATTTTCTGCTGTTCCTACAATATGGCTGAGCGATGCAGAATTGCATGAATTTTCAAAATGACTGATAATTTCACTGGTCAAGTTTAGCGCGGAATAATTTTTGACTTTTAAACTTAGAAGGCTGTGACACTGACACTACATTTCTACTACAAAAACGATCTATTAAATACTCTACAGGATGTTTAATGACTGGGCGATTAAACGTTCGATTTAATCAAGCTCATTTACGTCCAATACTTATCGGGAGTTCAGCCACCTCTCAGGAGTTTCAGCAAATCAGTTTTAGAGGTTGAAATTTGATTTCTGATGCCTGACATTAACCTTAAGGGGAAAACAGAAAGAAGGAGGAGCCACCTTTTAATCCGTTAGCATCAGAACCTCCAGTGAACTTGGAAAGAGCCTCATATTGGGTGGTTTTCTTTCTCTGAATGCTATTCCATGTTTTCATGTTTCCATCTCTGCTTGAAGCATAACTGGCTTTTTCTTGTCCAACATTTGTATTTTTTTAAAACAAGAGTTTGTGTTTCTTGTAAATATGTTTACTCACTGAAAAAAGGATTAATCTTCAGTTTTGGTGTTTTGGATAAAAATGAAAATAAACTTTTTTATTTTTTTGATTGAAAGAAAATTGGCCGATTTCTAATCCTTTTCTAGATGATTAGTGTTTGTATTTTTATATTTTGCTTCTGACAAAACCATTCTCAAACCCAATTTATCAGGTCCTCTATAACCACAGATTAATTCAAATAAAAACTGGAACATTTCTACATCAAAATCTTATTCATTGGCTGTTAAAGCAGATATCTCTATATATTTAAATCCTAGACTCAAACATCATTTTGAATCACTTTTAACATATTTTACTCAACTCTATCATCCTGCATTGTGTATCAGATATTGAATAATCATCTAAGTACATTCCCTTACCCATTTAGACTTTAATTAGTGCCTTACTGCCAATAGACGAATCTAAATGTCACACAGGGGAACTTCGTCGGCTCATGCAACATTTGAGATATCGTATTTATCGAATGTTTCAGATACAGATACTTTTCTGTTTTAATTCATGATAAAACGCATTTCTCTAAATGAAGCCTTCACTTTACTTTTGTGTGTAGTAATTATCACCAGAAAACATTTTTTATATAATTTTTTGTCTTGGTAAAATGACCTTTTGCATGTTGTTAACAATGGCTGACTGAGTCTTTTTATCGGCTGAGCTCACCGTTAGTGAGCCATCTGAGCACAGACGTTTTCCTCTCTACATTCACTAATAGGTGCAACTGTAGGCTTTAGTCAGTTTGATCCAGCACAACTTCAAAGTTTTCCAAAGTCGACTTCGATGTCTGTTGGTTTACAGTTTAGGCTGTTAAAGCTGCAGTATGTGACTTTTATGTTTTTTAAAAGTGGGGTTTTTTTTTGTTTTGTTTTTTTTACGCATTTGTTGAAACTGTCACCAGTTTAATATGAGACAGATAATCTGTGAAAGGATAGAGTTCCTTCACCTCCTCCCTGATCTACTATTGTTGTCTGAAGAAATGCACCCCTCCAAGTCAAAAATAACCAATCAGAGCCAGGTTGGTGTCTGACTGCTGTCAATCAGGCCTGTGCACGTGTTGCAATGTCTTATAGTAATAAAATCCACAACGTCCTTTAAAATCTCTTATTTTTGTCCTTGTATGAATGAATGCCTGGTTTTGTGTCGATATGTAAAATCTTCAAATCTCTGACTATAGTTTTCTTTTTTATCACAGAGAGGAGGAGCATTTTTCAACACAGCTGTGTCAAAGGTATTTAATACTTGTTTTTTTCTACAGAAAGAAGTGGTGATCTTGAAAGTTATAATGTATCTTCAAAAACATGTTGATTATAATTGGTAATGTAGCTAAAGAGCATTGTTCGTGGCTGGCTGTGGCGTCGTACGCTGTATAATAGGTGGTCAGGGTGCCCTTTCATGTTATCGCCTCCTGTTAGTGAGCGAGGCTCTCTCATCCAGCCTTTTGTCTGCGTGGTTTTGCCACAGGGATCAAAGAATTTCTTGATGTTACACGAAACCAGAACAGAATGCTAATTCAATATGTTTTGATTAGTAATCTGTCTTTGTGTCTGGGTGTGTTTGTGTGTGTTTCACCCCTCCTAGGCCAAGGTTCATGCCAGGCGGGGCATTCGGGACATAAAGGGCAGACTTAAAGCAAGGGTGAGCCAGCATGCACCTTCACACCTTTCCGACACAGTTTGCGCTGCATGCCAACACACACACGCGTACACAACTTTGTTCAGAGACATGCAGACAGACACATGCCTCCCTCATAGAAACAGACAGGAAAGCTGCTTTACATGGAGTGTGTGATTCTGACGTAGGGACCTTTTAATGACTGTTGAAGCCTGCTTAGCGCTTTGTTCGGGGCTGTACATTTTTAACTAGCGCCCCTCTGGCTATGGCCTGTCATGTCATCCGAAACCCCAGCCCTTCTTTTCTCTTTTATTGTCTGCATATTTCATCAGTGAGCCTGTGATTTCCTCAAAGCTAATGTAACGAGGTGTATGTTTCCATAAGCCTGATGGATTTGATAAGGCAATAGCAGTTTGATCTGTCAGTGGGAAGCAAGGAGAGAGGGCAATGATGACGAACACGAGGCGTGCGCTTCGTTCTGCACAAACACATTCGGTGGAGGCAAACACAGGTGCAGAAATCTGTTTGATTTTGAAGTTTTATGTTCGTTCAGGGGAGAAATTAATTTGTGATTGCACAGAGTCTCGAGTGCACTGCTTTCTATCAGCTCCAGGGATATGAGAGCATGAAGAATGTGTCTAAGGTGTTTCATTAATATTCTATGCTTTTAATCTTTGAAGAAATTTGTTTAAAATATTAAGATAAGCATAAAAATATCTTGAGAATAGGCTGAGTGATGTGGACTTAGAATTTTATCACAATATTATGATGTACTATCTGCCACGGTGTATCAGAGCCATTGGAGAAAGGGAAAAAAATTCTGACAAAAAGAAATTTTCTAGAAAAAAAACAAGAAAGATTCTGAGTTTGAAAAGTCAAAAATTTTGCTTGAAAAAACAAATAAATTTTTCGATGAATCTCAGAAACAAATAAAAAAGTTGGGAAATTCACAAGTTTTTTCTGGAAAATTTGAGGTTTAAGTTTCTGAGTTTCCTCTTTCAGATTTTTGCCTTTTCAAACTCAGAAATTTCTGAGATTTTTAGTGGAAGTTGCAGTGGTTGAATACTAATAAATCAGTCGAGAAGCAGATGAACCATGCTTATCTTTCGCTGATTAATCTGAAGGGGGTTTCTGTTCTTTGGGTTAGAAATTTTAGTTTTTGTGAAAATAAGTTTTCACAAAAACTTTTGTTTGTGAAAATAAAATTTTGCATGTTAAAAGACAAAAGAGCATGTTTGTAGTCCTTGAGTGGGTTTTGTAGTTTTTTAAAGATCTTGATGATACCTTTTCTTGTTGTGTTCAAATACTGTCTGCCTTTGGTATCAATGGATACTATTTTGTTATCTTTTACTTGTATAAAGTAAAAACTCAACAATTTTATGACATTTAGTTTCTTTTTTTCCCCACAGTGTACATAGTTGACATGACCACTTACTAGAGGTGCCTCATTAGGTATAGCTGTCTTCCCCAATTCATTGCAATTTTCTGTTGCGTATCACAGCAGACCAGCAACATTTGTTTAAAATATTAAAGTAAAGAAATATTTTCATGTTGTTGAGAGGAGAAATTAATTTGTGATTGCACAGTCTCCACATCACAAACATTTTGGATTAATTATGCTTCACTAATCTGGAATAGACTTCCAGAGAAGAGCATTACAGTAGAACTTATCCTATTTAAGTTTCTCACATTAATCTAAATTTGAAGATTAGCTGTTCTTTGTGTTTAAAATTTTGGGCTTGTTTTCCATAGTAGGTAACATTGTTCACTAGTGAATGAGTTTGGTTTAATGTTCTCTCTTCCTATAATCTATGGATACCATTTAAATTAGCGTTTATGATTTACTTCTCCAAAAACACAAAAAAGGCAACAATATTTACTTGGATGTTTCAAAGATGTCTGAAATGTACCAGAATGAGTAGCGCAGCGCTGCTCCTTCCCAATATTGTTGCTGCACACTGCCAGTCGGCTGGCTGAAAGAAAATCCCTATGTTTATGGGGGGTTTTATTTTCACTATTTCAAGAAAAACAAGTTCAGCTATTTTGACATATTTACAGTTGGAAAAAATACAATCATAAATTGAGAACTAAGGTATCTCCACTCTTAACTTTTTCTAATGCAGCACTGTTTTTAAACTACAGCTTGAGAAATTTGAATATATTTGTAGCAAAAGGAGAAATAATTTTGTTTTAAATGCAGTGAAATTATATTTTTCCTCAAGATTATCATGCTCCAAGACTCTTGTATAGGTCCATGCCAAACACAGCTCATTTATTTTAAAATGTGTCACGTAATGACTTTTTTCAGGCTATAAATAAATATATAAGCAGACTGATCTTTTAACCTGTGAATTGAATGTACTTTACTGGATGATGTGCCACATTTATACGGGTCAGAAATCCACACATTGGTGCTCACACTGATCACCCATTAGACAAAAAGTCTCAGATTTATATTCACCATCTCTCTCTCTTTCTCTCTCTCTCAGGAAGACGAAGAAGACGGGATGACAGTCCGTCCAGGGTCTCCCACCAGCACCAAGAGCCTGTCTCCAAGGAGACTGCAAAAGATGAGACGGGTACAACGTGCACACACACACACACCCCCCCACACCCACACACACACACCCCCCCACACACACACACACACACACACACACACACACACACACACACACACAGTGATACAAAAGCACATCAGTCAATGAGTTTTGCACATTTACACTGCCTGATCGCACCACAGCTCAGTTTTCACTTTACCAACATTAATTCAGCCTTCCACTTTTGCACTATTTTCTGTCCACTTTCTTTTCTTGATGCAATTTTTTCTCCTTTTATTTTTTTGTAGCACCAGATCTTTTTTTTCTTCTCCTCCTCTCTCCCCCCTCCTCATGCTCTCTGTTGGAAGTACAGCAGTTTGTCAGGGTTCCAAATGTAATCATAAGCATTTTTCCTTCCCTTTCAACACGCTCGTTGTTGTACACTCAGTGGTTTTCTCTGAACAGCACGGACAGTCGTAGCAACTCATCTGCTGGTCAGCATTTTCTCTGAAGAATTTGCTTGTGCTCCAAAAATGGATTGCAAAAATCTCGTCTTTGTTGTATGCAAAGCTGGTGCTTGATGTGCAAAACACACAATCGTCAGTAAATATACCAGGAAGGATGACATGTTTTCTTGTTTAATTATAACAAACTAATGAAGAAGTTTATTTTTTCTAATTCTAAAAGTGAACATAAGTTTCATAAGGTAGGGAGTTTCTGATTATGCAGTGTTATGCAAAAGTATTTACACCCACTGAACTTTTCCAAATTGTGTCACAACCACAAACTGAAATTGACTTCATGTGCAAAATAGTGAATAACAGTGAAGCAAAGAGCTCAGTCATCACACCAGTCATTTTAAGGAAGCTTATTGGTCCCCCAAAAACGACAAAAAATCCGAGCATTATCATCAATCAATAAAACCCCCACAGGCTGAACTTTGAAATTGGACATTGTGCTGCTAACACTTAGCTTTCGTCAACAACTCAGAGGTGGAAGTCAGAGGAATTTTAACAATCGAGGTACTCGAATCATTCGAGGAATCGTTTCAGCCCTATGAAGATGCTTTGATAGAAACCGGTGGTCGCCACCTTCAGTCCTCAACAGCCTTCATGTTTTAGATAGGTAGGGAAATTTTATTTACATAGCAAATCTTCAGCAACAGGGCAATTCAAAGTGCTTTACATGAATTAAAATACAAACCAAAGGAAAGACAAAAAGGTAAAGGTATAAAACTACAGATTGGTTCCCCATGTTTAATAAGAATAATTAATTAACTAGTAGGGGTTTCTCTTTATTCTTGATCTAATGAAACTAAATGTTGGTTCTCTTTGTTTCATTCTTGTTCTGGGTTGTTAAGTATATTGTACTTTCTAAGTTTGTTCTAGATTTGTAACCTAATAGGAATGAGTTTCTCTAAGTCTTGCTTCGATATGAAAACTATAAAGCTAAATCTTGGTCTAGAGTAATAAGTACTCCACCGTTTATAAAAGTAGCTAAATGTTGATCTAAGGTAATGAGTACACCGCAATTTCCTAAAGTAATAAACTAAACCGTTTTGTAGATGTGCCACTGGTTTACACCATTCCATTCCTCGCTCTGTATTTAATGTTGTTGACCTGCTGGAAGGTCAGCTTCCATGTTTTTTGCTTCTTCTAACCAGCAAAAAAACTTACGCTCGAGTTTCATCACAAACGTCACAGGATCATGCTGTCTGCTCAGAGTTGCTGAGAAATATCAATGGCCAGACCTTCTGCCACATGTTTGCTGTGTTCCTTACTTAGTTTGTGGCAAACTCCAGAAACAATTAAACATTCTTTCCAGTCCTCCATAAAAGTGGAGTGAACAACTAATAGTTGTCCTTTTGACCCTTTCCTCCTTCCTGCACTGTGCATCCAGAGTTATCATGTATTTTGGTTGCTATTTTGAACAATGCTCTCCTTTTGCTTTCAGTGTATATGTGCTTGTTAGGTTTGAATTTTTACCACATCCTTTTTGTTTTTGAGTCGTGGTTTGAGCAAAATGCTCAAAGCTTTGGGATATTGTTTTATAACCTAACCATGCTTTTCATTTTTCCACCGCTTAATCTGTGATCTGTCAGCTCTGGTCTTCATTAAGATATTTTTTTCCCACTATTATAATGTAACAAACTTCTAACATCTTTAGAGAAAGGATGTATTTATGCAGTGATTAGATGACACACATGTAAACTCAATTTACAAATCACCTGAATGCAGTTGTTTACAAAAACTTTTCCTTTGGGGGTATCAAGCATCAGAAGAGATCACTACAAATGCACACCACACTCTTCAGATTTCTATTTATTCCAAAAATTTAAAATGATACTAAAGGAGAATAATTTACACTAGGACAAAATTTCAAGTCATTATCTGCAGGTTGAGTGGAAATGCATTTTTGCAAGATATTTTGAAAAATTCACAGTAATTCATTTCATCCGAGTAAAATACTTTCAATTTTGTAGTTGAGCCGTGAAAAAAAATATATAAAAGTTAATACTTCCTCAGGGAGCTTTTTGTCATCTACCACCTCATATCTACACCTCTGGAGGATTTTCCACCTCTTATTTTTAAACACATAAATTGTAGGTGGACTGTGGGAATAAAAAAAAAAAGTAACAACAAAAAAAAAACAACGGATGCCTGCATGCACATGCTGACATTTCGGTCGCAGCCGCGTACGGGTGTGATTAGGAGAGCTTGTGCTGTGTCTAATTAGCGTTGTGTTTCCTGTGTGTGTGATGAGGCTGGAAAGTCTTAGTGTGGGGAAGGTGTGACGGCCGGGGGAGAGAGAGGAGAAGAACGGCAATTAGGGATTTTCTAAAGGCCTCCTCGGACACCCTCCTCCCCCGCCGCTCCCCCTCACACAAAGACGGCCCGCCGCACACACACAGATTGACTGTTAACACACACACACACCGGGCTCAGGATATACACTCACACCCATGTTCATGCCACTGAGGCCTGCTCATTGCCACAGTAACAGGTCCCTGGAGACGGCGGGAGGAGGGACGGTCAGGACGCAGGACGGCGTGTCCCACAGCGTGGCTATTGTGTGTCTGTTTACATGTAGCCAATCACTCTCTTGTTAATCATACACTCTGACCATTACTGTCTTTTCTTACTGGCCCACCTCTCTTATTTTGTTGGATGAATAATTAAACTATATGAAAACTCTCATCAGGGTTTTTGTGTAAAACATAATAAAAAAAAACTGTAAATTCAGAAGCCAAGAGGACTTTCATAATTTATGGTTGTATGTTTTTATTAATCATCAAAAGATGGAAACTCCACAAAAATGTCTCTAGAAAATGTTGCAAAATTTATACATTTGTCCTATTTTCTAGCTCATCTTTTTCATTTTTCCACTGAGTCTGGAAACAGAAGCAAAACCCAAATCATTTAGGTAGAGATGCTCTCCAGGTCTTTGTTTTCTGAAAGCACTCTTTTCTATTTTCACCTGTTTATTACAGGGCATATTTACATTCCTGTTTATGGAAACAGCAATTGTTTCAACTCTTTATTATTCACCTTTTATCTGTAGTTATTTCTCTCTTTGAGGCTGACTCCTATACATTGTTGATACTGATGTTCCTTCTGCCCACAACCGTCTTGACCAGGTGTTCTTTCCTCGAGAAATTGATCTCAAGAGACCAACACGGTTAAATAAAGGTTAAGTGAAATTACCTGCAAACATCTCCCACTCGGCAAGCTTCCTTTTGCTTGGTCAACCTTTTATTCTTCGCTCCATTTATAGGGTCAAATTTCTGTCCATACCATCTGCGAAAACTACAATGACAGTATTTTGTTGCCAAATCTAAAAATAATGCTTTAGTCTGGCTTTGATTTATTTATTTGAGTGGGAAAAGATTAGAAGGGAATAAAGAAAATAGTTTTCAGTTGCAAAAATTCAAAAAGTGATGAAGTAGAAACCTCACAGTTGGAGGAAAACAGGCTTTAACCTGTTTTTGAAAATGTATTTAATTTAACAGTTCATTTATACATGAGTTTGAGAAGTAACAAGGCAGTATGTACATTTAATTGTTCTCAGGTGTGCATCTTAACTTAAATGTTTTAACAAAGCAGAATGAGTAACTTGACTTTTTTTTAAGTTTAATGTGATAGGCCAACACAATGTTGCTCATAATTTAGTTGGAGAAAAAGTATGAATGGTTTTTGAACATTTTTATAAATCTGAAAAATGTTCTCTGCACACATATTCAGTCTCATCAGTAGTTGGTGGTGAAGTTTCTACCAGTGTTACACATCTGGAGAGGGAAAATGTTGCCCTTTCTTCTTTACAAAATAACTCAAGCCCAGTGAGGGTTGATGAAGATCTAATGTGATGATCAGTTTTAAAGTCTCATCACAGTTAAAAATGACCACACCATGATGCTTTCACTGCCATGTTTCGCTGTCGGTAGGTTCTGTTCTGATTTGTGGGTTGACAGATTGTCCAGCCTGAGCTGTGTGTCTGTGCAGCTCCTCCAGAGTCTCCATGTGCAGCTCCTCCAGAGTCTCCATGGGCAGCTTGCTGTTCTCTGGTTAGTGAATTTGTCTGACTGTTTCTCCATCAAACCTCTGAGGTTTTTTGGAACAGCATATTTACACTGAGATTAAAGTACTGAGTCTGAATACAAAAATGCAAGCCACATTTTTTAGATTTTAATTTGTAAAAATCATATTTTTGTCTTATTTGCCTTTGTGTTGGTTTCTCATTTAAAGTTAAATTAAATAACATGTAAAAAAGGGTGAGGGTTAGTTTGTCATCAAAAATTGGCAGATAATTAGTGACATTCCACACTATTGTATAAAGCAAATATTCCTTCTGCATTTTTAGCGTTGTTCATATTTGAAGCCAACATCTCTGTCTGCCTCTTTTTAATTCATCACAGGAAAATAATCAGTTATGAAATTCCTATTCTATATGCTCAGCTAACTCCTGCGCCAACGTAGAAGTGCCGCTGTCACATGTATCTAAATTTGAGCTGCATCCGGCCGTGTGAATGATCTGTAATGATCGGCGAGTGTGTCGACCGAGGATGTGGGCATGGATCATTTCGTTTGACGAAAGCGGGACTGAATTGGACTCCTGAATGTTTCTGCATTTCTTCTGGCTCCTTTAGCACCAGATTGTGTTTAATATTTATTTTACTATATGCATGTTTGCTTGTGTGTTTTATGTGCTTTTGTGATGCAAATAGAATGTATGTCTGTACCAGAGCGCTTTAATCCAAAGACTACATTGTGCCTGTGTGCTCAGCGTGCACAAACAGGCATGCATTTTGCAGTTTGCCTCAGGTTGGAAGCTGCAGAGTGACAGCTGCTAAGAGCACAGAGGAGAGGTAGAGGTTGGGACAGTGTTATAGACAATGACAGCCAGCAGGCACGTGGCCGGCCTGAGCCCCAGGCTCACCTGGTGAGGTAGGAGGGATGCCAGCCTGGAGAGCAACTCGGGGTTCAGGGGAGACCGGGGGGGCTCACACAGATGTAAAACAGGAAAAAGAAATCACAGGTGTTTTTTTTTTGTTTTTTTTAAAGACAGCTCAGTGTTTGACTGTTCACCTGAGTTTTTGTGCCTCGTGTATTCACATCCTGCAGTGGTTGAGTATGATTCTCAAGAAATGTAAATTAGGGCTGAAATTTGTCTTGGAGCTCAAGGATTGATTTCTACACATGTTGCTCATTGAGAGTTCACTGTGTTCAGGTTACACCAAAGAGCTGGTTTCTGCAGAAAGTGAATAGATGGTGGATAATCCATGCTGTAATAATGAGTTGTAAATTATGGAGCATATTTGATTGTGTTTGTCGAGGTGAAAATGATATTTTCTAGTATAGTTAGCCCAGTTATGATGATAATGTCTTGTATTAATGCTAGATATTTGAGTGCATCACAGGTTAGTTTAAGTGCAGTGTCTCTCTCCATAGCTGAGCATGTGTTTTCATGGTTATTTGTATGAATTTGTTGTCTCCACTTGCTGTGTTCATATTCTCCTCAGAGACTTGCTGCCTTCCTCTCTGGAGCTAAAGTGCCATCTACTGGTGGTTATAAAGTGCTGCACTGATTTACAGACATGGTCATTTCACTGTAAGGATTTAGTTTGCTCTGACAAAATGAGCATACTGCATTCTCCTTCTTCTTCTTCTATTGCTCCTGTTTAAGTTGCAGCCAGCTGGACAGAGGAACTGTGAATTTCTCCTCCTGTTATTTCTTTTTTTATTCGTTCTTTTAAAGCAAACAAATAGTTGGCCGTTCATATGCGAATTCTTTGGTTCTCCCCAATGTTTGCTTGCATTTTATCAGCATTCTTTAACATGCACTGCCAAGCTGTGAGATCACTGCCCACTCAGAAATGCTATATAAAATATATGTCCAGCTCGTTTTTTTGGCCCTGCTGCTGAGAGGCGTAGCTGCTTCACTTCGCCGGTCGCACAGTGAGAAAAGTCAAGTTTAGGGAAAAGTTTGTTTCTCCTGATCAAGCTACTGTAATGCATTTCATGCATGACCATTTAGCAATTTAAATCTAAAGATATATTATTAGTTTGGATTCATTTCATAGCTTGACTTTAGCAAAAGAACATTCAGAGAGGAGGAGATAAGTGATTTTATTGCAACTTTTTATATGCAGTGTAGATTTATATTGCAGCACGACTGTTTTTATCAGAGTTTGCAGATAAGCTCTGATCGGTAATTGAATCTGAACAATCCAATGTTTTTATTCCTACTCATTAAAAAAGTTTTTAAACAAATCAATCAGCAGCAGCGTGTGCTCTGATGTATTTTGTTTTAGTTTAACCTTATTTTTTATATTTGGAACATGTTTTGATAATTACAGAGGCTTATCTTTTAATTACGTCATTTTTTTTGTTGAAGTCAAAGCTACCTTAACATTTTGACCTGCAGCACATTTTTTGGCCCTTTTTAAATCCACAGAAAAATCATAATTGCTTAAAAATCAGCAGATCTGACCTCAAAGGCTCATGAAAATTGGTGTAAAAGAGTCTGGTCAGGGCATCTGTTGAATAAAAAATGCCTCTTTGATGTGATGTTTTTTTTTTCTTTTGTATTGATCTATTTTAATTATCAGGCATAGTCTGCTCACAATCATTGATAAAGATGTACAAGTTATAGGCGTTGTCGTTGGCAGTGTTGTGAAGGTGAAATACTGAAACATTTTGTGTTGATTATGCCATACAATATTTTAAGTTATGCTGTAAATTTGCTCTTGCTGTAGAATCTCTCACTTTTCATGATTACCGTTATATTTTCACCCTTTGTGTGAATCTGCATCCATTTGCCTCACACTTTTCTGCTGGTAATGAGTTTCCCCACAAAGGAACAACAAAGGATATTTCTATTTCAAATGATCAAAGAAATACATTTTTATTATAAAGCATCGAGACTATGTTTTTCCATCAGTTTCTATTTCTGCTTACCGTCTGGCATAGCAGTACAGAGGCTTTCTGTCTTGCATGCAACCATCCATGTTACATGTCTGTCTGTATAAATCCTGTGAATAAAGGCCACTAACGTCTCTACATCTTAAAACAAAAAGACAAATGGTACTTTTAGTAACAAATTCGAGACATTGAGGTATAAAGTGAGGTATTAAATTTCTCATTTTCTCTTGGAATGAGACATGCGACCTCTTTTGAGCAAAGTATGTTTTTAGACTCAAAACTCGTTCCGTTTAATAGTGAGTTGAATCTGGTTGTAAAAGACTGATGTTCAGCTGTCATAAAATGTCTAAGTATTTATTATGATTGGGGGACCCAGACTTTGATGGATTAATGGGGATAATCACACACTTCTTTCATGTGCTGTTGGGTTCAAAACTACCTCGGTCAGTGTATTTTCTGCAACTTTTTTTTTCTCTTTAATATTTTATGGCCTATAGAAAAAAATCTCAGTCAGCAGGTGATCTGGTCTATCCTCAGAAAAGCACAATCACTGTTTCTCTACTTGTAATATTTTGGTATTTTTATGCTTCTGTTGAAGGTCAAAATAGTTAAATCAAGATACAAATAGGAAAATAATTAAGCTTCTATACATTGATAAGGAAGCAGGCATTCCGTATCTTTTCCATATTAAAGAAACATATCAATCTTCTCTGCATATTCAGAAAAACCGAATCGAGTCACTGAAATAACTGTTGCATTTCTGTTTTTTTTTTTTTTTCTGCTTCTCCTGCTTCCCCCCTGACTCTTTCACTGCCTGAGCTCTGACTGTGTTCGGTCTTTACTTGTGGCAACGCGGCGCAGAGGAAGGAACCAAGAGCCAGGCAGACAGACAGACCGAAACGGTGACATCTGTCAGTGGCAGCAGAGTGACGGAGGGAGAAAATGAGAGACAGGGAGGCATGGAGCGGGAATCGCTTTTTCATTTTCACCTTTCAGCTTCCCATTAGCCGACAGCAAGGAACTAATGAAGGAGCAGTATGATAATCTGTTGTTCTCCTATTTCGTGCTCTCCACTGCCCTGTCAGGCCTGGGGAGAAGTGGGATGGTGACAGAGCTGTCACGGCTTCAGCGAAGGGAGAAGCTCTTATTGTGAATGTCTGCATGTTTTTGTTATTGCTGTTGTTGACTTATTGTGAATCAGCTTCTGTCTGAGGTCTCTTACAGCTCTGGAGAGGCAGATTGTTTTACCTTGTGGATTTTACCGACAGGAATCCAGCATGGTTTTTTTAAAGAGAGAAAATGATCTAAACCAGCTGGTTAAACCAGCTGGTGGCACTTCAGTCGCTTTGGTGTTGCAGCAGTTTAATCTTAAATGTCGCACCACGGGGTCACGATGAAGAGCGGGAATGACAAATTGATAAAGCCGGAAAGTGAGGTCCCATCCGTTTACGGCTCCCCGTGGAACTTCCTGTCAGGCAGACGGCACCAGAGCTGTAACCGAGATCAGAGAGCCAGGCGTCGTGACCTGTGTCTGCTGGTGTTTGGGTTCACCTTGCTTTAATAAACACCTAAATGCAGAGGAGGGTGGGGGGGAGTGGGGGCTGCTCCGGTTGAAACAAACTGTTTGCACTCCGATCATACAACACATGTAACCGTCATGTTTCTGTCTGAAGCGGACTCGTCCCCGCTGTATCACAGGTGCATCTCCGCTCCGCCGGCCTGCCACGGCTGGCTGGCGTGTCGGCCCGGGCCCCAGATTTACGGCCCTGACACAGGAACCCATTAAAGGCTGTTTAGGGATCCCAGGCCTGAGCCCCTCTGAAATCTCTTTCATTATGGCTCCAAGCTACCATGGAAGGGGAGCAGCTCGACCAATCAGCAGTGCCGCCACATGTGTTCATGTTTAGCCTGATGGCTGAGAGGCTTAAGTGGCTACTGCACACATCTCCTTCACTGACTTTTATGGAGAAAGTGGCACTTTAACTCTTTGTGTTTTTTTGGTAATAGGGTGCGGATGTGATGGAGTGTGCGTGTTAGCGTGCGCGTCTCTCATGGCCGAACACGGGCCCTAAATGAGGGCAGCGCAGCCACACGTTACATTCCGCCTGTCTGGCTGGCACTGGTGCCACTAATCAGGACCAGCTTGATTCGCAGTTACTCTCCCCCTGAAACCCGCCTCTACACACACACACACACACACGCATTCATTCATCCATACACACGCCGTTCCCATCAATTCATACAAAGTTCTTCCCTCACCTTCCTACATTTCCTTCTCTCCACTTTCCATTCATCGCCCTCTTTGCTGGTCACATTTTCAGTCACCTTTGACTGCTTTTCTTTACCTTTTTACTATGAGCTGGAGTCACTTTCTGTCTGAGGAGTTTCTTTATTTTGTATTTGACACTTCCAGAGTAACAGTGCATGAAAAAAACATGGAGGTGGAGCTAAGCGCTCTTAAAG
The DNA here is from genome assembly GCF_027474105.1 of Poeciliopsis prolifica. NCBI lineage: Eukaryota > Metazoa > Chordata > Actinopteri > Cyprinodontiformes > Poeciliidae > Poeciliopsis > Poeciliopsis prolifica. The sequence continues at coordinate 6,499,650 of NW_026562377.1, forward strand.
ATATCCAACCAGTGGTGTGTATAATCCTTAACAAAATGCACTGACAGTAAAACCACATGTAGATAGATACTGAAGTGTCGCGTTTGGCGGCAAGATTCTATAAAATTACATTTTTAAAACAATAAATAAGTTGCTAATTGTACTTTGTGTGAATTTGGGTTGATGACATCACAAGTGGCAGAAGAAACAAGCCGATCAGCTTGCATCAGTAAAGATGTTGGAGGATTTGCTGTTGACTTTGACACATTATGGTTCATAAATCTGGGGTAAACTTTAGTCTTTTGAATTTTCTCTTTTGACATCTAAGGAGGAAAACCAGAAAAAGAAGTGATTAATTTGAGTAACCAGCTTAGTTTTTGACGAAGCAGCTAAACAAGAGTTAATTTTGTCTCAATCATATAATCCAGCTGAAGTGGACAAGAAGTCTGAAATTGAAAAGTGAGGAGTTAAAGCTTGGTTCATGCTACATCTTGGATTTCTGATGATGATATGAAGAATGTATATATTTTATATGCACCAAAACAAGTGCAAGCACAGTGGCACAAATGCAAATCTGGCTACCCGGTGATCAGTTTTGACCATAATGTATCAGAAAAACATGACTCTAAATTATCACCAAGGATCATAGAGTCGTTATTAAACACCTTTGAACATAGAATTTGAATTAAAAGTGCAAATAAAGAGAAAAGTTTCAACAATCCAAGTGGATCCGAAATAACTCTGAGTTCCCTGATCGGATGTAATCAGGCAAAGTGGAGGTCAGATTTTATCTTGATTAGGCTTCTGATGATAGCCAATTTTCCTGATTAATAAGTTGTCTCAGAAGTTATTGCAATAAACAATAATACTGTTGATTGTAAATCATTTTCAAATAAGACTATAGTAATAATGTAAGTAATAAAAGTAGTAATAAAGATCATTTACCACTGGCACTGGAAGACATTTTAAATATCCAAAATAATTTAACAAAATAACAGAAACAATGAATAAAATGAATGATGAAGTCTCTGTAAACTAAATTGTTCCTTTAAAAAAAGATCTAGTAGAGACCAAAGCAGCAGACTGAAGACTTTTGTCATCCAGTTTTTGGTAGAAAGACAGAAAAGAGAAGAACAATAAATCATGCAAATGGAAATTATTGAATTTGTTTTAATTTATCATGTGTTTGATTTATTCCTTCGTCTTGACAAAAATTTTTTTTTACAAAGAGCAGTTTAAGACCATGGCGTTTTGCTCTATTAACAAACTGCACTTAAATCCAGTTTGATTTTACAGAAAAGTCTGTCGGCTTTAAAAACGATGCGAGCTGAAACTCCTGATTGTTTCTGAGGGAAGCGCAGGCTGGGGGACAGTTAGAGCAAAAGAAAACAGACACAGAAGGTGAGCAGCAAACACCAAAGAGTGTAAATTAGAAGATGAGAGATAGTGTTAACATCAGTGAACATGAACACATAGTGAGAGGAACATGTGCGTCGTAGTGGAAGGCATGTTAATAAGTGGCCTGGGGCAGATTTGGGCTCCCATGGGGGGTGAGTCCTGCCCTGCTCTGTAAAGCTTCTGTCTCTTCCTTAACCCGCCCATTAAACTCAGTACACAGGTGGCTTATTAAACCCACCGCGGCAGACAACTACGCTCCACACTGATCACTCAGCTCTCTGCTGTGACAAATACGATCACATGTGCCGGTGCCATAATGCAAATGATCAATGTAGTCACCCGTGTTGCAGCACTCAAGTGCCTTTTAGCTTCTACGTAATGCTGAGCTCGGCAAATTACTGCGGGGGATCTTAAAGGGTTTTCTTTTCCCCTGCAGATCCAAATTTGACAAATTTAGTCTCAACCCTCAGGGCCTGGACTCATTAAAACAAGATACTTGTTCTCTCTTATGGGGACTCACCTGACACACTTTTTTTTCTGTAGTCTTATGAGTCCCTCCATCTCTGCAGAACCCTGGTTGTTATTATAACAGAGTAACTGAGACCCCCCCAGGTCCACTTTTGTTGTGATCATATGTGTTAACCGCTTCCCCTTGCTTTGTTATTCTCATTAACAGCACAACTTAAACAAGTCTCCCATGAGCATGGGCCCTCGAGATCTCGGCTACGGTCTCGACGATGATGAGTTGGACACTGCGAGCAAGTAAGTAGCTGACGGCGATGCTTTATTTTTCTTTTCTGTATGAACAAAGATGCCAGATTAGGCAACTTTGGCTGATTGAGAAGTTGACTGCCTTTGGTCCAGACACAAAGTCATATGTTTCTGTTGCTAATGATAATACTGCCCTCCAGTGGACCCATTTACTTACAGCATCATTGGATGGACACCACTGTCGGGTTGCTAGAGCAACAGGTGCATTTCAGTAAATTTAGTATAAAAGTTCATTTATTTCAGCAAATCAGTTTGAAAAGTGCTCACTGTGGGGTTTTGGTCAGGCCAGTTTCTTGGGTCCAAGGTTTTCAGCACTGATTTTGGATGTAAATAAACAGAGTGGACCAACACCCTGACCATAGAAAGTTAAGTTATTCATTTATTCTTATAATATTTATTCACACAACTCCCACTGAGATGTTAATTTTAGCATTTTCTCATCTACCACATATTTTGTTTCTCAGTTACTGTCAGAACCTCTAACATCTGTAAGCATGTTATGGACACCTGATGTTTCAGTTTTGCTTTGGAGTTTTTCTTCCTATGACATTTAAAGACTAAAAAAATTCTGGTTTTCTGCACAGCTAACGTTTATCCTGACCTTTTGTGGTTATACTGGAATGGAAACTCTTAATTTATCAAATTTACTGCGAAGTGGCCTTGCATCTCTTCTTTTTAGTACGTTACATGAAATATAATTGTGCTACGTGTTTTTATTTGTTGTTTTTTTTTAATCCAGGATCTCCTCTGAAGACAGCGGCGAGGTCTGTTCGTACACAGAAGACAGCGACGATTCGGACTCCTTCTATCCACACATCGACTCGTCGCCTTCCAGCCAGATGAACCTGCTGGAGGAAATCCTGGACTCTCTGACCACCACAACAATGGACCAAGGAAAACTCAGTGCTGCCAAGAGCTTGGACTTCTTAAGGTCCCTGGATGACGTGGACTTCAAGGTCCAGGTATGCCCAAGTTAATCTGTGATAGAATAAAGATACAAAACAAAGACCAAAACGTGTGGAGCCCCCTAGAGGACATGGAGGGAAATTTTTACTTTGCATTCCTGTGCAATTATGTATCTTTGAATCAGTTCTTGAATACTGAAAGTCTTTCTGCTACAATATAAAGTTGTATGTCGATATCTTGTCTGTGTCTTATCTAAAGTTTTGTAAAATTTTTTGTGATTAAACACACCAAAAACTTATTTGCAAAACGATCAACAGAAACTTTCCATCCCTCCCCCAAAACATAAAAATGACAGAAACTTTCTGCAAGAAAGAAGGAGTGTATCCAAACTGTTGTGACTATTTCTGAGTTTGTTTCACAAGGTATATTCGCCATTTGTCGGTTTTGTTTGACACCTGAAGGGTTAAAAAAAAACATTTTCATGTGCAGTCCCATCTTCACTGGAAGATATTATATAAACAAATATTAGTAGATAGATTTTAAACCACTTTTTGCACCAAAGAGTGAAGAATGCATAAACATGTTTTCATTGAGGCTTTAAAGGTGTACATACATAAAATTTTAATTTGTCAACAATGTGACTGTATAGAAAATAGATGAGGGTGTATTTGCTAATTTATTGTGAAGGAATGCAATCACAACTTACAGATCCTTAGAGTGCAGATGTATTTTCTTTTTTGTAATTTCTGCTTTTGTTTCTTTCTTTTACCTTGTCCAGTCAAAGCCTTCACCTTGCAGCGACTCCGCAGTTGCAGACAACAGCAGCTTTGATGGTGGCGCCGATCACGGCGGATGGAACATGGGCCAGGATGACAGCGCCGTCCATGGAAAACACCTTCCTCCGTCCCCACGCAGGCAGCCCAACAAGAGTAGCCTGAAGGGGTCCAAAAACCTCGCAGCCTTCTCTGCAGTGACCCCCTGCTCAGCTTCACCTCCTTCCCATGATGCCAACGGCACCAAGTCAGATCCTCCTCCCCTCTTCTCCTCTAAGTCCAGTCCCGATTCCCACCTCCTCATGCCTTCGGGTCGACCCCCAGGAGACCACCGGTTCTCCTATTCCCCCCTGCTGCCCCATAAAGTTACACCCCCATCCCCACCTGCATCTCACCCAGACTCTTCTCCGGAACTGACCAGCCGGAGTCGCACCATCTCAGACCCTCAAGTCAACTCTGAGCCCTCCCAAACCCGGAACCAAACCGGGTCCACCGGCATCCTGAGGAGAAAGGTCATGTCCAAAGAGATGGTGAAAAACTACCACGAGCGGTCGATCCGGAGGGAGCGCAGCAGAGAGAGCAGCCAGGTCCAGGTCCCCTGGAAGAAGGAGGAGGAGGAGAAGAAGGAGGAGAAAGAGGCTCCCAAAGACAAGCTGCTGGGATTGGGTCTGTGTCTGGGTCAGTGTGAAGGCTCGGAGTCGGCTGGAGGGTCGGACCCGGGCCTGCTGGAAGAGATAGAGTCCATGTGTTGCCTCAGCTCATCGCTTCGCCTCTCTCAAGTCCACTGCAGCAACAGCCACCATCAGGCCCAAGGAAAAGCCACAGAGAAGTCCTAAAGACGACAGGAAAAGGAAAACTGACTCAGATTCCTGTCGTCTATTACAGCTGATCAGCTGAACCCTCCATGATAAGGGAACGTTATGAACAAACCTAATAAGAGCCAAAACAAACAAAAAGCCTCAGAGCAAAGAGCTGGTCACGCTGAAAGGAAGCACTGCAGAGTCCTCCACCTGTCCTCCACCTGTCCTCCATCTACTGGAAGGAAATCTTGGTCAAATAAATTAGTTTACAGCAAGAATACCTAAAAAATGTTCAAAAAGTGAGTGAAATTATAACAAACATTAAATTATGATTCAAATCAGGAAAACATACAGTTAAAAGGTGAAATAAATTTAAATGTTCCTACATTTGTTAGATATTATTAATGTTAAACTTAATCTATAAGACAAATAAGATGCATGAGAAGAGGTGGAGATTTCTGCGTCGCTTTCAGTTCAGTTTTCTTTATCTGTCTGCAAAAATCTGAACACTAGAGATGCACTGATCACCATTTCCATGCCGATACCGATTTCTGATCCTCCTCCAGGTCTGAACTGCCGAAACAATTTCTTTATTCTGAGGACCATAACACATAAAAGAAAAATAAACATGCTGCAGGTTATTTTATAGACGTACTATTAAATATGGCTTATTGTACTTTCTGCTTCAAAGCAAATATAACTAAATATTATCTGATTTTAATAAACTAAATGTGCATGGTTATCGGTTGATGTTTATGGACTCATTTTGGTGGACGTTCGTACATTTTGTTGCATTCAATGAATAGAAAATCTCATTTTTGAGTCTTTGGGCTGAAAAATTGGCTGATTTCAACGTTCAGCTGGTCGATCGGTGCATCTCTACTGAGCACTTTAGCTTCATTTATTTAATGTCCGTACCTTGTAAGGATTTCAAAGGGCCAATTTCTCTTAAACACAACATCATGTTTCTTTGACATTGAAATGTTCATATTAAATAAACATTTCATTTAGTCTGAAATGTTCAGAAGCGTTCTGAACATTTCATACTAAACATTTGCACCCGTGGATTAATTTATGATTATCACCCATTATTACCTGGTACTAAACTGCAAAACCAGCAAGATGCACAATGTCCATGCAGGCCTTTGAAACTGATTAAACCTTGTTGGATTCATGATTTTGGTCACTATGCCTTAAGCAGACATGTGATTTGTTTTGATACTGATGTCTTAAACTTTAGAAATCACTGCAGGTACTTTCTAATCAGGATCCTAAATACAGCAGTTCACATTCATAGAGAAGTAGATGTTCTTGATGAGCTGTGTGTTATTTTTGTGTTAACGTTACTCCTATCTGTTAAGACTAAATACCTGATGAAGCAAACCATCGAATGACTGAGAAAAGCCAGAGTTTTTACTTCATTTCTTTTTCTTTATGTTTCTGTTTCCATCGGCTTTTTGCTACTCTTGGCATGCTTCTCAATGCCGGCTTTACAAATTGAGAACAGTTGTTGGCGAACTTTGAAGGATGTTGATGAATCCAATCCCACAAACGGTCCAAAACAAGCTCCGTTCCCGTTATTCCACCTCTCTGTGCTTTTTCCTTAACCTCTGTGTGGCACTTTGCCTTAAGGCTGTTTACGTTCTGAAGATATCAACCACAAAATGGGTCATGAATAGCAGGAATATGTCGTGTTGAAGTTTTTGGAAGATTCATTTTAACTGTGTGGAATCTTTCTAGTATTTGTTGACAGATATCATGCTTATGTTTCTCCTTTTTTGTCTTTTTTCCTTTCTTTGTGTTTTAATAGGAAATGCAACCTGTGTCTGACTAGGAAATGCTCTGCACTGTACTGCAGTGGAGGACGATTGTACTGTAATGAAGCAATATGCTGCAGGTCTTTGAGTCGCTGCATGGATGTAATGTGTTCAGGGTCTAAAGTATTTTTATAAGCATCTCTCCTGTGGAGAGAAGCATCAGCATCCAGGGATCCCGGCTTCGTGTCGTTCTCTGCGTCACCACAAACCCAGAGGAAGAGAAAACTCTTTCTCTTGCTTGGGTTGGGATTACTACATTTATGGTCCGTTGTTCTTATGATTTATGCCAGACGCCAGTCGGTGTGGCAGTTTAATAGCGGCTGTTTCTCCACTTCTCGAGTGCTGCTCTGCGTTAACGATTTGCCCATAAAGTCTTTGGCGTGCTTCTAAAAAGCTAAAAAGAATCAGTCATGGTAATTCCAGGAATGGTTAACGACAAAGAAAAATACAAAGTCCAGAACAATTTCTGCACTGGCCTCGCTCACTGTAAACACTTTAACAAACTTGTGTACTATGCAAATATTTAGAAATCTCAACTCGGCTAACTGGGATCTTCCCAGTCAGGGATTATTTTCGTCCCTGATAGCAATCAGGAGCTTAAGATTAAGGCATTTGCTGCCACAGAGTCTGAGCCCAATAAGTCTTGAAATAATAACACACACACAAGCTTAAAAATACTGATTCGGTTTACATTTGTTTTGAGATTGTATCCAACATAACTCACTCATCAATGATGTGCCAGACAGCAACAGCGATTTTCATCCAACCAGATCTTAAGCATCTGTAATGAACTCATGTTTTACTCCTGCTTATGATAGCCATTGTTTGGCCCAATGATGCTAGGCTAGCACTAGCATGTTTACTCTGGTTTAGTAATTCATTGATACATTTGACAGCTATCCAATCCCAACTAGATTTTGTTGATGAGATCTGACTCCAGTCACTGTTACAGAAGTTGACAAAGCCACGTCTTGCTCCTGCGTATATCTGAAGGACTTCAGACGGTTATCTGAAGTCCTGAAGCGCTCGGCTAAAGCTAGCATGTTTACTCTTTCTTTGATATTATTATTTGTTAGTTAGTCTTCAGAAAATTCTCATCTTGCTCTTGGTAATGAGCTCTTCATGTTGAGCAGTTTGCCAGTACGGTAGGCTAATGCCACCACACTAGCGTATTTAACCAGTCCTCTAAAGCTGATTCTGAAGTAATTTCTGACTGAACTTGCTAAATGCAGCTCACATTTTATTCCTGCTGATGATTTTTTTTATTGCATAACAGTTTGCTGAAGTGCTAGGCTACTGTTAGCTGGTTTGCTCTTTGTTTTGATTCGACTTGAGTACATGAAACATATTTCATCCCTTTTTGAGTTTGTAAAGTTACAGCTACTCTCTTCAATAAAATCACATCTTGCTTATACTCACAACTTTTTTATGCAAAGAACTTGGACGTGCTAGGTTAACGCGTGCATATTTTCTGGTTACATATTTGGAGGTGTTGACAAAATAACTTCGAGTTTCCCTTAAACAACATTCATTTTAATGTCTTGTGTTTCTGCTGTTCTTAACTTGGACAGAAGTCTGTGCAGCACACATAACGCAGACTGGAACAAGCAGCAGCCAGTACAGTCTCTATTTAACTCTGGACATCATTGCAAAGGTTGAAAGGCGCTTCATTTTCAAGATTAAAACTGTTTCGCAAATTGTGCACGTGAAAATAGGGGTTGAGTTTTAAAAATCAGCAGCATGGTGGTGTCAGGAGTTGAGTCGGTTACAGATTACAAAGACATCCCTCTTAAAAAAAAAAAACTTTACCCTGTGTGAGTTGACCTTTACGGATGTAATGTGTTGTGTGCCTTATGCAGAAAGTACCCCTCTGTGTAATCACAACATGGTACTAATTTCCAGACCAACTTTATTGTGGTAGGAACAGAGTATGTCGGGTTTTGATCAACAGAAAATCCCCCGAAATGAACTCTGGTGTCTTTACTCACAGCTGTGGTGAGTTTTAGTTTTTTTTCTTTTCTGCGTTGGGGTTTGGAAATCTTCCTGCTCATATTTAAAATATAACTTTTTTTTTTCTTTTATAAACTGAATACTTTCTCTGATTGTACTCGTAGGTTAATTGCTTGTATAGTTTGTGTGCATTTTTTATTTCACTTTAACATCTTCCTCTGAGTGGATTGAATTAAAAAAATATATATAATTTTTCTCTAGTTGATTTCATATGGATAAAAAAAATTATTTTCAATTGAATAGATGTGTATTTTTTCTTGCTTGAAAATATTTTACATGGATTAAATATATGTAAAATGGATTATATATATATATATATATATATATATATGATATCTATGAAATATACGTTTATGAGTGGTGTTGTATATTGTAGAGAGATGACACCTGAGCTTTGAATGTTGGAGATTTTATTTTTGGAAAACGAAGAGAACATTAAGAAATGTCCCATGTAGCTGTGATGACGATGCAAAAGGACGTGATGACTTCTGCTCAGAAGAAACGAAGGCTGATGGTTGTCTGTACGTGATGCAGTGATCACTGTGTGTAACCTGCATGTTGGTACTGTACACGCTGTTGTGTATCTGTCCTGTTGGTACTCATTTTCTTTCAGTATTTAAAGCCTCCATGAAATCCGTGTAATTCTCTCTGTGCTTCACATTAAATTAGAAGTCGTCTGCTACACATTTGTCCTGTCGGGAAACAGATTTCTGCTGTTTTCTTGTTCTGCTTTGCATCAGATTAGGGCGCGCTGTGGGAGGACAGGCCCACTTGAAAAGCTTTAGTGACTTAGCTCCTGAAACGGTGAGGAACCGAGACGGATGTTGCATTTCAGGGTTAAGATGACACTGTGTAACGCTCACAGTAATAATTCTATTAGTTTTTGTTTTATAATTACAGATTTGGAGTGAGAGGGAGGGGATGTCTGATGTAGCAGCTTTCACTGAATAATGGACAAAGTTAGCAAACATTAATGTCATTTTCCTGTCTGTATTTGAAGCCAGTGTCAGTGTAATGACCGTCAAGCTGAATGTTACAGTCAGACTTTCTCCAGACTGGCCTCTTCATCAGGACTAACTCTTTGGTATGATGTTTTTGGTTTTGTTTTTTTCTCTCAATTATTTTTTGTAATCTATTTTTTTTATTATTTTTTTGATGGTGTGCACTTTTGCATGTGCTCATCTTTGCTGTCTCACAGCTGAGGTCAATTTAATGTGCTACTGATGCGTAACCTGGTACAAAAGCACACAATGTACACACTGTGAACGGGAAATAAATAATGTTTCATGCTCTGCCGTGTTCAGACTGATTTTCTTTTAACACACTTTGTGTCTTCATTTGGATTTTAAATGAAATTGCGCAAAACAAATTTGACTTTAATACTTAATGGAGGGGGTTTAGCAAAACATAAGTTCAAATAATTTTTTTGCATGCGGAAATATATTGACATTTGTTTTTTAAAACACTTAAATTGCTATGCTTTATTTTTTTAATGCATGTTTTTTATGTTTTTTAAAAAACATTCTCATTAAAATATTCATCTTATTCATAAAATGATTTGACCACAAAAATGTACTTTTTATTATCTTAACACTTGACAGACAATAAATCAATAAACATTCTGACACCATACAGAAATAAAGAGATGGAAAGAAAGTAAAAAAAAACAGTTTAAAACATATTTATAGGCATATACACTGTAGAAATAAAGTTTGAAGCACTTCAGATTTTTACATTTTGAATCAGTTCTTTAAAGAAAATTGCAACACTAAATGACTAAGTACCACACAATCATTTTAGTCAGTCCTTACACACGTCTCGTGTGTCATTTAGTGGCTTAGATCTTTACAAAGCAGCACACAAATGTGAAAAAGAGGAATAAAATGGATCTTAAAATTACAAATATATTCCTAAGAAGTGTGGCGTGTGTCTAAATCAACTCTGTTTTCTGATCCTCCAAAATATTTAAGTGGCAAAAATCCTAATAAAATACATTGAGATTAAAGTGTATTTATTTAATGCATGTAGTTTCATGCCTTTATCTCATACAGGCGTTCAATATAAAACCAGTTTAACATCGAATCAGAACAAAAGCTGTTTCACATTGTTCTTATACCTCTAAAAAGAAAAAGTGTATGCTGCATATGTATTGTGCCCCTTTTACTTTGACACCCTTTAAAGAAAAGTGCAACCAATTTATTGCATTAAATAACCTGACAAAATGAAGAAAAGAAATTATGAATCCTTAAAATTTCCAAGAACAAAGTAGGAACATTTTCTGATCTTAAATATACACATTAGACGGAAACACATTCAGCGTGACCTGCAGCCTAAAGCTGACCTGCAGCACACAGGAGCTTGGATTCAATTATTTGCATGAAATGTTTCACTCAATGAAAGCAGCAGCAGCGTAAAATGTTTCCATTCTCATCCATCTGCTTCTCTGGGGTTCGTCTCCAGCTCAAACACCTGGATCTCATATGAGTCTCTCCATCGGCGGCGGCTGCGTGATGCTCCACATCTCCACCCGGGATCCGTCTTTCTCCTGCCGGCTGGGGCTGTACGTGCCGTGGGTGGCGCGCCGATTTAGAGCGGCCACCAACCCAACCGAGGTCAGGATCAGCACCAGAAGCAGGAGGACAGATGCCAGACTGACGAACAGCAAGAGGTTGGAGGTCAAACCCTCAGAGGTCAGCTAGAGGGACATAATCAGAGGAGTCGCATGTGATTTATTTAAATAAGTCATATTTTTTTGGATGCTCTTACACTCGTTTTTTTTTTTTTTTCTCCCCTCACACGTTTTCCTCCCCTGACTCCTTCACACTACACCAGGCGCTCCACGCGCGCTGCCAGCGTGCTGATGGATGTGTTTCCCAGCTCAGCAGGTGGGTTGCGACCACCAGGAGCCTGGAGCCGCCGCGGCCTGAAACCTCCCTCCGTCTGCCGCCTCTCACGCAGCTTGGCTGCGACGAGCGCCAGCCCCAGCATCGCCGCTATCGCCAAGCAGACCAGACATGGTGCCAGCACTGCAGCCACCCGCGAGCTGTGTGGAGCACGCGCCGTCTGTGAGGGATCACACACACATACAGCCAAGACGCTGCCTGATGATCCCGTCCTATCAGAGCTGGCACCACGATCCATTGTCCCCAAAATAGCTCCCACAAGCAAACACCAAAGCCTTTTAAAGCGGGAATAAAAGCAAGGTCTGATTCGGCTGAAATCTGCTCCTAAAAGGCACATATCACCTTAATGTGGAACCAGAGAACCTGAAAAAAACTAAATGTGTCTTTGATTCATTTTCATACCAGATAAATAGTAAAGAAATAACCTTTTCTGAAACATAACGGCTCTTTGAGTCACGCCCACTAATGCAGCAAAATGAACAAAAATACTTTTTAAAGCAGCAGTATTATATATTTTCCAGGCACGTAGAGTCATTTTATAACACAATCAAGTCACTATGTTACTTTCAAAATACTGCATATATCAAAAATATTTGACTCTTTGCAAAGTCAAATAAATTTGACTTTGCAATTTAACACCTTGAAATTGGGCCTCTGTCTCTTTAAGAAGCTCCTGCTTTTTCAGACACTCCTTGTCATCACAACAGCATTCCTCCTTTAACTAATTATGCCTTTAACAGCGGTTTTACCAGCGTTTCAGTCAGAAACTCAGCAGATGCGCAGTTCCACCAGATGCTTGCTGATTGCTACTGGCTAGTCTGAAGGAGCCGAGTGAGGGAGTTGTGGGGAAGAGTTGCTCTGTGAAGCAGAAACTCTGTTGGAGGCTGCAGTTGGAAGGAAGAAATTCTAGGAAAGGCAGCGATCAGTGGGACCAAACATTTTGCAGATCTGAACCATGATGTAAGGCTAAAAAATAAATTATTTTACATAATACTGACCCTTTAAATAATATATGGCTCCCTATTATAAATTATTCTGTTTGCATTGCAATGTCCTTCTTAAAGCTACCAGAATATTTCTATTAAAGTTTTTGACTCAAACAATCATTCTCCTCCACATACAAGCAGATCGGCCTCATCATGGCACGCTCATATATCACAGAGTAGGATGCCGGTCTGCTAAGTCTCAAAGCCATTGCTTTGACAATATTTATCTGAATTTGTTGTATTTATAGAATTGAATCACCTCATAAATCTTCACTGCATGAACTGAAATCATTACTTTTGCCTCAGGTAGACATGGGTAATGAACCAATGGCGTTCCACATGTATCCCGTTTCTCTTTCTTGAGCTGTTTTACATACTTCTCTATGCTAGAGTTGAAAATTAAAACGACCAGTGCAAGCTACAAGCTACTGAACAGTACACAAAATGATGACTTGTGCCTTTTAAAGCTTTGCAGTTCTCTGATCTTTGCAGACAACAAACCACCACCTGGAAAAGATAAGGTTCTGCAGAGAACACAGGAAAAAAACATCTTACCAAGATTTTTATTTTTTTTTTTTGCAATTACAAATGCAAATATGTCAGTGTATTTGAACTAACTTACAAATAACTTGCCAGTGAGATGTTGGAGCTTGTTATAAGCCAATAATTCCTTAATATTGATAACCTGGCACGTTACTTACAACATGGAAAAAAATGTCTTCCTAAAAGTTAAATAATTTGCCAGTGGAACTAGTCTTTTTTAATTCAATATTAACTTAAAACAAGCTCCAAGATCTTGCTTAAAAGTTAGTTGTAAGTTAGTTTTGTTGAATTTCAAGTGTACTAATATATTTGCAGTGGAAACAAGACACAAAGCACTTTAAAGATTCCATGTTTTTCTAGTGAAAAACACAAGTTTGCACACAAATCACCCAGAATTAAGGAAATCAAAGCCTCTAAATCCTGCAGCAGAGTGAATATTAGCCTTTCGTTAACCAGCAGTAGAAAACAGAGCAGCACTTACACCGGTGGTTGTGGTTGGTGTCACTGCTGTGACTCTCTGAGCCGCTGCTACAAGGTTACAACAGCGTTAGCAGCTGTAAGTCTCCACAACACTTCAATTCCCTGCTGACAGCATCTTCACAACTAAAAGCTTCTTGCTGAACTTGGCAGGTTACACAAAAATAATCTCAGAAGTCAGCAAACTTTACACCGAGCAATCAACATGGAAACATACTGTAATTCTAATTTAAAATACAACCATCCGTATCCCGAGGCAAAAAATAACCTTGGTGCTCATGCTTGACGCTGTAGACATGAGAGTTTCCTTCCCCCTGCTACAAAGTTCTTTGTTGACTTTTGGAAAGTGCTTACCTGTCACTGCAGCACAGTTGGCTGTCAGAGCGAGTGTGACACAAGCGAGCCGGAGCAGCCTGCAGCCAGGACCTGCCATCAGTCACCGAGTGGCTCAGACGCAGACACAGAGATGTCTAACTAACCAGTCTCTGAGGTGCAGAGCGAGGCCACCCTGAAGCCTCTGCAGAGCTGCTCCACACACAGCAGAGATGGCAGCGATGCTTCCCTGCTGTCAGCACTATCAACCTGCTCTGTGTGTGTGTGTGCGTGTGTGTGTGTGTGCGTGTGTGTGTGTGTGTGTGTGTGTGTGTGTGTGTGTGTGTGTGTGTGCCTGCCAGATAAGCTGCCCTCATACGTTCCTGTGAAGCAGACCGAACTTCTGTGAATGCCACCAGCTCTCTGCTGAAACTGCACTTCAGCACCAGATGCTGCGTTTTCCCTTTTCCCCCTCTATCTCTATCTCTATCTTTCTCTTTTTTTTTTTTTTTTTTTTTTTTTTTTGCTGGCAAAGCACATTTCTTCTTCTCCGCTTCTTTTGCTCTCAAAGGATGGCCACGTCAGTGCCAACAGTGAAAAACCACTTCTCTCGTTTCCTCCCCGCTCTACTTCCCCACCATCAGGGCTACCTGTGCCTCCAAAGGACACACAGACGCACACACACACACACACACACACACACACACACACACACACACACGCACACACACACACACACACACACGCCTCAACTTAAAAAAAAATGCTGCAACGACATGATGAAGCTTGCAGGTTAAAAAGAAATTCGAGCCACTATTGGTGCACTTTACGCTCAAAAAGTCTGTGTAAATGTGTGAACTGGGCTAAAGAAGCATTTTCTCTTGTCCCAATCAGGTTTACTAATCAATCAGCCAGAAATAGGAACCTTATTGGATCCTGATTGGCGAATAGCAATTTAAATACTGAAAACTTCTCCACCTATTTATTAAAAGCACTAAAAGTTTGTCATTAGGCACATCAACAAGTTTGTGTGTTTCATCACTTCTCACAGATTCTTAGTTGGTGTTAGATGTGGACTTTGACTGGGCCATTCTCTAATCTAAACCGCGTGTTAAACTCAAGGCCCGGGGGCCAAATCCGGCCAGTCATAACTTTTTATGTGGCCCTCTAGACTCCAGAGGGTCTCATAAATAGGACCCTCAAGATAACAGTCGTGTGCTTAAATATTTTCTTTATCTGTATTCTGCCAAATTTCATCAATGTAAAAAGATGTTCAATATTATCTAACTCTAAGAAGTACTAAAGAGTACAGAGACGGCTATTTATTTACATTTAAGCGGTTTGTTTATGGGTTCTTCCACAAGCGGCCCTTTGAGGACCTTCATGGTCTTTATCTCAGCCGTTTCATTTTACCTCTGAATGTTTCGGGTCGTCGTCCTGCAGGAAGATGAACTTCCAAAAGCCTGTTTCGTTATGATTGTCCCAAAGTTTAGACACATCCAACAGAATTTTTACTACTCAAGTACTTTTTACTTGAGTAGTTTCATTTTGAAGTACCACTACTCTTACATCAGTAAAAATTTCCGGATTGTCTTCCTATTGAATGAAGAACAAACTCCACCAGATGCAGACACACACCTGCAGTGAAACAAACTGAAAAATATTTCTTTTGCCTGATTTTGTTAATTTGTGATTATGTCATTTATACTATTTATAATTATTTTGGTCTATAAGATACCAAAATGTCCAAACAACTTTGTTTTGGTCCATCTGATGATGTCATTTCTAAATATAAGAGGATCAGTTTTGATCAGTTCGTCGGCGTCTCTCTCATGGTTTCAGCCTCCATTGATTGTGAAAAGTGCAAACATGATTTTTTTATGACTTATAACACAAAACAGATGGAATCACACTAAACATGAGTCACTGAATGAAGGTGGAGCCTTTTTTCTAATTCAGTCACTCACAGGTGTTGGATTTGTGCGTCACTTTTCAGATCTTTATTTGTAGAAAAGTGTTGAAAACTACATGTAATTTTTCTTAAAATTCCTATTTTCAGTTCTTACCTAGAAAATATCAAATGCGCTCAAGTTTGTGGCTGTAATGTCACACAGAGAAGAGATAAACTCTTTCCTGACTGTGTGCTGTGCGTGTCGGCAGTGTGCATCTGAACCCCTCGCTATTTTGGGATCAACATCCTGTTAAAACGGATTAACTGTCTATCTTTGATGTCATGGTGTACACCTGAGAACAGTAAACACACACACACACACACACACACACACACACACACACACACACACACACACGCACACACACACACGCACAGTGGCTAACAGGAAGAAAATCAATGAGCTGATTTTGATGTTTATCACAGATTGTTTTGAAAATGCAGAAAAATAAATGATACAAGTGACTACAGAAAAATGAGTGAAGAGACATTAAAAGAGGACAGAAAACAATTTTTCTTGATTTTGTTTTATTAAACAACACAGAAGATGGATAAAGACGAGACACACAGACAGAATATGATTGACGAACATGACATTACACGCATACCCTGGTGATGTTCTAAAATTCAAACCACAAGTGAAATCTACCATGAAAAACATTCATGTTTGCTTCAGCGCTGACCACAGCCGCGCAGTCACACTTCTAAACGTACGGCTGAAGAAAAGCCGCCGAGAATTTAGGGCTCAAAATATCTTTGGCTCAGACAAAAAGGTTTAGATGCAGAAAACTTCTTCTTTGGTGCCAAACAACAATCAGCAGCCAGTCACGAGCTGCTCTGAACGCACATCAAGAACAAGCGAGACATCCGGGGCCCTCCAGGAGCTTTTGTAGCTACAGCTCTGTTTTCCAGAGTTCACAAATTCATCCGCACACAACTTCCAAACCCCAGAGTTCAGACGAGACTGGCAGGTTATCAGGTAGTGGGAATCGTATAAATAACTGGAATTTTATATTATCCCTCAGCTCCCTGAAAACTTACTTTCTAAATGCAGAGCGTGCTTCTCTTTACGACATCGTAACTTAGACTTTTACGCCATTGGACAGACGGAAAACAGATTGCCCGAAAGTTCAAGGTGATCATTAACAAAGTGAACGATTATTTCTAATTTGAAATCCTCAAATATTGCAACAAATATTCTTTGCCACTTTTGTTAGTTTCTCTAAGTTACCGCCTCCTGAAGGTCATTATACAGTTTGACTCCTACAGAATAAGAAGTGGTCAGTTTTTTTGTTTTAAAGCTTTAAGACTGTATTTTCCTCCTTGTTTTTGTTCCCTTTTTATTTACAAGTTTTTAATCAAACTCCACATTCAAAAGTAGAAATTAATTAATCCCTGCTGAACATCTCAATGCTTGAGCCTCCTGTGACGTCATCAACTCAAATACACAGAAATCTAAATGATTTGTTTGGGTTTTTTTCAGTTCTGCCCACCTTTACAGTTTAAATCTTGTTAAATCCTTTTGCAGTAAACCATCATTTATTCTCAGCCATGTTTTCATTACGACTGAACATTACTGAAAACAAAATTCACCACTGCATAGCATCTTTAAACAACTTGGTTCATGGTGAAGCCTGGAATCTTGGCTTGCATTACTTTTTGAAGATTGCAAATCAAACTGTACCAACTGTGCAAACCTTTGATTTATTCCTTTCAAATTTTGCTCATATTTGTCTACTTAAAGAATTTCACAACATTCTAATTACTGACACTGAAAAACATCAACCAGTGATCCAGCTGCACACAGAGGGCCTGATTCACTAAAGCACTGCCTTTCTTTTGCATCTAATTCACAAAACTTCTGCAAAACAATATCTGCAGCTGGCGTTTTGCAGGCCTTTAGGGGAAATGGAGCGCTCATTTTCTGTCCTGCATTTTTTTAATAATTCATAAGACGAGTGAGGAGAACCTGAAATTGTTGCAAACTAATTTTGTAATTTATAAAGACATTCCCAAATAATTGCGTAATTTTCTGATCAATTTAAGATTTGACTTAACTGATCTTTATTGAGCGACTGCATCCTGACCAAGAAGGAGGGCAGAAGTTTTACCTTCAGTGTCTCATTAGTGCTACTTGCTTTGGGATTTAGACACTGAAATGGAGGCGCAGATGCAAAACAGTGTCTGTGAATCAGGACATGTGTGCTCAACCAAACGAAACACGTTTTATAAACACTGACTATAAATAAAGTGCTACTGATCTGAAAGGCACAGAATCACTCTGTAGTCCCTGAAATCAAACCACAGAAGTCCCTATGATCTTTCTCAGTACTAGCCAGAATAAATGTCCATTCTCATCCCGTGCAACCTGACAGCTGCTCATTCAAATGCAGACATTTTCCTAAAGCGTCTCAAAGATATTCACAGCCCTTCCACACCCACACAAACTCAGTCGTTTGCTCCCCAGTCCACCTCTGGCCCGTCGTCCAGCCTGAGGATGAGGTAGGACAGCAGCTGGAAGAGGTTCTGCCACAGGAGAATCGCCACATAAAAGTAAATGTCGCTTACGTCCGTCTGGCACACGTCTCCAGCGAAGCTCATGTCGCACACGCAGACGAACCTGTTGACCAGGTTTCTGCAGTAGCCGCCGTTCAGACACGGGTTGGATTTGCACTCGTCCACATCCTGCTCACACCTGAAGACACGCGACAACATAAAACAGTGTACAATCTGTATTTATATACACGTTTTTCTTCATAAATAAGTTATTTAGATGGCAGCAGAAAATGAAACTAAACAGACACCATATGTGCTTTTTGGTTAATTTTTGCTGTCTTCTGCTGATCTTGTTTTAGTTTTGCTAACAAATTACATGACCAAAGCTTACTTCTAAAAAAAACCATAATGAAACACATGAAAGACTTTCTTTGAGTCAGTTTCTCTGGTGTTCCACAGAGCTCTTTCTTAGGATCTCTTTTGTTTTTAATGACAAATTTAGTTTTTGTTAGATGACATTATTATTATTTTCTTGGGACTCTTCTGTAATCAGATCTTAATAAAGTTTTATGCTGTTTCTCGTTTTGCAGAGAGATTTATAAACAGTGATGCTGTTAAGCAGTGAAAGCTTAGCTTGCTTTTTGTCTCTTTAGTACAACATCCTTTGTGTTTCTTGTTGTCTTACAAGTTTAAATTTGTTCCATATCTTTAAATTATGCTTATTTTGTATCTGTTAATGTTTTAACACATTTACATTTTTATCACTGTTGTTTTTTCCAGTGTGAAAAATGATCCACACCTACACAAGAACCCCGCTGAGAAAAGACTGCAGGGCAAACCCAGAACTCACTGTGGGATTAATATTTACCTTTCACATGCTTGACCCGATCTCAAATGGTCAGACGACAACGGATGAATGAAAGGAGTGACTCTATCCTACCTGTGTCCAACGAATCCTGCAGGACAGTCGCAGGAGAGTTCCCGGTCAGTGCAGTTCCCTCCGTTGAAGCAGGTATAATTCCTGACTTCGTCACCACACACAGAAACAGGCAGCTTGGGCGTGCTAAGAGAAAAACCAGAGGAGAGACACATGTTTCTAGAGCCTCAGCACATTTTAAACTTCCATAAATGTAATGCATTCAGTTTTAGAACAATTTCCATGAATAGTCTGAATATTTGAATGCAAAACATTTACCTTAAAAGTGGAAACAATAAAACAACACAAATTGTGAGTAAATGGCTCTTCTGCTCCTATTTTTGCCATCTGGACAAGAAAAGCTGAGTTCAGCTTTAAAATGTAAAATCTTACAGAATGTATTCCTAAAAATAGAAAATTGTATGCTTTTTTTTACATTTGTATGACAGATTCAGTTTAGGAGTCAGACTGACTGCTAAGATGTTAGTAAAGTTATGATTTTGCACATCAGAAATAAGTCAAACCTATAAATACAAAACAATAGAAACACGTTTTAGAAACTAGGATCTTTTAAGAAAATGTGGATAATGTAAATATGTAAATATCAAAATGTTTTCAATACTCAATTTTATTTCTCAATACTTATTTGTAAAAAGTGATATATAAATGCAAATTCCAGACTTTTCAAGACTTTGCAGGATTCCCGTATTTAAACTAGGAGTTGCATTATTCTGGATGATTTTTCGGCCTCCTGCTGTTTCCCAAAAGAGAAAATAAATGCAGCAAAGTGAGATTATTGGCCAGCAAACTGTCAAAGTGCAGGAATCAGCAGCAAACAATCTCTCTACAACCTTCTGTAGCAACGTGAAAGTCAGTCCTCAGTGGATGTAAAAATAGGCACTTATCTCTGAAAAGGTACATTTTTGTTTGGGGAGTCTTCCGTTTGAATGGTTGGGAATGTTTTGAACAACAGCTGTCACTCATTTGAAAGACTGGTTGGCTCATTTTGACAACAAACATCGTCAGAGGGAGTGTTAATATTTGCTTTTCTTGGCATTTTGTTGCACACGACTCGACAAAAGAACAGGATGCGCTGTGCATGACGTGAGAGACAAGTATCTAACAGGAAACAAACACCTGGGAATGCAGGAGAAATGAATAAAGAAAAACAAAACTCACATTTTTCTGACAACGATGTACCAAGGAAGTTCTTCCACGCGTTCGCTGCAGAGCAACAGAAAGGGGGAAAAAATTGAAAGGAGGAAGAAAGCAGCACAAACAAGTGAGAAAAACAAAGCAAAGTCATTTTGATGAAAACTATACAGCGGAGATGTTCCCAGTAAAGGGAGATCGCTTCGCCGGCTGCTTTCTTTGCGAGACACTTGCAAAGATTTTACCCGTGCGAAAGAGGCAAAAAGGCAGGAGGCTGTGTGTTTACGGGATAAATGTTTGGAGGCGTTCCCCCCGCTGGTTCTCAGAGGCAAACCGTAGATGACAAGGGAGAGAAACTGGCGCCGAACCAGAGAGACTGAGGCCTTTTCTGGCTGACACTAGAATAGAAACGCAGCTTCTGAGACGCTTACTGCAACTGTGGTTGAAGTGCTGAACAGAGGCAGAGACATGGAGACATTTACAGTGAAGGATTTTGTTTTTGTGTTGTGCTGCTCTCCCTCGGCTGTGTGCGATTTTGGAGCATTTATTTGTGTATTTTGTGCTTGCTAAATAAGGTTTTAGTTCTGTTTTTTACTACACTTTTGGAGCATTGAGAATATCTTGAAAGGGAGACGTTTGTTATCTTAAAATCCACATTTTTCAGCTTTTTTACATCCAGGAAAAATAGAGTAGAAACCACATGTTTACATACCCAGTTTGAAGAAACCCGTTACATTTTTGTCAATAAAAAGAAAACAGTTCTTGTTTTAGGTCAGTAAGAATTAACACACAAATAAAATCAGTTTTAAATATCAAATAATGAGTAAGACATGTTGTAGAGAAATGTTTTATTACATTCTCTAAAGTCAGAAGTTGGCATACATTAAGATTACTGTCTTTAAACCATTTGGGATGATTTCCTGCTTTATAATAATTATTGATTCTTTTTTTTTTTGGTTTAAATATCTGGTGGTGCGATCTTTCCTGTTTTATCCTAATCTTTTTATTTGTTTTTTTTTATTTTTAAACTGTTTTGAGGCACCACAGCAAAGTTACTCAACAGGTTGTTAAACTTGATTAACGTCATTAGAGGTTCAGTGACGAAAGCCTTTCCTCTGCCTACATCCCCCAGAATGCTGTGCGGTTCTGGATAGGAATCCAGTGAAATGATTGAATATTCTAGCAGACTTTTTCTCGATTGATATTGATCATGTTTCTATCACAGTAGATACTGTTACTGACTTATTGCCCTATACGCTGTGCACTAATCTGGAAAGAGATAAAATCTTACCTAGTGTTTTTGTGCAAATACACTTAAAAAAAGACAAAACTGACTCAATATTAGGGCGTTATTTACTAAAAACAAGCTCCTACATCTTGCTCTGAAGCTATTTGTGAGCTGGTTTTGTCTTATTTTAAGTGTATTTGAACTAAAAACTACCAAAACTCCTTGGTCAGTTTGTGTCCTTTCAGTGCTCTGTCTGCGTAAAAGCACCTGGACTCACCTGCAGAGCGGTCCGGTGTAGTTCTCGGCACAGAGGCAGGCGTACTTATCCGGCCCATGGAGGCAGGTGGCTCCATTGGCACACAGGTGGTTCCTACACACATCCACCTGCTCCTCACAGTGCACACCTGTGAACCCGAACTCACAGGTGCACTTGTAGCTGAGCCCGTTGATGCTACAGTTGCCATGGAGACAAGGGTTCGAAGCGCAGGTGTCTATCAGGACGTCGCAGCGTCTGCCGGCCCAGCCCTCAGCACAAGTGCAGTTGTAGGTGTTGAACAGGTCCTGGCACTGGCCGCCGTTGAGACAGGGGCTGGGCTCGCACACCGGGGTGCCTCTGCAGCCGGGCAGCGCCGGGTTCGGGGATTTTTGGACGAACTGCTCGACCTGCAGGCGCGGCAGGTTCACCTCCGAGGAGCTGAAGTAAGGCAGAGCGATGCCGCCCAGCTCCACTGTTCCCAGACAGCCGGTCAGGGACCAGCCAGTGAACGGAGCCAGGCCACCCAGGTAGACGTCCGCCCCGTCCCTGAGGAAGTTCAGGTTGCTGCCCTGGCTCCTGGAGAAGCTGGCTTCCTCTAGCTCATTATCCAGAACCAAAGTCCAGCGAGAGGACTGAGCCCACGGCGCCGTCATGAACAGATGGACGGCGTGCCACTCGCCGTCAGTGATGCTCCTCCTGCTGCCGAGGCTCACCGTCAACAGCCTCTCCTCTGATTTCTCCTCTTTCTCCTCCTCTGAGCCGCTGAGGCCACCAAAGGGGCTCTGGAGCTCCATGAAGAGGAGACCATCCTGAACAGAAACCGTGATGAAGGAGGAGCCTTTCTCCGCATGCAGGATGGCTGCGTTGCGCCTCCGTGTGCGGAGGTTTAGAGACAGGCTGGTGATGTTTCGGAATATGTGGCCGTTTCCCCGAAAGGTCATCACAGTGCTGTCGTTCAGGAAAGTTGCATTGGAGTAACCTGGAGGAATAACAGGGACAATCTGCACTTATCAAATCTAAAACTTTCTAGCAGACACTGACTAAAAGTTCCATCTGAAGAAAAATCCACCAGGGCCATGACTGTCTGCATGTTTTCTTGTCACATGAAGAACATTTCCAGGATTAAGGGACTAAAGTCCCAGCAAGATCCAGAGAAACTCATCCAGGGGTTTATCTCTAGTCGTATTAATCACTGCAGCAGTGTTTTCACAGGTCTGGTCAATCTGCAGCTGATGCCAAATGCTGCAGCTGAAACCATGGAGCACATCACGGCCACATGTTAGCCACTGGGTAAAATTTAAAACCTCAACAGAGTCTTTGTTCCAGCAAGAAATCGCTTCTCATTAGCCGAGGCTCCAAATCCTTTTGTAGGCAGCAAAAATTAGGACAAGAGGCTGTGGTTTACCTGGCTAATTTTCTTCTAGCTAGCTTAACAGAAATGATAAAGTCACAAACCCTTAATTTAACAATGTTATAAAGCTTCATTTGCAAGTAGAAAACCAATTCAGTTACTGTTTGTGCCAACAGAGAGCAAAACAAACAGAGTTTCCAGTCAGGTTTGAGTTTTATTTTGTTTTCATCAACATGAAATGATTTAATCATTCTTAAATCAAGTAGCTTCAACCTAATAAATAACTTTGCCCAATTTTACTACACAAGTTTAAGCAGATAATAAAACTAATCCACTGCAAAAACACAAAATCTTACCAAGAATTTTTGTCAGGTTTCTAATATAACTATTTAGTTACATTAGCTATACCATATTGTCTTAAGTCAATAATTCTTTAATATTGATTTAATAAAAGTACTGGTTCCACTGGCAAATTATTTCTGGTATAGCAGCACATTTTCCTAATTTATATGTGAAGTAATCTGTCATTGTGATGAACTATGTTTCATCAATATGAAGGAATTATTGATTTGCAACAAGCTTCTTTCTTGCTGAAAAGACACTTGTCCTATTTAAAGTACACTAAGATATTTGCACTAGAAACTAGACCTAAAGCTCAGTGTAAAGACGGAGAAATGAGCGTGTCAGTGGAAAAGGGTTCCTTAAAAGACAGAGAGTCATCACTAATCCCTTTGAGAAAAGGATAAAGTAGCTTTGGATCAGTCCTGCTTTACGGATCAGATACTGAATGTCGTGAGCAAAGATTGAGGCCAGAATCTAAATAAAACTGCTGTGACATTCAGTCACATAGAGACAAGTTGAGAATGTAACTGGTAAATCCTAAAACAAGGGACATAATTAGATAATAGGCAGAACATTCACCTCGTATTGGAGTATTTTCTGTTTTAGATGACACTTATTTCCTTGTTCATTTTAAGCGATTTCAGCTGTGCAGGTAAACTGGAGTCACTTACATTCATATCCCTCCTGCAGCATCTTGCACTCGGCAGGTGCGGGGCATGGGGACAGCTCACACCACTTTACCTCGTCACAGTGCCGCCCTGCTGTGCTGGCGGGGCAGGTGCAGGTGAAGTCGTCCCAACCAGAGAAGCAAATGCCCCCATTTAAACATGGATTTCTCTGTGAATGAGAAACAAACATAAGCTGCATTATTATCTGTCCTTCAAACTAAAGTGTTTTGGTTTGCCAGAGTTTTGGCCTGTTGGTTCAGTTTTTTATCATTTATATTTCATAAAATCACAGTTGAAGTTTTAGGATATTTATGAATAAGTAATTATGTTTCCTGCCAAAGCTGACGACAACATAAACTCCACTGATATGCAAATGTTGTACGATTCTCAGATTTTCCCAAAAAATCCTTCCAGCTACATCAACAATAAAGAAACTGCTCACACATCAAAGTGCAGAAAAATATTCCGTCTTTCATAAAGCGCGGCTTTCAGTGTCACTGTCTTGAGCTACAGACGCTAAGATTTAAGGCCCTGCTCCCCCCGACGTTCCTGTTTTTATCCGTTATATTGTTTAACTAACATGCTCTTCTCTTTTGCTGGATTTTTGTTGGATGTTTCTCTGTGACCTGCTGATGCTTCAGCTCTTGATCAGATCAAATGGTTGCTCTACTTCCATTTGAACTTTTTCAGCATTTTTCTCCATCAATTTCAGCACCCACTGTATTTCCACATCACATTGTTTTAGAAATATTTGCTCCTCTAATATTTGTGCTCCAAGTTTTAACTCTTTAATTACAGCAGCCCCTTTCTCTTTGGTTCTGACTTATTTCATAAAAATAAGCTTTACATGTGCAATTTTCAGGTGTTACACAACATGTAACTCCAGCATGTATTTGTGCAGCTATCGGTGTGTTTGCTTACAGTGCAGGCGTTGTCTCCAGGGCAGCCCTGAATCACATGTTCTATTTGCTGAAGAGGATATGATGTCAGCGAAGTGTCCGGCCCGAAGAACTGCAGCCTCGTGTCGCCGATCCTCAAATCCTGGATGCAGCCTTTGAAAAATCCACCAAACTCTGAAGTGCTTCTCTTCTCCGGCAGACCTCCAACAAAAACGACATCACCTGCACTGACGTCTACAGTCCTTCCCTCCACATCGTCCTGTTTCTGCCCCGCTACATACAGCGACATGCGACCATCCAGAACCTCTACACTTACAAAGTGGACCTCTCCATCATGAACGGCTCTTTCTGCCTTCACGCTCTCAGAGCTACGGAGACGAACTTTGACCCTGCCGCTCTCCAACCACATGTGCAGGTATGGGCTGCTGCTGCTGTTGGAGAGCACCAGCAGGAGTCCGTTCTGCCGCCGCGTGCGCAGGAACAGAGAGACGGAGAGGTTCCGACCCAGATCGTCGTTGATGGCGAAGGCCGCAAAACTGTGAGAGTCCTCATTCCCAAAGCGAGCAGTAACATGTTCTGCAAAAAAGATAGTCCATTTTTAGTCTGGAGGACATTATCATCCAGATTATGTGTTCTCATATGATGCTCAGACACAAAAAAGCCCAAATTTATTAAATGAGAAAATAATCTTATAGATTTGAATCAGGCTGAAATTGAACTGATTAGCAGTATAACTCTAAACATAATAACCAGATCAAAGCTGAAACGATTGTTTGTATTAATCATGATGACTTGATTATTGAAACAATCAAGTCATCTAATTTAGTAATTGATTAATCGTTAACTGGAGAATACAAACTCTAAAAAGACCAATCTAAAAGAATAACATGTAAGTTTGTGTTTGGAACATGACAAAATGAAAATTAATACCTCACTAAACTTACTGTATTTTTAAAAAGATCTGTACTGGTTTAGAGTTTCTGCAGAAATGTTGGAGTTCAGTCTCAAAAAGAGGAAAGTTCACGGTGGCCCTCATTGAACCGTGTTCTGTCAGCTGTCAGCACTTTCCACTGTGGGTCGGTCATCTTACTAGATAGTGAAACCACGAAGGAAAAAAAACAGGCTCAGGCCGGGAGAGCGCGTCACATGAAACCTTACGTAAACTTCAAAACGTTTCCATGTTGATGTGTCAAAATTTGTAGACTTGCAGAAATGTGTTTGTGTCAGCAAACAAGGGATTCTAAAGGGGAAAACGGAGTGCTTTCCATTTTACACCGAAATTAAAGAATAATCTGACACATAAATCTGAAATGAGTGTGATTCTCTTTCTGCTGTTTTAAGTTTGTGAAACTTAAAAAAAAAAACATGCGACATTTCCTAAATAGGATCCTTTGTATCCTTAATCCGCTACATCGGATAAGAGGATCTCTGCCCGGGCCTCTTTATTCTGGCTTTTGATTGGACTTGTCTCTGGCTATTTCTGTTACACAAAAGCAGCTAAGGAAGTTATTTAATTACCCATTTATGAAATTTGGAGCCTGTGATGTAACTGTTTGTCCTCCATTTCTAATTATTCTGGTCTGGAAACTAATATCAGTTTAAAGATGAGCTATTAGGTCTGCGGGCTACACAAAACATGTTCTTTACATATTTTGAACAAAATCTTTCTTATATGGTAATACTTTAGCCTAATCAGTTTAGCCTATATTGATCTCTTTTTAGATTGAACTGTTTTAGAGTCTCTTTCAGTTTACATTTAAATAAGTTGCTGGCAACACCTCCCCCCAACTTAATGTTTAGACAAAATGGCGAGAAACAGATGTGCAATTATACATATTGACATGTTTGAAAAGCAGAAGTGGAGCCTCCTGCTCAAACAACAATAATGCAGCAAGTAGTTTCTGGATAGTAAGTGAACAACAAATGTGTGTCTTTTCCAGCAGCCATTGTAAACCGTTAAAATCAGCTGGCCAAGTGAGCTCCGTCCCCAAGCAACCCGATTGGGCTGGCCTCTGCTGGGATTACTAGGTCATGTTGTAGTGGCCAATGACTGTCACCTAACATTTAGGAGGTTTTTTAAGCAGCTCGTTTTTCAGACACCAAAAGAAAATTAGCATATTAGCAAAAACAGCTGAGTGTTTGTTTGTTTTTTGGCCGCATTGTTTCTTTGCAAAAGGAGTTGAGGCCCAAACGTTAGTATAAGAATATGCAAAAAGTGAATTTTGAATTATATGTTCCCTTCAAATGTTTTAAAGGGAACACAAACTAAAAGGTGCATTGATATATAAAAAAGAAGAACAATTTTCTTCTTTTTTCCTGTTGTGAACTTACCCTCCTCACAGTCGTGCCCCTCGTAAGGCCTTGTGCACTGGCACTGGTAGCTCTGCCACAGGTTCACACACCGGCCTCCGTTTTGGCACGGCTCGTCCCGGCAGCGGTCCCTGTGGCTGCAGCCGGGCGACACGTTAACCGCAGAGTCGCTCAGCCATTCCTCTGGAACAACGAGCTGCCAGTCCACAAACACGTCGCGCATGCACCCAATGAACACGGGCAAACTAGGCTGACTACTGAACCAACTTGGGTTTTTGAGGCCCCCCCCTATAAATGTGTCCTGAGAGGAAGTCTCAAGCTCTGTCAGGTTGGTCTGGACTGGGGTCAACATGTGATACGACTGGCTCCCATAGCTTCCAGTGTCATCGAATAATCTAAGGCTCAGGATCTCGTTTGTGAACACAACCTCCACAGTGTGCCACTCTCCATCCATGACGTTATGTGGAAGCTCCAGAGTATGGTTCGCTCCATCAGACCCAACAGATTTCTCGCTCCACAGCATCAGAAACAGCTCTCCCCTGTCCAGCTGAAGCTGCAGCACCATCCCCCTGATGTTCCTCTGGAACAACATGGCAGATGGCAGAACAGTCTTGAAGCTCAGTGTGATGTTGGTGGTCAGATCAGCGTTCACCAGGGGGTTGTGAAGCAACAGGTAACCTCTGCGCTCAAAGGAAAACGTGGTCGGGGTGTTGCAGAGCGGTCCGGTGTATCCTGGCGTGCAGGAGCAGGTGTAACCGTGAGTCCCGTCCAGCAGGAACGGAGAGCAGGAGGCTCCATTCTGGCACTCGTGACCTTCACAGCCGACTAACTTCACATCGCAGTTCGTACCTCCGTAGAGAACGCCGTCATGCGCCTGTTTGAGGCACTGGCAGGTGAAGCCCCCATCGAGGCTCTCACATCGGCCCCCATTTTGGCAGGGACCGGACTCGCACTGGTTCCCCACTTCCTGGCAGTGGGAACCTGTAGACAGAAGATACAGAAGCAGAAACTTTCAGAAAAGTCTCTATGCTGCAAAAACACCAAATCTTACCAAATACTTTTGTCTAGTTTCTACTGTAAATATCTTAACCTTAAAATAAGACTAAACTAACTTATGTAACCTTTCAGTAAGATGCAAGATATTGTTTTACGTCAATAATTCTTGAATATAGATAAAAAGTATTAGTTCCACTGGCAAGTTTTTCACTTTTTACAAAACTTGTTATCCATGTTATAAGTAAAAATAATCAGCAAATGTTCTAATCTATAGTGAAAATCTATATTTATTTAAGAAACTAGACCAAATTTGACCAAAATACTCAGTCAAATTTGGTGTTTTTACAGAGTTGAGCAACAATTAAACAGCTAGATATTGTTCTCTGATGTAACAATAAATTCAGATATAAATTATGTAAATATTCCTGTTGTTACAAAATCTTCTGCCATGACAAACATATATATTTTATGTGTTTTGTTGCTGTAATTATATATAATTCTGTTATTCTGGTCAAATTATTTCCTCCAAAATCTCTGCATGAATGTCTTAACTTGGCATTTTTAGATCTGACAAAGATTTTTTGAAAATCACTGGTAAATTAATTTAGTATAAATTAAAGAATTTAAAATGTAAAACATCAGTGAAGCATTAAACTGTTTGAATTAACCGGTAATTAATGATGAAAGAACCAGGTGACTTGTTTTGTAACAGCATTATCAAATCTATTCATATAAATACAAGCTCCAGTTTACCTGCCCCAAGCAGCAAAATCCACAAAATCCATGATGCGGGTGCCCACATCATGCCGACACGTTTGCAACCAGAACCGAACCAAACTTGTTTGACCTCATATTAGTTTGTGTTTGCGTCCCATCGAAGCTCTGCTGCTTGTATAGCCGTGTGCTCTGAAGCATGTCTAGGAGAATGTGTTCAGTCAGGAGACCAGCAAAGCCAGATCCCGGGGGATTAAGCTAATGCTGTTTAGCCACCTTACTGAGTCAGAGCCGCCAGCAGAGAGTCAGTTTTTAGAACACAATTATCAGTCGGCAGCAGCTCACAGTGGGACCGACACTTATAATGTGAGCATTTCACAACTCAAAATGTATCTTTTGCTACGAAGGAGCTGAAGTTAAAATGCACAAGTTTTGTTGCTATTTTATTTGAATTTTTGACATATCTTCCAGTTATGTGCACAAAATTCTTTGAAAGGGCAAACTTTCATGATGCCATTATCAAAATATTAGTTGAAAATAGACACTTTGAGTGTAGAGAGACCCCAAAAAAATATCCGTTTGCTAAAAGAACCACAAAAATCTCTATTCCAAAACTTCACAAAAAATATACATGCTGCATTTAAAATTAAAAAAAAAACTTCTTTGTTAATACCCAGAAATTCTCTTCACTTGGACCAAGTTTTGTAAAATATTTCCTATTAAGCACCTTTTGCTGTCCAATTAATGTCAAGTCGAGCAGAAAGAAGGATTTTTCACTTGCAGATGCATCGTTTGCTACAAATGATCAAGAAGCCTTCACTAAAGGAATGTTATTGCATTTTCTGTGCAAAAATCTTTATGAAGAAGGAATTTAGTGAGTTCTTTCTTTGTATTTTTATGCATTTCTAATATTATACAAAATAAGCTGAAGTTGTTACATGAAAAATCAGCAGAATGTGATTTATTGTTAGTGTAAATAATTGTTAGTTGCAGCCCTGGTTTACCTGCTGTTCCTGGAGGACAGATGCAGATGTAGCCTGCAGCATATCTGTGGTCGTAGTGGTCAGGCAGCAGAGGATCGCTGCCGTAAAGCTCCTGCCATGACCTCTCCCTGCACCTGCCACCGTTCATGCACGGACTGCTGCTGCACTCGTTCATGTCTATCTCACAGTTACGTCCCTCAAACCCTGAAATGAGGAGTCAGACTGCAGTTATGATGAGATCAAAACTTCATGAGCACAAAAAATATTAGTTTTCTCACCCGGCCAGCATTCACAGGTGTAGTTACCCTGGTCGTCCCTACAGACGGCGCTGTTGAAGCAGGGATCAGAGTTGCACTGTGGCAGCAGCGTCTCACAGTGCCGCCCAGTGAATGCTGGGTGTGAGCAGTCGCAGCTGTATCTGAGACAATCATATATTGCCGATATATATGAGGAATATATCGGTAATATTTTTCTTAAAAACAAATATTGCATTTTGTCAAGTGCCATTATCAAAATCAACAATACACATCAAATATGTTGGTCAATGTTTCAGTGATAATTATTCTAAACAGGTGTGTTTTTAAAAGAACTCAGTGTTTCAGCCGTTTTGCAGTTTTCTGGGATTTTGTTCCAGATTTGTGGTGCATAGAAGCTGATTGCTGCTTCTCTGTGTTTGGTTCTGGTTCTGAAATAGGTTCTGGAAGGTTGATACAACAACAGCAGATCTTTCATGCATTTTGGTGCCAAGCTGGTCAGTAATTTATAAACTAGCAGTATTTTATCGTCTGTTTCCATAATGGCAGCATTAACAGGCGTTTATCCGTAAATACTTACTCATTCACCCCATCGACACACAGAGCCCCGTTTTGGCATGGCTGCTCCTGGCAATCGTCTGTGTCGATTTCGCATCGGTCTCCTTGGAAACCAACATGGCAGATGCACCGAAAGCCTGTGGCGTGGTTAACACAAGTGCCGTGGTGAAGACAAGGCTGTGACTGACACTGGTCGACCTGCAGCTCACAAGTGGTTCCTGTGAACATCATCAAAGCCACACAGATGTCAGAGTCCAGGTGAGCCCAGCTGCACAGGCTGGGGGCGAAAAATAGGCAAAGCTTTCAGCTCGGCTGACTGTGATCGAGGGTTTCTTTTTTATGTCACGGGAACGCTTCCCTTTCTGCAGCTGGTCTAAACTTTGGAAACAAACCGTGCTTTGTATGCAGGATTCTAGCTCTATGTGGGTTGTCTCCTGCAGAAAAATGAGGGGGATCCCAATGATTACCTTTTCACGAGAGTTGCTATTTACCAGGAACATAAAGCCATTTTATAGCACATCAAGTAATTACACTACCTTCACTTGTCATACTGTACATATCAAATAGGATTTAAAAGAAATTTGATCTTTAATGTGAAATCAAACTGGGCCCTTGTCTTTCTAAAGAAGCTCCTGCTCTAACAGATACTTGTTCAGCACATTGTCACAACATTTCTCCTATAAGTCTTTAAAACTGTTCTTAGGAGTGTTGGACTAACCCAAGTAAAAGCTGTTTGCTAATTGCTGCTGCCACTAGTCTGGAGGAGCAGAGCAGAGAAGCTGTAAGAGGCAGAAAATGCAAGTATTTCTATACTTCAACTGGCTACCTTAGTTTATTATTTTATTATGAGAACAGGTCAAACTCATATGAGAATAAATTCATATTATTACAAGAATAAATCACAGTAATACAAGAATAAATTAAATAAAATAATACCAGAATAAGGTCATGGTAGTAGGACAATAAAGACGTAATAATATAAGAATAATGTCTTAACATTGCCAGAATAAGAACCTGATAACATAATAATATGAGATTTAGTTTATAAATTACTGTCATACAAAATCTCCACAAAAAAATCCTAAAGTTTGTGGTTGTGATGTGATAAAATGTTGTTCATGCAGACATTTTGTCTTATTAGCACTTATTTTATGCTTATAAGTTAGCATAAAATAACATAAAAATATATTATAAAGCCATCTATAAAACTTCTACACATTTAGCTTAAAACGTCAAACACTCACCTGTGAATCCAGGAGGACACAAACAGGAGAATCGACCCACTCCGTCCACACAGGTGGCTCCGTTCCTGCAGGGCTGTGAAGCGCACTCGTTCACGTCTATCTGGCAGTGAGCGCCCTGGAAACCTGGCACGCAGAAGCAGGCGTAGCCGTTCCCACGGGTTCTGCATATTGCCTGATTTTGGCACAGGTTCTGGAGGCAGGGGTCTGGAATCTGAGACGGCTTGTCTGGGGACGCACCTGGGAGCATGATGTGTTATTTAGCATCAAACTTCGAAGATGTTTTTCCTTTACTGAAACACATCCATGATTTTTTATTTAGCAAAGCACACACCTTTGTAAAAAGAGTGAACACTGATCTGATGTCTCAACAACAAGGACCGCTTTCATTAAGTATCTTCAAAATATTCTATCATTTAGTCACACCACACAGACAGAGTCCTAACTCTTCCAAATATTTATGATCCTGTGAGTTTCTGTCAATATGTGTCAAACTGCTCCTGCATGAAAGACCTTCTTTTCTTTTTGTTAGTTTTTTAGAAACCAGAAAAGCTTTTAAAATAGTCGCAAATTGGTTAACTTTAAATATTGTTTAGTGTTTTAAACTTAAACTGTATCCCTGTCTTTTTATTTCAGTGGAAAGGAGAGTTTGTTTCCATATAAGTTTTTTCTGAAACCAAAGAAAAAACTTGTGGTAGAAGAAAAGATTGTAGGATCCATATTACTTATTAACATGACCAAAGTCTGCTTCTGATTGGTTGATCAGCACCTTGTGGCGACTCCTTCCCCTCCAGCTGCTCTACGTTTTTTTATTTACACAATCAGAGAAACAGAACCAGTGAAACCTTTTTGTCTAAGATGGTGTAACAAGATTCAGATTTTCTCCATATCTGCGATATGTTAAAAGACTTTCTTTCTGAGTCACAAGTATTTGAATCCAGTGTGGAACCACTAAAATATCCAAATTCCTTAAAGACATTATGTTTCTTTCAATAGGCTGCAATAGGTCTAATGTTTATTTTATCTGAGCACTTTACATAAAATGAAAATTCATCTTTAACTCTTCATCTTTGCTGTAAATTTAAGGTTCATCTGCCCAAAGCTGCTTCTTCCACATGGTGGCTGTGTCCTCTTTTAGCTTTTGGTTAATTACAAACAGGTTTTCTTTTAGTTGTCTTACCAATACTGCTTATTCTTGCAGGTCTTTGCTGTAATTGCTGGATTTATTGACTGCATGACTAAAGGCATACTTCACAAGAACAAAAAGACATGTGTTCATTCTCCCAGAGCAGCAACGAACAAAACATCATTCTGAAGATGTTATTTTCAGAATCATGGCCAAAAAACGAGTGAAAAGGAAAACAGATCTGAAGGAAGGTTCGTCTTCAGATGTATTGAAGTGACAATCAGCCCGTACTTTCCAAATGCCCTCAAAGTATCACGTGAATATCAAAAGGAGAAAAGACCATTTCTAAAGTGTGATTTACATGACTAGTGCAAGAAAAATTACTAATGTATTAGAGGGAATGAATTGTTAAGATGTTTCAATAATCATGCAAAGTAATCAACCTTCAAGAGTGCAATCAGTCTGAGAGCCCTGAGAGACATCTTCTCCATCTCAGAGAGCAATCATCTGTCTTTAATGGAGGTCAATCAATTGTACAAAGAACCAGCTGGTTTCTCCAGAAGCCAACATTTGTATCTACAGAGTTTGATATTAGCGATTGATGAATTAACCATATCTGTATTAACAAGAAGGACCAGCTGGTACATTCATTACACGTCCATTTTACTTATAAACACAGTAAATAGCTCAACTGTAATTGTCATAGAGCATGTCTGATTTATTTTTCAGCTGAAACTAGTGATGCTTTGAGACAGAGCTCAGTAAAATTCAGAGCACACAGCCCCCCTCCCTCCTGCAGTGTGTAAGGACTCCTTCATATGCAAATGGCCCCTGAGGCTCTTTGTTTGGGCCTATGGAGAGGTCCTCATGTTGGGGACCCGATCACCTCTGTGCCGATACACTTTGCTGCTGTGTGCCTCTGTTTCAGTGGAGATAAGAAAACAGGTTTTTATTGGATGTTTAGAAGAGAAGTGGAACAATGAAGAGAAACCCTTTTTTTTGTGAAATCTCTTCTCCCCAGTCTCCTGAATCTTTTTGAGGGTCATTGCTGCCCCCTCACTGTTGCATCATCTTTTCAATGCGCAGACACTGTACAGAGCTCAATCCAGCTAATGATGTCATCCGACAGACATGCAATTGAAATTCCAACCATGAATTGGTTCAAATGCATGAAACAAGAATAGAATTACAGGAAACAGGACGACAATATTCAGAAATTACAAGATTAAAGTTGTGACTCCAGTTAGGTAGACTGCAGTTTTATATATATATATATATATATATATATATATATATATATATATATATATATATATATATATATATATATATATATATATATATATTTATATATTATATTATATATATATATATATATATATATATATATATATATAGATTTCTGAACTCTTCCTGAGTTAAAACATTAATATTATTGTTTGTAAATGAATATGCATTATTTGACGTCTGAAAACACTGCATCTTATTTTGACCATTTCTCATTTTCTGCAAATAAATACAAAATTTTTGCTCGTAATTTCAGAGACATGTTGTCAGTAGTTCACAGAATAAAAGAACATTGTTAATTTTACTCAAACATGTACCTATAAAAAAAATAAAATCAGAGAAACTGATCATATTAAGTGGTCACTTGACTTTTTTTTTCCCACAGCTGTATACGTCACATTTTACAATGTGATTTCATTTATAAGCTCATATCTTTATATTGCATGCATAACTGGCTTGTTTAAAAGTTGTTTATGTATTTTACCAAGGTCAAAGTTTGGTTTTGTCACCTGTGCCAAGATTTCCTCGATCTTAAATCATGCAGGTGGGATTGACCTCTGTCTTTGTGTCATAAAAATATCTTATTAGCAGAAGCATAAATCAATGTAAAGCCTGACAACAAATAAAAATACATGCAACTAATGACAGCTGAAACTCGATCAAGAGAGCAGGATTAACTCACCATCTAGCAGAAGCTGCGAAGAACTAAAAACTATCCAAGTAAGAATGTCAAAATGACCACAGCGAGGAAAATACATTTTCATTGCGATGAACCATCCTGTTCGTGGAGTTGAAGTCCAGTCATGAGTGGATCTGCCTCAGTGTCTCTGCAGCTGCTCCGCCGCGGTTGTCAGCGCCAGACCCACTTGACGCGCATTTCTGCTCCCTTGGAGCTGGAGCGCCATCCGCAGCAGCAGCAGCAGCTGCAGCAGCTGCTGCAGCCCTCCATCCATCAGAGGAAACAATTAAAGACTGAAGAAGCGTGGCGCTCAGGCAGGCATGCGCAACGTGCACGTGCATGCACAAACACAGAGTAGTCATGGAGACGAGCCACGTGGAAGGACTTTTTATTAATCAGGTGATGAAAACAGAGGGAGAGCCAACAAAGACATTTGAACAGATATCTGGATCGGAACGTGAACTTACATTTGTAATCTATAAACTATAAAAAGCTTCTATTGCAATTCAGAAAATTGCATAAGAAAAGGAGGATTTCATAGATTTCAGATTGTATTTATATCTTTGCCTGGTGGATGTGATGAATGGGCCATGACGATGGGATGCACTTTGACCCCCATCTTGTTGTGGTTTGATGCATTGATGTCTGGCAGGAAAATGTCTTTCTGGAGTTCCTCCAGTTTTTCTGTACACTTTTCACCTCTTAACTACTGAGTTGTGCTACTTCAACCATTCAAAAAGTCTATGATGTTTGATCCTGTGCACCAGTCAGGGGTGTTAATTAGACCCAGTCAGCTGACTGTCGAGCCCCCTCCCCCAAACCTTCACCCCCTGTGTCCGCCCCTGAAAGTGATACCAACCAGGTGAGATAAATGTGAAGCTCCTACTGGTTTTCTTCAGGAATTGGTGTGTTACAGTCAAGGTGAAATGATATTTTCTTAATTAGAAAAGAAAACTTATTGTTGTATTTATTACCTATGTTTCTGTACAAGACATACAAAAATGAAGAGTCAACTTATAGACTTTGAAATATTTAATTGTCAAAATATCACATCAGATATTCATTTTTTAATGTTATGATGTACAATTTTCTCTCAAACCACATTTAAAAACTTTTTTTAGTATTTTAATTATAACATAAACATTAAAATATATCGTTGCTACACTACATAAATAAATGAAGGACATCGAAGCTGTTCAAGATTACATCCACACTGGGTTAGCGTATTTTACAGAATCACCTTGATCTGAAATATTATAGCTTATTAGTGAACTTCATTTGGTGTAATTTTAGTTATTTTGTGGTTGAAATCCAGAGAAATCCAGCTAAGATTCAAATGGGTCATCCTTAGTTCACAAATAAGCATTTAGAAAGTACCACTGAGAGATAAATCTCATTTATACCACTGCTGAAAAGAGATTACAGAAGCTTATATTTGCATTTTTAACATCTGACCCATCTAATAGGCCTTAACTCTTATTCACACCTGTCAAATTATTTAGGTTTATTGCTCCAAATCTTCAGCCATGCTGTAGACAGAAGACCAATATCACACAAAATGTAATTTTCAATGGGAAATTGTAAATAAAAAGAAGGTGTATATCTAATTTTTTTCAGTCAAATTGTCTGATATGAGAGTAGATGAGTATAATCATGGGAGTGTAGAGGAAATCCCATAAACCAGTAAATCAAACCCCCTTATTCCTCAGATTCCTGCTTGCATCGCCGTCTTTCACACGGTGGGATTGAGAGATTGCTTAAATATTTACATAACTTTTTCGCATCCTTTTCAGACGAGGGAAAGTCACTGGGGTAATTTTAAGCAGATCGAGGGCTCAGGCTCTGCCATGTTTAGCTACACGTTAAGAAAGGATTCAAACGCCATGTTTAACTTTTCTTTTTAAAAGATTTGGTAACACTACACACTGCAGCCCTTTCTGTACTCAAACTTAGGAGTTAGTCTTGGGAACTTTCCGACAAACATACCTGATACTTACTGGAACCTTCTTGACGTTTTCAGTTACTTTCACATAAACCTTTTTGGGAACTTACAAGGTAATTTCCATGAAAGTTTCCCATAACTTACCAGGTACTTACTTGGTAATTTCCAGAACTTACCTGTTACTTTCCCAGAATCTATCAGGTCCTTTCTTTAACTTCACCATTCACATTCAGGAACTTATTAGATCCCTTTTGACGAATGTTTTTGGAACTTGCTGGTTACTTTGTTGGGTTTTGCAGTTTGCTTTCCCAGGACATACTAGCTATGTTCCTGGAACTTAGTGGTAAGTTTTCAGAATATACAAAGTGTTTTCCTGGAAGTTTCCTAAACTTAAACTGACCAGGGGCTGTTCCAAATCCTTTAGGAAATGTCCTGATTACTTCCCCAGAACAAAGAAAGTACTCTTATGAGAGTCATTTGTACATAGCAGGTTGCAGAAAAGTATAATTAGCTTCCTGAATATTTCAGGAAAGTAACTTCTAACTCCTCCACTTGCTATAGGATCAGGGATAGTAACCAGTAAGTTCCAAAGAAAACCTTTATTTTCCAGGAAACTAACCTGTAAGTACCAAGAAAGTAGCGCTTTAGTACAGGTTGCATAATATAGCGCCATCAAACGTTTTTCATGTCTATCTACATGTATAGAATCATTACATATTACCAGTTGTCAACAACATGTCCCAGATCTCCTGTTCACCATAAAATCTGCTGAAAGGAGACGCCTGGAAATGAACAGCTATGATGCTGACTGAAGACCTTGCATAGAGGATTCAAATCCAGGTGTCCTCTGCTGCACACTGCCACACCTCATGCTTGCATAAATCCACAAATGTTTCTGTTTGTCAGCTACTTAAAAAAGGTAAACGATTCAGTCTGTTTTAAACTCATCCATACATCTTATCACAGTAAAATTTGGAAGAAGATACAGAGCACAAGAAAGTCGTACATGGATCTAGTTACTCCTCAGGGGAAAGCGATCCAGTAACAGTCAGCAGGCGTACCCTTCCACTAGGTACATGTTTGGACATTTAGCGGATCAGTTGTTTTTTGAAATTAAGGAGGAATTTATTTTTCATCTCCAGCTTCGGCTAAAGCAATCCTTAATTATTTCCAGATTGACCCTAAATGTGTTTCCTCCACAAACTCACTGGAAGCCAAAATCTACAGTAGTGGTTGTGTCTTTTCAGTGGCGCTGGTGTGTAGAGGTGGTCACACCTCGGTGCTGATGGCTCGGGTGTTGGTGTAGAAATCAGGAGGGCGACCGCGCTGGCTGTCCCTCAGCAGGGGGCCTCGGACAGCGGGCAGCGGCATTGCCAGCGCCTGGTTCTCATAGTGTGTCGGCATGTAGGTGACGCGCTCTCCACCGTTGCGTATCTCGTCAGTGGTACGGATGTAGAAGGGAGAGTCGTAGGGTGAGCAGGTGGGACAGTAGCGGTGTTGCCCCACGGTAGGTTTGGTGGGGTTAAAGGATTTGGCTGGCTCTGGTGGCGACAGTGACAGAGGGGTGATGATTGGTCCGTCCAGGCCAGTGATGCTGCAGGCGTTGCAAGCAAAGTGTTGCTGAGAGAGGGAGCCATTGTCAGACCCATTCTTCTTACAGCAGTAGTACTATAAACAAAGAAGTTTGAGATAAAAAACATAAATCAGTAAAGAACTTTGGTGATTAAATGTGATCTATTATGGTTCTTGAACAGGTTAGAATAGGTCTATGGTCTAAACAAAGCATGTTAACTGTATTTTTGTTTTACAAAAAAATATTCTTAGATAATGACATTCTAATATGTTCAGTTCTGTCTACTTTGAACTCCTTTCAGAATGATCTGTTTCAGCGATTCTTGTCACTTTAAATCCAAATAAGCTCCTGCTGGCAAGCCTCCCAACTCAATATTTACATTTGCATGTGAGAATGACTGCAAGCATTATACAACCATTCATCTCTGAAAAGCATAAGTAGAGCCTCCTGCACAACCAACAAGAATGCAGAAAGTGGTAGTAAGTCCAGCAGCCATTGAAAGATCAGTGGCATCAATTTGACATTTTTATTTTTTGCACTTTGAAAGCAAGTCTGTTTTTACATATTTCTGTACTAAATACAGTTTTAATTACTAAATTAGATTAATCATCGCAGTGAGTCTCTTGTCGGATTGAAAGTACCTTCTGAAAATAACAACGTTTAGGCATGCATTAAAGACATGGTAACATAAATAAAGGCTTGACAATATCAGTATGTGTAGTTAATCTATAAAATGAAACATAAATGATAATATATGCACTTTTCAGTAATAAAAACAATATTGACCATGAAGCAGATAAGATGATTGGCTAAAGTCTAAAAAGGAAACTTTACTTGCTAGTTTTCTATTGCTTTTACTGGTATTTGTTTGTAACCTGAAGTCTTTCCCTCTATAAAGCCGTTGTGGTGCCACAACTTTACTGTGCGAAACCCGTCCGGCCACATCATACCTGGAGTCTACAGTAGCAGAGCACGGCGATGATACACAGCAGTATCACTGTGGCCAGTATTCCTCCAGTTATGACAACAGTTCCAGCTGTCATCCGACCAGCTCTCCATCAAACTCTGGACACAGAAACCGAAATCATCAAACAGGAAGTTTGCACACCTAGGAATTAAATTAATGATGTGCTACACAGTGCAGTAATTTACATACACACAGAAGAATGAATGTCCAAATGAATTAATATAATAGTTCATCAGTTTTTTTGTTTGAGACGTTCCATGTTTAGATAATTATTCCCTCTGGTTTTGAATGTTGTGCAGCTAGGAGGAGTCCTGAATTATGTGAGATACTAAGACATAATGTTCACACTTTAAATCATTGTATTATTGGTTTTGCTCTCTTTAAACACATGTTTTTGTAAAAATCAAGGCTGCACTTATTAAACAGAAACTGAGCTGAATAAATTTTTCCTTACTGAAAGCTTTTTTATATCGTTATTTGTTTAGAAATTGAGGTCTAACATTTCAAGTCAAAATTCACGGATTGATGACGTCTTTATTTTTCTGGGTTCACAAAATTACTAGGTATAAAAATTACTTTATTTCAAAAACCTAATTTACTGTGACTGAATTCCTGCAAATGCCAAAAATAACAGAAATTGTAATTTATGTGTTTTCTGATCCTACAGAAAATTGTCACATTGTGCAGACCTAGTTGCTACTAAGCGATACTCACGTTCAACAAAGTAGCTTAACACCTGAAAGCAGACAAACAACGTATCATGTAAAGTGAGCGACATATAAAG
Organism: Poeciliopsis prolifica; assembly: GCF_027474105.1. NCBI lineage: Eukaryota > Metazoa > Chordata > Actinopteri > Cyprinodontiformes > Poeciliidae > Poeciliopsis > Poeciliopsis prolifica. The sequence continues at coordinate 6,539,998 of NW_026562377.1, forward strand.
TTTGTTGTATTGTTAGTAGGTGAGACACACTTACATCAGGGGAGTGTTTGGAAGTTATTTGATTTGAACTTCAGTCAAAGGAAATTCTCTATGAACATATCTAAAAAGAGGGAAGAAAAGAGAAATTAAACTGAAGCTACACCGACTAACTTTCTCCACAAGGTGGCACTAGAAGAACAGAAAAAAAAATCTCTTAAACTGGATAAAGCCTCATTTAAGTTTACATTCCTATAACAAAAATAGGGAGCATTAAAATAAACACAGCATTTACAGAACAAATATCTGAAAAATCCATACAGCTTGTCCGCGTCTCTCTCTTTCTTGTGCACGGAAAGACTCAAAGACACACATGGATCACCACAGGACAGCAGCAGTAAAAGTGATTTAGAAACAAAGGCTGCAGCTGATTGGAGTTGCTCTGCAGTCTGAAGCTTGTCCAGGTGAAGTGAAAACTATTACTGCTGATAAAAACATGTCCAACCAGCCCAGATTGGTGTGCAGGCAGAGCGTGTAATTTGAAGCAATGAGAGAAAGGAGCACCGTAATGGAAAAAAAGACTAACTGGACAAGCTCGCCTAAAGTCTGAGCACTCTAATTATAACAGTAATTAAGACAGCCCACCAGCAGAAATACAGAAAGTCTCTCACTGAGAGAGCAAACCTTGTGGCATCATATTCAAAAAGATCAGCAAAGCATTAAGCAAAGTCTGTGAATACTTATGTACATTTAATGGTTTTCTATTTTGAATAAACCTGCAAAAAATCTCAAAAAGCTTTTTCCACATCATGGAGTTTTTGTGTTTAGAATTTTGGAGAAAGCAATTCACTTGATAAAACATTTCAACATGACCATGTGGAAAAAGTGAAGGATTGTGAATACCTTCCAGATGTATGCGTCTGTTTGTGGATTATAATTTATTTTCCTTGCTATCACTTCTGTTTACTGCAGAATAAATAAATGATAATGCCACAAAACATCCAATCTACCCCTTTTATTAAATTTAAGTTAGCAGTTTTTGGTTCGCAGCATTCAGACCTTTGAGTGCTTCCAGCTGTGCAACTGTTTGCAGCTTTTGTTGTGTTTTGCTCCAGGAATGTTTTAGCTTATGCAACTCAACAAAGACACAGCGCATTTCCCTTCCGGAGTCAATAATATGAGCATCTACAAGCCTGTTTATTTATTCTAGAGAAGATGCAGCGTGGCACCTGTTCTATGCCTCCATGTCACCATAACTTCACCCTAACTCATGCAATTCAAAGTCAAAAATGCCTTATTGATCCCAAAGGGAAATTAAATATTATCCATGGTTCTTCAAAGATGATCTCAGTCTGAACTATTTTCTACAATTAAAGCCAGCAGAGTGACTTGTGTAGGAACAGGAAAAGAATCACTGATTTCATCACATCATCCTTTACTCACACAGACACGAAGCTGTACACACATTAGTTTTCATCCTTGCTTCCATTCTTATGTGGCGCTCCGCAAGCAAACCTGCTGGTTAGATAAATCTGAGTTTACCTCTCTTGACAACCTATCTGAATCAGCACACACATTACAAATGCACAAGAGCTACAGCAAGCAGAAGCAATGCTGGATTATTTACTGCAGAGTGGCCTCGATACCTCTGATAAGCCTCCAGAACACACTGAATCCCAAAATGGACAAACTTCACCAAATAAATCTGCCTCCTGTAAAGTACAGCCACTAGAATTGTGAGTATATTTTTCTATTTCTTGTGTAATTGTAGGAAATTGCAGGCAATCTCAAATTAATTGGACCCCATTTCAGCTAAACCTCTTTGTTTGCAAAGCAGTACATACATGACCCACATATGAAACATGCACTTCGTCTGCAGCAGTCAGAGAAACCCTGTAAGATTCTGTATCTCTACTCAGTCGTAAAACTAGACTATTTTATTGAATGTGGTTAAAAACAACAGTGTTTCCATTAAATGGGTAAGAAATGTGTTTCTAAATGCCACTCCGTTACAAATGGGAGTCGCACTTCGCTCTCGGCTCAGCACATTCTACACTAGATTGGATGTAGACAAGTCATTATTTTTCTTAAAACATGAAACTGCACCGTTTCAGCTGGAGGCAACAGTTTTCCAAGCTGACATTCATCCCTCATAATGATGGAGCTGTAGGTCTGGATAAGTGTAAGAAATGATGTTGGCTGAAGGTCAGAGTGTAACAAGGACCTTCATACTTGCACTGTAAGTATGAAGGTTTTTTCCCATCTGAGTATTTCCCCATATCACCATTTCTAGACATATTTTCTAAGACATTTGACTTCTCGATGGATTTAATCATAGCAGAGGTTTATGTGTAAAGAAGGAGGTTAAATACCAAAGTGTGTATAATTATTATGAAGCTTTTTTTTCTAGACAAAATGGGCCAAAAGAGAGATTTAACTCTGAAAAGTGACGAAATACCAAAAGCTTCTCAGAGGGATGCAGCACTCTTGACATTGCCAAGATATCGGAGAGTGAACAGGAAACGATCAAACATTTTGTTGGAAAGAGTCAACAAGGTCACAAGAATCAAGTATGAGATCCCATTAATGTCCAGTTCTGACATATTCCATAAATGTTTTTTACCTAGCAGTAAAAAATGTTCAAATGTAAAAAAAAAAAACATTTAAAAAAAATCTCAAAAATGTGAATGAACCCAGTGCAAGTGAGTGATATTAAATACAAAACTAAATGTTAATAACATGCAAGAAGACATATTTGGATCATTTGTTTCACTAACCCAACTCTGACCAGTTGAAGATTATGTACGTCACAAAGAAATTATTAAAAACTTTGTCTTGGCTTCTTTTTTTTTGCCTCAAAACAAACAATAAAAACAAGCAAAGTCCTGTGCGTCTGTCCACGAAACAATTTAAGCACCATATGAATTAATTTTGTCTTGATATATAACGGATGTTTTAATAAACCTCCGGTACCTTGAGAAGTCATTACTTGTCCTCCATTTTGCAGCTGTTTGGAGCAGCAACAGCCCAGCAGGCTGAGATTGATGACAGAACATTTCGATTCAATTACTTGATTTTGCTCAGGGTCATTCAGGTCAGAAAACACGGACTGCTCTCCAGCGTCATCCTGTTGGCCCTCTGAGGCCAGATGATCGATACAGGCGTTGGTTTTTGTGGATTTGAGGAGAAATAGGATGAGAAGGAGTGGGAAGAAAGTTCAGGTCCTTTTCTCACTGCAGCCTGCAGCTTTCTGTGCAGCTGTAAATCCTGATGGCAGATTTATGACTGAGGATCATTATGTCCGCTTCAGGCTACTGTACCGTCTTCAAGCCTGCCAGTTCCTGATTCAGTCCTTTCACACAATCATTTTCAGTCAAAATGTAGCTGTGACCTTTACTCACACAAACACTCACAATGTTTTAAGTCATCAAAGTCAATTTTATTTATTTTAACCCAGAAAATCACAACGTATACCATCGCCAACACATTTATTACTTGTTTTTTTTCAAAACAGACCAATTTACAGCATAACTGCTATTTGTTTCCTCAAAGCAAAATCGATAATCATAATAATGAACTCAACGAATAAGTAAAGTTGCATATTTTCAGTGTTTGCTCTATTCAGCATCTTATTCACAAAGCCTGTAGCTCTAATAGGCTCATTCAAGTACAGGAGGTGATCTGATGCTCATTTTGCATCAGATCACAGCCCCTTACAATCTAAACCTTTTTCACATTCTGCCAAAACATAATCCCAAATGTTTGACTTTCTGCAGGCCTGAGAGGTTTGATAAAGAACATTAAAGAACAAACAAAACCACAGGAAACATCTGACAGTTCAGGAACCAAGATGCGTCAGGGTCAGGTTTATGTCAGACCTGGAAATGTGCAGGAAATGAGGTGAAGCTCATCTTTTCTCTTCTTTCTGGGACATGAACATGGAGGGAGTCAAATATTTAATCAGAAGCACCAACAATATGCCTGTCGAGATCACTCCTTCTCCATTACAAGCAAACTGCTGCATCCAGCCCAGTGGGAACATTTCTAACCACAACACAGACTCACTCGGACTTCGAGCTGAATTGATTCTCCGTCTAATTTATGTCTGGTTCAGACAGATTCCTTGTAAAGGACGTGGGCAGGAAAAGCACCTGACGTCAAACATGCAGGCTGCTTTGCATTCCCGTTTTATGAGGTTTACAGGATTTCATTATGGCTGCTGAGCTCCTCCTCTGCCGCCCGCAATGTGCCAGCTTCTCCTCGCGTTTGGCAGACGTGCTGCATCGCTGCGAGCAAATCCAGCAGCACAGGGCAGAGGACAGGCAGGGAAGCTGTAATTACTCCACTCCTATTTTGCTGGTCAGCATGGCAGGCTCATAAAACAAATTGAAATTGTCGAGCTTTCATCTTTGAATGAACATTGTGCCACAAATAGCACCTAGGCTAATATTCATATCAAGCTTCTTAAATGACTAAAGTAAGAAAGTGGAGGAAGAGATGATGAGGAAAGCAGAGCTGGTTTCTTAAGCTTCAGTGTTTCCATTTGTTAAATCATTGTCTTCAGAAGGAGCCTCAACATTAAGCAGAGCAAATTACATTAGAGACACAGTACATTCATAATACATAAGAGCCACAGCCCTGCGGGTGATACTGCTCCTCTTCCAAGGGATGAGAATCAACGTTTGCTTGAATATCTTCACTCTTTCCTTGACTGATTTCACACATAAATAATCCAGCTTTTGTCATCGCACTCTTTCCATTCAATGGATTTCACATCAGTAAATGAATCTAGTCTTTACTAAGTTTAAAAAAAGTACACCTTAGCAGCTTTTGAAAGTAGCAGCCAGGTGCTCTCCATGTTGATATTTGCTTGTCAGTACCTGTGAACACCTCCATTAGAAACAGCAGTTTCAGACATTGGTGGGGTGAATTACTGACATATCAAACTGACTCTATACCTACAAAGGACAAAATATATCCTGAGAATATTACATGCTAAGACTGAGTGACATGGCTAAAAAATGTATCACAATATAAATGTTTCATATCGTCGACATTGATAATTACTGGCTAATTTTTTAGTTTTAAATGTCTGAAATGCCGCTAACGCGGTGACTTAACTTTTCCTGTTTTGTTCACGGTTCCTCCTGCACCTGTTCTACTCTCCCTCTCCACCCCATTGTTTTTATTTATGGGGAACGGTGGCGAAACCCCGAACTGCTGCAACAGGAGTTACTCAACAAGCCGTTGGTAGGTAACCAAAGAGTGAGTGAAGTTAGTTGATTCCACCAACCCTGAAGAAGAAGATGAGCGATTCAAGTCTTTCCTCTGCCTACATCCCCCAGAATGCTGTGCAGTTCTGGATCAGGGGTCAGTGAAAATACTGAACTCTGTATTGGATGTGTTCATCCTGATAAGACACATGGTTGCACATTTTATTGTTTTTACGTGTACTTTAACTTTAAAGAGTGACTAAAACCCTAATAAAAATTCACAGAGTAGGTCTGAAGCTTTGGGTAGTTGTCCTGCTGACCCAATCTGAGGTCAAGATGCTCTGGAGCAGATTTCTGTGCATTGCTGTATTCATCTTTCCCTCTATCCTGACCAGTCTGCCAGTTCCTGCTGCTGCAAAACATCCACATAGCAAGATGCTGCCACCACCACCCTTAACACAATCCTGTCTCAGAGGTCTACCAATAATAATGATCTAGAGTTTGGTGTTTGACCTCTGACCTGCTCTGTCATACGAAGGAGCTTGTATAGCTGGACTCAGGTTAAATTGTAGGAACAACTCTCAGGCTCAATTTGGAGCGAATATTTATGTAAATGTTGTTTCTATTTTTAGTAAATTTGCCAAAAACTCAATTGTTTTTCCATATTACCATAATTTAGTATTTGGCTGCAAAATTCTGAGGATTTAAAATGATTTGGGAAAAGGCCTTAATGTAAGAAATTCTGGAAAAATTGAAGCGCTGTGAATACTTTCCGAACTTCTTTCTGTATTTTTTTTCTCTTTGAGTTTTTATTTTTAAGTTCACGTTAAAATCCCAGATTCCTTCAGCTGACCTCTTTCATTTTAGATTCAGCTATGTGCAAAATCAGCACAGACAGGAACTGAGAGCTACACCAACAACATATACAGTATGTGGAGACAGCTTTTTTTAAATCAGTCAGTCAGTCAGACTGTGTTTTATTAGCCCTCAGTCCTTAATGAGTTTTTCCCACAGCTGTCAATACAGATCACAGCCTCATGAAACATAAATAAGGATGAACTTCAGCATGTTGGCTAAAAGCTGACCTTCAGCTTACAGGACGGTAACTAAATCTGCTGCACCGTCCTGCCAGCAGACAGACAGAAAATGCAACACTTCCAGGACAAACATCTCCTCAGATCTCAGATCTGGCAGGTCGCAAAACCAGCTGAGAAAGCAGCTGCGTGGCGCTTCACTGATGAGAATTTTAAGAAATATTAAAGAAAGCTCAGCTCTTTTTCTTCTACGTGAAAGCATTAACTTGTGTTTGAAAATAAAACAAGCTTCTGTTTTCTTATTCCTCCACCTGCACCATAAAGCTGCAGAAAGAGAAAGATGAGTGTTTTTGAAATATTTGGTCATGGATGTAGACATTGGAAATGCAAAATTTTCTCTGACATTTTATTAAAAAAATGTTATCTCTACTTAGAAATAAACTAGGACATCACTTATCTATATTTACTTAAAAATTAGGAAAAAAAAAAATACAACAGGCAAAATGTTACCTAGCAATTAGTAACAAAAGTCCTGTGTATGGAGCAGAAATAGATTACATTCAAAATAACCGCACACACCAAGCAAATTTACCCTGAAAGCAGACTGAAAGACGCTAGATGAAGTCTCCAAAAAATCTAAAATGTCATCATGAGACGGGCAGCAGGATCTTGCTCCTGTTGACATAACAACGAATGTTTTTATGATCACAAAGAGCCCGATCAAGTTGTCTCAGTTCTTCTGGTTCTTGACTATTCTGCACCCCCAGAATCAGAACCAAACATGGAGAGCAGCATTCAGTTTTTATGCTCCTTTAATCTGGAACAAACTTCCAGAAAACTGAAAAACTGCTGAAGCACTGAGTTCTTTTAAATCAAGGCTGAAGATTTGCTTAGAGCTGCCTTTGATAATGTTAACTGGAACGTCATCGATTTTATCTGTATTCCAACCTTTCATTACTTTCTTTAAAACACTTTGAATTGCCGCGTAGCTGCAGAACTCGGGAGAATTTCTCTTGCTTCCCAAAAGCGATTATCTAACTTTGTGCGTGAAGTCAAAGGGTTTTGTGTATCTGTGCGTGTGTTTGTCACTCTGATCATATCAGGAAGCGTCCGTGTTTTTGATGAGTCACCACAGCAGCAGCAGCAGCTGAGCTACGTTTGCAGATAACAGCGGTTCTCTTCCAGAGGCTCTGCCAACAAGACTTCCTCTCTGTGGCCTCATCTTTACCGATACCACTTCACTTCATGTTCATGTTCACGCTGCAGGTCGCAAAAAGCCGATCCTGCAAAGTGTGAACTAAATCTAAGACAGGGACTGAAAGGTAAAGGCTGCTTTTGTTTTTGAGTGACTCATTCTTAAACATTTTAGGTTAGAGGTTTGTGAACAATATTGTTAAGAAGAAATGTTTCTTCTTCATCTCATTTGAAGAAGTAAATAAATATAAGCGGCACAACAAATAAAGATGACTGGAATCAGTTAATTTTGCAATGCTCTTAAAAACCTCCTTAGAAAATCTGAATATTAAATCAAACGTATTATAGTACATTAACAATCATGTAGAAGATCGCTGACTTGACAGGAGAGAAGTCCGTTCAGACTGCTGTGTTGTTGAGGTAGAACAAGAGAGTGAGGCTGTAAGAGGGGAATTAATATTTTTCAGAGTTTAGCAACAGGAGTGTTTCAGAAATCAGCTTTTGATGACCTTAGATAAACTGGGTCAAACCTGGCAGGTAGAGCAGGAGGTGACTTAAATATGGACTTGAATCTGTCCAGAAACACAAACACTGCTCTTGGAAAACACTGCCATTTATAATACACCTATTTAGGACACCGGTCAAATAAAAAAGTGAAATTTGTATTACTAAACTGCACACAGACACTGAATTTAAAAATTTTTAATTGAGTTGAAGGAAAAAAATGTAGGAAAAGGACTGGATAGCTGTTTGAAATAATCTTTTTTACATGAAAGTGCATTTAGCATTTGGAGTTTAAGAGGCCAGTTTCAATCAGAGATTATTTGTGACAACATGTCATCTGCTAGAGTTGGTTTATTATGTTTTATTAAATCCAAAATCAAAAAAATTTAGAACATAAAATCTTCATTCTGTTTATAGGCTTTGTGTAGAGAATGATTTCGTTTTCAAACAAGATTTTCCTGCTGCCCACAGGAATCCAGATCCACTGAGCTGGATTGGCTATCAAACTGGCCTAACACTCAGAAGAAACTATGAGGTTTAGTTCAAGAGGAAAAGAAGAAACACCAGAACCAACAATCCAGAAACCTGAAGGCAACAAGAAGCTACAGGCTGATCACCTCCATGAAATCCATGCAAAAGGGCCAATTCCAATTTTCTGGCAAACAAAATGGCATCAAATCTCTACCAAGTAGAGAAATAATCATTAAAAATAATAGAAATAATCCTTGGAATATATCACTCTGTAATAAAGTGTAATGTAGGATTCCCAGATTTGTAACTGAATTGCTGATATTCAATATGCATTGAGATGCAATTCGTACCTGAAATTATCCTTTTGAACTGAATTAGACTGAATTATAATAAACTGGATATAAATTGGGCATGCATTCTCACATGAGATTAAATTTGCAGAGAATAAATTCAAATGGAGGACAGTTTTTCTAACGTGACCCAGAAAACTGTGAAGCAGTCTGATCTAACTTTCTGTAGCTCTTTGTGGCAGTCCTGTCCTAAAATGTTTGCACTTTGGACACTGATTGGTCACAGCTCTGCACTACAGTGCACTCAACTGGCAACTTTACGCCTAGAAATACCAATCCTGCAGCCACAAAGCCCTTAAGGGATTATGAATTATTCAAACACAGCCCCTGAAACACTGAAACACTTCCTTCTCTGCTGGTTCTAGACTCTGCACACATGCACAAACATACAAACATATAAAGACTGCACAGCTATCACACACACTTCCATGCATGTTGTCCCAGCAGAAGTGCTTCACAACCAAACCAGACGGAGTACTCTAACCGGCCTGTGGGTCAGATAGAGACCAAATCTGACAGCTAACCATTCTCTACAGCAAAAATAGCTTTACTGATAAAAAAAAAAAAAAGAAAAACTCATTTAGATTCTTCTCACGAAGTACGTTTTACTCTGAAATTATGTCCAGAACTCTGTCTCAGCAGGGTAAGATCTTCATTAATTAAAGAATACCAAATGTCACAGTCGAACCCTCAGATGTTCTTCATGTCTGGACGTGATGCAAGAATGTGGCTCCTGTTCTTTTAACCACATTTACACAATCATTCCAACCGGCCGGCTCAGTTCTTCAATATTACAGCTTTTCATCTATTTTACAAAGCATGACTAAGATACAAGGAACGTTATAAGATGAAGATTAGGGTTCAACAAAAGTTGAATTGTAATAAATCGTCACCACTAATTATTAGAGATGAGCTGGTCCAATATTCAAATCTTTATCTGTCCCGGTACTGAAAAAAATTCTAGATCAGGTTTCGTGACAATGTGTCCTATTAAAAGGGAAGATCTATTCAGCCTAATTCTATACTTTCAGCTCTGAACAAACTCATGCCTTAATATTTATCACTCATTATATTTATAATTTATAACTGCACTTTCTCAACCTATTGTTTTGGTCAGTTTCATTTCCTTTATTATTTACTTTTCGTTGGCTGTTTCTCCTAATTGCACTGACTGAACAACTTTAAGTTGTTTTGTTTTTACACATTTGACCAAGTTTATAAAGTTGAAATGGAGCAGAGTTATAAAATAAATTTGTAATTCAGTACATTTATGTCTATGCTTTGAAAAAGAAACATGTTAAGTCAGGTCAACGCTGTTTTTCTGCATCGGATCACGGTCAGCACCTTTTGTCTATATCAAAAACTATTTTAATACATTTAATTGGGTTTAATTATCCTGGTGTCCTTGCTAATGGTTCAGACTATTTATATACAAATAAATGCAGACATAATCAAAAATTAGAAAAATGTAATTATTCAAGCTCTGAGGGGTTGATTTGCATGCAGTGAAGTCTCAGAGACAAAATGTAAAATTTCTTTTTTTTTTTGGAAAGAGTAGAATTTGTTTGAAAAAATAGTTACTGAAAGTGAACAGTGGCCTGTTGTTTATTGAGTGACAACATAAATATAAAGTGTTTACTTTTACAGGAGAAACTCCTTGTTTAATAAAGAATCTCAGAACATGGGAGATCCGTGTTTTACTCCATGCCAGGAACGCGTTTGATTTCAAAAAGCTTTTGTAAAAGCTTCTAAACGCAAATCTGTTTACTGCAAACAGTGACTATGTCAGAGTTTTTAAGGTTATGCAGGTAAATTAAATCTGATCTTCAGGGAGCAGCAGGCTATATTTTTGTCAGCTTTGAGCTGTTCGCTCATTATTCAAGTTGTATTAGATACATTTTGTCTGTTGCTGCTCTGTTGGCAGTGGCAGCCCTGACTACAGACTCCTCTGGGAAATCAGCCCACTTCCTGTTGCATCGGAGGCATAGAAGGAGCAGCGAGTGGAGGCAGAAATTGGGATGATACAAAGAGGCTGCTCTAAGGTTATTTAGTCAAGCTGCACTTTTCATCCTTCCTGTGTGAGAAATGGGGTCAATGTAGCACATACAGCACTGCACCTGCTGCTGAAGTGGTGATGTAAAAGCTCTCCGGACTGTATTTTATAGCTGCTTTTTGTACGTAATGTACAGAAAAGCCAAACAGGAAGCAATTTTTTCTTTGTTTATTCTGAGAATGTAGTTTCAGGGGATGAAAGCTAAAAGAAAAAACTCTTTACTGTACATTTAACTATTTTCACTGCTCTAGAAAGAGTTGCAGGAACAGGAAAACACAACCAGTCCCACCTTTACCAATTTATTTGCAGGCATATCTAGTACACTGACTTAAATTTCCTGAAGTGACATATTGGAATGAAACTTTAGTGATGTTCAAGTACCTTTGAATAATCAAACTTTGATTTTGTGCCTCTGGGACCTTGATATTCTATTGAAATGCTAGATTTGTGTTTATCTGAGAATACAACTTTGGACTATTGGGCAAAAGTTCAGTCCTTTTCCTGTGGAAAGACATCCGAATGTTCCCTCTGCTTAACTCAAAGAGGTCATCAGTTGCAGCCTAAATCTTACACGTCTGTCTACCCGTTCAGTTTTTTGCTATTCTGCAAACACTGAATGAACTATATGCAAAATCAACAGATTTCGGTCAGTTTTCATGCTGATGAAAATTAGGAGTTTACTGCAGATTTTCTGCAAAATGTAGTCAGAACCATTGGGTTTAACCCCCACCTGCAAGTGGCGGTATTTCTTACTTTCACTACACTACAGCTTCAGCCTTACTTCAGTTACAGTCCGTGATCAACATGGCAAGTAATACAACTGAGCTATTTAAATTCCTTAAAGATTAAAAATATTTGTGTTCAATCAGACTGCTTTTTTATGTAGTTTTTTTAAAGGGTTTAATGAGGAGAATATAACAAATTTTTGCAAATATTTCCACAAAATTGAAGATTTTTATTGAAAATAAAATCACAAAAACAATTGTGAAATCCTGAAGGAACTGACATGTTTGAGTGAGCGCCTTCTTGTACCTCGGTTTTTCCTTCCACTTAACTTTTTCTTATTATCCTGGGACGCATAACTTGATAAGCAAGTTATGTATTGCTACAGCCAGCTTTTGTAACAATATTTCAGAGGTTGAATCTTCAACTGTCAAAACAAAATCTTTCTATGCAGATTCCTTCTTTTGAATTGAAATACTGAGAGAAAGTGTTAAAAGATCACACAAACCTGTGTTTCGTTCCTTTTAAACCCCAACATGGTTTAATTTCTGGACTAATGTATGTGGCTTTATGAAACTTTTCAGCACTTCTTTACCCAAAAGCTGACGGCCTAAAGTATAAGTTTCAGTCTCTGCATCATCCTCTCTCGGCCTGTTTTTAATGAAATGTCAGAAGAAAATCACAGCAGCTGCAAAATGGCAAAACCCCCAAGACTGGGTTCTTAACTGAGCTTCTTTAGTCATGTACAATGACAGCTGGAAGTTAAACATTTTCACGTTGAAAGTAAACATGGACTCATTATGTATAATTTAACAAAGACCAATAAAATGAGCTGTCGGAGTAAAAAATAAATAAATCTGATTGTGCAGCTTTGTTTCTCCATAACAGCATACCTGGTTCAGATGCTCGGACAGCGCATCCCGAAGCGACCCAGTGGATCCAGACCGAGAAAAGCCGCCAGCATCCTTATCTCAGCCGCAGAGGAGCGCTGGGCATGGGACTGCGGCGGAACTTCTCCAAGGATCAGCCGGAGTCCGGAAACAAACACAAACCCCGACAGTCCGAGGGACCGACACACAGTAGGTCAGGCTGACCAGCGTGGAGACATCCGGGACCGGAGGTGCACAACCAGACGGGTCAGAGGACGGAGACACTCCGGGACAAGCGCCTTTTTACGCGCACGCAGCCTTTAAAGCGACGGGTTCACCTTCTGATCTTCACGGGAATCCAGATACAGATGTAAAGGAGGAGACCAAAGGAAGCATAAGAAATGCTGAAAACATTTAAATCAAATGTACATCCAACAAGTGATGGAGGCAAAAGCAGCAGCACTTGTGGGATGACAGGGAGGAGAAGGAGGAGAAGAGCCGCCCCGCGTCACAGACCCTCTCTCTCTTGCAAAGAGAAAGAAAAAAAAAACCGTGATCTCCTTTATTACACAAGCTGCACTGAGGATATCTGCAAAAAATACAGCACGAAACAGTAGGAGCATGATGAGGGAAATGACTTAATCTGACCTTTTCAACTGTAGATTTTTGCTGAAAAAATAAGACAACTTGCCTTACCTCAATCTCTGCCTTAATCTGTATCACTGTAGCTTAAACGTCGGAAACCCAGATAAAAAGACCAGTTTAAAGAATAAAGCAGAACCTCCCTCTGTTCTTTAATGGGATCAGACCCAAACAGACGTCTCTTCATAAACCTTTGTTCTCTGAAGTCACAATTCCCCAGAAGTTTCCCACCAACCCCAACCTCAGCATCCAACATGGCCGCCACACAAACTGCATCATGAGCAGCTCTTGATTTGCTCTCCTGACTGTATTGTTAAATCAGTATCAATCAGTAGATTTGATTTAATGTCTTTTTAGCAGTATAATGTGATTAATGAATGTATGCTTATATGATGCTGGTGTTTCTTTCTGAATCTGATCATAATCCATGGACATCTCAGTCCAAGGAAGCCACTCGCTATGTCAATATGACACAGAGTCCTAATTTTAGCGAAACCACTCAACAATATGTGTAACCTGTCCTGCTGTCTATGCGCTGGTAACCCAGTGCAGTTCAACTCAGACATTTAAGAAATTCTTTAAGAATCACTGTCAAATATCAAGTTTTCCAGTTTTCTATGCCGATCTTTGTTGCACCCTTGCAGCAATTGGTAGCTTTGTGTCATATGAGAGGTTTCGTCCTGCAGGAACTGCGATGCAGTCAGCATCAGGCGCCAATTTGTTCTGAGCATTTGTCGTCAGTCGGCTCTTCGAGTTCAGTAAAGGTGATACTGTTTGGATCTACCACTTTGTGTTTATTCTTGGATCTTTCAAGAAATTGAAAATCCAACCTTCCTGCATCTTGAAAGAGGCCTTGATTTATTCATTTACTTGTTTACTTGCACTTTAAAAACCAAAGGCAACCAAAGAGCAGGAGAGGTCAATCAGAAAATACAAAGTGAAAACTAAAACTTAACTATAAGAAATGTTGGTGATTGTGCAGAACAACCATCCTGCTAATTTCAAAGACGATAAACCTTTTTGGTATTTGTCATCAAGGGTCATGGAAGTGTGAATGCCTAAAACAGAATCCAGACGAATGTACAAATTTGCATTTGTCAAACGCTTGATCAGCTGTTCAACAGCCTGTTTGAATCTTCTTTTTGCAATTTCAAACATAACTTACATTATCTTTAATTTGGCAAGTTTTAAGATTTTATTCATGAATATATAAATGCCTCTCAGCTGGGTTCAGCATGTTCTCAGGAAAGTGGGCGATGCACAAGGTCTGTGTTTGTAAAACCACAAACACAGACCTCTGAGCTACAGTAATTGATTTGCCCTAAATCACTGCTCCGTTAATCTACTTACTGTTGCAACCAAGTCAACGCAAAATATCAATAGAGAAGGAAGGTCTGGCTGACTAAACAGGGCTCTGCTTGTGTTACAAACCAGTAGAGGCACTTAGAGATTGATGCAAGCAGAGAGCCGAGGACATGAGGGTGGTGGAAGTCTGCAATCACACAATGCTGCAGGAGTAAGAAATCTTAAGCAAAAAGAAAAAAGGGGGAGGGAGAGGAAGCTGAGGGAGCAAGATATGCGCAAAGCTTCTGTACAACATGCTGCAGGACATCTGCTCAAAAGGAACAGAGTTTCACCTAATCTGGGATGTTTTCAGGTTAAAACGGTTTGTTCATTTAAACTTTCCAGGGCCACATCTCAAAAAACAAAAAACCTCAGAATGACCATCCACTAAAGCTCTGCACACAGAAAATAGTCAATATAATTATCTGCTGTTCTTGTGACCGGCATAGCACTTTTTATTCCAACCTGCACACAAAATCTTCACGCTTCACTCATCTTTAAGAATAAACAAAAAGAGGGAGTCAAATTTTATGATAACATTCAAGTAAATCATAAAGTTAGTGAATTGCACATCAAGTTTTTAAAAAATGTTTACACGAACAACCCGTCCACTCAGCTTTGAATGAAAGTTGGAAGGAGCTAATTTAACTTTAAACTAGACAATACAAATATTTTTGGTCGAGTTTAAACACTTTTCTGGGCTCCAAATTCCACATTCCTTTTTTTTTGTATATAACCAAAAAAATTCAAAAGAACTCTGGGAGATTTCTGCAGCTGTCAGAATAAATTTTTCAACTCAAATAGTGCATTAAACTTCAGTATCTTACAATCTAGATTTTTTACTTTATTAATACCAAAGACAAAATTAAATGTTGGTCCAGCTTGCACAATTTGAAACAAGAATCATAGAGGTTGATATCTGTGAGAAGGGTCTCCTGTAGCAGTCCATAATACAGCAATCCTGAAGAGGGTTAGGGTAGGGTATTAGTCTCACAAAAAGGATGCTCACGTTTGTCCAAATGTCCAAACATGTTCTGTTTTATAAAGAATCCTTCTTTGCACCAGAATCTCCAGATGTTCCAGCGTCGCCACCAGAACAGAACCAGGCTTCTTTACCAGATTATTCAGCTTTTTCCACTCTGTCTCTGATGCTGCTGACCCAATAGGAAAAGGCAGAGGAGATTGCACTCTCCAAAACAGATTTATAGAAGATATACTGCAAACACTCATGTGTAGGGCTGTTTCTTTAAAAGCTTTTTAAGTTTAAATTCAGAAATTCATCATAAATTCATGATCAAATGTAAATAGTTGATTCGGTAGTATTCAAGAAACCCTAGACTGAAAGAATAAACCGTCAGAGGGGAGGATGTGCTGATGATGTTCAAGTTAAATGATAATTTACTGGATCTTTCCCCTATTTGGAAAGATGACAATTGAACAGAAAGTAAAAGTGGAAAGTAAAAATATTTTGCACACCGTTTAAGTAATATTCCATAAATAGACCATAAACAGTTCAATTTCAACATTTTTTCCAAATGTCACCATGTAAAAGACCCCTTTAGTGTATAGACCAGCTAATGCAAAGCATGGCAGTATTTTCCAGTAGTCCGTACTCCATGTATGATTGTATTTGAAAGAAATAACAGTGCTGTATTCAGGGGGAGGTGCAGACACTAGATCTGAGCATCAGATTGCTGGATCAGTCAGCAGTGACCTTCCCTCTCATCATCATGCCAGACTGCTCTTAGTATTACAAGATTACATTTTAGCCAGACAGGAAGTGCATGATGCTGCAGGAGATGGATGATGGAAAAGTTTCAGGTATCTCAGTGTTTAAATGACGGAGGTGACACCAAAAATAGAGCCTCCCATCCACAACTATGGCAAAACGTTACCACCGCTGACGCTGCAGTGATTAAGTCTGGGCTTATAACACAGACAGAAATCAGGGTTTATGCACCTTTTACACAGTGAAATTCAAACACCTTTCAAGCATTTTAAAAGTAAGCTTTCAAAACTTTCCACTCCCAAAAAATTGTTCCTGCAAAGTTTGTGACATTAAGAAAATAGAAATAATTTTGGAAATACTGATAATTTTGGTGATTCTAACTGACCTGAAAAAAGTTTAGCCTGATTTAAAGTCAGTGAGAAAAAAATCTCTTTTATTAGATTAATAAAAAATATCTGGTTTTAACTGTAAATAAATTTAGGTTGTAAATCAATCAGTAGATTACTTATATACTTATTATATGAATATTATGCTTTTTGAAGGGCCTTAAACAGAAATCAAACATTTACATTTAAATGTTTAATCTTATACTTAAAATCAAGTATAAAATCAAACATTTCATTTTATACTTAAACATAAATCAAATGTTTTATGCCATGTGAAAGATAATCTGTGGCAAAAAACAACAATTAAACAACTAATTAACTGAAATCAATTATTTTTTTAATTTCAATTAAATTTCAGTTTTCCATCACAGTGAAGAGTTAAAGCCAGAGGTTCGTTAATCTGCAAGTATCTCCTCGATTCAATACATCACTGACAAACTGAGGAAAAACTGTACAAATCCTGCACAGCTTTGTAAATACTTTATAACTTAAAGCAAACACTGCAGCCTTTAACTGTGCAGCTTTTTAGAGCTGTGTACAGATGAGCAGCATCTCCATGGCAGCATGTAGAGTTAAGAGGTCACACCGTGTGTGTGTGTGTGTGTGTGCGTGCGTGTGTGTGTGTGCGTGTGTGTGTGCCAAAAGAGCTCATTTTACTTCCTTTGTGTGGCTGAAGCACTGATTTGATGTTTATCTGCCCATCCCTGGTATGTAACTGGAGAGACAAAAGCAACAATAAAACACCAGAAGAGAGTTTATTTGTCAATTCCCACTTGAAAAATAAGCATTATTTAGAGATATATATCCAGCAGTCTAACCTGAGAAACATCTTTAAAGAAAAGTATGGAGGATGATTTATTAAGGTCAGGTTTTGAGAGCCTGATCATTAAGCGAATCCCCAAATTCATTATTATCGGTGGCTGCCTGGCAGCTGCAGGGTTTTAAAGTGGTGAAGAGTTAAAGAACATTTTAAAAAATCTATCTGAAACAATAAGAAAATCTACCTGGAAGTGTTCAAGTATAAAGAAAAACAGCAACAAAAAAAAAAAGATCCTCCTCAGTGTCAGCTGTAAGAAACACTTGATGCACTCAGCATTTCAGGTTAAGAGAGTCACATCTGTGGATGTAGTCCTCCAGTCTCCTGCCTTTATTGTTGGACATCATCCAAAACAGAGTAGAAATAATCTGGTTGAGAATTAAAGAAATTTTTTTAAATAAGCAAATAAAAGGCAGTTAAAAATCTAAAAATGCTGCCAAAAAAAACTTGTCCAGCTTGTGTTTTTTATGGCGTTCATCAATTAGTAGACGATGATCGTCCCTGTTTTATCTAATGACTAATTACCCACTAAATGCTGAGTGGGTAATTTTTGTCAAACCAGACAAAAAAAAAAGGAAAGTTGACAAACAGCGAATATTGAGAACTACAAGGACAAAGGAAAAGCAGAGAAATGTGAGAGATGACGGATAATGACTAAGCATTAACTGCTTGCTTTATGTAAAGCCATTCATCAGGCAACCTGCAGGTCTCTCTGCTCTTCACTCAGAGCTGCTTTCATTTTCAACATTTCATCACCTAAATGAAGAGAAAGCAAGTCGGCTAAAAACTGCAGTCTGACATTAATATCACTCTATACTGGAAGCAGATGTGCAATTTTAACAAGTCATGATAAATTACCAGAGGTAAAAGATCGACTGTACATGCAGGAGGACAAATAAACATAAATCACTCGGTCCTTTAAAATCCTTTAAAGCTACAGTATCCTGTCTTATGCAGCAGTAGGTCAGATGGGAGAGAGAGAAGAGCAAGGATGGTAACACTTATAAGAAGCACTTTGTTTAAAAATTATATTTCTATTGGTAAATTATATTTTAAATGATAATTGAACTCCATGTTATTTCATTTAAAGAGGGAAAGCAATGAGGGTTGGACTGCAGAAAAGATGATGGTGGAAGAAAGACAGGGAGCAGAGTACATATTGTCTCTGTTGTCACTGAGCATGGCAGTTTGATGCATTGCACTCTCGATAAAAGGACAATACAGCGAATGCGTACAGGCCTGCAGATCTGCATATCAATTATTTGTGGCGGCCATAGATATTGCTTAATGGAACTGTCCAAGTCTGACATAGTATATTAACTATGCCTGGAGCCCAGCTGCAGCTGGTTGCTGCGGACAAACCGAGGCTGGCCGCGTCCGGATCCAGGTGCGCAACTGGAGGAAGAGCAGCAGGGGAGGAGGAGCCTGTCCAGCATGGATTATAGTTTATAAATGATCAGAAAAAAAACAGTTTAGTCCAAATAAATACAATAGCAAAGATGGTTAAGACCAACTTTAGAGGGGTTGTTTAGGACTCCTGACCCAGTTCAGCTATGCAACATAGTGGACAGACATTAAAAAAAACCACAAACTTATCAAGTACATTTGGTCTTATCAGTGCAAATATCTTAGTACGCTTGAAATTAGACCAATCTAACTAGCAAGTAACTTTTCAGCAAGAAATAGGAGCTTGTTTGAAGTCAATAACTCCTTAATATTGATTAAAAAGTATCAGTTACAAGTGAAATCTGCCAGTGAAACAAGACATTTTCTCTTAGATGAAAAAAATGTCATGTTCCACTAGCAGATTATTTAGAATTTTCTAACATTGTCACAATAAAAACTTACTGAAAACCTGTTTTGAAGACAAAAACCCCCCAAAAATTCATAAATACTGTAGCCTGAGACATTTAGACAGAAACATGTAGTTTCCTTCTGAACGTCGAGCGTCAGGTTTGGAATGTAAACCTAAACATCTGCTCATCGTGGTTCAGATGTTCTGCTGCTGTTAGAAGCTAATTCAGCTGCAACCTCATTACTCCAACCCTTAATAAGGTTTACAGAGTCTCCATCTTACCAGGCCTTAGCCTTCTGCAGCCACACTAAACACACCAATGGTGTATGATACAATACTTGGTACACAGTGCATATCTTTGTTATGCTTATGGCAAAAAAAAAAATAAATGTTGAACTTCAGTACAAATCCTGAAAAACTTAATTTGAAATATGTCTTAAAATATTCTCCAGTTTGAACAAAAAAAACAAAACAAAACAAAAAAACAGTCAAACCAAAATATCTACGAATTAATTGATGCTGAGATGTAATTTATTAGAATCACATGACCACATTTCCTTACAATAGATTATGGATATATGAAATAAAAGCAATTTAAATAATCGGATGAGAGACTGAGAAAATAATCGCTCCTCATGGTGGGCCTGAGCTGATACAGTTGATTGGAAACATCCAAAAATTACAGCTGAACGTGAAATAAAACAAAATCAAGGGGTTAAATAATATGTTGTAAAAAGTTTTGTTTTAATGGAAAACATCACATTTTATCAACATGAGGTAAAACATTAGAAACATATCTGATTCAAACATAAAATAAAATAAGATGTTCTATTGATAACATTTATTTTCCAAAACAAATCCTATATTACATTACTTTCATTTTCAACAGAACTCTGAACCGTTTTAACTTTATCCTAAACAGAAGTATTACTCTAGAGAATTAAACTATGTAAAACAAGAAGCCTATGTAAAGTTATTTGCACTTTTAAAAAGATAAACAAATAAGACATACTGTAACAGCAGCAAATACAACAATCAAACATAATTTAACAGTTTCACTAATCTACATTTAAACAAAAATTAACACATACAAATGTTCAGATCTATTAGACAACTCAAGACTTTTATGACGCAATTAGCTAACCGTCATCTCGGTGTGACTTTCATTCATCTGGTATGAAAGTTGTTGAGATGTCGGAGTCAGAGCCTACCTGGCCCCGAAGACGGGAAACGGGATGCCAGAGTTTCGCACAAGGAGCGGCGACATCTGTGAGCCTAGAAACACAATTAGTAACCAGTTCAGAGCTACAGTTTTACATATTTATTTATTTTTCACATCTGCTATAAATGCCACCTTTCTCAAGATCTGGATCAAATAGCACACGGTATCAACCCAAACCCGGGAACATTATGCTGAAAATGTGGGCCAAATCTCACAATTTGAATTTTGTAATTTGTGCCTTTGATTTAACAAACTTCCAAAGATCAAAGTGTCCAGCAAGTTTTGCCTGGCGCTAGCATTGGGCTGCATGTTTTCGAACGGCATACCAATTTAGAAAGGTCACATGAACACCGTCGAGAAAAAAACAGAAACATAAATTAAAAACCATATGATCCTTTTGGTTTGCAAACTTAGAAAACTTGAGCTAAACTTAATCTTTGACATTTACAGTCATATCTGAACCCAAACCCAACTAACAAACAATAATCCTTGAAACTCATGTCAAAATGCAAACAGAGTGTCAGGTCTGCTGTAGATAAAAAAAATAAAAATAAATATTTGCCACAGAGAAGCAAATTTCCACCAAATAAAAACAACATATGTTAAAATAAATATCACAGGAAAAGACTTGGATATTTTCTGATGCCAAAAAGTTGTAAATTTGAAAGAAAGAAATGACAAATTTTGATGATCAAATCCACAATTACAGTAATTGTGGATTACAGTAATTGTAATTCACTGTAAAGAAAGTCGTAATTTCTTTACGACTTTTAGACAGAATTTTCAGCTTTATTCTTGTACATGAATGTTAATCTGAAGATTTCTAAGGTTTTTGGCAAACGTTTTCTCCTCAGTGGCCATTTTTTCTCTCTTATCTTCTAAAGCACACATGCCTTAATGACATTTTTTCCCGTGGATCTACGTTTTCAATGTTGAATTCCTGCAATATCAGGTCTTCCAGCTGTAAGTCTCTGGGAAACATAAACCACGGAGAATCCAGGCATGACCAGTAATCTGTCATGTACTCCCTCACATGACTATCAAATGTTTCCATCTTTATTTGAGCAAGAGTGTGCATTGCTACAGTTTGTCTCCCCCGCTTATTCTCCCATTAAGATGATGCAAGTAGAAGGCGTTGGGAGCAGTACTGTATCAATATCACAGCAAAAGCAATGAAAGCAGCTTGTTGGGTCAAATAGCTCTGGTAACAGGTCTAATTGGATCTGTGTCAGGTTCTCACTGCAGGTACATCCACCACTGGGAGCAGCAGGACAGAAATCAATACGCCCTTTCTGCATCCATGGACACGCTCTAATTTCATTAAAGGCTGTTCTCTCACTGAGCTTCTAGAGTAAAAGCAAAGTGAATGAATATGCATGGGCAGGTTAATGAAGGTCACCGCATTGATGTTGGAAAATTAGTTTGGCGAAGAAAAAGGACAGTGAAAACACGGAGATGTGTACATGAGTCATCATTAGAGGCTTCATATTTATTCAAGTAAAACCTTCGCTGTCAGAAAGGCTGCTCCTTTTAGCTTTAATCAGGCTTTTTTTATGGTGGTCATCAAAAATCACCAAAGTGAGTTTGTACCTATAGTGCAGCCCTGGTTCAGTCTCTTCAAAATCGAAGACGGTTCAGTAAACGAACTGGTCAAGACCTTCGCTGGTTGATTCATCTCCTCTTGAGCAGAGCAGGAACTGGAGTCAGAGCTGGGCGTAGAGGGTGGAGAAGTGATGGCAACTTCCTACAGAGCCAAGAATAAAACAAAAAAAAACAATAAATATAACCATTTGTATTTCCTGAATTTAAGCTGTTCTTTTTTGGTAAAGTGAATAAAAATTATGCTTTTGTCACATTAGTTTCAGTTTGACAGAGAGCGGCGGCGGTATTCCTGGTCTGGATCAGGTCTGGAGGAGCCAGAGGAGCAGTCGTTTGTAACGTTGATTCATCAGTAAAGGCCACGCCTTGATCACTGCAGGGCGGCGTTTGATCCATTAGGAGGCCGCTGCATGGGTTCAGCTCTGTAACCTTTCAAAATACACAACAAGCAGTTGGATATAACAGATTATCTCATTTCAGTCTGAAGCTCATTAATTGATATAACTTCCCTAAAGGACAAAATATATAAAAATGAAAATCTAATTAAAGGCTTTTTAATCTAAAATAAGATGAAATAAATCAATTTCACACAAACTTAAGAGAAAAACAAAAAAGCAGGAGCAGAGTTGAGTTTCTATCCTGTGGTATATCGCCTGTAATCCAGCCACAGGTGATATTTTCAATTCTTTATTTATGGAATATTCTGATAATATCTAGAAGTACAACATAAAGTCACATTCAATGGGGCAAGGCAAAAACTGAAACCATCCATTCAGTGCTACTTTTCTTTCACTCTACATGACCTGAACTCCTTCACTCTCATTTCAGATGCTGACATTATTTTTGCTCATCCATTAGCATAAAAAAATGAACAAAACAAAAATATATATATTTTTTAAAAAGTGCAGCAGAAATTTCTTTACCCATAAACACTAGAAAGAAAATTATACTCATCTCTCTTGTCTTACCATGAAACTCCCATGCTACAGATTTAAAATTATTTCGGTTTCTGACTTTTGTTAGTGCCGAAACAAACGGTCAAATCAAACACACTTTACAATAAAAGTAGTGGTCATCGTACCTGAATATGAGGGATGAATTCACTCTCCTCAATTAGTTCCAGAGAAGGCATCTCATCATCAACATCATCAACCTAAGCAGCAAAAATTAATCACATTCAAATTTGTTTAAATTATAATTCCTAATACACAGAACTGGGATCAGGATTGCAGGTTTGCATGCGAAGATAAGAAGCAGCATTATAGCGATCAACCCTCCATCCACTGTCTAAAAAGAAAAAGTTGACTTTTATTTTCTCTTCATAGTCTCAGATTTTCTAAAACATAAACCTGAGCTAAAACATGTGACATGAAAACAAGCCAGCATAAGGAAATTTCAATGATTTTTGTTTGTAATTAGTTTTGTTACACCACTTCATGGTGTAGTCGAGTTTATTATAGCATAGTTTTATTGCCAACATTTAATCAACTGTAACATAAATCAAACAAAACAATAAGAAGAAATATGGCTTAATGTCAGAGTAACAATATAAAGAGTCCTTCCTTGCATGTTTAGTTTAACAACACACCTACATTAAAAGATGGGGAGACAGTCTTACAATCCAATATCCATTAAACAGCTCACTGATTGGCTGCCATCTTATTTACAGTCCAACACCCAGCCGTGACCTTCCAACAGTGGGGCTGTACATTAAGCAGTATTGGGCAGCAGCTCCTCCTTCAGTCAGATGACGTGTGTGTTTCCTCCAACAGTACACACTGGCTGTGTTTATGTGTGTACTCGTGGTGCTCTGGGCCAGCAGCCCTGACTGTATGGCTGGCAAGATAAGAGCGATGGACAGTGGGGAACAAAAGCTCCACAGCCACACTCAGAGACTGCGTGTGAAAACGGAAGTAAGAGGAGAAATGGGGAAAGAATCGAGGACAAGCCAGCCAAACATTACGACCAAAATGTCAGATCATTGAGCGTTTTTTTCTGCTTGTGCAGAAACATTAGTCCCATTTCTTTGAGAGACAATCACAGCTACACATGTGGAAAGATAAATTATATTATTGTTCATTAAAATAAAAAGCCCTCAATCTCAAAGCGATCAATATATAACAATAGTTATGAGCTGCATTTCAGATATTTATTTCTTCCAGTCACTAGTTATTCTACTCCTTCCAGGAATCGAACACATGCTGGCCTATTCCCAACATTACAGGATATCTGGGAAAATTAATATTTCTTGCATTAAAAAACTGTATAACACAATTTTTTTAAAATAAAAACTCCAATCAAGGAGTCTGCAACAAATAATGCACTAATCTATCCACACACTTGCTTTGACATGTTCCAATCAACATCGTCTTGTATTTTACTTCATATACTAATAAAAGTGGCTCAACTTGTATATCAGGCGACATATAAGAACTTTCTGGCACCATGTTCAAACAGGAAGTGGTGGTTGTTTCGAAGCAATCTGATTGGCTTCAAAACCAATCAGATTGCTTCTGGCTTTGACAGTAGTCATTTGAGTGAGTTCATATGAATTAAAACTTTTCTGAAACCAATTCTATGTGTAGATATTAATTTCTACAATGAACCAGCCATCTGGTTGCAAGGCCACAAACCTGCCTTTCATTAAGAAATGCAACATTTTCTCTGAATCACTTACAATTTATTGTTCTTCAAAAATGTGTTTTTGGAGAAGTATGGATAAAAACATGAACTCACATTTATCTTCTCAAAAGGCAATGTCAATAACAGCTTAATCATTTATATTTATATTTTGTGACTATTTAGGGTTAAGATCAAGACTTTGTCCAGCTCTAATTACTGGGATTTTTAATAATATGATATTTATGCATTTGGCCTACCTCCACAGAGTACTCCTTAGACTGTCCAGACCCGTCTCCTGATTTAAGAGACAAAATCAGCGCCTCGTCAATCTCTGGCAGCTCAATCATTCCTTTTCCCATGTACAGACTCACTGGTGTGACCTTGGGACACAGCTGAGGCGAGAAAACATGGCAAAAACTCACCACCTGGACTCAAACACAGCACATAATTTATATTGATTCATAGTGACACATAATACTGCAGTGTGAGATGTTCCAGGGCACAGGACAAACTTGGATGTGTTTCTGGTGAAGCTTCAAAATAAAATCAAGTTGAT
The DNA here is from genome assembly GCF_027474105.1 of Poeciliopsis prolifica. NCBI lineage: Eukaryota > Metazoa > Chordata > Actinopteri > Cyprinodontiformes > Poeciliidae > Poeciliopsis > Poeciliopsis prolifica. The sequence continues at coordinate 6,565,097 of NW_026562377.1, forward strand.
TTAAAATCTTTACTGTCTTAAATAATAAATGTTCCTGTCTTTTCAAACCCTAAACTCCAGAATTCTGTCTTTTGACCATTTCAAAGTTTAAACACAGTTCACAGCAACATTATGGGAGATCTTTCTATAGTGGTCAGGCTTTAAATACGCCACCTGCAAAAACCACCAGGAGGCAGGAAAAAAGGAAGGAAGCAGAGGAGCAACAAAAGACAAAAACCAAAACAAAACAAGAAACCAATACGACACAAGCAACCCTAACCCCCTAACTTACAAGTAAGACTTCATCAAGATATAAAAGGTTGTTTTAAGTCAATAATTCTTTAATATTGATGAATAACTACCAATTCCATTGACATTGATTCACTTATAACATGGGAAACATTTCTTATCAAAAGTGAAATAAGACATTTGGTTAAAGTTGATTATAAATATTCCCCATTTACTTAAAACAAGATGTTATATCTACTTAAAATAAAAAGTTATTTTTAAGTTTGTATTTTCTTATTTGAAGGAAACAAGGGAATGAAGGTGGTAAAAAATTAAAACAGAAGGAAGGACCCAAAAAGGAAGAAAAGAAGAGCACAAGGGAGGAACAAATGATACAAGAAAGGAAGGATTATTTTGTGAGACTTACTGTTGCAGAAGTTGCAGGATCGCAGGCGATGCCATGGCCTTGGTTAATGAGGGCTGTGTGTATGTAGATGTCCTGATCGGTGTGTGTATCACACAGGAACAGCTGCAGCACTTCTCCAGTGTAGCAGTCCAACGCGCCCACCAGGGTCTGATCAGAGCACAGCCTCCGAAAGGAAGTTGTGGATTCTGCAGTCCAGGTATTCTGCAGTGAATCAGAAACAGACCAGGGCGTCAGAAAACATCAATGTTTCCTCCTAAAAAAAGTCTTGAATTTGAACATTCTTTTATGCCGTCAGTAAATAAATTTAACAGGGTTTGTACACTTTTCCCTTTTTTGTGGAGCCTGAAAAGTGTTTATTCAGGGTGAGAATGATAATTCCTCTTCTATTTTCAGACCAAGGGGGTAAATACTTTTCTGTGACCTGTCTGCTGTGTCCCTTGCTTCACATGAAGTTGTTTGTTCTCTACAAACAGCATCATGTTTGTCTGTAAAGGACAAAGTTGCATTTATTCTGAGGTCCAATAACCTACATGTGACCTTTATTTACTAAGCAAGTGGCTGCACTGGATTTTGTTTAGCAGTATCTGGGTGCAGGAAGCCGTCCATCTTTGTTATAATCTACTTTTTAACGTATCATATCATTGAAATACTTAAAACTAGTAAACACAGGAACAGTTTTTGCCACTTTTCATCTTATTTTTGAAAGACTAACATATCATCCCATTTCACTTAAACTTACTGCAGCTGACTTGATTCCAGCGAGTATCGAAGGAACTGCTTGTGCTGGAAGAACAGAAAAACTGGACCTGCAAAAGAAAGAAACAAGAGAGAAGAAAACTGAAAACACAATAAATGACAAACAGCATTTGTGCAGCAAAGACTGATAGTATACGCACTTTAGGAACTTCAGGCTGGCGATCGGGACCAACGTTATGTCACCGAAGTCGACGTAAAACACCTCAACATGAGTGGAGTTTAGAACTTTGTGGATTACGACTCGGTAGAACCATATTGCATTGGGCGACACACAGCAGACCTGACCCTGTCTAACAAATGGCTCCAGAAGCTGGTACCGCTCCGACACTTCAGGATAGGTGTAGCAACGTCTAAAAGACAGGAGAACTATGTCATGCATTAAACTTTTTAACCTTATATATCGCTAATGGGGGGGAGGGACAAATGGAATAACCAAAATAACTCTCTGGGAATCTTCTTCACCAGAGTTTAAGTTGCCACCACCTCATGTCAAACATTAGGCTCTCCAAAGCGCGCGCCTCCTCCGTCTCACTGAACCGGATGTAGAAAGATCCTGGTGACTCCACCTGCTCCACCAGGACTTCCACCAGCTCTCGAGCCCGGTGGCGGGTCGGCGGGTTGAGACGCTCATTCTGCATGGCGTCGAGCGGCACGGGCGACCTGCTGTGCACCTGCATGGCCGGGTACATCTCAGGTGTCTCCATGACTACAGACTAAGGTGAGCAGAGTCAGAAGAGTGTAGCAGTGGAGCTCTAAACATTAAGCGATTTACATGCATGCATAAATTACTTAAACGCAGGTGATTCAGTGTTGGATTGTTTTGCAAATTGTTGTATGTCATGTTGTAACACAACACGAGGGAAACGCAGGTTTGCTGTCATTTTTACTGACAAAGTGTTGTGTGGTCTTACCATTTCTTGAATGTTAGACTGACTACAAAACGGCAATTCATTATTCCCATTATCGGATGTGACATTCTCTCTTCCGTTTTCCCACGGAGATTCTTCTAAGGTGAAGTAGTAGCTCTTGCCTGGTACGTTAAAGCCAGTATTTCCATCAGTTTCTCCTGAACCAGGAAAAATTATAAAGACAACTCCTGTTTTCTCTTGAATCAAAGATACTTTTCAATATTATGGTTATTTCTAGTCTGGTGAAAATAAGATACGTTATCCAACACACTGTCTTTAATCTTAAAAAATTATTAAATTCATCCTTTAACCACAATAAAAAAAAATATTTGTAAATCTAAGTGATCAGGTTCAGCTCAGCTATTTTCTTCATAGATGATAAATACTCTTTGCAGTGTTTGACGCTCAAAACTTTTACATAACATAAAAAATAAAAAATAAACTTCAACTCACTCACTGATTATTCTGTGTTCCATGATAAATGACTTTGCTGCGCTAAACACAATGTAAAGACTGCGAGAACACAAACTGACAGGCATTTGTGTTTTTGGAAAAACACAGCATTAAGCAGATATATCATTCGTCATTGGCTACTTTTTTGTGATTTCCAGCCAGTACTAAAATGTGTAAATAAATGTGTAAAAAGTGAAATTCACATGACATAAATAACAAAAAAAAAAACATTTTAAGCTAACAGTCAGCGCAGATCAAATACTGGAAAGTGGTGATCAAAGAGGCATCAAAACAGAAAATAACTTTTTTTCAATCAGTAAAATGCATGAACAAACAGGATGCTATATAAACCTATTTGTTTTAAGTCAACATCAGAAAGTTTAGTAAAATATGTTTTAGTTTATTTAGTTAAATAATTTGTTCATCTCTTGACTTCCTGTTGGATTTTCTGCATCACATTTCTTATTTGATTGTTGAAGTCTAACACAGTGTAAGTACATTGAACTATTTATATAGTCATAAAAAACACAAAATTCAGCAAGGCAGACCTAAAAAAATAAAATAAAATAAAAAAAAAGAAATCTCCATGTTTACCATGTGATTTGTTTGGTAAATAGTTTAGGACTCATACGTGTGCATACGCACCTGGTTCCATGTTGTCACGATCCCTTAAGTCTACCACTATCCAGCTGTTTCCACTGTTGTCCTTTGCTGATCTTAGGTGGAAAATGTCACTCAGGGCACCAACAAGTTCAGTTACACTGAGAAAACCCCACTGAAAATATGGCAAGTCTTCTCCAAAAAGCCTCTAATGAAGAAAAAAACGTCAAAAAAGATGAAAACATGCGTTTTATATTCATAAATATAAACATAATATAAACTAGAGAATATCTAATTTACATGTTTTTTATAGTTTTGAGCGTAAAACATGAAAACTTTAGCCTAATTCAATGTGAATGTGTATTTTTCTTACAATGCATACAAATTTCTTATAATATTAGACCAATAATGTTCTAATTAATTTACCTTGTACTCGGCAGGAAGATCGTGAATTGATATTCCCGCACTCGACTCACCAACAACCTGCAGATTGTTATAAATTTGTTAGTCTTGTCACCATAAAATAACATTTTATTTGAAATATGAAGAGCATTAGGAATTAATTCCACACTCCATACCAATAAGACACTGCAACACAAAAGCAAAACTATAAGGAAAATAAAACATTACTATAATTTACATATTTGAAAAGGAGTTTGAAGAACAAATTTATTTAATCCCACTCTGTCCAAAAATATAACATGTTCCTTTATTTCCTTATTGTAAATTATACTATAATGGCTATAATAAATTCAGTAAGAATTAAACAATAATCTTTTTAAATACTTACTTCTTAATATTTAGTAATGTAATTTCTCTATGGGATCAATAAAGATTGTTTTAATTTGAATTAATTTCTCTACATAAATAATACAACATACATTTCCATAGATTATTTTTTTAATTCTAAAGGAATCCAAGTTTTGGGATGTAATCAAGTTTATTTAAGGTGACGAACTTCGTGAGAAAATGTTGCTTTTATTTTGTTGGTTTTGTGAACGTCAGTGAGGCAGACAGATGTGACGGCTTGAGGGAAACGGTTTTAAGTTACAGCTCCTGATTTATGCTCCATGTCATCTTTGCAATTTGTGCTGCTGTACACAAACGAACCATGATGGCAGGTGGGAGAGATCCACACAGTGTCTCTTTGCCAAAACATGTCAACTTCAAGGAAGGTGTGTGTAAACTGGTGTGAAGTCTGACCTTTCGTAGCTTGTCCTTCAGCTCTTGACTAACAGTGCCAGCAACACTGTTCTCCAAGATCTGATGTTGGAGCTCCTCCTCAAGCTAATAAAGATATGATAAAAACATTTTGTCAGGAAACAAGACAACTCAATTATGGACACTGGAACGTTCCTTTATGCAATGTAGTTCTTGAACAAATATGTTAATCATGACCGTTCTTGCATTACCATATGTAAAAATGACTATTTGACTGATTTCAACCTCAATGCTCAACATGCATCTAAAATATACATGCAGTTCCTACACTTTTTACATTTGTTTTTTAATATATTCACATTAGCCACAGAATTTCAAGATTTAATAAATAATTCAGCTTTCTTACAGTTTACCTATTATGCTTGATGAACAGGTTAGGATGAGTTCATGGGCTATACAAAACATGTTCATCACATTTATTACAAAAATATTTTTGGATGAGATTTTAGTCTGTAAGTCCAAATAAGCTTGCTTGCCAGGCCCCCGATTGATGTAAAAATGGGTGCAAATAGATAAGCGTGAATGTAGATACACCTGTAAATATTGAAAAGCATTAGTAGAGCCTCCTGCACATCAAACAAGAATGCAGCAAGTGGTTCCTTGCTGCATTCAGCAACAAAACCTTTGTCTTTTCCAGCAGCCATTGTACAGCAAATATCTGTAAAACCAGCTGATCAAATGTGCTGGAGTTTCGCTCGGGTTGCTAGGAAACAAATAGGATATATACTGTCGGGATTATTATGGGTTTTTTTTAAGCACATGGGACATTTTAATAGCAGTAGAGACCCAAAAGGAAGCACAAAAAGACAAAAAAATATAAATTTTGCATAATAGGCATACTTTAAGATTGAACAGTAAGGAGTTATACGTCAGGTGCAACAGTTAAACCTCTTGAGAACAAACCTTAAGTACATTTTGATGAAACAGCCCACCATCTTCACAGGGTGCTTGTTCAGAGTCAGGGCTGCTCTCCAGAAGCTCTGGTGAGTGGCTCCCAGGCGACATGGGATGGTCAGGCTCCAAAGTAGTTTCAGGTGGCGTCAAAGGACTCTGATTCACTAAAACTTCACCAGGCAAAATGTTTTATGAACGGAAAAGTTAAAAATTCAACAAACAGTTTCCAGGAGCAACCAATATCTAACTTTCCAAAACAAACCTGGAGATTTTGTCATCGTAGGAACTTTGATATCAGAGTTATTGCAAATTGGCCTGTTAGAGGAAACCGATGGCGGCTTTATGGGTCCGGTTCTACTTGGTGTGCTGAACGGTCTCACGGGTGGCCTGGGAATCATCAACGGTCTCATGACATTTTGAGACCGTTTATAATTCTCTGCCTCAGTTCTCAGATAGAGAACTGAGCCCAGCCTCCCTTGCTGGATTCCAATCAGGTCTTTTGCTACCTCCAGCATCTCTCTGGTGGAGTAGAAACCGTAATTATGGATGCGGAGCGGGAAACCATAGAAGCGCAGATAGCAGTCCTCTAGCTCGGACAGTCTAAGTGGACCCTGTGAGAGATGAATTACACACATACCTCTAATGTGGTTTGGTTCACAGCCACAGACATGTAAACAGATGACACTACACCTCACCTTAAATGTACATTCGCCACAATTAAAAACATCATGCAAAGACAAAAAGATTCCAGTAGTAAGCTTATTAAATCTATGAAATTTGATTTTCTGTTAAATTGTTTAAAACTATGAAGATCAAAATGTTTTGTTCCTCAGGCCAGACAGTAGCATTTTAAATTATAGTTTTATAAATGAGGGCTGAAGTTTTTCCTACTTATTAATTTTGCCAATATGCTGTAAGCAACTTTTTTTTGTCTACAAGAAAATTATTTACAAAAATGCTGCCACTGAATTAAATTTGAGTATTTTCGTCAGTATCAGTATCGAGTATAACGTCTTAGCATGGTGACCCATTACTTTTATTCTGAATAAAAGTCAAAGATTGATGTAAATGTGGTGTTACCTTAGAGTCATACCTGGGAGAGCAGGATGCGGAGCTGTGCCCTCAGGTTGGCAGGGAGGGCTGGAGGTGGACGACCTCTTCTTGGGAGCGGTGAAAATGGAGGCCGAGGACAATAGCGAGGAGAGGAAAACTTCTTTGTCTTCTCTGACTTTGATATCCGCTGCTTGGCCACTAACTGCTCGATGTTTTGAGTGTTCTCGTCACTTACAGCTGGGGAGTCACATAAATGCAAAAATGTGTTAATGAGAAAAAACGAAAAACCTCAAACTTTATGTTGAGACTCAAGAATTCAAAACTATGTAGAAGACCTTAAAAAAATGAAAGAAGTCATAGTTGATAAGTGAATGCATAAACTTCAATAAAGACTTAAAATGAAACAGCTTTACAACTACAACATAAAAATATTAAAATGATCAAGTGAAAAACCAAACAGTAAATCAGAGAGGAAACAGATAACACTTCACCTCAGCCTAAATGCACATTCACCACAATGAAAAATGGTGGTGTCACTATCAAGTAGTACCTACCCTTTAAATATAAACTTCCATCTTCCCTGAAGTTCACAGAAACGACCTCTGGCATCTCCTGGACCATATCCATAACATTTCTGAAACCCAGGACTTTTAGGGGCATCGGATGTCCCAACATGGTGACATAGTCTCGTCTGAGCTGGTCAGGGTCCAAACCCAGTTTAGATGAAGTGAGAAGGGATCGAACATCCTTCTTTAGTTTTACTAAAAGTTCCTCTTGGCTCATGCTGTTTGCTTGAGTCTGGATTAGACCAAAGAAAAGTTGAGAATTACAATTCAGCTTGTGCTAAACCACACATAGTCTCATGTGAAAACCACATTAAATATTAAGTTACTCCAAAACATATGTTCAATGTTGTGTTTTTCTTACTAAATCTTATTTTCAGTTTGTAGGGATTTGTTTTTTTCCTGTAATGCACCAATTTGTTAACTCCAAAACATATCCTCCATTTGGTATCTAAATGAACACATTTTATTTTTGTTGGAGAATAAAATCCCATAAACTTGTCCAGTCTATTGCTGATTGTAGAAAACTCGACTTTAATACCAGTAGTAGTAACAGACAATGTGGCGTGTAGCAGTTCAACATGTGTTGATCCTCAGAACATTCGTCTGTGAAAGAAATGACACATTAAATTTAAAATCCTGATTTTAATTTTACATGCACTTGAAACCTGTGACGCAGTCGTATATGTTGAGTTCAACGTTCCCTGGTATTTCAATACGAGAAATCTCAATGAAACACATGTGGCCACACGATCTCCTACGTACATATATATGGGTTTTTTTTTTACATAAAGTAAAAAGTAGATCTCCACTTAATTTAAATGACAAGTTGTAAAGAGTTTTCGGCTAGCTTTGGCTAAGAAACAAAGCCACTGCAATCCAACGATTCGTCCGCCATCTTTCTTTAGCATATTAGCCACAATAATATTCCGTCAACAACGTGGCGGTAAACTTTACGGGAGTTTTTCTATATTGTACTCAATTACGAATTGATGCATTATCTCTGTAAAGTGTTGTAATTTGGGAAAAATCAACCTGGATCTTCCCGTGGTCAGAAAATATCAAAGTTGTAGCCTAGCTTGTTCGCTAGCTTTAGCCTCACAATTCACAAGAGCAAAATAACTCGTTTCTACTCTTTCTAATGCTCAAATTTATAATCTCCCTAGGCGCATTAAGAAACAGTTAAGATTATGTAAAGTCCAAACTATAATGTCAACATTTCTAACAACGCATGTCTAAAAGTATAAACTAATTAACCTGTAAAACACCTGTTATGCGTTAGTTTCAATCAGATTATCATGTCGCACAATCAGCAAAATACCGTAAGAGGGAGGAGGAAAGTTTTCAGTTAGACAACCGCATTTGAATTAGAAAGAAAACCTAACGTAAACTTCCTTTTGTTCCTCTTGAACGCTTTCCTTCCAAGCTTAATTACATAAAACATAAAACCTAGTGGTACAGCACCAACACACAGACATACAGGTGGGTATTAAAACAACTCAAATAGGAAATTAATTAATAATAATAATAAATCTGCTTTATAACTCCACGGGAAATTTGACCTACCTACTCGGATTCATAAAATGATTGGGAGTAAGAAGGGATCAATAAACCAGGTGTCTATCCTGACATTGGCTCTGCACCATTGGGAAGCCGGTGCGACAAGAGGCGTGCAGCGTGGGCGGAGTTTCTACTTCAACCAGGGATGGTAAGAATTTATTCAAGCTCTCACTTCAAAGTCAGACAAGTGAGATAACCTTTTGACAAGACTAACAATTGTGCGATCTACAAATCTGCATCTTATGGCGAATTGATCAAAGAAAAAGTAAGAAGTGAAAATAGGTAGAAACTTAACACTTTGTATAACCAGAAAACCATATTCCCACTGTGAAACATAGCGGCGGGTGCATCATGTTATTGGGACACTTTTCAGCAAGAACCGGGTGAGATAGGTGAAGATAAATGGACATTCTAGAAGAAAACCGATTAGTGGATACAAAAGGGTTGAGACTGGATGGAGATTCACACTAAAGTACAACCAAAGTTACAGTAGAATGAGTGTAACTGAGAATTGTCGGCAAGATCTTTACATATTTTCTTCATTTATTCCAACTGAGCTTTTATTATTGTCCATAAAAGGACATACAAGTAAGTCTAGATGTGACAGACATGTAGAAATACTCTACTGATACTGTTTATTACCGTTCAGCTGTGACACCTGTCAAAATATCCTGTTTAATTAAAGACACACTGGGGAGGATATTGAATGTTCCCCTGTGTCAAAGCAATGATTATTTCTTGAGCGGCCTGAGTCAACACATTCCTAGTTTGGACACTCTGAGACTCCCTGAGTTTCTGCTTAATTAACCCAACATGTTTTCCCTTGCAAAATGCATGGTTGAAACTAAATGAAAACGTACATGCAAATGTCTTGATAGTTACACATTCAAAACTAAGGGCCGTTTAGAGTCATCAGTTTTGGGAAACAGAAGAAAACCCATACAGAAAGGGTTTAATCAAGACGCCAACACAGAAGCTCCCTTCTGTGACGCAACAGCATTAATTAATGCAAAGTCACCATGATGCAAAACGAAAACTAGCAATATCATTGAGGTTCTTTCTTTTGATGGAGACAATCTCCACATGAAAATGCTTTTCTGTTGCCATGAACTGATCTTTTGCTATGTTTGTTGCTATCTTAAAGGGAACCTAATATGCAAAATTCAAATTTTACATGTTTTATACATCCATTCTCAACTGCTTCTAAAAGTGGGCCAAATGCTTAAAAAAAACACTCAGCCATTTTTAGCAATAAATTAATAAATTTTGGTGTCTGGAAAATCCTTCAGAATGTAACGTCACAAATCAACAGCCACTTCTCATTAACTATGATCCCAACGAATCCCATCCTGTTACCTAGTAACCTCAGCAAAGCCCAGCCCTTCAAGGAGCATGAACATGTTTGATCACCTGGTTTCACCCATGTACTCGCTGTACAATGGCTGCTGAAACAAATATGTGTTTTGTTGTTGGCTTACCAACCACAAACCTCTTCCTGCATTCTAGGCTCCAGTTTTGCTTTTCAAAGATGTACGGTTGTATAAATGCACATCTGTTTGCAGCTGTTTTCACGCATGAGTGTGAATGTTGAGTTGGGGGTGTGAACATCAGCAGCTTATTTGGATTTAAAGGCCCTAAAACCTCTCATACTAAAATGAGCTCAAACTAGGCTAAACTGAACAGGGTAAAATCTCATGATCTAATTATGATTTAGTGCAAAAATGTCATAAACATGTTTTGTATAATTCATAATTGTATCCTAACCTGTTCAAGGAAGCATAATAGGTCATCTTTAAACATTTGTTACTCCCAGTGGCCCTCCCCAATGACTGCTGTTTAACTCCCACACTCGGACAGGCCAAACAATCCTTATCCAGTCCCATCACCAGATTGTAGCGCCTCAGACCTGAGCTTCAACTTCCATTTGAACCAGGTCCAAAATTTATTCTCTCTTCATGTCAGGAAAGCAGTACTGACCCATCAAAAGAAAACAGCTCTCCAGCTGTCACTCATACATTGTGTACAGCTGAATTTCCAGCAGATATGGAGAAGCCCCTCACTATGAAGCAGAACCACAAATCCAGAGCAATTCCACGGAAGAAGGAAGGGGCGAGTGGAGTCCCACTGCCTCAAAGAAGTCATCATCAGAAAAAGCCAAAGGTGGGTCACCACGCTGAAGCTCCATCGGTCAAGAAGGAGGAAAGGGAGCTGGAGAAGTCAGAGACAAACCAGGAGAAGGTGAATGTGGATAAAGAGGCAGAGGTTAAGCTGAAATCTACTGTGGTGGACATAGACCGTGTGAGAGAAATCAAGGTCCAGGAAGAGAACTTGTGGCTGCTGGAAGCGGCGGAGCAGGACGGTGAGTTAATGCACAGGAATATAATTGGTTGAGACCAATTATAGCTTTTGTATAGTTGGTTGAGTTCTGGAATCTTAAGTCAAGATTTCATTGAAGCACATGTTTGTCTTTCTGCATGTTGTGGTTGAACAGAGCGTTGTCCATTTCTGCAGGTCTAAAGCGCAAAAGCCTGGGAGTGTTTGAGTGGCTGCTGATGGTGTTTGCCTTGAGTTTGGTTCTCCTCTTCCTTCCTATTTCCATCTGGTTCTGTGTCAAAGTATGAGCTACAACTCCAAGATCAGTTCGCAGTGATCTACTTCAAGTAACTGCAAAACTGTCCATAGAAATAGAAAAAACACATCAGTGAACTTATAGATCTCAAGCTTGTCTTGTACCGATAACTACATATCAACAAATTTTTTAATTTAAAGCTTAGTAGTCATCCAATCTAAGCTGAATCTCAGATTCAAACTCATCTGTGTAGTCTGGAAAAAGCTACACTGTAAAAACACAAAATCTTGAGTATTTGTGGTCTAGTTTCTAGTGCACACAGTGTTGAGTTGAGAGCTGTTGTCTTGATTCACAGGTAGTACGAGAACATGAGAGGGCTGTAATTTTCAGACTTGGTCATCTACTGCGAGCAAAACCAAAGGGACCAGGTAGGCACAAATCATTTTCATTCTTTCTTCTTCATGCTGTAATATAAATTAACATATCTGATTTTTATGGTTCAATGATTATGAAAAACCAAATTCTTCAGGTCAGAAGAGATGAAAAACTACTAGATGTTGCTTTCACTAATGCATATTGTATTTTCACTTATTCCCATTTTAACTTATGGCCACAAACTTCAATGCATTTTTGCTGGGATTTGGAATAAAAAAGCTGCATAACAGTGAAGTATAAAGACAAAGAAAAGTAGTGTTCACACTTTATGTCTCTACCAGCTTAACACAAGAAAATACAGAGCATCTTTGAACATCAATTTTTATGAAGGGTTGCATCTAAAAGTTGCAGGAAAGTAGCTTAATAGGAATGGAGTTGGGCACTCCTATTGTGACTAACAATGTGACATTGTTAGTTGTTTTATTAGTTTTTTTTATCCTTACACATTGATATGTTGCCCAAGAACTTCTGACTTCAGCTGTGTCCCCTATCATATAGTTGCAAACTGCAACTGGATGTCTTCTAGCTTTCTTTTTGCCACTCTAACATACAAGTTGCTCTGGTGGCAGATTATTCAACCTGAGCTAAGGGTTTCTGCAGCTCCTCCATATTACTATAGACATCCTAGTTGCTTTTCTGATAGACACTCTCCTCCCCTGACCAAACAGTCTACCCTTAGACCACTAGGGGGAGATATTGTAAAAGTAAGTAGAGATTAGAACAGCAAATCAAAGTGGAAAACTGACAAACATACATGTGTTGCACTCCTACCTTCATTGGTAAGTTCCGTGTGTTATATTAATAAAAAATATTCTTACTCCCAGCTATGGCATCTATGCAGACACACTGTTTTTCAGCCTCTTAGAAGACTTCTTGTCAAACGGTTTTACAATTTTGTCCTCTTTTTCTGATTTAGCCATAATGACAATACAAAAGGACATCCCCACATCCACCTCCCTTTTCCTATGACTTATGACTTATTACACCTTATCTTATCAAATCAAACCTTCTTGTTGTCAATATATTGCAGAATGGGTTTCCAAATGTTATTTTTTCAATCTATGCATCACCCTTTTTAGATTGTTAAAAATGTCAACTTTTTCTTCTAATTTCATAACTATACACTGCATTTGCTGATGTATCAAATAAAGTCCAAAATGTTTGTATTCAGTTTTGTCTAAATTGAGAAAATATGGAATGAAAAATATGGATTCCTTTTCAAATCGCTGTTATTGTCATTTCTTTGGTTGTATCAGAATCTAACATTGTGTTTGTATTTGGTTTGAAAAATATGTTTACACTCCTTGAGGATTAGTATCTGGTGAGCAATAATAGCAATCAGCAGAAACAGCATAAAGCATGGTTGGTCACACATTAAGGTCACAAATCATGCCACATATTTTCAAGAAATGTTCTATAATACTGATATTTACACTTTGCCTTTTCTCTCCAGGCCTCCTGTTCTATCTTCCACTTCTTGACGTCTGCCACAAAGTTGACATTCGGCTACGGATGTTGAAGGTTCCTTCCCACATGGTAAAACACACTTGGCAGTCAGAAATAATCACACAGAAAGTAGCAATGAAACATTTGACTTTTTTCTACATCATCTTCCTGCAGGTGGTGACGAAGGACCTGGCGAGGCCGGAGCTGAGCGCTGTGTGCTATTACCAGATAGAGAATGTGGCTCTGTGCAGCGCAGCTCTGTCCAACCTGACCTCGGTGCTACAGAGTCTGGTTCAGGCGGCCATCAGAGATGTTTTCGCCCAGCATACTTTCAGTCACATCCTGCAGCACAGGCGGAGGATCGGAGAGCAGATTCAGAAAACGCTGGACTCTGTCACTTGCCGCTGGGGAATCAGGGTGGAAAGAACTGACATGTAAGGCTTGTAGCTTTTGTTAATAAATTTCTGAAATAATTTTCCAGGACTGTGGACTTACTTGAAATGTGCAGAAGAGGATTACCAGGAAAAAATATCCCTCATGGTCTTTCTGTTTGATTCTCATGTCAGAGACGAGCTCAGTTTTCCTGTGGAGCTGCAGCAGAGCCTGGCTGCTGATGCCGAGGCCAAGAGACAACAGCAGCTCACTGTACGGCATTGTGCATTTTAAAATCAGTTTCAGATACATTCTTTCTTCTTAACATTCTTGTTTTGTCATATATTTTAACAAACACAACAAAACTTATGTAGTATGTTTTATTTAAGGTCCAGTTTGAAATAATTTCCTGACTTCTCAGATGGAAGGGGACAAATACATTTCAGGTCTTTCTGCTTGTCAGCAGGTGAAGGCATCAGAAAGGGAGACAGCTGCCTGGGAAAGTTTTAGAGCCTCATTCCGTCATCTCCAGCCTGCGTTGGTCCTTCCTCTCGTTCCAGATCTTCTCCACATGAATTCTGACCTGACCTCCCTCCCACCGCCACCTCCTCTCTCTGAAGACGGAGGGGACATGATGGCGGCATCAGAGAGAGACTCTCCGATGATGTGACATAACCAACATTTCATTAATATTTTAGTAAAAATATTTTTGCTAAATGGATGTAATTTAATCACGCTGGGTCAATGTACTATTTACATTTTAAATAAAAGCTCATTGCAGTGATTTTCAAGGTAACAAAGACATATATATATATATATACATATATATATATATATGTATTACAAATAAATGTTTTTTTGGAATGGTCAGAAACATAAAATAAAAATACTAATAATACCTACAAGTAAAACTTTATTTACTGAGCACATTTCAAAATATATAAAAATGAAAACAAGATTAAGAAATGCAATTTTAAAATATAATTTTATCTATTTTTTGAAGACCTAACAGGGGCATATGGTTGCAGAAGCCCTCTGATATCATCTGTGAAAAGATCTCCAACAAATTCCACTCTAAAACAAACTGGAGGCCAATGTAGTTTCATCAAATCAAAGATGCATGTGAAAACATCTATATTCACCATAAAACAAACACCAGATCATCTGCAGATTATTCTAGGTGCAAAAGTTGCAGTTTTCAGAACTGTTCAAACTAACATTGCATGCATTTATTTATATTCAGCTTATGCGCAATTATATTGTCTTTCCTGACATTAAATATAACAAAATATCTAAATATATTCATTTTAATTTTCAATTTATGAAATAGCAAAGGATGAAGAGGAACTCCATGAACATTTTCATAGACATTTATTAATGCAGCAGGAAGAAGAGAGACATTGAAGGGACAAAGGGTTGACAGGTGCCACAGCAAGCAAATGCACAGCACACACTATCAGAAAGTGATATTATTATTGTACAAGGATATTATTGCATCCTTGTACAATAATAAGGCGATGAAAGAAAACCTCTCCATCTACAGAATGGAGAGGTTTGTACATTGCTTTTCTGTCATCTTCAGTTTTTTTTATTTATGCGTCACACTTTGAGAAGTCGTGGGTTGTTAAATGTAGCTGATTATATTTACTTTTTTGCAAAATACAGCAAAAATAAATAAGATAGCCTCAAACATAAACATAGAGTCACAACATGTTTTCTTTCAGGTGTTGCTTTCTTTTTTGGCTTCAGATGAGGGTTATGTTTCAGAAGTTGGTTCTGCAGCTGGAGGTGAGGAACGAGGTGGTGTTTTCTTTTCCTCTGAAAAAAAAAAAAAAAAAAAAAAAAGCATTGTAAACTTTAAAGCTCATGTCTGTTTTGTCCAGGATGTAGCAACGTTTTACCACTTGCAGCAGCCTGAGCCTGGAGCAATCTCTCCAGGTCCTTAATCTTAATCAGCGCTTCAAACAGAGCCTCCTCCGCTTCCTGAGCTCGCTTCTCAGCAGTTATTGCTATCTTCTCAGAGTCACTGAGAAAAAACATGAGATGCCTCCATTTTTTGGTTGCACAACTTAGTGAAAACCGCTCTGCATGTTAATCATAGGAATGTGCATGCATTTCCTTTCACCACTTCTGATATACTTTTACCAAATATTTTTCACTTTGTAACATTTTCAGCATTTTAACACAAATAACTGATTTGTTATTGTTTAAACAATTAGGCCACAATCTCATACAACAAAAATACAAGGCTGTGCAAAACTTTTTAGTAGTCATATTCCATAAATTAGCATATATTTTCATGTAAGGCTAATTTGTCAACTGGTTGTACAGGATTTTAATCAGGGGTATCACAGTAAAGAAAGTTAAATATATATGTAGGATACACATTTTTGTGTATTTCGTATAGAAAAAAAATTAAAATTGTATAATTTCCACTCCAGTTAACAGCAACTATTATTTTGTATCGCTTAAACACATAATTTTCAACTGAATTCATGTGAAAAAGAAGGTTGAGTGTATTCTTTTTCAAGACCATTTTAACTTTTATTTATTATTTATTAAAATAAAAGCTAAAATAATTAATATTCTCAAAGCTATAAATCAAGCACAGAAAATGGAGTTGTGTGTCCTACCTCAGTTCTTTCTGCAGCAGCACCACTGATGCTAGACTGGAGTAAGCTTTTTGGTCTTTTTCTGTTATTGGACGCGCAATCAGCTCATGGCCCTGATAGAGACATACAAACTGAGTTCAGTCAGACAGATGATTCAGGCAAATCTTTCTGCCAATTGTTGAAAACACAATGTTTTAAATCATCTGACCCCAGACAGCTGGACCATGCTTTCATCCTGATATATTTGAATGATGTTTGTATCGTAGTCTATAATCTTCAGTGACGGCCTCTGCAGGACGACAGCATTATTCATTTTACTATAATAATGAATAGTAGAAATTCACATTTGTAAAACAATTTCTATTGAACAAAAAATATTAATTTTTTTTAAAAATTCCTTACACTTTACACTTTATTCTTTGATTACATAGACAATGTTCAAAACCACAAACACAAAGAATGAAGATAAAACAATTAGTTTATTTTATTAGGCATTTAAATACAATGTAAAATTAGTTAGAAGACTGGTTTTATCTAGTTAGAGTTTGGTTGATTATTAGAGCACCAATTAGCACACAGTTTTATATGGATAATCTCATGAACAAACAGAATTACAATACAAGCAGCAAATCAGTTTTAAAATCTCTTGAGAGATTTATAAATAGAAAGAAAACTGTTTAAAAACATATATTGCATCAAGTTTTTTTTAAATATATATTTCATAGAAAACAACTAACTTATGCAAAAGTAAAACAGAAAATAACCCATGAACCAATCTGACCTTAAAATACTACTAAAAACTTATGATTTATTTGACTGACCTCTTGTTCTCTTTCCGGTTCTTCACTCGTCATCTAAAAATAATCCAAGAAATACTTACTATCAAATTTATTCACAAACATCTTTCATTGACCTGCTAACAAATTAATGTAACGGATGTAATGTTTCTGTGTGTGTGTGTGAGGTCGTTCCTCCACAGAAGATCTTTGCGTTGCTGAAAAACGCTGCACCAGTTTGCAATTTGCTGATTATCAACAGTAGAGCTGTGAGAGAACTGTCTTTGCCGTTTCATCAGCCACTCTAGTTGAAGACATATATTTGGTTTTCACAACAAGATTTAATGCTGTCAAACATCTTCTTATCAAATTGCCATTGGATTCCTGACATCCCACTTTCATCTACTGTCCTATCAGCCATCTTTAATCATTGCCAGAGAACCCAGAGTTCAAGCCTTCCCCTTGTTGTTGTTGTTCTGTCTGTGTAAATACATTTTTACGTATGATTCTGCATGTTGATCAAGGAAATACCTGGCAAAATGGGAGTGTATTAAAGGATGTACAGATTTATTAAGCTAAAATTAATCTTTGCTTGATTTTATTTGAAGTTGTAGTTTTTCAAAGGTATTTCTTTAAGAGGCATTCTTCCCAAGACATTTACACTTCATATCACTAACCTCAGTTTTTTCTGGTTCAGTCTCATCTGTGGTTTCGTCAGGTTCGCTGGGCTCTTGTAAAGGACCTTCACTGGTCTGTATCACACACAGGCACCCAGCTAATACTCATAATCATTTATAGAATGAGGGAAAGCACAAAGCAGTACAATATAAATCCTTAATCTATATTTGTGGATGCTATATGCCATTTCTGTACCAGATTCACAAAGCAGACTGCAAACATATCCATCAACTCAAGCTGATGATGGACTCCACCTGATATTTCTATTTTCTACAAGTATTTTCTGGTTGTAAAAAATAGTCTGTTTTCTACAAATAGATTGTAGAAAAGTGACTAAAAAAACATATCAGGCAAATATCTAAAGGCATGATAAAACCTGCCTTTTCTAATATTTCTGAACTGTTTTAATCCAAGGCCTTTAGCAGAGAATGTTTTTTCTCTCCTCTAGCAAAGTTACCAATAATTTCAGCAAATTCTTCAATTTTTCCACAATCAGCAAGTCAAACAGCCACGACCTTTAGTAATATTTAAATATATTTAAATGTGAAAGGACATTCCCTCTAAATTGCATAAGAGAGTTGAGAGACTAGGAGCACATTTGTCTTTTGTGTCCAGTTTCACAATTAGAAACGGAGAAGCTAAGATTTTTACATGTCCAGCAATGAACATGAAAAACAATTAACTTCAATCGAAATTTGTCATTTAACCTAACAAACAACTCCAAAGCTTAACGCTGTCAAACCTTGTCTAGTTCATATCACTAACCTCAGTTTTTTCTGGTTCAGTCTCATCTGTGGTTTCGTCAGGTTCGCTGGGCTCTTGTAAAGGACCTTCACTGGTCTGTATCACACACAGGCACCCAGCTAATACTCATAATCATTTATAGAATGAGGGAAAGCACAAAGCAGTACAATATAAATCCTTAATCTATATTTGTGGATGCTACAGTTAGGGCCAGAAATATTTGGACAGTAACACAATATTTGTGAGTTGGGCTCTGCATGCCACCGCATTGGATTTGAAATGAAACCTCTACAACAGAATTCAAGTGCAGATTGTAACGTTTAATTTAAAGGGTTGAACAAAAATATGTGATAGAAAATGTAGGAATCGTACACATTTGTTTACAAATACTCCACATTTTAGGAGCTCAAAAGTAATTGGACATATAAACATAACCCAAACAAAAAAGTTTTTTCTCAATATTTTGTTGCGAATACTTTGGAGGCAATCACTGCCTTAAGTCTGGAACCCATGGACATCACCAAACGCTGGGTTTCCTCCTTCTTAATGCTTTGCCAGGCCTTTACAGCCGCAGCCTTCAGGTCTTGCTTGTTAGTGGGTCTTTCCGTCTGAAGTCTGGATTTGAGCAAGTGAATGCATGCTCAATTGGGTTAAGATCTGGTGATTGACTTGGCCATTGCAGAATATTCCACCTTTTTGCTCTCATGAACTCCTGGGTAGCTTTGGCTGTATGCTTGGGGTCATTATCCATATGTACTGTGAAGCGCCGTCCAATCAACTTTGCAGCATTTGGCTGAATCTGGGCTGACAGTATATCCCGGTACACTTCAGAATTCATCCGGCTACTCTTGTCTGCTGTTATGTCATCAATAAACACAAGTGACCCAGTGCCATTGAAAGCCATGCATGCCCATGCCATCATGTTGCCTCCACCATGTTTTACAGAGGATGTGGTGCCTTGGATCATGTGCCGTTCCCTTTCTTCTCCAAACTTTTTTCTTCCCATCATTCTGGTACAGGTTGATCTTTGTCTCATCTGTAGAATACTTTTCCAGAACTGGGCTGGCTTCTTCTTGAGGTGATTTGGGCAAATTTAACTCTGGCCTGTCTATTTTTGGAATTGATGAATGGTTTGCATCTACATGTGAACCCTTTGTATTTGCTTTCATGGAGTCTTCTCTTTACTGTTGACTTAGAGACAGATACACCTACTTCTCTGAGAGTGTTCTGGACCTCAGTTGATGTTGTGAACGGTTCTTCTTCACCAAAGAAAGTATGCGGCGATCATCCACCACTGTTGTCTTCCGTGGACGCCCAGGCTTTTTGAGTTCCCAAGCTCACCAGTCAATTCCTTTTTCCTCAGAATGTACCAGACTGTTGATTTTGCTACTCCAAGCATGTCTGCTATCTCTCTGATGGATTTTTTTCCTTTTTTTCAGCCTCAGGATGTTCTGCTTCACCTCAATTGAGAGCTCCTTTGACCGCATGTTGTCTGGTCACAGCAACAGCTTCCAAATGCAAAACCACACACCTGGAAACAACCCAGACCTTTTAACTACTTACTTGATTACAGGTTAACGAGGGAAAGGCCTTTTGAGTTACTTGCAGCCTTTGGAGTCCATTGTCCAATTACTTTTGGTCCCTTGAAAAGAGGAGGCTATGCATTACAGAGCTATGATTCCTAAACCCTTTCTCCGATTTGGATGTGGAAACTCTCATATTGCAGCTGGGAGTGTGCACTTTCAGCCCATATTATATATAAATTGTATTTCTGAACATATTTTTGTCAACAGCTAAAATAACAAAACCTGTGTCACTGTCCAAATATTTCTGGCCCTAACTGTATATGCCATTTCTGTACCAGATTCACAAAGCAGACTGCAAACATATCCATCAACTCAAGCTGATGATGGACTCCACCTGATATTTCTATTTTCTACAAGTATTTTCTGGTTGTAAAAAATAGTCTGTTTTCTACAAATAGATTGTAGAAAAGTAACTAATGAAACATATCAGGCAAATATCTAAAGACATGATAAAATCTGCCTTTTCTAATATTTCTGAACTGTTTTAATCCAAGGCCTTTAGCAGAGAATGTTTTTTCTCTCCTCTAGCAAAGTTACCAATAATTTCAGCAGATTTTTCAATTTTTCCACAATCAGCAAGTCAAACAGCCACGACCTTTGGTAATATTTAATATATTTAAATGTGAAAGGACATTCCCTCTAAATTGCATAAGAGAGTTGAGAGACGAGGAGCACATTTGTCTTTTGTGTCCAGTTTCACAATTAGAAACGGAGAAGCTAAGATTTTTACATGTCCAGCAATGAACTTTGTCATTTAACCTAACAAACAACTCCAAAGCTTAACGCTGTCAAACATTGTCTAGTTCATATCACTAACCTCAGGTTTTTCTGGTTCAGTCTCATCTGTGGTTTCATCAGCTTCGCTGGGCTCCTGCAAAGGACCTTCACTGATCTGTAACACAGACAAGCTCCCAGCTAATACTCATAATCATTTATGGAATAAGGCAAGGGCTTCACAAAGCAGTGCAATATAAATCTATATCAAAAACTTAACCAGTCTTTTAAATGGACTATAGACGGATATATGTAAAGGCATAATAAAATCAGCATTTTTAAATATTTCTGAACAATTTTGTAATCTAAATCCAGTAGCAGATCATGTTTTTGTTCTCTGTTTTCTCTCCTCTAACAAATTTACCAATAATTTTTAGCAGATTTTTCTTTTTATACAATCTACATAACAAATAAGGTCTTTAGGAATACATATCTATATACAAATAAATATGGAAGGACTTTCCCTCTATATAGTTGCAAAATGCATTATTTACATGTGAGAAGCTATTTCTTGATAGAGAGGTTAGGAATAGATCCATCTTTTGTGTTCAGTTTCAGAATTGGAAACTTGCAGAAGTTAAGATTTGTACATATCTAGCACATACTTAGTGAACATGAAAACCATTTAACTTCATTCATAATTATCATTTAACTACTCTGGGATGCCTTTATGATGGGTTATCACCTGAGTATCCAGGCTTTCTGGTGGCTGAGGGCTGCTTGAAGTTTCTTTGGCTTGCCTGATGAGTTCCGCCTCAAATTTCTCATTAATTCCTCTGAGCAGTATTCTCAAACTTTCCAACCATTTATCACCATCTGTCTGAGGATAGAAATTAAGCTCGGAAAATAAATAGCTGTTTTTGCTGTCATATCAAAACCACATGTACTAAAAATTGTAGACTAACTGCAACTCCTATTTATGTAGTCCACTGTTAATCACACATTTGCTATAGATTTTACAAAATCATTACCTTTTATGTAGGTTTTAATACTGAGAAATCTTCATTTTTGCAATAGAGGTATTTTGACATTTTTACTGAAAAGCCAAAACAAACTCCTACACAACTGTAGGCTGTGCACTGGCTTTCTAAAACATCTTCAGAAAAGTTTAGGGCCACAATCAAAGTTGAAAAGATGCTGCAGTGTCATTTACCTCCAGCTTTTTAAACTGTTTTGTCTTATCTTCCACATCTGCATCATAAGGGTCCACTATAAACGCCTCCTCCAAAATTAATCTGCTTGCTCTAGAATAGAAAAACTGTTCTGTTGTATAAATTCATTAACCTTTAGAGACAACATTTCATGCAACAATAGAAAGTGACCATTTTTGATACCTGGTAATAAATCTGGAATAATAGAGCAATGTCTTTGACAGACTTTTTGCATCCTCAGATAAAGCTTGTAATGAGTTTTCTGTTTTGTCTTCACGGTTCAGATCTTTATCTTCTTCCTCAATCTGGTCAGGTAACATGTGAAGCAACACAGCCAACATCCAGCTTCTTTGACCTTCATGAAGACAAGACACCTGAAAGGAGAGGAGCCAATGAAACAAACATTTACTCTTACAGTCAACTAAGGAAAAAGAGAAAACATTAGTTATTTATCCCTCTCATTCACAGTGGGCCAATGGCTGCTCACTGACAAAATATCAATTGCAGTAATTAATTATTGCACAAAATGAGAGGACAACATTTTGGGATAATATGTCTGATGCAGTTTTATTGTGATCTACTTGTAGTTGATACTTTTAGTGTTTGTTGTGAAATACTTTGTGTTATAAGTGGCCTTTATTCACAGAAGTCACAGAAAATAGGCAGAGACACAATAAGGAAAGAGAGCAGTAAAGGTCAGGAATCAAACTCAGAACAGCTGTGAGGATCAATAGCTCATCAATTTGTGGCACCTCCTCTACCTGTATGTCTAAAATGAAATTGAAAAGTTAGGATTGTGACTTGAAATTCAGAAGCTCTGCCACACATAAAATGTTGTGAAAGTTGCAGGTTCAAACTGTTCAATTGGCCTTCTGATGGACAGGATCTCATTACCTCAATGGTACCCAAAGTTCAGGTGGAGAAAAAAATAAATAAAAAAATTGATTTAATAGAGGAACTCAAATCCTATTCCTGGGAATTCTGCATCAAACAAAAATGCTCAAAAATAAATTTCAAGTCTGCTTAATTTTTTGTAAAATCATATTTTGAATAATTCTTAGCTATTTGTTTCTTTCTTCTTTGACACTGCTAATATTTGTCAGTCTGGTCACCAAAAAGAACAAAATTCCTGACTACAAGCAGGACCACAAATGTGATATTTCCTGAAGGACGTTTAAAACTCACCTCTTCTAGCAGTTTCTTGTTCTCAGTCTCAGTGAAGGTGAACAGGCATTTTATGAGCTCCTGAACCTCATCTATCACCTTTTCTGTCCCTGAGCTTTTTGAACAGACACACACAACAGAAAATTTTAAGCAAACTATAAATAGTACATGAAGATGATCCTGAATACAATCTCATGCAGCCCTAATCCCTGTAATAATTTATTGCTGTGAAACTGCATGGTAAATATGTACTCTTATTTTAGTTTCATAACCTTATAAAACTAGCCTTGCAGTCTGCTGTACAATGAGAAACTATCATTCTTCAACAGACCAAAAATACTAATTACATTATAATTTTTTAGAAAATTAGAACAATAAATGTTGAAATTAAAAGTATTTTGAACAATTACATACATCTTTCTTGCTCTACTAATAAAAAACAGATGAGTCCAATTGTGATAATGAGAATTATAATAATAAAGCAGCTTTGCTTTTTGACCACAGGAAGATGCAATGAACACTTTTAAAAGGCTCTTGAAACATTGAGGCTTATCTAGAAAATATTATTCAAAGAATAAACTGTACATTAATAGATTAAATTGACAAATTTAAAAAGATAAATTGGACATATAAAACACTTACTAAAAGTTAGGGATGATTTTGACCACTCTTTTGCCTTTTTGTTTGTTTGTTTTTGAGTCCGTTTGTGCGAAGGGGAAGTGCAAAATTATCTTTTCAATTGTGTCCTTGCAATAAGACAAAGCTTCTTCCAGTTTAGTCCAATCAGAGGGGGCCATTGCTGAGTCGGGACAAAACAGCTGCAGCGCATTATGAGTTTCAGAAGCCCAGAAGTCCATTCGTTCATACATGGATGTAATGAGTTGGTGGACCTCTGCAGAAGGAATTATTTTCAGCTTTTTAATTCATTTCATATCTTAACAATTACCTTGTTGAAATGAGATTCAATGACAGAGACCAAACGAAAGTGACTAACAGTTGAGCATGTATCAATAACTACAAGTTTAATATCTGCTCTCACCACTGACTTGATTGTCATATTGTTTGAGAAGTTCACTTATGACATTCTCCAGCTCTCTTATTGTCTCAAGGCTCACAGAAGGCGCAACATTAGGGAAAGTGTGCCTTTCAACAATCTGAAAGCTTATTTTTATAAATTTATGCAGGCAATTCTGGAGGTCACTCAGTCTCCTCTGAAATAAATCCTGTCTTTTTCCTTCGGATTCACCAGATGCAAGTGACAACTTCTGCAAAAAAAAAAACAAATAAAAAAGAGACAGTGACGCCTCAGAAAAGCAACAGCTATTTTCTGGACACATTGTTTTTCATATTTTATGATGCTACAACTACAAACAGCAGTGTATTTTCTTGGGATTTTATAGCAACACAAAGTAGCGCAATTTGCAGCAACAACAACATATGTTGCAAAAAACACAAAGCCTCGTCGTAAAGACTACATCCCAGCTGTAAATGACACCAGGACAGCTTCTTGGTGGGGAATGCTTTTCAATCACAGGGAATGTAGACCCACACACAAGACAACCTGGAAAGAAAACTTGTTAGACCAAATAAAAAACCTGAGAATGAGGTGAAGGTTCATCCTTCAGCACAACAATAAGCCTACAGAGCTACAATTGAATTGCTTAAATTAGGTTTTTTTTGAGTTTATGCTCAAGGATATCCAACACCACACTACACCAAAAATATTTGGTAAGATTCTGTATTTTTGTAAAGATAATCTCTCAAAAATACCACAGAAGGTAAAGAAAATAAATATCCTCTCTTACATTTGTCCACCTCCATAAGTCTGCATGGAGTTCTGCCAATGTTGTCACGTCATATTCTGTAATCTCATCCCTAATAACATCACATGAGAATTGCATAAAGAATTCTTATAAGTGTCAACATAAGTGCAAAATAAGATTCAGAAAATTTGTTTTAAAAATAATTTCCTCACAGATTCTGTGTGCTGATACAATGATACCACTCTTTGATGCCTTCCTGCATGGAGGAGATCTGTTCAAACTGAGCATGCTGAATCTTCTTCACAAAGAACATGAGGGCAAGCAGCTCATCTTTCCACTGTTCGGTTGTCTCCACTATGACATCCAGATCATGTGCATCCTACAGCAGGAGGAGTAGCACAGTCAAGCATACACCTGCGGTGGGAAAAAAGAGTGCGTGTGCTTTGACTTTCACCTTTGTGGCAATGTAGATGAGGCAGTCCTGTGCTGTCTCGAACCAGCCTTCCTGACTGACATGCAGCTCACTGACAAGCTTGAGCTTCTTCACTTTAATCACCTGACAGAAAAGAAACTGTTTAACAAAAGCCTGAAACAAACACGGGTTAAACTGGCATGTTTATAAGAAAAATATGCTTAATGCAAATTTAACGTGTAATTAGGGTTGGACAATTAATCAATAACAGCACATATCCTGATTCACACATGATCAATATCAAAAGATAATACATCTGAGAGAATGTTCAATAATTTCACTGCACTTCGATTCAAAACCACACAGCATTCTGGGAGATGTAGGCACAGGAAAGATTTTAGCTGGCCAGCTAAGCAAGGTTGATGGCATCAACTAACTCATTGCAACGAGATGTTGAGTAGCTTGTGGTAACTTGAGCAACAGCAGTTTTATGTTTTACCACCGTTCCTCATAACGACTTAAAAATAAACAACAATGGTGTGGAGTGAAAACTGTGGATAAAGCAGGAAAAGTTGCGCCACCAGTTTGGCAGATTTTCAGATATTTAAAACCAAAAGACTAATTAAAAACTGTTATAATCGTCTAATATGAAACCATCATGTTGTGACACTTTTTTCAGCCATATCGTCCAGTCCTACTTGTAACATATCCCTAAAAATCTAATTTCTTTGCTTATTTTGTTCCACAAAGAGATGAAAAAAGAACAATTCACACAAAAGCAGACAACAGCACAACAAAATGGCTTCTTGTACTTTGAGGGCGAGGTTGAAGGTGTACTGGCTCCAATAGTCTCTGTCTTCAGTCATCTGTAGCAGCTCATCCTCCAGACGAGCCCTGTGCAGCTCGTACAAATGGTGGTAACCCTGGACAACTCTTAGATAGGCATATTTATCATTTCAGAGGTAGCATTTTTGTTAAGCATATTTAAAAACTGTCCCATTTCACATCCATCACAAGAAAAAAGGCAAAAGAAGTTTGCTTTTACTTATGCAATGTTTAAAAAAGCTAAGATATATAGCACTATAGACTGAAGCAAAACCAAGTAAATGTATTAATTCATCAATTTAGAAAGATTAACTCTTATTTGTTCTACTTGATGAATGGTGATGTAGTTTGCCATTAATGACTGTTATAAGTCTGCCAGACTGACTCTGAGTAGCTGAGAGTTTCTTTGTAGCTTTTGGCAAGTTCATCCTGTGCGTTCTGCACCTTATCGGAAACAAAAGCATCATGGTCTCTCACTTTTGCTAGTTCCCTGAGAAAAGAACACATAAACACAAGCATGGAAATGAGAAGACACACATCTCTCACATTCACCTATGTTTAAATGAAAGATATTTTTTTTTAATTAGGGCATTTATTATCTCTTTTTCAACCAGTTGGTTTAAAATCTCCCTGAGACCTCAGTTGAACTGCTTGTTTTCTTTTACTACTCTGACCCTGACCTACATACATGTTTATCTGCTGGATGGATGCCTTGATGTGGTAAATTTCCTCAATGAGCCGACGGTCCAGAGCCCGCTGCGCCACCATCTCAGTATGTAACGACTTCAGGCGCCGGGGGATTCGCTCCAGCAGAGTCTGGTACCGCTGCCTGGAACAAAAAGAAATACATTCTGGATCAGCAAAGGAAAATATATATAAAAAAATAATGTCTAATTTACTTTAAGTACCGGTAAAAAAATAAGTTGCTTTTCCAAAACAATTTTTCAATCTCACACTAAGACAAAAACAAAACAAGCTTTAACCTTTATGGTGAAAATCCATAGTTTTTCAAAGAGTTTATGATACCGCACACTCTATTCCCACAGACTTTTAAAGCGTATGGAACCCACAGCATCATGGATCCTCCACCATGTTCAAGCAGGAATATGAAAGTATTTTCCTTATATTTCCAGTTCCACCTGGAGTATTTATTCATGGAAAAACTCAATATTACAGTCATCTGACCAAATGCATTGTGCCAGATAACGTCAGATGAAAGTTCAGATAATTAATTTCAAGACTTATATGATTAAATATGCTAGCTGCTAACCTGAGTTTGGCGAGGAGCTGTCCTCTCTCAGCACAGCCGACGGTCACCTGCCTGATCAGTTCATGGAAAACGATGTTGTAGATGTTCTGCTCTGTCTTCACCAGTTCCAACAAGCTCTCGAGCTGCAAAACAAGTCATAGACTTTAAGGTCTGAGCATTTTAGTGGTACTGAAAGAAATGATAAACACAGACTCTCTACATTGGAATATTACATTGCAGATTAAGAAGGAGGCCATCTGTGTAATTGGTAAATATTCCTTAATGCTTGACCCATCCTTTAAAATTTGGTGACATTTTCTACCCTCAGGCTCAAACATTTCCTCTCATTGAAGTGTAAAAAAATATTTTTTCAGGTTTTAAATATCATTTTTTAAATATTTTCTAAACTTTCAAAGCATCTGATTTCATAAGTTATCCGTCCCTAAACATAGTTATATTTTTTATTTTGCTTTTCTGTATAATGTCCTCTTTTGTTTTCTCATTGACGAAAAACTTAAATCTGCAGTATTATTCCACCTAAAAAACTGTTTTCTTTTTTATTTTGTTAGGTATTCGTATTATAAAAATATATGTGGGTATTACTTTATTCAAAATAAAGACAAAATTGTTCCCAAGAGAGAAGTGTGGGCATATGCAATGAACTGAATAATAAAATTTTAATATTAGAATACAAAAAAATCTGCCAATATTTCATTCTTTAAGATTGCCAATAACCTGAGAAGCAAATAAAATAAATAAAGGCAAAATTTAAAAATGGGTCCCAAAAGTCCTTTGAGACAAAGTAGCTTATGTTGTTTCACTGACTGAATGATCTTTGTGTATTTTCCAGTTTTAATTATGCAAACTAAAGGTTTTTCTCTGTATTAAACAAAAAATAACAACACAGCATTCATGTCAGTTGCAGAAAACTAACTTGGCACAGGTCGGTCAGCTCTTCGTCCTGCTGATCCACTCCAGCCTTTTCCAGCATGTCATCCATCATTCGCATCAGCTGGATCACTTCCAGCCTCCCACTGGGCCTCCTGCACACAGAACATTCCCACAAATACAGTATGTGTATTATTGCACACACATACAGAGTTCTGTAATGCTTAAAGGTCTGTTTTACTAGTGTGTTTTATTCTATTGCTTATTACATTAGAATGAAGTGTTACAAATTTTTACTGTCACTTTAATTTATGTGTTTGGACTCACAGTGATGGGAGAACTCGTAACTTCTGCTCCTGATCTTTCAGCTGCACTGTGAATGCACTGTGAGGTACAATATGAAATAAATCAGGAAGAAGCTAGATCATTAAATAAGAGGGGACTGCACTAAATAATATTGAGGAAACTTACTCGTCATACAACTGGAGGGATTGTATTCCTTTGTTCCTCACAATACGATACTCTGCAGGGATCACATTTTGTTTGACATCCAATTTCTGAGAGACACAGAATGGTGGAATTATGTGATTGGCTTGTCTTCTTATTCAAATTAATGGCAAAGGTTGCCCCAGGAATAATTCACACTGGTTTAATCCAAAACCAATTGTTTTAAATATGTGATGACAGAGAAAAAAACACGTGAAAACCTTTAAAATGAGGAAGTGAATAAATATAAACAGTTAAACAAAAAAAATCATGAAACATGGACACATCAAGCAAAAGTGGGAGAAAGCAAAATTGCAAAATGTGAAAAATACAGGAAACAAAAATCTGATGAAAACAAAAAAAAATAGTTCAGTGTCAACTAGAAACTGAAACAATGTGCAAATTGGCATGTTGGAAATGTTCTGACTAAATAATGAAAGCATTTCTTTGACAGAAAATGAAAAATCTAGGTAGTGAAACTCAGTTTGAATTTCCAAAAAACAAGGCTGAGGCAGAAAACTTGACCTTCATTAATATTCAAGTGTTTCAACTTAAAAAAACATTTTCTTTGTGTACTCCACCTTCCTTCCACAACTGTTAGCTTAACTATCAACTAAACTAGATGGTTGTTTTTGATGCACAAGGTATAATTTATGGGAATCTCTTTATTTTTTTGTAAGTTTTGTTCATGTGTTCTATTTTTTTTTTTCAAATACTTGCCAAAGGTGAACTTAATGGAATAGTGACCTGCCCAATGTATACTCAATGTATAGCTACTTTAGAAAATGGATGCATTTAAAAACATGGATATCATCTTACAGCAATGATATTTAAAATCTGATATTTAAAGTTTTTTAAATTTTTGCAGCAACAAACTTTTGAGATAAAACAATACGAATTAACTAAAAAAGACAGTGTAACTTCACTATTATAATATTCACTATTAATATTATAATATTAATTATCACTATTATAATTATCACTAATAAAGTGATAATTAATAACTATTATCACTGTTATTAATAAAGTCTTGTGACAATAATCTTTATTCTACAGCAGGACAATTGTGTGAAACATAACACAATTTTAAGTTTTTTAATTTCTCTCTCACACACATTACACAACTGACTGGTCTGAAAACAAAACACAAATTAAACCAAAAAAATCCCCTAATTTCATTGATGTTTAACATGTAAAAGATAATATTATAACTTTTATTTCAATCACATAGATCAATAACTCATAGAGCAATTAGAATTAATAAATACCCCAAAATAAAATAAACAATGTCCTAGCTAAGTTGACCAGCATTTAGCAGATTTAAAAATCCAAAAACAAGAAAAGTTTAGTCTGATTTAACTTCAGAGTGAGAAAAAAATGTCTTAATAGGCGTATAAAAATATGGTAAAAAAAAAAAAAAAAGTTAGGTTTTGAATCAAATGTTAGATTGCACTTCAATCTAAGTGCAATCTAACAAAACTATGCTGTTTGAATACCAAGTGCTTTCAAGGACTTTACATGTAAATAAAGTACTTTCAAAATACCTTATTGTCCAAACTCTGTGGTTAAGCAGCTCACCTGTATGTCTCCGTTGCAGCCCTTCTCATGCAGGGGTGGGAGAGCAGTCATCTTTTTCTGTGTGAGCACAGCATCGCACAGGAATGAAATATCCCTACGGAGGCACCACACACAGAGGAATCACATATTTTTATTTATATAGTGGACTATTTTAACAAATGGTGATTTTTAAAACTCATGTTAACATTTGTTGCGATGGTGGAAAACATACAGTAATGATTAAAGGAAGAGAGTTATTTCTTCTGTTCAGATTATTTAATATCCAAAAAAGAAGCCAAAATTCAAAAGTGTTGCATTGAAAAACTAAATATACCCAGTGATTCCACAGCTTGTAGCAAGATGAGTTAGTAAGTGGTTATTTTCTATTTGACTTATCAGTCGCTCACATCTGTGTGAAGGAATTTTTGTTTATTCTTCGTCATTGTTTCATGACCATCTTTAAGGTCGGGCTCCAGCTGACCTTAAATATTTGACATTACAAGACTTTGGTACTCATCGTGATTGACTGAAAAAAAACCTGTGGCTGGCAAAAACAAGCCCAAATCATCAAACCTCCACCATTATGACCAAACACAGTTGGTCATAATGGTGGATTTGCTGTCAAAATTTACCATACTAACAAAGGCCTGTAGAGTTTTTGAAGTTGTTTTGTGATTTCTCTGGCCACTGCACAGTAGTGTCGGACATTCAACGTATCATTTATCACTTATTACAACACGTTGCTTTTCATGATAAGAATTGTAATTCATTGTTAGAATGAATAACTTATATAAACAATTGTCACAGTTTCATCCTCCTAACTGACCTGCCGGCTTCTGTCAGCGATGTTGGCTGTTCCAGAAAGTATTTGTATTTGGTGCGTCCAAGTGGATAATGCCAAACTCCATCTGGCCGTCTGATTCCATCATTCTGTACAAAAATAATGTGTTACTACTATTTTATCAACCTATGTTCATATGTATTTGTATCAAGTCTTTTTATTTAAAAATTGCTGCAAGAAAATTTTAGCACCCCGACAGATTTCTTTAGATTGGACTTATTTTGTTGAACTTGTGTACTTCAGATAACTCGAAAAAATACATAAAAGGGTTTTCAAATCAAGAGTTCATTTATCAATGGTTATGAAATCCAACTTTTTTTAAAGCTCAAAACTATTTTGGTTATGTTGCAAGTCAATTATATGAAAACACTAATAGGTCCATGTGAATATGTAAAGAATGCATTCAAAATAAAGATTTGGCCTAAGCAGATGTGACTGCACTTGAATTTGATTGAGATGTTGTAGTATGACTTTAATATCATACTTATACTAATAATATCATATGACTATAATAATCTAATATGACTTTAATATTCAGTCGTGTTTCATGCCTGAAATATGACTGAATCAAAATAGCTTGAGTGGGGAGAAATGTATCCACTGTGAGATTAGCCTGGTAGCTTTTTTGTCTTTTGACAAATAAAATTATTGTTTATAAACTGCAATTTGGATTAACTCAGGCCATATTTGTCTTTAATTAAAAAGTATTTAATAATGTGAAATTTTGAAGTGAAAAAAAACTACAACAGAAATCTGGGTGAGGGGAAATATATGTTTTTTACAGAATGTACAAAAATTTTAAAGAGAACTGAAATGAAACCCTAAATGGACAAATAATGAAAGGGCCCAGGAGGGGGCGCTGACATACTTTCCCCCCCCATTTTACATAAAGCACATATACATGTAAGAATTTTGAAGTAATCTTCTCCAGATATTTTGAGCTCAATGTCAGCATCTTAATTCAGACCGACTGTCTTTAGAAATAAACTAAATACAGGTCGCTTGAGAAGATTGAAGACAACAGTACTTCAAATGTGTATAAATCACAACATATTGCGTAAAGAAGAAAGAGCAGTAAGTACTTCACAGGTTCGGTGATGTGCAGTGTGGCCCTGTGTGTTTTTGGAGACAGTGGAGGTGAGGCTGAGCAGCAGTTCCTCTGGGATGCCCATTTGTTTGACGGGCTCCTTCCTCATCTCCTGATCTGGAACTTGGACTCTCAGGTCAATCTCTAAGAAAAATCAAGCAAATACTCAGTATGACTGTATTTTCATTTATTAGAACCATTAAAATTAGCTTTAGTCAATGTCTCTAAATGCTTTCTAAACATCTTCTAAAGTTCTTATTTGGAGTTTATCTGTCTTGTCTCTCATTATCAGTATGATTTTTGACCATTTTGTTTTGGGGAAGCTCCCTTGTCTCAGTCTAATGTGGTCCTAATCACAAGAAAGCATAGAAAAAACATAGACTGGAAGTAGTTTGATCTGTTTAAGCATACACATGTTGCCTGCTATAAAGATGGTTTCAAAATCTTTGGGTTTCCTATTTAAAAATACCAGAATTTGCCAAAATACCAGAATTATTTTAGATTGTCAAATCAGTTAATCATCTAACAATGCACGTCTGCTGGAGGAATGTTTTGACGACACACTTTCACTTGCGCTTCAGCAATAGTATTTTGAGGTAACCACTTTTTCTTGCGCACAAGTTTTACCAGTTGTGCCCACCTTTGTTTAATTGTTTTAAACGTCTTCCAATTGTGCACGACTACATATAATGTTTTGTTTGTAACTTTCTGAGCAGCACTGGCACGCAGAAAGCCTCCAGCGGCGGATGGATGTGAATAATTTACCGTCTGCTTGCTCTCCCCTGGGTGCGCCTGGCACTGGACTGGCTCTGGCCGTGGACAACGACATCTTTACCAAACGAGGCTGTTTCAGTCAGAGGACAGAGCCTTTCAACTTTCACCGAGCCATGAAGGCGAGAAGCTGATGTAAGTCATCTTAAATAACATGCTTTTTTAAATTTACGAACGAAAGCGCCTTTTCCTTCAGTATTCCGTTCTTCCTGGTCGCGTTGTTATGGAAACGGCGTGCCTACCAGCTGCTCCTCTACTCAACATTTTACGGCCGCGCGTTAACTGCGTGCTACGTTCAAGTGCAGTCGTACAGTAGATTTCACATAGTGAAAAAGCCTCAACATTACAAAAGCATCGAATATCACCAGTTTCTTTCCAAAACGTCGGCGAAATATATTTATATTTGACTGTCAAATATATTTGACTGTCTTTGATTCAAACCAATTCAAATGATGCGTTTTAGAAAATGTCAATGCAACTTTTATCAGCACATTTTTTTCCTTCTGATAAAGGAAGAAAGGTGAATATATTCACAATATATTCATTTACTTTTTGTCTACCTCTGGTGAAGCGTTTATATCCGTGTAATTATATACATTACTCAACAATTGACAAGGATTATGAAATGGGCATCTAATTAATAAAATATTAGATTTTAACTTTATTTTATTGCTTGGTGATTTTTCACGAGACGTTTTAATTAGACATTTTTAAACTGGAAGAGTGGGCTCACATTTTTTGGCCTTTTTTTTTTCTTCAGCTTCTGTTTGTAAAAATATACAAGAAAAAAATTTCTATGCGAGGTAGGTTTTGAAGATACCGCGCATGCGCCATACATGACACCGGAAAAATGTTGAGTAAAACTCCAGAGTAATTCATCTTTGACACAACACACGATCTTCGCTGCAACTTATCGGACAGAAAATTAACAACTCTACAAACCTTCAAATAAGTAAGTTGACAGCTCTCTAAACGGCAACCTATGCTTATGTTAAAGTTACATCTGCGAGCAGATAAAGATGGAGACTTGTTTCCTTTCTTCACTCTCTGGTGTTTTTCCTCCGGAGCCGGGCGGGGTGTTCCTGAAAAAGCTCAGTGGTCCAACTGTTTTGGACTTCGAGCTGGTAGCGTTAGCCAAAGTTAGCTGTAGCTCCCAGCTGTCGCCTAGCACACGTATCCAGGTACTTCCTGTCTAGCCCGCTATCACCTGTCTTGACATTCCCGAGTAAGCGGAGAGCCTTGTGGAAGCTGCTGTCAGAAGCGTGAGACAAAACCTATGCATTTATGATGAGTTAGCTTGCTTCTTGCTAATTATTTCTCGCTGTTTGTGGTTTCTGCGTTCACTTAGCTGCTGCAAAAGCAATTTGTCTGTCTCTGATTGTAATGATATGCAAGACAGCATTTTGTCAAAGCTGTCCAGCTTTCTATATGCTTGTCACGGTACAGTTTACAGATAAAACATAGCAAATGAGGCTAACTAGCAGGAGATACCTTGGCACTCTTTGCCCCATCCAGGCCTGTAGACATCAACAACAGCAGTTTATTGTTTACCCTCCAAGGACCCAAACAACAACGTTATCATGTCATGTTTTTGATGCATTTGTTTAAATGACACTTGATGGACCTCTGCCACGAAATACTTTTAGTGTAGAAATGGTTTCCTGAAGGTGTGGTTGATTTCAGTTTCACAGTTGACAAGTTCATAAGGGTCTGGAGACATGTTAGTGCCATCATAGATGGATATAAACACTTCTCTTTTCAGTCTCCCCCACCCCAAGTGAGAAAAAATATTTAAAAATAAACTTTTAAGAATTTAATATTTAAACTGGCAACATTTTTGGAAGAAAAATGACTGGACTGGACTTTGAGACCTCTGGTCCATCACTATTTTTAATGCACAAATATTTATGCACAATTGATCATTTTTAAATTGCCACATTCCTTTTAATATTTTTACTATTTTACATTGCAATTATGCCCTTACTGCACAGTGTGTTGTTCTGTTTTTTATGCATTATATTTTTATCTTTGTGTGAATCTGCATGCCTTGCTTACCTGTCAGTTTGTTGCAGTTTATATGTTTAAGAGCCCAATTAGCTGCAGTAAAACTACAACTATTCTTACCGTGGTCCAACAGAATTATATTTGCATGACAGAAAAAAAGTTGCACATTAACCTTGAACCAAACAAAAATCAGAGATATTTACAGTGAGAGATATTATTGTGCCATATACCATATCCAATGAGCCATGGAATAAAAATATTGTTTACTGTCCCTCAGTGAGGAAATTTGTGTGTACCAGTAACAAAAGCAAGGGAAATCACAGAAAGATAAACTTATAAAATAAAAAACGGTTTGCTTTTAAAAATAACAAACTCAGCCATTTCACTTTCTGTGCAATTGCCTTCTGCAATTTATTTACTTATTTGAAAGGGAGGTGTTGAAGTTCCCAGGAGGCCATCGAAATGATTAAGCAAGAGAAGTTACTGTTATCTAGCTGTCCAAAATGCTGGCTGCATTATTTACAGCTAGACGAGAGACCATGTGCAATGCATCACCATGTGCAATGCATCACCTTTCAGTAGTTTGGCAAAAGCAAAGATTTCCCTTATCTCGCATTCTTCAAGTGAACTGTAAGTGCACTTAGCTACATAATCCATCATACAGCAGGTGGGGAAGTCCAGCAAGGACCAGACAAACAAACCTTGGTGGAAAACATATATTCAATGTTAAATGTTTATTATTATTTCAGTTTACCCCCACCAAAGGCTTAACTTGGACTGTCCAGCTGTTTCTTCTGTTACTGGGAATTCTACATTTGTTCCTTAAACTACAGATCAGCTCTGCTTCATGTGTTGTGCCACTGTCACACACACGGCCTCTTCCTGGCTTCATACCGGCTGTGGCTGGTGGCATGTTAGCCAGCCAGCCAGTCAGCCAGTCCTGAACTGGAGACAGACCAGTAATGACAGGGTGAAAGTTTGCTGCACTTTTGTGACCACAAGGGATGAGGCTGTTTGTTTCGTTTTGGAATAGAATAATTTAATATTAACATGTCTGCAAGGTCTGGTGAGCTGTTTATGTTATATGCATGCAAAGCAAAATATGCATTTTTTTTTATTATGTAATTTTCTTTGTGAAAGTTGATGATATGCACATTTCATTTTGATGAGCGGGGTGTTTTACTATAACTGTGTGACTCAAGTTGTTTGTGTAGCACAATGGGACGTGGTTTATGTGCCCAGTCATCGGATTATTTAAATGAATAGTGTAGTAGGTGGCGCTTGTTTAACACACACACATCGATGAGACCCTTAGCAGACTGAAGGTGAAGGAAATGTTTACCATGTCAGAATAAATACATGGAAGTAAACATCAATAGCACATACACAACATTCAGGACTTTGTATAAGAGAAAGATAATCAAATGATTTAGTCAAATGGATCTCTTATCTGGACTGTTAACAGGAACTTCAAAAAGTTAATGGGCAGATTGTTCTTGTCTTTTTTTTTCTTCTTTTTTTTCCGAGCGTAATTGATGATGTGTGATATGAGCACATGACTTGTTTTGCCTCCTGCATTTTACCCTCTGCAGATGGCTGGAGGATAATTTGCCTAGTCTTAACTGTATGAATGCCTTCTGTGTGCATGTAATCATGGCGCTATCTGTGACTGAATGGCTCCTTCCTGCATTCCTTCTCAACAGTTTGTATTTGTATGCCTGAAACCTAGGGTTTCAGATTATCTTAAAAAGATAGATTCCTGCAAAAGCACCACTGAGTGTAGTTTTAAATTACACTCACGCACTTTTGTGTTGTACTGTAAACCAAATTTTTAATTGTTTTTCTTCAAACTAGAATGTCCTATTTCCAATCTTTTTGCTTTTCTTTGAAGTCAAACCTGCCTCTGATTTTCAACAATTGTTTTTTCTAAGACAAAGATAAAATGGAAATATGTCACAGGTTCTTTGATAGAAGCGGTTTTGAATTCATGAGGAAATAAATGAACCATAAGCTTCTCCCTACTTTTTTTGCATGTCTTCCTAAGTCTTTAACCTCACTCTGATTTTAATAAACTAAGAAAAGTGCATCAAACATGTTATTTCTGGAGGTGTTTATAGATCTAGGATGGGAGGAGTTCAAATGTTTGATGCATTTTATAAATAAATAGGTAAGAAAATTCTGATTTTTCACCAATCAGAGCCAAAGAGTAACTGATTATGATCTGTGGCAGATTATAATCAGATCACACTGACAGGTATTATCAGACAGCATTATTGTAGAAAGTTAAAATGCCTTTACCACAAAGTGTAAGTCACAGTTGTGATTGGTTACAGATATGATTATCTTCATGTTTCTGGTTTAAAATAGTGTGCTTGATGTTGCTTGTACCTATGTTACTACAGTCATTTAGATCCACACTTTGTTTTCTCATTTGATTGTTGTAAATACTAAATGCCCAACCTAACCTGCTGCTTGTATTTTTCTGGCTTGTTGGTTTTTTGCCAGAGCAATACATACATTTAAAAAAAAAATAAAATAGTCAGGCCATTCAAATTGAAATAAGTGATTATTATTTTATTGACTATTGCTGGCATTTCATTTGAACAGCATTTCATAGATGTTGGCAGCACTAATGGAAATGTAAACTTTTAATTTCACATTCCAGCAGCCATTCATTAACTACTGTTCCATCAAGGTGTGTTTGTGGCCCAGCCAGGTGTTTCTTAATGTGTACAGGGCGTAATAAAAACTTAGGCCCTGTCAACACTTATTTTGTAATGTGTGCTAACAGAGATACTACAAATTAATTTCCATTAATTTTTAAAATAAACTAAGATACTTTTTAAATTACCATTTTTAAGAAAGCTGCTATTAATGTTATTTTTTTTACAAGCGCACTTAATTTTGTATGTATTTATGTTTGAATAATGATTTATTGTTTACAAGAGTTCAAATTAAAGTCTTATAAGCACTCTAATTGTAATAAATCTGAAAACTGATTTTCATAAATTAATTTGAAGTGAAACTCATCCAGTACATTGATTACACGCAAAGCAGCATATTTTAAAACTTATTTATTGGGCTTACAGCTAATCCTAATAGTTAATTGAAAAATGAAAATATGACATTTGTAGGAATCCACAATAATACGCAATTCATATAATTCAAGTTTTTTTATTAAATTACTGAAATAAAGACTCTTCATGATTATATTCTAATTTTTGAGATGCATCTATATTAATATCTTATGGAGTTTTTAAAAAAATTATTTTTACCTTAATTTAAAAACCATTATTTTTAATAAAACAGAAACGACAACAAAAATAATTTTCTTAAGTAGCATTTTGATAAACTTTTAAAGTTCTGTACAAAGTTTGATTTACCGGATGAACACTCAGTTATACATAAATAACATGTTTAAAAATATAACCATCATAAAATATTATTAATGGAAACTCAATGATTGTATTAATCACTCAGCTGGGCTTTCAGAGACTTGCTGTGGTTAACTCTTATGAATTATGCAACTGAATATGTTGTTGTGTAGTAAGTGGGTCCTTCCATCCTAACAGGTATCATTAACTCAGACGTTGCATAAAACTTATTTTATTTGTTTAAGTAGTAGCTTTCAATGAAAACATAAAGTTGTTGGTCAAAATGTGTTGAATTCGTTTGCTGAACTGTTTCATTTTGCTTCATAATGAACTTTTAATGTTTGGACACTATTGTAAATGCAATTACATGATTATTTGGGAGGCAACAATACCATGAGTTCACATTTTGCATGCCAATAGAATATTCAATCTGAAGGAGCCTCAATGCTCTTTGTATTCACATGTGAGTGCCGCATTTCTAATCTAGTTCCTTTTGTTTTTCATGCAGGCTGCCATCCAACACAGCTGGGCTGACAGGAGGGAAGGGGAGAACATTAACCTTGGTCTCCCTTAGATCCTGATCCTGAGTGAAACTGCTAGCCATGGATGACAGCTCCTCACTGGGCAAAGTCAGCAGCTCAACAGAGTCCGTGGCCACCGTCACCAGTGAAGAGTTTGTCCTAGTGCAGACCAGCTCGGCCAGTTCACCGCAGGGCTCTGAAGGCAGACCAAGACTCAAGGTCAGAAATGAGCACCATGTGATCACTAAATTAATTTAAATGAATTGCCCCCATAATCTACAAAGTTAGGCACATCTGAGATATTTTGAGTAAATTTGAAGTTGCAAAACATAAAACAAAACTCTTTGAATATTTCACTAGATTAAGCAATCTTCTGCACCAAATATACAGTGCCTAAGATGAGCCGAATACATTTGTGCACAGATTTTTTGTGATTCCGTGTTGTCATAAGCTAAGAATATCCTGGTCCTGTAATATTTTGTCTTACCCACCCCCAGATGTCCTGGAATGGAAGTGATCAGCTGGAAAAGGCTATGGAGGAGGTGTTGGATGATGATGATGAGGTGAAGGTAGAAAAGAGCTGTGTGGAACAGATGGAGAAGCAAAAGAAACTAGAGAGCCAAGTGTCAGAGACCCAACCTGCAGGTAAACACTCTGGAACCAATAGCTTTCAATAACATGTAGGCCTGTCACAAAAACACATTTTTCTGGGCAATAATTTGTCCCAGTAATTACTGCAATGAACAATAAGAATGTTTTGAGACTTTTTTTCAAGTAGTGACATAATATGCTCATAACTTTCCTCTCTCAAAGATTAATAAACTTGAATTTTGTGAAGAACATTTGACACTGGAACCGTAAGATATTGTAACTATCCAAGATAAAAACCAAACAATAAATGAAACAGAATTATAAACCACACACAACTGAAACTACATAAAATTGATTTTGACATGTCTGTAAACAAGACTTCATCAGAATGGAAATTATCAAACTTATTTTAATTTGTCATGCATTTATTTAATTGTTTACTGCAATGAGCTTATTAGCATGCTCTTGATCTCTCAGCTGGTACTTTTTAATTAATCCAATTTATAAACTTTAATTAATCCAATTTATAAACTTTATGGCTTGAAGACTATGAAAGCCTGTGGTTTTCATTACTTACTGCATATGCATTTAAGTAATGTCTATCAGCAGGTTGTTTTAGTTATTTTGGTTTTGGTTTATGAGTAATTTATGCTGTGTATTATTATTAGATAAATTAAGATATATTTAAATTCATTGGCTAAGTACAAGGATACAGAATGGCTTGTTTATGGATATAAAAACAGAAAAGATTTGGGTGAAACGGCAACACTTCGGTACAAAACGGGGCCTTGACTTACTAGAGCTGTTCCTCTCCCATGGTTTTCTTTGCTATTGGATCAACACAGTCAGCACTTGAACTCTGGCTGCTTTGTATGTAAACATAGTTGACTGAGATCACTCAATAAACAACCCTTGAACAGCGAAACAGAGCTTTGCTGTACAAGCACACACCCATGAACTACTTTTCAGTATTACCTGTACAGACTTAAATAATGAACAAAGTTATTCTGTTTATGTTTGTTTAATTTTGGCAGTTCTGCCAACAACCATGTATGAAACAACATTGTGGCTTGTAAAGTAATAGGGATCTGTTCCATGGGGTGACCTAAACAAATAATCCAGACCTATTTTGGTCACTTGTGCTCAAACGCAACCTGTGCACAAATAAAGTTCAACAAGGTTCTGAATCATTTACTGGTAAGACAACCTGAGCTACAGCTGATTGTCAGGGTAAGTCCATGTTGTTGTCCAACAGGAAAATCATGATTTCCAGCACTGGCTTTCTGCTCTTCTATTATATCACTTGACTTCATAAAACAGCATCTTTACAACAATACAAAACCACAGAAATTTAACTGAAACTGTATAGTGGTAATAAAATCTTGTGCACACACAAGACTTTAGTTCTTCAGCCTGTTCTGAATTATTTTCATTGAGATGGGCTGGTTATCAGTGGCGATTTACTTTAGCAGGATGGAGCCAGTGTTGTTTTTAATAGGGACACAGAACAAAAGCATGGAACAAAAAACAGAGCAATAGTTCATTGTTGAATATATTAATATCTGCAGACTTTGAATCTGCAGATAAAAAGTCTGATTCTATCTCAATATGATTCAAGCTAAAAGTTCAACATTTTTACATGGTTGTTGAAGTAAAACTGTGAAGGTAAATAATGAAATTGGTCTAAGGGATTAATTTAGTATTATCCCTTCATTACCTTTGGGCATAGCAGGTGGAAAGTCCGGTTCTACAGGGACACTGGCTCCTGTTGCTCCCCGTCTAGAGCCGCCCATGACGGTTATAAATATAAGAATAGAAGAGTATATTAAGGTTTAAAAAATGAGATGAAGTTATAACTGCTAAAATGCTTTGCTAAGCTATTTCTATTTAGGACCTTTGTAACAAAATGCCAGAGGACATACAGGAATGACTGGATTAATGCAATGATGTTCTCCTTCCATCTGTTGCTGTGAACTGCCAGTCGGGTGACTAAAAGAAGGCGTCTGCATTTATCTGAATGCTTACAGAAAAGACAAAACCGGCCACTTGGAAATGGTTCCAGTCGTAAAAAAGCACAAACAGTCCTGTTGAGGAAACTAAAACAATTCCATGAGTTGTTTCCAACTCCAGACCAGCTTTTTACCCCACAACCCATCTATATTTATGTAAGGATGTACAAATAACCTTTATTCTTTTTTTATTCTCTTTATTAAAAAGAGAAGATTAGCTGTTTTCTGTTGTGAGTTAGAGCTCCTTATTATTAATTCACAACATTTAAATTAATTGAAAGCACATCTGAGTGTATAATTTAGTTAGAAATAAATGAAATAACACAAAAATCATATGAGAGAATTGTGGACCTCCACAGGTCTTGTTCATCCTGGGATTTGGTTTATAAATGCCTGGAAATGCTGCGCTAATTTGTTAAAACTTTATATACAAGCTTAGACTTGTACATAAAACAGGGGAATGTGTCGCAGTACATGATTAAGAAAGGGGTTTCTGTGATGTGGGTTTTTGGTGCTTAATGTGTGGACAATCCCAGGGAAAAACAACTTTTCTGAAAATGCCGACTGATGCTAGTAAGAGGGTGTCATTTGCCACAGGGTAATTTAATTCTGTACCAATATAGGCCTAAAAGCCATTGCACCAAAGGTAATATGAAAATGTAGATAGTTTTACAAATTATCTGTCTCATATTATACTGTCACAACATTGTGATATTTTTGACAGATATCTAAAAATAATAATTAAACCAAAGATACATACTGCAGCTTTATTGAAAAAGGGGCAAGTTTGCAACCCTCAGAAGACCATCCCAGCTGTCAAGTATGAAGATGGCAGCATCATTCTGTATGGATGATTTGCTGCAGGATGGAGTATTACACAAACATAAATAGATGGTTTTTATGAGTAAAAACTCATAAAAAAACAATATTTGGAAATATTGCAGCAACATCTTAAGACATCAGCCAGGAAGTTAAAGCTCTTGCACAAATTTGCCTTCCAAGTGGCACAGTATCAACAACGCAATCAGATGGAGCGTTCATCACAAAGCCTTGATTTCAGACACAGACCATTTGGTATGTTGAGGAACTTAGTCCACAAACTTGACTCAGTTACACCAGTTTGGTCAAGAAGAATGGACCAGAATTCAAACAATCATGAGAAACTTGTGGAAGGACAGCAAGAACATTTGAAAAATTATTCAACCAAATATTGTGAAATGTCTTTAAACTTCTGAATTCAAAAAGTTGAATAAACAAATCCTCTTCATAGGAACTAGATGATCTTCTGCAAAGCAGCCTGTTGCTGTACTATATTGTGCTGTATTTATTTTTTTGAATGTTTTTGAATGTTGTTATATTGCATTCTACAGTAGATGTGAGCACAGAGCGTTTCAAGATTAACTCCTAGCCTCAGGGAGGAATAAAAAGCTAGCACTGTTTTAAAAATACAATTACAATTTCAAGCTGTTTAAAATAAAAGCATTTAGATCAATAGATACATTTTTGCTGTAAATCTTCAGTATTCAGCATTGAAATATGTGTTGTTACTCTGTTTTTATACTGTGAGAATCTTAGGGTGACCCTTGAGTAATTTTGATGCTGTGTGAGTCAGGGACTCTTCTGGGTCCCTGACTGACTTTTTTGGATAATTTTAGTCCCTCGCCCCATTTTAACTGCTTTTAATGATCCTTCATCATGGTTACAATAAAATAAAAAGCAGATGTGATTCTTCACATCAGAGGAGAGGAAGTCCAGCATAAAGAATTGTTTTTATTTTTGGATGAGTTCAGGTGAAATGAAACGGGGGAGTGATGAAATGTGTCACACAGGAAATAAGCACATACTTTGACAAATGGTTAGCAATGTTCAAAAGAAGGACGTGTTTTGCTCCAAAAAAGGCACAAAGACAAGGTATGTTGGGACATTTTTAAATGCAAATACAGCTATTCAGCTTTAATTTTCAGTTCAAGTTGGTGTTGACATCTTTACTAGCAAAACTAATCAGTTATTTTTAAAACCTTATAGACAACATCAAATGTAACACTAGTGTCATTTAATGCTACTGTGAGGTTCCACTTTGAAGATGAATGCACTTTTGCTTTCACTTGAGGTGGTTGATGTTCATGAGTGGTGAATGCCCCGGGCAGCTGACTCCTTTTTTTCTCTTTTAACTCATCTGATAGTTGTCACGTTTAATACTTTTCTCTATTACCTTTGCATTGGAATGGGGGGGGATTCATTTAGCTGTACAGGTGAATATGACTGCACAGCAGCTTTGTAAGGTTGATGTCTGGTTAGCATTATTAAAGCTCTTGTTTGACATCTTTTCATGATTTGGGGACAACATTTAATCATCTCTTGCCAAAAACCTGAACGACTGAATGCAGTCAAGGCTAAACTGGATAAGATGGATCGTTAGAACTACAGTTTGAGATTTATGAAACCTTTATAATGTTCCTAGAAAAAAAAAATATATATATATTTATATAATTTTCAAGCATTAGGTCTGTTACAAAATCTCTCTGTATAAGATCTTATAATGTTACAAACCAAAAAAAAAAGAAAAAAGCATAAAGGCCTATTTTGACATAAATTAGATCTTTAAAATATAATCCTGTTGTTTTTGTGAATTTAGGGCTCGATGATATGGCTGAAAAACATATTGTGATATAAAAGTTTCTTAAAAAGCTTATACAAGTAATTATTGATTCATTTTTTGTTTTAAATATTTGGAAAACTGCCAAACACGTGACGTTACACAAAGTTTACTTTTGCGCTTATTTTCTCCCTCCACTCCCTGCTGGTGGTTTTATTTTTAAGCAGTGGTTGCACCATGGTAAAACATCAAACCCCTGCTGTGCAAGTTACTCAAACAGGTTGTTGCTAGATAACCAAAGAGTGGGTGAGTTAGTTGATGTAATCAAAGTTGGTTTGCTAAAG
The DNA here is from genome assembly GCF_027474105.1 of Poeciliopsis prolifica. Classification (NCBI taxonomy): domain Eukaryota; kingdom Metazoa; phylum Chordata; class Actinopteri; order Cyprinodontiformes; family Poeciliidae; genus Poeciliopsis; species Poeciliopsis prolifica. The sequence goes on from NW_026562377.1 coordinate 6,609,364, forward strand.
CCTTTCATTTGCCGACATCCCCCAGAATGCTGTGTGGTTCTGGATCGGAGTCCAATGAAATTACTGAATATTTTTTCACATGTATTCCCTATTGATATCAATCATGTGTTTACAGAGATATTTATTGTTATTGGTGTATTGTCTATGTGATATTAATGAGTTTTAGGTATCGCTACTCCCGTCATTAAGACCGTGTTAAATTTCAGAGGAAGTATTGGTCACCGTTTAAACAAAAACTGGCAGTGTCGTCAGTATGATTTTGCAGTTGTGCTAGACAGCTGCAGGCAGACTGAGGGGGAAACTGTTAGCATGCTATGAAAGCGAGCATGTGTGAGGTGGAAGTTCAGCTGCTGGGTTCATTGTTCTGCTTCCTGTTTGTTGGTGTGAAAGTTTCAGATCGGAAGTTATTTCAGCGAATACCCTCAAACTTCCTCTATCATTCTAACACATCTTTCCTCCATCTTCTTCATGGTGCTGTGAATGCAGCTTTGCTCTTTCTGTCGCTATTTGTTTAGGTACAAGAGTGTTTCCTGTTCACATGACATGGAAAGAAAGAAAAATTCACCTTTAGTTCTCAACAAGTGGCCAAAATTGTTGAGAAAAAAACCTGTCTGTCTGTATACAGAAGCATGTCCGGCACCATCCAGTCCCAGTGTCATAGAGGAGGACAGCGTCCAGTTCAACAAGCTATCCTATCTGGGTTGCACGTGGGTCAAAGCTCCTCGCAACGAGGCAGAGGCGCAGAGAGCCATGGCGACCCTGCGAGCGGAGAGCGCCATCCCGATTCCCATCACGCTGCATGTTCCCTGTGGTCCAGATGGTTCTGTCAGGTCAGATAAAGGAGTCTGATTATAAGAAATACTGAGACACTAAAAAAATTGCATGTGCAGAATCAGTATGTGCTTTGCAAAGATATTCACATCCCTTAAACTTTTTTCATTATTTTACTCTTGTCGTGAGTTGCGCTGTGTCTTATTGTGAAAGACAAGGGATGAAAGTGAGAAATTGGTTTCAACATTTTTTGCTCATAAGTCTTAAAAGTGTGATGTTCATGTGTGTTTACTTCAATTTTTGTTCTCCAATATGCCTTAGTAAAATACAAATATCACCTAATTAGAGTTTGATAGTAAGTAGTTACATTTACTAACTAACTTAATTCATTTGGCACAACTTTAAACCTACCAAAACACGTCTGGTCAACTAAACCTCCAGACCATGTGTGGAGGTGTCTGTATGAAATGAGAAATGCAATGGAGAAACTGTAGAGATTCTCAGCTTAGGACAAATGTTAGTTATGCCATCTACACTTTTTTTCTTTAAACAAAAGTTTTCAAGAATTTGACTTGTTAAAGGAAGCCAAATGAAATGCCTTCTGTGGTCCCATAAAGGCAACACTGTATAGTTGATAGAGAATTCCCTGGTCAAATGAAACTAGAGTTGAACTTTTTGTGCCAAAAATAAAATGCTACATGGGGTGGAAAATAACCCAGAGCTATTAGTAAAAGTGCGGATGGAAATATCAGGTTGTGGGGATGTTTTCCTCCTGCAGAGACAGGAAAGCTGGTCAGAGTGGATGTGAAGATGAATGACACCAAATATAGGAGGAAAACCAGGGAGAGGGTCTGAAAGGCTGAAGTCCTCCATCCTGAACAGGCAGCCAGAGTTACAATATTATGGTTGAAATTCATTTGTATGATGTTTGGGTAAAGTAAAGCACAAACCCAAATTATTTGTGTTTTTTGACAAAACCTAAATTGATGTTCACAGATACTCCAATCTGACTGAGCTTGAGCTATTTTGAAAAGAACTGGCAAAATAATCCAAAAATAACATTGACAGAAGTTGTTGTAATGTGAAAAACTGTGAAAAAGTTCAGAAGGGTATGAATACGTTTTGCAAGAACTTGTGTCAACCTTTTTTTTTTTTTTTTTTTTTTAGAAAAACTACTTTTTACAAAGCATAGTATATGAATTTGTATTTGGCTTTGATTCAAAGTTGGAACACAAAATATTTCACTTGAAAAATTGACTCAACTTTGACAGGAATCTGGAGCTGAAGGCTTAAGTGTAACTGTCTTATGGACATATGGATACATATACACATGGACTAAATGCCATTTTTAAAACACAAATCATAAGATAATGATAAGGACTTCTGAGCCTAACTATCAAATCTGACTTGGCTTCTTTACTTAAATCAGTTTTCACAAGTTTTCAGACCTCTGTCTTTTGACAATGACCTTGGAGGGAATTTTCCAAGAATGATAAAAAAAATTCTACAGATCATGAAGTAAAATCATATGACAGAAACTCTTTTAGCCACGTTCATTCATTTAGTGAAAAGGGAACACTGAATTTAAAACATACTGTAGAGGAAATGAGACAGTTGGCTAAAATAAGAATAAAACAGCTGTATATGCACTGATTATTGATAGCTGAAGGCCTTACAAACTAATTCAACTATAAATCAAAAACAGAAATAACCAGCTTCATGTACAGTAACAGAAATATTGTGTGTAATTTTTGTCCTTTCCATCTTCTCAGAATCGTAGACCAGGCCTCAGGAACAGAGATCGCCTCCTTCCCCATCTACAAGGTGTTGTTCTGCGCCCGTGGGCGCGAGGGCTCTGTAGAAAGCGACTGTTTCTCCTTCACTGAGAGTTACCGAAGTTCAGAGGATTTCCAGATTCACGTTTTCTCTTGCCACATCAAAGAGGCTGTGAGTTAAACTTGTTTAGACCATAAATACTAAACAAAATCTCAGCAAGTTTCTCAGGCTCCATTAGATCAATTCTTTAAATCCAAAATACTTTTTTAAAATGATTATTTTTCCTTCCAGCATCAGAAGCTCTTAATCCTGTCAATAATTTTGTTGCCATTACAGAAATGCAATGGAATCACAACAGAAATACAAATCTCTACAAAATAGTTTATTTGCATTTAGTTAAATAAAGCCGTCTGCTTTAGTCTGTGTTTTTATCTAATTATACAGCAAAATCTTACTACTCCATTTTAGTTCTCTGAAACCAATAAAAATGTTGAACTTTTTTTGTAACTACAAAATATGGACGACTCTTGTAATACTACTGATTATCTTGGCATCCACTCGAAGTTGAAAACAATTGGAGTTCACAACAATGTTAAAAAAGTGTTTCTGGACTCTGTTTTCTTTCTTAACTTAATTTGAAAAACTTATAAACATGCAAACAAATTATCCTGCAGCTCAAAGTCCAGCTAGTCTCAAAAAGGAAGAAGGGTGAAGACCAGCAGTTACTCATAGATGAATAGTAGAAATTTCCAAAGTGTTTCAAAAATATTTAGTCGTACCATCTATTGTTGGCCAGTTGGGGGCACTATTGTCTTTTATTTTTTTCCCCCCAATTTGTTTCTTTGATTTCCATGTTTATTTTTCATTCCGTTTACTTGCAAGGTATTTATTTTGTAATTTTTTTAAATATTTTCTCCCTTTCTTGTTTTTTCTGTCCTCTTTTGTTCTTTCCATTCAGGTCAGCCGCATCCTTTACAGTTTCTCCACAGCCTTCCGGCGCTCTTCACAACGAGCAGACATCAGGGACACAGCGCTTTCTGGTCCGCCTGACGGTGATCTCTACACCTTCACTGTCTCACTAGAGATCAGAGAAGATGATGGCAAAGGCAACTACAAGTAATTGGTCCACACACACAAATGCAAATCAAATGCACAAACGCAATTTCCTGTTTTGTCTTTTTAGTAACATGAAAATTTTGACTCTGCTAGCCTAATGATTGAAGACATAGTCAGCCAATTTTTTCATGTCAGTTGTCAAAGGTAGATGACTTTTGACATCTTAAGTAAAATGTAAATAAAATGGTAACAGTTACAAAGCAGCAGAGAATGAACAGAGTTAAAAAAAAAACAAAGCTATATTGAAGAACCCTTGGTAACTTTCACAATTAATATCATGTATTTGTGTATGCAGCAGTATAAAGAGACACAAATGATTTGTCATTGTCTGACTTTAGGCAGCTAGGATTACCAGAATTGTAAATGTATATTAAAAAAATTATTTCATTGTTTTGGCAAATAGAAAAAAAATTGTAATTCAAACTAAATCAGGAAAGATTTTGTTTGATTTGATGGCAGACACTTTGAGGAGAAGAAATGTCATATTGTATGTAAATAGCTGGTATTCATAACTCATATTTTTTTTCTCCCAGCCCAGTGCCAAAGGACAGGGATAAGTTTTACTTCAAGCTGCGACAGGGTGTCCAGAAGAAGGTGCTGGTTTCTGTTCAACAAATGTGCAACAAGGAGCTGGGCATCGAAAGGTTAGCATTAAAATGGTTTTCAGTGTAAAATAAACTCAGAAGTATAACATATTGAGCCAGGTACAGAACATGAAACTATCACAATGTAGTGTTGCAGTTGAACCCATAATACAGGCACAATTAGAGACTTTACATAAAATAACAAACTTACAATACAGCAATAATCAAGCCAATGAAGAGGCGAGATAGTAACTTTCTTAGCAAATGGGAAAGTTAGATACTGAGGAGCCTGATTATTTGCTAACGAACAGGTGGTTGATTGGAAACAGGGCGCAGCTATGAGGAAAGACCTGGCAGGCTAGCAGAAGGAAGAAAACTAATGAACATTGAAAGGAGCTGAGGAGGAAACCAAGTCAATATACCGATCTAAGAAACTGAATACAAAGGAAGGAGCTGTTCTAATGAGGTAAAGGTTGGATATAAACAAACAACAAGAAGTAAATCATGGACTGAACAACCAAATTGCCGTAACCGCCTCAGCAGACAAGAGCCGCCCTGATCCTCGTGAATCTGAGGTCTGAAAGTCAGTCAGTCTTCCTTACCAAGGAACATACATTCCAACTGATCCGAGTTACACACAAAGCTCAATTTATTATTCAAATTAGTTTAAAAGGTTTTCTAAGGACTTAATTGGGACCACCACCCGACCCTATCACTCAGCAGGTTCTTCCTCTGTCCTCTATGCAACATTAAAGATGCAAATCAGCTGGCCAACAACACTCAAACCCTCCAGCATACCAGGAAAAATCTCTTCCACATCCGTCGCCCTGAAATTGGGTGTTTTTAAAAACTGGATATTTAAATCATTGTCCTGAAAGGCTGACATTCGGTAATTCTACTTTTCTACATACCATTATAGAACCTTTCCTGACTTATACTTTAACTCATTTACTCCTTCTGTACAACGGAGGATTAACCCAGTTAATGGTGCACAAAACATTTATGGATTTAATTTTTATATGTTGGTATTTTGGAGAAATCCTTTATAATCAATATGAAGGATTTCAACATGTCTCCCTGTTCAAAAATAAAATAAAGAACCATAGAACATTCTGGGCTTACAAGCTCTTTAGTGCTTGCTTCTCATGAACTCAGTGAACAGTAGTGCAGACTATGTTTTAAAGTCACATTCAAATTTCTGCGGCCCACTGTTTAAATGTTTATATGCTTGAGTAACTGCAAAAACTAAGAAATTCCCCCTTTTTTATCTTCACACCTATGGGGCTTTCAGAGACAAAAAGTTGCCCTTTTTACATTGATTTTGACCCTTAGTTAATATATATGTATAATCATCTGTTCCTTAGGAATACAGTTTAGTTTTTCATAATACTTTGTCGCAGTCAAATGGTGTTAGACTTGTTCTCAGATTTCATCAGCATGTCTGACCATCTCTCTGACAGCAGTTTAGTTTCCCTGGCTGGAAACAACAAACGGATATTAACACAGTTCCACGGAGTAAAGACTTCAACAGTGACTTCAGAGAAGCAATTACTGTTGTTATTGGAGACCATTTAGGACGGTTGCTGCCTTTCTTCCCAGGAATAGAAACTCTCGGGGAAATTCACCCCACAATCAGACCATGCAAAAGCCTATGCATGTCTGTTAGAGTGTTAAACACAGCGTATCCACAGAATCGCGTCTCACCAGTGGCTGTTTTCATTGGGTCGACCAAGACATCAAAATATTCCACAACCAAACGTAAAGCCATCTGTCTGAAACTGGGTCATGCAAGCAGGGGTTTTATGTTGGGATAAAATTCCTCTAAGACAGCTAAAGATGCTTTAGCTAACTACAGAGATATGAGATGTGTACCTACATTTTCACACATACCTTTTTAATTTTGACTTTGCCTGTTTTGATTCTATGTAGATTGATGTAATTTGATGATTTGTGTCTCTAGTTCTAAGCTTGAGGCCACATTAGACATTTCAGATTATTCATGTCCAGATATTTAAAACTCTGCTATTGTAATTGCAATTGCTTTGACTATACAAATGTTGCTTCAGTGATTAACTAGACTGTAAATGGATCCTTATGCAGTTTGGGTCAGAAACTGGGAAAAATCTCTGCAGCATAAAAATGAAAGGACTTTACATTATGAAGAAATTATTTGAAGGAAATTGGGAAAAATCTCCCTACTCTGTTCATAATATAAGTGGCGAAAGGACCTAATGAAATCTCTCTTTTAAGTGAGATTTTGTAGCTCATTAAAGATAAATGAAACATGGAAAAGAAAATACACACAGTAGTGAGAACTTGATTAGCATTTGGACCTTTCATCATTACTACCCATGTTATTTAAACACCCATGAAATACAAGTTCAGAAAGCGTGTTTATTATTCCACAAAGTCCTGCAATTCTTTTAAGGAAATTGCTTAGTATATAACAATTGCTATTAAATAAATCCCACTGGTTGTTATTAAATGTTTCATTTTGTTATTTGCATTTGTATTGAAACATCTATTATCTTAGAGATGAAGCATTCAAGAAATTAGCTATCATCCAACTCTTAAGCTTTTATCAGAGCAAGATTAAAGACTATAACAGAGACCTCTTAGTCTATTTTTTATCAATTCTTGTTATGAAGATATATTCAAATTAATTTTCTAGTTTAAAGTATCCAATGGTAATTAGGCATAAATACAATCAGATGGTAAAGTACAAGCTAAGACGTTTGTCTGAAATGTCTTCAGAATAGATACGATGCTGTATAGATTGCATGGATTCTCATCTTCTTTTTTCGTCCATTTTCTTTTCTCTCTCAGCTAACTTGATTGATGAAGGCAGGCTGTAGCTCTGCCTTGGAATTAGTGGGTATTGATTTGTAAGTTGTGCCTCCTTTGTCTTCTGTTAAGGTGTTTTGGGATGCTGCTGAGTCCCGGGCAGAAAGTCTGCAATAGTGACATGCATCTTCTTGACATGGTATGTGCGACTTCATTTGACTCATTTTATTACTGGCCTTGAAGGAATGAATTATAACAGAAATCAATGCATGTGGCTGTTACTGTGAAACACCTCGTGGAAATCTGTTGATTTATCAAATAAACCATCTATTTTACTGCTTTTGAGACGGAATTAGTTTATAGAAACACGAAAACTGAGCAGCCTTTAATGGAACAAATCTGGTGTTATTGCATGATTAATAAGATGGTAGGTAAAAACATAAGTATTGCTGGGGATAAAATCTATTTTATTACACAACTCCTTTTGTAGGAATCAATGGGAAAGAGCTCAGATGGAAAAGCCTACGTCATCACAGGAACGTGGAATCCCAACATGGCCGCCTTCCAGCCTCTGAATGAAGACACACCTAAAGGTTTGTGAACCAGAAAAAAAAGATTTCTGGTTGGTTTAACAGTTTAACAGCCCATCCAGCCTTTTACCAACAGATTATTAGAGCCATGCTGTTATCCAGTAAGGGGTGTGGTGTCCATACAGTTTCTTAACTCAGTATTTGTATTTTAGGTGGAGCCAGCAAGATTAAACCCATTTTGGGTAACCTTTATTGATTAAAAGCAAAGTTTAGAAAACCTTCCACTAGATTCATACTGAAACCCTGAAACCTCTATTTATTGTAATTCTTAGTAGCAGTGTGAACTATTGTTACTTTAGTTTTTTATTTTCCCTATGTCTATTGTTGTTATTTTCACTGTAACTGTTATGGATGTAGTTAATGAATATTAGTATTTCTTAATGAGGTTAATGTTTATCTGAGGGAATTGTATTTATCTTTGCTTTTTCCTTCATCAGTACTCTCCAGATAACGCGCCAGTGTTGGAATTAAACAACATGTACACTTATTGTAGGTCAAATGTCTGAAAGGAAGGATTGTATTAATAAAATATTAATAAGATGTAAAATGTGAACTGGGACAGGAATGGATCTGTGTATATGTTTGTGAAAGACAGTTATTGGAAAATAAATGAAAAGTTAAAAAAAAAAAAAATTGACACTTAAAACTTTATTTGGGAGTTTAAATGTGAAACATTTTCTATCTAGGAGGTACTGATGCTTTAACAGGTTTTTATTCTCTGTTATAGTGTAAACCTAATGCTTTTATTTCAGCTTTATCCAAATAAACAAGTAAACAGATTTTAGTGACTGAATTTAGTGAGAAAACAAACACAGACATTAACTTTATGTTTGTTTGTTTCCGTCTCCAGATAAGCAGGTCTACATGACGGTGGCGGTGGACCTGGTGGTGACCGAAGTGGTGGAACCAGTTCGCTTCCTGTTGGAGACTCTCGTCAGGGTCTATCCGTCAAACGAACGCTTTTGGTACTTCAGCCGAAAGACCTTCAGCGAAACGTTCTACCTCAAACTGCGGCAGGTTGGTTTGCTGCAACTATTGATATCTGCTCCCCTTACATGTTGAGCCTTTATATATTCTTTTATTCTGATTAAATATGTTGGCTGATGAACCTACGCGACATGTGGGTGTGTATGATTCACTGACTGTGAAATGCTTTGTGCCCGGGCATCAGTCAGTGGAAAAAAGAAGCTCAATAATGAAGTGTTGAGGCATAAAGACACTTTGTTCTTCATTTGGTTTCCTTTTTTTTTACTTTCTTGTTTTATACATTTGAACAAAAACAAAATATACTTATATGTTTGCTTTTCATCAATGTCTTTTTTATTATTTTTTAGTACTGGCACATTGTCGTCGAAGCTGTGTTAATATCTACAGGAGAATAAATCGCTCAAATAAGCTGGATTTCCTTGTGATGCTTGGATTTTGAAATCTTTCTATAAAATTTGAGAATCAGTGTTTGGAAAACTAGGGGTCCTATTTTCCTAAACAATGATTTTGTTGCATTAAGTAAAACTGTGTTCCTGGTCATTTTGGTCAGCAATGATTTTTTAACCTTTTCTAAAATATAGAGCAGTAATGTTTGTGTTGCAGCAGAGCCAATGCATTTAGGCATCATTAAATATTTAAAAAGCCAACCTGAGCAGGTCAGTTCAGCTGATTGAGTCTCAGTGGTAGCTTCTGGCAACAAATCTGTCAGCCGTCAGCTATCAGTGATTTATTGTTTTGCAGTTTTACTCGGGTCATGTTAACTTTATTGACTTATTTCAGAATTGGTGTCAGGGGGATGAAACGGCCCAGATTGTGTTATTTCTGAACTCAATCTATTCTCCCTAGACAGGCAGAGTTTCATTTTGGAGGGTAAGTATTGTGATGTAGAGGTTCACAAAGCAGATTGGAAATATGTGCAGTGCTTCCATTGCTTTTTAAATACTTAGTAAATGATTAATCTTAATGTATATTGAACATTTCTATCTAACATTTCTATCTCCACAAAAGGTATTCACAAAAGTAAAGTGCTAAAGCTGGAAAAGAAAAACGGAATAAAAAACAAAATAGAGATTCACCAGTCATGCAGTCTGACCAGTTTTCTGCTGGTGGTTCAACAAACTGTTAAGCCATAAGCTTCCTCTTCTCTGTTTTAGAAAGCAAATCTTTTAGTTGGCCATAGGGAGACCTGGTGAATCAGTGAGGTGTGGGGAAGCTTTGGATTGTGAAAGCTAATAAGAGGCTTTGTCTCATTATTTGCTTTTGGGTAATTAACAGCAGCGCTTTGACTCGTTCGCCTGATTGCTTCTCTTGTTATCTCTTCAGTAAATGGAAGGGTGCTGGGCTAGTTCTGTGGTTCCAAGCTAATTAAAAGATAATATTGTGTAGAAGTTTTCACTGCAGATGACAATCAGAGGTGGTGCAAACACAATAAATATGCAATCTTCTTGCCTTATTTTGGGAAGGAAAACATTAATATGAAGTACCATTGACCCGTCTGTTAACCTGTAGGACTTGTTTGCTCAACTACTTACTATTCTTTTAAGCAAGCCTGTCAGTGCTGAATGTTCTTCCTTTAATAAACCAAAACAACTGAAATATCTCCAGTAATAATATAGATTCTGAAATAAAAGGAGAAAAACTAAATTTTTCTAAAAGGAGCTGGGTCGCCCAGAAAACCAGAAAGGTCTATTTAATATCAAGACATTTTATTAATAGTGGGGGTCAGAATCTTTTAATTTATTGCATATTTTATATTTTTATTTTTTATTTTTATTCATATATTTGTTGCATGTGAGATTTTTGGAATGTTTAATTACTAAGCTACAAAAGGGACAAACATATACTTTGAAAATATAATTCTGTATTTATAATTCTTTATAATTTCTTGAGACTCATTATCTCATTTACAAGAAAGACCTGTTACATACATAACAATAAAATAACGTAACATATGCTTACTTACCCTCCCAATATTCATGATAAGATTATCGTGATCACTTCTTCTGACTTATTTCTAATAGACAGGCTTGTTTTAGATATAAAACGTATACTTTTAAATATATTGCTTTAATTTTTTAAATAAATATTTACTAGGTATAGAAAGAATTAACATATTTAAGTTTTAATAAATAAATGTTTATTGTCAGTACAATTTAGCAAAACTGTAAAATCAACTGAATTTGTGGACAATCATAAAACTTTTATAAATGCATCAATCTGCACAAAAAAGCACCAAAATGTGTCTTTTGTAGATGTAATATTGTTTTAGCAATTAATCAGTAGAAAACCTTTTGTGCACATAAATTGCTATTACGCAACTTCTCTTGATGCATTGATTATTGTTGCATAACTCAAAATCCATGTCACATACATCCCAGGAGCCTTTTTTTTTTGTCCACATTTCCTTGTTTTTAAATCAGTGTGAATCATTTATGTAGTTCACTAATCTCTTTGAGAGGCCGCTGAATACCAAAGCAAATTATTTCTTCAAGTGTCTGTAAATTATTTTTCCAGAAATAGTCCAGGCTGGATATCCTCGGCTATTTTGAGTTGTCGGCTCTGGCTTGAGTTAGTCATTAGAAGCCATGCGAGTGGGCGGATCAATGCAGCTCTCTAGGTGCATTGATCTAGTGCCCATCTCTTCCACCTTTTTCTCTAGGTGGAAGAGATGGGCACTAGCACCAAAGTAATTGAATAGACTAGAAATAAACATCAGCTGCCTGTGACACAGAAGGTCAGATCTGATGGTATCTTTGCTCACTTACACTTTCATTATTGCCTTTAGGTACATTTAAGACCTAGTTTTAGTTTTTCAGAGACGAATTTTGTGTTGAGTTAGATTCTTCATTAACTGTAGTTGTTAACTTAGCAATTAAACAATGTTATAATTTTAAATTTTGTTTAATTTTAAATTTTCTTAATCAAGCTGTGATGATTGAATCAAGTTCTTTATGTCCTCTACCTGCTCATGTTGCCAAAATAATCTTGATCTTGCTGCTTTACAGTCGGTTTTGACATGCATCTGTTATTGTTTTTTAAAACAAAAGCACAAAAAAAAACAAAATAAATGTGTAGTGGCCAGATATAACCTTCATATTCATGAAAAATATGTATCTCCTTCAGAAAGAGATACAATAGTGTGAGAGTATTCATAGTAAGATGCTGTGTGTCCTGTGTGTTTCTTAGCTTCTCAGTCAAATATGTGTAGCAGACTTTCAATAAGAAGGAATCCTTTTGTTTTATGCAGCTTAATCTCACAGAAAATTCTGCAGTTTTCTAACAGTAACATTTTTGTTTTTTGTTTTTTTACCTTCCTTATCATCATTACCTGGTGTCAAGATAAGCGTGCGTCCTTGTCCACCTTTGCTTGTCACAGTTCCAGTTGTTTTAAGCTTTCAGCTGTTAATTATTGCTTTGACGTTAGGTATGGACAAGTAGAAGAAATGTTCTTGTTGCCATTTGTTGGGTCTTGTTGAACAGCAGAAATCTGGCTAACTTCTGTGGCATTTTCTCTTATATTTTTCATTTCAAAAAGTGAAAGACAAAGAGAAATGGTTAATAGTCACCTTGTTTTTATACTGCAAGCAAACAGGAAGTTATAGATGTCATTAGACTCTCTGACCACTTAAAATATTATAATATGAATTGAAAAAGTGCTTCAGTTTTATAGGAATCAACAGGTGTTTTATTTTATTTTTTTACCAAGTGACTAAATGACATAGAAATTCTACATTCTACTTGTGAAATTATTTGTACTCAGTGGTGTGGTGGACAGCCTCACTTCTGTCAGTCTGGTCCAGGGTATAAAGGAACTGATCGCCATCAGCGTGTGAAAATGTGCACGAATGAGTGAATATGGTATAAAGCGCTTTGGAGTTCCTTTGACTTGATAAAGCGCTATACAGGTTCAGCATTTAAACATTTGTGATTATGTGTTTGTTTGTTGACACAGCAGGCCCCTGACAGGGTGAGTCAGAGTGACTCTGTGTATGAAGTGGTGAGCCTTCAGAGGGAAGCAGAAAGAAACGTTGAAGAAAGGGAGCAGGTCACCTCCCATAATGAGGAAGAAGATGTCGATGAAGGTATGCTCCCTTTTTTTGTTTTGTTTTTGTTCAGTTTTATTTTATTTTTCATTGTTCTGGGTTCTTGGATTGAAACAAAATAAACCAGACAGAGCTTCACAATAACTTGTCCTTCATAGTGAGATTGAAAATTGCACAAACATAACAGCATTCGCTCTACAAATTTGTTGTCCTTTCAGTACTGAGGAGAAACATGTTTACTTTCCTAAGCACAATAAAAGGAGAGTGATTCACCAATAAGTTGTAGAATCGACGTTTACCTTCTCTTATTATTTTGCTTTCAGTGTGTATCATAAAGCCTTTTTAAATTGAACTTCATATTGCAAGTGTTCGTTTTCTATAAAGAGGGACAAGCACCTTCAAACTGTCCTTCTGCAGAAAAGCTTTGATAAAAACCTGTGTGTACACTTCAGTGACAGAGATTCATCAACATTAAAGCTTAATTCGGTTGGGCAAGCAAACACTGGCTAGGCAGCGTACATATTCATGCATGAGTTCAACATTGTTGATGTCGACCGTGGATTTGTTGATTTTGTCCACAGTATTTAGCTGCGGGTCCAGTCAGGGGGGTATTTGTGTGATTATCCGCACTTGTGAATGTGTCCGTGTCTCAACCAGAACCCGGCCCAATCCTGTTAACGCCTGCAACACTGCAGCGTCAACAACATTAAAGAGCCTTTATGTGCTGCTGTTTGGATGAAGTAAACAGCCTCCTTTAGTCAAGGACACCATTTGTTCGTATTTCTCTTCAGGTTCAATAACACTATTGAACCAAAAACTAGGATTTGGGCCGCTGAAAGAAAAATAAATCTGACTTTTTCCTCAGAATTCTTAAAAAAAAAAGACACGCAATTAAGAAATAAGATCAAGTGATATTTTAATTTTACTAACTTACTTTCCTCTGACTGGAAGTAAAATTAATATTTTGGAGTTGCACATCTGTATGTAACTTTATCATTTCAGCAATTATATCCCTTCTACAATGTACTGTCACTTAGGAAATAGACTTTTCATTTCCTGTCAGAAACAGACTTTTTGGTAGAAAGGAACAGATTTTGTATCTAAATCTGCCCTGGTGAGAACAATGCTATTTGTTGTACTTTAAACACATGTAAAAAAAAAAAAAACAATTTAAACAATACAGACATAATCTACCTTCTTGAATCATTTGGAGCGTATTACTTTATACATAACCAAACTAGATTGATATATTTGCATTATTTTGGTGTAATTTTCTTTAATCGTTTAAGGTTCGTGTCTACTTTCCCATCCTTTTGATGTTGTTACGCTGTCAATTTTCGCACAAATAAAGAATTATTCTAGAGTTGTCTAGTCTGATCAAGAATATAAAAAAACCTAAAGTGGAACTCTAGATGTATTTTTTACAACACATCTGACATTAGCTTTTCTCTACCTGAACAGAGTTATCCATCAATTTTTTTTCTCTCGAGAAAGTTGGTGAATGTATAAATTTGACCTATTTAGCAGACTGGTTATTTCACCGCCAGTAACAGCCGCCTTTGCCGAAGGAATGAAGCCAAAACAGCAGTAATATTAACAGCCCCAGAAAGACTCCAGAGGTTCCCAAACATGACCCAGTTTCAGGCACTTCACCACAGGCTAAATGCTGCAGGTGTCTCGAGGTCATCATTCAGACTGCACACTGTATGATAACACTGATTTTTAATGGATCTGTTTATTTTGCAGCTGTGTTTGTGTGCATAAATGTGAGCATATTCTTATATATCCACAGAGGACATATCCATCCAGTTTAACTTTTAATAATTTGTTGTTTTACAGCTACAACCTTTTATTTTTTAACTGATTAGACCAGCCTGAGTTAGCAAATACTTCAAATTAGATGGAAATTTGAAAAAGATTTACATACAAAACTCTAAAGAGTGTGAATATGAATTACTCTGCATGTATTTAAGAATTTCAAAATGAAAGAGGATAGAACACATCGCATAAGAAAAGTTAAGTTTGGTGTTTTCCTAAATTTTGTTATTAAGTTTGTCCTCAAGCCTCAGAAATTGAGGCTTTATTCTCCTGTTTGTATAAACAGTCTTCAGCTATTTTCTCCTTGAAGTGGTATAAAGTATTTACCCAATAAGAGAGAGAAATAGTCTGTTTTGTTCCTGTCTGTCGAGTCACTCAGTCACGAGGCATCCGCCAAGGCTGCGTCTGACTCCTTTCAGCCGGCTCTGTGGACAGCATCCACAAACCTTTTTCAGTGACGCCCCTCTCCTCTGCCACTGCTGAAAATCGGAGGCTATCAGGGGGCTGTGAAGCTGGTGGTCACTTTTATTGTAATACTAATGAATACAAATACTGTCAAAGTAGATGCCACAGCAGCAAACACATTTAAATGTAATTCTGGTTAGGGGTTTTTCAGCTGAAAAGTAGAATGGGAAATTGGTTTGACATTGACATTATTTTTTTCTACGTTCTTGGACAAACATGGTTATGTCTCCAGCCTGACTCCTTTTCTGCTACATTTTACTCTGCAAGTGTTATCTTTATGATACACGGAAGAAATAGCTTCTTGTTGTAACAAACCCAGTCCATTTGTGACTTCATCCTCATACAGATTCTGTTTTAATCCCACACTGAATGTGCCTGCCCCCCATCACACATATAGGTAATAGTAATGGTCCTTGTCTGCCCGGTTCCTTTCATCACCTGGTAAGTTGGCAGCAGCTTTGGACTCGTGCTTTCTTGCCACGTGGCTCCAACAAATCTGAGGATGGAGGCAGGAGCTTTATGTTGGGTTTCTGAAACATTTGAAAGGCTTCATCAAGCATTTATAAAGACCTGAAAAGCTCCTGCTGAGGCTGTGAGGATGTTGGAGCCGCAGCGCATTCAGCATAACCACTTGCCTTTACTCATTTTGAAATGTCAAGGCCTGAGTAAGAGCCTTAAGCAGGAATGAGCTGTGCCTTTAAACTCTCAGAAAGGTTGCAGTTGCGTTTTATTGTTCAGTTATCTCTGAGGACCTGTGTTTTGTCACTTTAAATTTCTTTTTACTACATTTTTGTTTCTTTTATGCTTGTGTGACTTCTGTTTCTTTCTGATATTGCGACACTGTTAAAAAGGAACTTTAAACATTTCGAAAAGGACTATGTTACTTGTATTCCTCACTTTGCAAAGAAGGCAAACAGGAAATATGCATTTTAACTAGTGCTTGGAATTATAAATGTTATGGTTGATAAGAATATTTTGTGGTGTAATGATAAAAGTGACAATGAAAAAATATCACATCTGACTTTGTCACTGCATATAGTTGAACACAAATACTTCTTTCAAAAATAAAACTTTTCAAATCAGTTATTGAAGTAGTTTTATTATGTTGTATTTAACTAACACATAATGGCTCTTTTTAATCACATTTCAGCATGTATTAATGGCCTTATCAGACAATCAATATAAATGATAATTAAGAAATCAGTCGACATCAAATATTGAGTTTTCAAACATTATCAATAAGTGCTAATTTTTATCATTTGTTTTTCCTGATAAATAATACAATAACATCTCTTGTGATACTTGACTTTTATAGAAGAGTATAAGTACAATTAAGTTCGGCGAAATAGTTTAAAATCAGTGTCACTTTGATTTACTGCAGTACACAACATATCTGGCAATATTTAAAATCTGTTCGTTATCACTATGACAATGTTCAACTGTGATTTTTATTAGATGTTTTTCGACAGCTGGATCAGTGAATCCAGAATGTTAAGTTGTTTTTCCAACACAGTGCAGAAGTTGACGGCATCTTTGACAAGTTCGGTTCCAAAACAAAGAATAAAATTTCGTTCACACTGCGGATCTTGGTGCTCAATTCCCATTTCTCCGTCACTCTTGATGGTAAACAATCAGCGCATTCTGTAATTTTATTCTGTGTGACAGGAGTTTAACTGATGCATTGGAGAAAATGAGTTTTCAGTAAATCACATGCAGAAGGGCAATGGTTGCTATAGAAATCTATACTATTGATGGTCCCAATATTTCTATTTTATACATTGATTGCATGGCACCAGCCACGATACATCGAATATATTAGTTATATTGCCCAGCGCTGCATTGTTTATATGCAGGTTCATAAATCAATGAACTCGTACATTTACTCATCTGAGTTCAGGTCTGAGGAAGGCACTATGATGAAGACTACGATTGTGGACTTTGGTACTCAATCTGCCGCTGCGTCTCTTGTAAAAGGCGAGTTTTTTACAGGCTAATATTCCTGTCAGACTGTTACTTATCAGCCTTGTGTTTCAGTAGCATAGTAATTAGCAGCCTCGCTTTGCCTCTATGAAGAGAGACGCCTGTAAACACCAGCATTCAAGAAATGGAGTCGCAGACCTCTGCTTAATAATATACCCAGATATGTAAAAAGATTCTGTATCATCATAGATGAAACTTAGAGATGAAGCATCTGGTGCACATTATTAATTTCCTTTTGGGATTAATAAAATATTTTTGAATTTGAATATGTATGAAATTTACACTCGTGCCTCTCAATGGTTGCAGTAATACCACTGTTATAATATTATTTAATTTAGAGTAAACTTAGCAAATTTAGGTTTGTTCCAATGAAGATCGACTCACCTGAATATGACTACTGCTTAAAGTTGCTCCTATCACAGGATAGTTCAACTTGTTTTCTGATTTATTCAGGCATCTTAAAAGTCACAGATTGTGTGCAGAACTTGAACTTTCATCCCAATATGGTTTTACATTTATTATATATAGAAAACGAAAATCATAGAGTCCTTTTGCAGTAACTTTTAAACCTTTCATCCCAATGAATATGCACTATAAAAAAACTGTCAAATTTCCAGCATTGACATGAGATTCATTTAATTTTCTTCACATTTAGACCCAAATAAATAATTAGTCTTTACTGTTTGTCACTCTGCAATGAGATTAAAGCCATACACATCCACATGTTTTTATATTCAGAAAGATATGTGACAAGAAACTACTGTATATAACACCATGTGGAACATAACCACTATTTTCAGTGTTTTATTTCTGCTTTATCTGCTTTCATTTTTTAAATGTGAAATGCCAGCTAATGAAACCATTGACTGCCAAAAGGATATTTATGTTCCTTTTTTTTGTCATTTTGCTTTTTTGTTCCTGAAATACATTTCAGCACTTGTCACAGCATATGTTAAAGCAGCCTTACAGTCTGCTTCAAAAGACAAGTGGTTGGCCGTGCTGATTGCCTCTTGTCTGCCTCACGAACCAGCAGCCAGGAGAGCAGTGATAATGGAAGGTGTGGGCACTGTGCATGCACTCCTGCTTCCATTAACTGTGTGGGTTCAATACCAGCTGGTTTTAAAATGTGCTGCAAGACTCAAAAAGGGTTTAGATTGATTTATTATTTAATACCTAATATATATTTTGCAATTTCAAAGTAATTGTTGTCCCTCTTGAGTGATGGCTCCCACAAAAGCTTCCACTTTGAACGCAAAATTTTTGCACCTGACCTTCATGAGGATGAGAAATGGCTTTGGCAGTTAGCAAAATTTTTCAGACTTCTTGAAATGAGTGGCAAAGCATCTGAAACAATCCTAAGCTGCACATTTTTCTGACCTTACTGGACCAGCTGGTGACACAAAATAAACATGTGCACAGTTTGTGTACAACTACACAACAGTTTTATCTAATGAAATTAGATTAATGTGTTTCTATATACATCTTGTTTTCTGCAGATAGTGACAGCGAAATCTCCAGTGGGACTGGAGATGTCTCCAAGGACTGTCCGGAGAAAATACTGGAGTCATGGGGAGCAATCCTCACTAGATGGTAGGGCAACTAATGAGAAAAAATCTGAACACAGTGATGTCAGAAACATTAAAATAGATTGACATGGGAACATGTTTCTTGAATCTTGACAGCTGAAGTGAAGAGTAAGGTTAGAGAGCAGTTATGTTTGAAAAACTTGGTAGCAGTATTATAATTGGGTTCTTGTTGAGATCACTTTAGCCTTTACAGACTATTCAATAAATTTAAATATTTAATCAATTTATTTTAGGAACTTCATCACTAAGTGAAACACAGTATGTTAATTACACACAGACGGACCTTGGAAACCTTTATTTCTGTTAATTATGGTAAGTGACTGAATGTTTGCTTTGACTGGAAACGCAAACATTCAGTCTTTTTACAATCAGTTAATTGGCTATGTTTTCTTGGTCATATACAGAAATGTTGCTGTTTTAGCAGTGCTAACTGCTCTATTAGCTAATATAAGATACTAAAGCAGATTTTTATTAAACCTGATGTTTGACAGTATAATGATTTTAACACCATTTCATTTTAAATTGCAGTGGCACAGTGCCTGGGGGGCAGCAGTTAACTTTTCATGTCAAATGTCCCCGTCAGAACTGCATATCACTGAATTAGTCTGATGTAACAAACTGTTCGTTCCAATGCATTTTCCTTCAGTAGGCAACTTTGCTTCATACAAAACTAAAACCTTAAAATACATGTTTGCTTCCCCACTAAATTTGCATTTTGCTCTTGTAAAAAGAATGAATAGGACTGGACTCTATTAAATAATGGCTAACTGTATATATGTTGTACTGTATATGTTCTCTATGCTACTAGGACATTTGGTAATCTTTTAATTCTGGAATAAAAAGATATTTTCGATTGACAGCAATATGTTCCGGTGAAATTATAAAGAAACTAATATTAGGTTGTTGAATTGGATCCCCCAGTCAGCTGCATAAACTACAACTAGGATCTACTTAAACAATAAATACTGTGTAAAGTAAGATATGGGGTAGAATCAAATACGTTTCTATGTCTGCCTACCACCTTTTCAAACAAATGGTTGCATTAGTCTGTGTTAATTATTAGTTGTTTGAATGTGAACATGTTTGAAATAATCAACATAAACCAAATTAAACCCAAGCAGAAATACATTAACACATTGTGTTTATCAGAAACCATACAGTAATTGGAACATTCACCAATATTATTGCATAATGTTTGTTTTCTTAATGTCATGCAGCCCTGATCCTCTGCATCAGGCACGGTGTGTCATTTCCTTTGCAGCCAGCTTTCTGCTAATGGTTGTGTAGCAAATTTAAATCTTGTGCAGATCTACTAATAGTTAGCTAGATAATATTTGACTTCCCTTTGGTCTTTCTCATGGTGTTGAAGAGATGTGAATGGAAATAACTGGTTATGGACAAGTGGGCTTTATAGGAGCAGGAACATCTTAGATAGTTTAACCTGCATCTCACATGATCGTGAAAATGTTGGCTTGTTTGTAAGGGATCAAATCAATTGCATATCAAATCAATTACATTCAGACCAAATCTTAATTTCTACAGTACCAGAAAATTGGCAACTTTCAATTTCTTACTAAATGTCCAAACATACAGTATCAGCAGAAGGAGCAGAAAAAAATATATATTTCTGGAATTTCAACACAATCATATGAACCATTGGTCTATTGCTTTTCAGATGCCTTTCATAAATGTATCATGATCATTAAAAGCATCATTACACTGAGGAGAGTCTGTCTTTTTCTGGATGTAATGGGTCTGGATATAGTAACAGTCACAGTGAAATTTACAGAGGTAACTATACGTAAAAACAACCAATTAAGCAACTACTTAAATTATGATTGTGCTTCAGAAAAAAAGCTTAGGGCATTTCAATGAGTCATTCAATGAGTCATCTTAAATTGTAAACCACAAATTGTTGACAAAGAATTGCTGGAGCGGATTTTGCAGCTGAAATTGAATGGCGTTTTAAATTTTTTTTTTTCAAAAGGCATGGGAACCTGTCCACTCGTCCGAAGGGTTTGCCCTCGTTGGTCCGCAGTGGCATTCCCGAGCCACTCAGAGCCGAAGTCTGGCAGCTGCTGGCCGGTTGCCACGACAACCATGACCTGCTTGAACAGTACCGCATCCTCATCACCAAGGTAATGCACAGACACCTAGACCTGGAGAGACGGCTCCTTTCAGGAATTTGGTTTTGTGATAGAAAACCTTTTACGAAGCTCATCCAGCACAGGCTGACAACTGATTGTATCATTTCGTTCAGTTTCAAATGTAGAACATTTTTAGTCACCTACTTATCTATGGTGGTGCACATTCTATTTTCTCAATGTTTCACTAACAATTTTCTTGAAAAATACTCCTGTTGTTCAGGTTCCTTTTCGTAAGATATCAGAAATATGAAAACATATTAGGCAACTTTTTGTAGTGCAAACAAACAGCTGCAGCATCAGTGGAGTGTAATTCTTTTGCTTGTTTGTTTTTCAAATCCCAGCAATTTATTAAACATGAGTTCATCAGAAACCGTTTAAATAGCTCCGTTTGTGAGCACAAACACAGAATCTGAATTTCACATGTCCAAAGTGTACAGTCACATGCTTTTATTTCTAGTCAGTCTTGGAAGTTTTTGTTGTGTTTTCATGGAGAGCTGCTGACTTGAGTTATTGAGAGAGTACAAAGTGTTTTCTATTTGTGTTCTCCAGCACTTGCAGCATCAGTGACACTGTTGTTCGTTAGAGCCGTTCCTCTGAACTTTGTGGCAAGTCAGAGATCACTTCAATTTAGCTGTGACATTTAAGTGCATGCACTGCTGTTACAGCTCAAAGTGACCTTTTGCCCCCCAGAGAGCTTCCAGGAATTCAAAATGAATTGTTAGACCTTTTATATTTAGCACAGTTTTAGCTGTGTCCCCACACTTATAAACCTATCTTTCACGAGTATGTTTGAGTTTATTGTGGTCAAGATGGCCCACACCTTACACAAATGCTGTGTCATTTCACTAGACAGTGGTGAACTACTTCAGAAAGTTTGAAGTTGAGCACTTATGTGGAGTGGAAACAGTCAAAGCTTTATCTAGTTTCTGACATTAAGGTTTAATTCCTCAAGATTTTCTCACAAACAAGTTTTACCTTCCTAAAACAGCCAATTCATTTAGAGATTTTTCATTTTTACAAGGTCGTGCAGACTTCACACAAGTGCCTGGATGCAGACTTTAAAATGTGAAATAAAGAAACACTCTAAAATAAATGTGAGTTTCAACAATAGTTAAACAGTGTTAATTTTAATAGCTCTGTTTCCTCATTGTTTGGTAGAGAAAGGCTCAGGACGCCATACGAAGAAAATTACTGTAGTTATGGAAAATGTGTTGAAAATAAAGAAAGTGTGTTTACTGGGTATTGTTAAACTCTGAGACACTTAATTTGTGCCATTCTAAGGTTGTCCAGAAGTACCTTTTAGATAATACATTTAATCAAAGTTAAGGTAGAAGTTTCAGATTAATGTCCAGATGCAATGACCAGCTCTGTGGTTGAAATATGCTGCTTGACTAACTGGAGACCCTCCTCAGCTTTATAGACGATCAGATACTATTTCGCACAAAGCTGGGTGAAGCTATTTTCTTTGATCAATAGGCAGATAGAGAGAGAGCTGAGACATGAGAGCAGATCCAGAAATATGAGGCTGTTGTGATTGAAAGGAAAAGTAAAGAATAATATCAATAATCCTTTACTTTACTATGCTTATCATCTGAGAGAGTGTTGTTTTTCTCTGCTGTCCCTCTTTCTATTTCTCATACCTTTACATGTTGCTCTGGGACAACTTACTTTTTTTTTTTTATCGTGATCTCTTTAAGTCTGTTCTAATTCTCTCGTATTTTCCTCGTAGTTCCATCATTTGGTTGTGGCTGGCAGTTCTTCCTCTGCATCTTATCGGAGCCCTGATTCATTGTTGCTCTGCCTAACTCCGCTCTCCCCAGCTGCTTTCTTTACCTCCCTCACTCTTCTTACATAACAACAAACCTCTGTTGTGGAGTGCATTCTTTCTCTTTCCTCTGTCTCTGCCGCACCCACATCCTCTGTCTTGCAAGAGTAGTGATGGTATTGATAGGCGGTAGGCTGAGCTATTATTAGCCGCACCAAATGAATGGAAGTGAAGGTAGATGGAGAAGGGAGAGTGAGGGGAAAGAGACAAATGGCAAAAGCTATGTGGAGCTGGCTAATGTCTGTGCTTAGAGATGACTTTAATGCTGACTGAACTCAAATGGGATTGTTAAACTTATTTGGAGAAAGCTAAGCTACATAGATAGTGTTTTCTATCAAACATTGTGCTTGGAACAGAAAATGAGGTCTTTTATTCATCAAGGAATTTGAAGGTGACTCATTATGTTTCCTTGGACAAGTTAGGTTGGGATAGGTTTATGACCTGCACAAGACATGTTCATTACATTTTTTGTGCAAAATCATTCTTGAATATTCAAATTTTTGTCAGCAAATTTCTGCCTATTGAGCTTCACTTATAATGAGCTGTTTTTGGATATCTAGTCACTTTAAATCCAAGGAAGCTGCTGCTGATGATGCTCCCGAGCTCAACATTTACACTGGCACTGCAAACAGAGGCCCAGTTATACAGCTGTACATCTTTGAAAAGCATTAGTATAGCCTCCTACACAATCAACAAGAATGCACCAAGTAGTTTCTGGATGGTAAGTCAACAACAACTTGTCTTTTCCAGCAGGAATTGTACAGCACATACAGCGGTAAAACCAGCTGACCAGCCATGCTGGAGCTCCGATTGGGTTGCTAGGTAACGGCGCTCTGCCTGTCAATTGTGACTTAACAATCAGGATTTTTATTGAAACGCCTAATTTTTCAGACACCAAAAAAACATAAACTTTTTGCCAAAAACATTGAGATATTTTTTAAAGCACTTGGTCTGTTTTTAAAAGCATTTGAGACCCAAGTGGAAGTATAACATTATACCTCTTTAATGTGCATAGTCACGTTAAAGAGGTTTTAACAATATGTGCATCACATCCAGTTTGCTTGACATCACCATCACTGCTGTCATGCTTACTATTGGACTGGACTCTTTTTACTCACAGCAACAAATACTGTCCATGTCACACATAACTTTGCCTCAGGGCAGCTCAGATTTTTCTCTGGATGTGCAGCTCTGTTTGGAGAAAGAGTTAGAGGGGTTGCTGTTGACATTTGAACAACCTACGTATCCCAGGAGCTGAACAAGCTCAAGGTGTGCAGCCACGCTTAAACCCCCGGCTTAAAAAAGCACAGCCAGCTATTTCTAGCCCTGATTTTCCAAAAACCAATCTTGCTTAAAGCATAGGCGTTCTGCTAAGTGAGGGTCAAGAACCCTCCTCCTCACGTTTGATGGCTGTAACCAGAGGCCCGGAACAGCAGTTCCCACCGCCGCAGGCGGTATGGGGCTGAAGGTCTTTCAAGGAGAGCGTTTCGTCAAGGAAATTGATTTTTCTTTTTCCTTTTAACTTCAGTTTCAATCATTCAGCCATTTGCCTTAGCTGGGAAAATATTGGCACTGATGAGCAGAATATATGAGCTTTTGTACAAATCTTTGGTAATAAAGATAACAAAAATCACAACTTTGAAAGCCTTTAATCTCAGACTATTAATACAGGTGTGTCCTAATAAATGAGAATATCAAAATATCATCATAAAAGTGAAACTCATGTATATATTAACAAATAGATTTGTACTTCAGACTTCTATTTATTAACTTTAAAAATGTTTTATAGCTACAAAATTTTCTTTTCGGAAAATGTAAAATATTACGCACACAAAAAAAAAGTTTTATAAAAATTCAAGCATTCAGAAAACTCCTGATGACATTTCTACAGCAAAAAGCGAGAAGCTGGCTAATCAGAGTGCAACTTCTAGGAATACGATATGAAAATTAAGTGGAAGGAAAATGTGTGGCTGGAACAAGAATAACTGCAACATTGTGATGTGTGTCATTGGACATCTTACTTTATTTTGGCAGAGTAAATAATGGCAGTCATCAAAATTCGATTAGATATGATTACATTTCTTTGTTGTTGATGAGTTCTGTTTAATCTTTGTTTAAAACCTATAATTAAGCTTTTTAGCTGGTATGATTTTATGCCATCAAAACTGTGTTACAATACTCTTACAGCAGTGCAGGTTGTCTGTGATGTCCCACTGGAAAGAAGTACTTCATCAACTTTACTGTTTGGACAGTCAGATTATTACTACTATAAAAACATTATTCTCACTGGTGTAAGGCTCAGGGATTTCCCACAAACTGCATGTCACCAAATGGAAAGGGATTGCCACTTTTACAATGTAAATAAAGCCGTCGTGTTTAAAGAGCTGCACAATCACAATACTAAAGTAGACCATGTAATGCAGATAAAAAGCTCCGTTTTACGGCGCTGATTTCATTGAAGTATCCGGTGACATTAGATGCTTAATATTCTGCATAATATTTATGTTTCGGCCACTCGCCAACTTGGTGACAGTCTTCATTGTTGTCATTCACTCAAACATAGCAACAGCCGTGTTGCCCAGCTGTAATAATACTACGCCCCCGCCTGATAACCCACACGCACACATGGAGTACAATGTACATAAGATGAGCTGCCATGGTAACTGCAAGGTTCTCCGGGCTTTTCTTGTCTTGACGTTGTCACCATGACAATTCTGTCTCTGCTTTCGCCTTTGTGTCAACTTTCTCCTTCACTTGATTAAGTACTTGATATTTGGATAATTGGAAACTGTGTAGGTGGTGAGCTGCTCACAAATCCCATGTATTCTGGAAACCACTGCAGACATTTGAGTGTGGGGTTTGAAAGTGGATGTTTTCTGACGGCATTACGTCGGTTCGCTTCGTTGCAGATAAACCCGCAAAATAAAATCCTGTTGCTTGGAATTGCTTCACCACACACTAACAACTATTACAAACATGTTTAGTCATTCCTTCATATTCATAAATATATGAACAAATTTTGACAAATGACTTAATTTAAACGGAATCAATAGAACAGGAGCTGCATTCTGACCATTGTGCTTGGAGTGTTCAAGCTTAGACGCCAAATAATTTTAAGTGTTTTTTTTCTGCTTTTGTTTTTATTTGAAATTGTCTGATTAATAAGTTACAGCAATTATCCAGCTGATGTACAATTTGCAGATGCAAAGAGAAACCAAATGCCGTCTCTCTCCCTTTGAATTTCATCCTGCAGTTTTTATCAAAATCATTGACCTTTCCATTGAGTGGTCTCCTCTGCGCATTCAAAGAAGACATATATGTCTGAAAATCTTTCAGAATTTAATCTAATTTAGAATATGATTATTCTTCAGCTAGAGATGTTTAGAAGAATCAACCCAATGTTTATTGGTTTCAAGGATTTAATAATATTCTACTTACTAATATCTCCTCTGATTAATAACACAAAAGTAACACAAGTAAGATAATACAAAAGCTAACAAAGATGAACAACCAATTAACTTGCACACCAAATGTCAACAAGAGTGCAATTTCAAGATAATACTAAGCTGATTAAAGATCTACCATTTATTAATAGACTACCAGCCTCTCAAAAGCCCAAATATAGATGTTAACATCATAATTTTGAGTTGCGTCTTTACTTTAATCTGGCAAAAAGTAACACATGAACAAGATTCTGATCAAGTCTTGAACTTTCAGCACTGAAAAAACATCTTGCAAAGCTTTTCACCTGAACTAGTCTAACCATACAACCATGCTTATCGCAACTTGTTTGCAAAATCCTTTTCAAGGATTTCCAGGTTTGGTTCGAGTCCCATTTCTGCCTCCAAAGGCTGTGAGTTTGGGGGAGGAAATGTTAGGAGAGACTGATGAACCAGTTCGAAGCAGCCTGGGTCCTGATCCAACAATGTTTTCTACACAAGTTCTTTATACTCAGAGCAACATTTTAATCACTGTAGCCAGTTTGTTGTCACATTAGTTTCTTTCTAAAGTGCGTAATCAGTCTATTCAGTAAATGAAACAAAAATATAATATTAAAATTTTAAATTACCAAAAAAAAATAACAGTTTCAAAAAGAAAAAAGACAAGTTTCTATAAAAAATTAAAACTGTTGTGACCACAACATGGTCGTGCTAAAACATTTAAAACATATTTTGTATTGATGAAAATTGAAGACCACCACAATATACAGATTATCTTGCAACAATGTAATCTGGCATACTTCTAAATTGCAGTAAAATTTCATCCGAGGTTATCAGTCATATTTTCTTTCTTTAGCATCCTCCAAAATCAATGTGGTACGGTAACTCCCCATGCAGATATTCACAAACATGCTGTTTGTACATTTATCTGCCCTTGTGGATTGCAGAAAAAGTTACTGCTCATTTATGGCGGTTAGAAACATGCAGGGTAAGCGATGTCTGAAGGTCCTCAGTGCTGCCGTTTTGACATTGACACTCTTTAGGCGAATCTATCGTTGGACTCTGCTCATGTTTATATATAAGCATTGTTACCCTAACATGGATGTCTTCAACAAATCTAAGTCGCTTTCTCAGCCATGAATGGGGAGAAAAATACAGTTTTAAATGTCCAAAGTCTTGTCAATCACATCTTCTTATATAAGTAAACACAACCTCCTCTATAGCTAATCCCCATGCTGGTATCTGAAGGGACCAGCTGCAAAGCAGCTCCACAGCTCAGCGACACTGTTTCCATTATAGCCTCTTTGCAAAATAAGTCTATTAACAGCACAACTGCTCTTCTAATTTCTGAATAACTCTTTACATGGCGTCCTCATTCACATATACTATCTGAAATGACTTAAAATGAGTTTTAAAGGCCAAGCAGCTAACTAATAAAAGTAAAACATTTAAATAAAATAGAAATACTTTATAAGCTTTGATAAAAATACATGTGATAACCTGGAAAGCAACAAAATTAATCAACTTAATTTTTTTTGTTTTATTCAGTGTCATTCCAGATTTACGCTGCTGTTAAAAAAAGTCTTGGTTGTCTTACAGATTTTTGCTACTTTTACATAAATAACCACATACAAAAGGGTTTAAATAACAGCTTCATTGTAGGGAAAAGTGTAAGATAGTGGTTGCCAACTGTGGTGGCAGGGATCAAGCACAATATAGGACAACTTTTTGTAGAATTACTTATATTCAAGCACATCAAAAGGAAAAGTAACTAGTAATAGGAGAGGCAAATACTTTTCATAGGTTTATTGAAACAAGTTGATAAAACAGCCTTACATGATATTTGTTATGACTGTAAATGTGCTGCAGTACAGTGATGAATTCATCCACTATGGGTAAATTAGCATAGCCTCTGAGCTCCTCTGACACGGTTATGACAGGTCCGATTAGGAAGATCCTGCCTCCAGCATCTTCTCTGGTCACAACATCTCTGTGTCTCAGTCTTATGCAGACTGTACTCTGACAGCTCTGGGAATATCGAGCTTTTTCATCCATAATGCAGTCCTATTGCCATAGACATTAATTAAGACATTTCACTAATTGTTGACTCAAACTACTGTCCTTAGTTTTTCTCATGATACAGCATTTTGTTATTTAATAATTTGTATAAACTTAATCAGTATTTATGAAACAGTTGCTGAAACACTTTGTGTACCGCAATATAATAAGGAATATAATATATTGGTTTTGAATATGCAGGAGCCTGAGGTTTACTGTTTGCAGCAAGAAGGATCGTTGGTCTTCGGTCAAGGGAAATGGACTCCCACTCCTCTAAAAACCAGCAACACAAAGCCACCTAAGATGATGCAATGCTTCAGCGAGCTTTTCATTGGTTGAAGGTTTCTGGACCCAATAGGTTACAAAATCAGCTTTTAATCAAAAAGACAAAAAAAGTCGTAATTACACAACTTCTGGAGAAACAGACTGCAAGAGAAGTGGAAGATGTAACATTTCGGTCCTCAAATTATAAATTTGTATTATTTTTGTTATAGCTTTATGTCATAAAAGCATCCTTGAAGTTATTTAGATAGATTTTTAACAGCAATAGAAAAAGTTCCTGATTAGGATCTGATTTAGAGGATGGATATGAAAATTATGAGAGTAATTTATTAATTGATGCATCAAAAACTCTCCCAAAGGAGAGCTAAGAGTAGTATAGTTCTGTATAAACGCATCCGTTCAGTCATTATGCATTAATTCTTTACTACATCAGTATTTCCCTTATCAATAAATGTTTTTCTGTCCATATAGAATTGAAAATTATTCTGTCAGCCTTACTTGGATGCAGATTTGGGAGATCATTAAAACAAATGTGGCCTAAAATTGTTCCTGACGGAACACCATTTCAATTTTACGATGACCAAATGTAACATTATCATTTACAACAGACCATTAAAGTTCCCTTAGTCATGATTCATAACATGAAACTAACTTCTCACTGCTAAGAGATTTTAAACCAAAGGACAAATATTTCCTGTGGTTTTCTGATGTGCTTTGAAGCCAAACACCCTTTAATTTAGATGTAAACTTCTCACTTATACAGAACTGTTCGGTTGAGACTGAAATCAGCAGGTGCCCTGGGATGGATGGGGTTGGGATGCTGAGATGCAGCGAAAGGTGAATCAGCTTCCACCTTTGTTTCCCAGTGGCCCTGCTGGCTTTGTTTTGGAGCGGAATGAATTATTAACGGTAGCCGTCTGGTCATGTTTTTCATCAGTGTCCACCACCAAAGGTAAAGATCACTGTGCTGAGAGATCCCCTTTGACTGGTTCTGTTCATAAAGAGTAGAACTGCTTACCTAAAAGTTCTGTGGTTTTTCACACAATCACCTTTTTATTTCTAGTTTTCCTCTCTTCCTTTGTTATCCTATAAAGTACGTTGTTGAATTTCACCAGAATTAACAGTTCATCTAATTACTGTCTTTCTTTGAAAGTACCTCACTGCTGTACTGTTTTCTAAAACATACTATTTGAACTAATGCTGTAGGTTACTTGTTTAATAAAGAAATGTTTTAAATAGATATCAAAAGAATATATTAGCATTTTTCCAATGATTGTGTTTATGCTAACTTGCCACTGACGTCTTATAGATGCAAGGAAAGGTAAACTCGAACTAAATCAGGGAACATGTTGTAGGGAGTTCAGCAAATTAAGTGATTTTGATCTGCTTTTTATTTATTTATTTCACCACTTGTAGCCTGGGTGATTGAGTGGGCAGCACAAGCACATCATTTTGGAGCACCACTCAGATTAATGTAATACTTGCATATTTTTGTAAGCTTCATTGCCTGGCCAGTATAAAAACGGTCAGGTAAACTACTGGAGTAGACAAGCCTGTTATTTTTATTGTTTATTATTTTAATGTTGGCTTTGTGGCTACAATTAGTATTTTAGCTAATTTTGATGAAAAGCTAAGCTTAACACACTGAATGAAATGTTAGTCAATATACTAGTGATACTTCACATGTTGTTGAGAGCATTTTAGCCAACATTACATTTTTAACTAACTTTGACCTAAAACCCAAATGAACAGACTAAATGTTGTAACTCAGCATGGACCTACGTTTTAATAGACCAACATTATTGTGTTAAAAAATATATATATTCGGTATGTTTCAGCTGGCTGTGTTCTGATTTATTAAAATGCACTTTCATTTTGTAATAATTAAAATGTAAATATTCCTGGTTGAGATTTGCTCTCCAGTCTGTAATGCCTTTTTTTTTTCCTCCATCTGGCATGCTGCTTAGCCAATTTGCTGTCACTTGATCCTTTTTATCATCTGTCGGCCAGAGGATGCTCCCAACCGGCCAAACTGCCTGGCAACTGTAACCAAGGGGCAGACATAACTGTGCTAAGGTTTGAGTTAAATGTAGTGTGAATGAAGTAACCTAAAGGATCTAGAGTCATGCTAGAGTCATGCTTGGTTAGATGACTCTAACCTAAATCTTGTGCATTAAATTGAGGATAGTTGAGGTTTGTCGTCTTTCGATATTTTTCACTACTTTATATTTTATGTTCCGTATATTAGAAAAAGTAAATAAAGATTGGAACCTGTTGGGGTGAAATGGAAAAGGGTGGAAAAAAAGGTGGAGTAAAAGGGAGGGAAAAGGGGAGTGGGTGTAAGTTAATAGAAAATCGACTGCAAGAGAGATAAGTGATATGTAAATAGGAAATGTCTCTAAATTTACCCCTGGGGAAAAAAGCCAGTCTGAGAGATGGGATAATGTTTCAGGGAGCCTCAGGTGCAGCCAGGAGGGTAGGAAAGAGAGCGATCAGGGAGGAAGAGGGAGGGTTTTGTTTGCGTGTGTGTGTGTGGAAAGAGAGAGAGAGCGAAACTTGAGTGTGCGGGCTAGAGAGATTGTGTAGGGAGGGAGGGAAGTGTAAGCCAGTCGCAGCATCTCTCCTCACTGCACCAGGGCTGAGGGACTCCTCGTCCCCTCTCTTCCCTCGCTGCAGTTTTAACTCATCTCCATCAATGCAGTCATCCTTTTTTGTTTTGCTTGTTGCTTTGGATATCTGCGTTGCTTTCTCATTCTCCCTATTCCAGGATCCAAGGATTTATTTGTTGAAAAAAATAATCCCAAAACATGGATTGCCTTGTTTGACTGAGGCAAAAGGGGCTTTTTTCAAAAGCCAACGCTAAAAACCGGGACTCCAACTGGGACTTTATTTTTGTTGGTTTGCTGCTACAGTGGATTCCCCACCTTTTGTTGAACTTCCAGGGTCTTGGTCAGAGTGAAAGACGTGGACTTAAAGACAAAGGCTTAGGATCCTGTACAGTTTTTGAGGAGTAGTTAGAAAAACCAAGGTTGCATCAAGCACTTGTGGAGAAGGTATTATCTCAGTAACAAGTTTATGGGATAATTGAAAGGTGCACTGATTGATTTTGAGACCCCTCTCTGCAAGTGTGGCCACAAGGATGTCTGAGGAGTGGAAGTGAGTGGATCTCTGAGTTTGTCAGCTGGCCTCTCCTTACTCCTAGAGTGTCCTTTCACCCATACCCAGGGGATTCTGACATTTAACCTGTCTACCAGATCCTGGATGTTTTTGCATTTTGTTTTGTTTGTGCAACTTGCAGTCCAGTAACTCTGAGAGGCAAGCTCGTACTTTTTGGATTTAAGCCTTTTCTGCGTGACGGAGACATTTTGGCACGCTTTGTTTGACCAAATTCTAGTAATGCCTTATAAACAGATTCTCCCCCCACTGCCGTATGCGCTGAAAGAGCTGTGACATTATCTGCTGTGGACATCCCGCTGTTATTGTAGCATGTGTCTGTGTTTTGATTCGGACAATAGCTAGACATACATGGGCTTCAGAGGCTGACAGAGAACCACCAAAATAGGGAAAGCCTCCTCTATTATTCACCGCAAATTGAAACTTTGAATTAAACTGAAGAGCCAGTCCTTATAAGGCTCTTTAAAATAATCTAAGCTTTTTTCTTTTTGGAAGAAAAAGGAAGCATGCTCTCAGTTTTGTCCCGTAACCTTGCGCGGTTTCCTTCTTCAAGTCTTCTGTGCTCTCTGCCCCTGTGGTGACTACTTAAAATCCCCAGCCTCCTGGTGGCAACTCTCATTAAAATCATGCGATGAGGCCAGAGATCGGGGCTCCAAACCAGCAGGGAACCTCGCCTCTGGGATCGATGCTGGTAGCGGGACTAATGCTACTTCACTTTTGGTTGAATCCTTTTTCCTATTCCACAGACTGCCATCACCAGCCATGCTCAATTTGAAAGAAGAGAGAAACAAGTTGCCATTCTGTTTCAGAGACCATACTGATTTTCCTCCAGTCACCATTCACTTGATTGAGACCCAGCAATGTGAGGGTATGCTGAGCAAAAGCACAGGTGTGCTTGAGAGAATAATACGCTTTTTGAACTGAGGGGTGGTGAAAAACCAGAGGGACACAGGCAGATCTCCAGTTTCAAGTCAGTCTGCTTATGGGTGGCATACAACAAATCTGACTCACCTACACCGAGAAAATGAACCACTCTGAACTGACAACACATTCTACGCTCACTGCCAACAGCAGCGATGGAGACATCTTTTTTGGCTCCAACCACTCCTGTCCTTTGGGATGGGGGTTGAAGGAAGGCGTGGAGGCCTGCATATTGGAGACTGTTGTCATCGTGCTTTTGACGGTTCTCATTATCGTCGGGAACCTGACGGTGATCTTCGTGTTTCACTGTGCCCCTCTGCTGCATCACTACACCACAAGCTACTTCATCCAGACCATGGCCTACGCTGACCTGCTGGTTGGTCTCAGTTGCCTTGTGCCCACCTTGTCTCTGCTACACTACCCAGCTGATGTCCAGGAACCAATTACTTGCCAGGTTTTCAGCTACGTCATCTCTGTTCTGAAGAGCGTCTCAATGGCCTGTTTGGCCTGCATCAGTGTGGATCGTTACCTAGCCATAACTAAACCACTATCATACAACCAACTGGTGACGCCATGTCGACTACGAGGCTGCATCGCCATCATTTGGGTTTACTCCAGTCTGGTTTTCTTGCCCTCCTTCTTTGGTTGGGGTAAGCCAGGATATCACGGGGATATATTTGAATGGTGTGCTCACTCTTGGCCCACCTCGGCCATTTTCACTGGCTTCGTAGTGTGCTTTCTTTACGCACCCGCCGCACTTGTCGTCTGTTTTACCTATTACCATATCTTTCGCATTTGCCAACAACACAACAGGGAGATCAGTGAACGACGGGCCCGGTTCCCCAGCCAGGAAATGGAACCCGGGGAGGGGAATGGCGGTGGGCATCACGGAGGGCACGGACCAGATCGACGCTACGCCATGGTGCTGTTCCGCATCACAAGTGTTTTCTATATGCTTTGGCTTCCTTACATAATCTACTTTCTTCTAGAGAGTTCCCACGTGTTAGATATCCCTGCCCTGTCATTCATCACCACCTGGCTAGCCATTAGCAACAGCTTCTGCAACTGTGTCATCTACAGTCTGTCGAACAGTGTGTTTCGCTTGGGCATGCGCAGACTGTCACAGACTATGTGCTCTTTCAGCCACTGTGGTGCAGACGAAAGGGATTTTGGGGAGCCCAAGCCGAGAAAAAGAGCAAACTCATGCTCCATCTGAGTGATTGCTTTGTTAACGGGGTTAAAATTCTCCTTAAAAAGTTCATTTTCAGTGGAAAATCTGGAAACGCCTTTCTGTTTTGTCAAACAATAATCTTGGCTCGCTCAAAATAAAATGGTGACTGGGGTTTTCAAGGAGACAGATACAGTGTCTAGACTGAGAATATTAATGAGAGGTGGGCTTTCTGTGATGGATTTTATTATACCGCACCACAGAGGCTTACTCAGGCCTTTACATTATGCCAGGCCGAGAACATCCCCAAAAATGAACAATTAAACATCCCATGTCTAATTTTACATTAGTGCTTGCCAAACTTTTATTTATACTTGTCACTTAATCCATGATCATGTTTATTTAAATAAAGTTTAAGGTTCCTCATTAACATCAGACATACTTACAGACACAAACAGTGACCATGAAAACAGCAGCTGAAACATATTAAAGTACATAATCATAACTGTTTTATTTATTCATTTATTTATTTATTGAGGAAAATATCATTTTTCTAGTTATTTAGTTTGTTTTCCTTTGTCCACTGATCTGACTGTTGACATCAGCGCCTTAACAAAGTTATCAATGCATTTGATTTATTTATTTTGTTTATTTTTAATCTGATTATTAGCTAGAAATGGAAAAAAGCTTTTTTCCCCCCAAATGTAAGGACAGTCGACCAGATGTATGTTGTGTTTTTTTGTGTGTTTTTTTAGAGTGATGTGTTGAAGATGGTAGTGGAATTTATTTCGGAGCAGCCAAGTGTGGGGTTTTAGATTAATGTAATCTGATGTAATTTGAAACTTATGTAAGGATAAATCTCATCTGAAATTATATGCCCATTTGTGTAAATGTTCAAGGCTGCAGGAACACGGTCGTGTGTTGTAGACCTGAGCATTGAACAGTACTCTATTATTCTTTTTGTTTTGTTTTGGGGGGTTTTTCTTATTGTTTTACACTGTCTTCTTAATAGTGCTCTTAATCATTGAAAGATGACACAAAGGTTGGTGGAGATGAAAATGAGATAAAACTCGCATCCACGTAATAAAATTAAAGCGTTTTACAATTTTCAATCTGATACTGATAGTTTGCAAAGAAAAAAAATTAAAACTGTAGTTCTTTGCTTTAATTTTAGTTACTTTTTCTATTTTGCCAAAGCCTGGCTGAAAACTATTTCAGCCTCTTAAGTTTATAGACGTAGCATCACAAAATATGAAAAAAGGTTCGAGTGTAAATTATGGGAGGAACCAACACAAAGCTGTGGAAAATGGAGGAACATAAACATGAAACATGGTTTCCATTGTTGCATTCATTTTTATTCAGACTTCCTGAGTTGCCATTTTATAGAGCAACAATTCACTGTAATTAGAGCTGCAAATTTTTTAGAGTTCGTCTAAAAAATTACCAGTGGAGACTCAAGTTCTTCTCCTTTGTCTTTGCAAAATAGCTCAAACTTAGTGAGGTTGGTTCGAGAGTATCTCTGGACATAAATATTCAAGTCTGGTCAGTGTCTCTTCGCTGATTTCAGGTCAGTTCTTGCTGGTCCATTACATACAAAAAGGTTTTGAAAGCTCCTCATTGCAGGTCTGGATGTAACTTAAGTTAACTGACCTTCTCTTAAATCTTTTCCTGCCTGAACTTTATTATATTTATTTGGCTCCATTCATCGAGTCATAAATTGCAAAAAGCTGTCCCTGCTAAAGACATTCATCCCCACAGCATAATGCCACTCCAACAATATGTCATTGTTGATACGTTGTGCAGTCCAAGTTCATCCTTAGTCTCTTCTGACTGTTCTTCCTCATGCCGTTTGCTCTACATGACTGATTGCAAACTTTAAGCAGAATATCTTATGGTGTTTCTTTAATTTCTTATTTCCCATTGTCCATCATGGCCAGATTCTCCACAGATGTCCAACTTGAGCTTGTGGCATTAAACCTCTGAATTTATTTGTATTTATACTCCTACATACTAATTAGGTGCCTTCTCATCCAGTTTGATTAAATCTGTAAGTATTCTGCTTATAAAATGAAAGATAATGTATGCATCATCTTTTATTGATTCTACAACCATTACCTTGTGCTGGTGTATCCCCTAAAAAATACATCGATGGATTTAGGTGTAACATGTTAAAATAGGTAAATGTTCATGGGTATGGAAGATTTTGTAAGGGACAGGATGCAAGCTTCAAATAAAATGAAAAGCAGCATTCAGTTTTCATTCTCATCTGTTGGTTAAGAGCAAAAATATTCCAGTTTCAGCCCTGATCGGCCACTTCCTGATAAAAAATAATTAATGTTTCCAATAGAGCTTCTCTCTATTGAAGTACCATACTCTCACATTAATGTTTGAGCCTTAATATTTTAGGTACTTTTTGGGATTATTTTAGTGTTTAATAAGAAAAGCAACAGAGGACATGTGTCCCTTTAGGGTTGTGTTTTTCCCATTTGCTATTCTTTGCAGCTTGCACTGTGTTTTTCTTGTTTTAAAGATGCTTTCTAACATCGTTGTATGTTAAAAAGAAGATTACATTCATACTTCTTAGGAGTCAGTGTGACTTGGTTTTTAAGACAGGATTTGGTAAATCGTAATGTGGCTGGAAACGTTTGTTTCTTGTAGCTTAATGATCTACCGCCTTCATCTCTGTTTAAAATAATGAAAGGCGAATTCCTGTGAAGCTACAAATTGTTTTTCATTCAGCTTTAATGCACTACACGTTGTTCTGCTTATGTGCCTAAAAATGGTTGTTTTATAGGAAATGGATGTTTAGAAATGATGAACATGAAATGCTGCATTTTTAAAACCACCCTGAACATATTCAACGACCATTGGACTTTCTTTGCCATGACTTTGTGATAACTACAGTGACAACCACTGAAAATATGAGTTGCTTTTCATCTTTGATTTCTCTCTGTCTCATCTGTGGTAGATTTCCCCTTTGTAGCTAAACTGCCTGGTCTATATAAAAATAACAAAGGGAAGGACCAACAAATACTAGCCTCATAATACGCATTTGACTTTATTGGGATGCGTTTTTGGTGTTGCTTTTTAGGTGAAAATTAGGTCAGGAAGAGCAAATGTGCTGATCAGTTCTGTAAAAACTTAATGTGGTAAAAACTCATAGACAGAAAAAGAAAAGTTTCTTTTAAAGTAAACTCATACAGTTCATTTGTTAACAAAATTGACCTTGTTTACTGAAATTGCAGATTATTCTTCATCTGGTATGATTTGTTTTGTTACAGGGAATGTCAAAAATTTCAAAAGATATCCAAAAAGACAAAAAAACAATAAGTTAATGTTTCTGTACGGCACTGAACAAACCACAGTGGTAGCAAGTCAAAAACTGTAACATGTTGTAAACAAATCCTCTTGATTTCATGTGCATTGATAGTAACATTTGCACACGACTATAAATTAGAGGGTGATAGATATTTATTAATAAAGTGGTTTATAAATATTTACACAGTATAATGTATATGGGAATACTATATGTAAAGTGTGTGTAACTTGTTTTTACTCTGCTGTGATCCTCACTTTTCATAGAGAGATAAAGCAAGGTATTTGTGCATCTATTTGTGTTAAAACAACCTCTATAGGCTGCTGCTGTTTTGAGTAGAAGGTGAGTTTGTTAAATTACACAATATATATTTTTTTATTTTGAAACTGTGTCAAAAAGACTATGGTTTTGCTGTTACTGCTGAACCAAATAAAAGTAAAAAAAAAATAGTTGACGTACACTCTCCATGTTGTTGACGTTATTTGTTCTCTTATTTTCAAAAGGAGCAGTTATTGATATCTTTCTCCAAACATCTAAGAACAAGAATAATGTGTTTCTTGTTTTAAATCCAATAATAGATAAACATTTTATTGATTTAGTGACAACCTCTCTTTATGTGATTATTTGGAGTATTCTGCAGAACTGTTTGGACTGAGCAAGTCATTCTCCACACCTCAGCTCCACAGGCTTTGCATTTTACCTACTGAGAGGAAACTGAGGGGATTAACCCCCCAAGAAACAAGCAGCAAATGCCAGAAGCCCTGGTGAAAGCCTGCATATTATTGTGATTGCAGCGGCTCGTCCAGAAAGTAAAGACATTTCAACTGCATATTAATTGTTGATTATTGAATTAAAGTAAAATTCAGTCTATCAGTTGATATTTAATTGTTTTATTTCAAACTTTTTTTTTTATTTCTGAATAATTGTCAGCAGTTCTTCAAATGAGTGAGTAGTTGTGGAGAATTGCAATCTGCATGCAGCTCTTGCCTATGGAGAAGTATTAAATGTGTCATATATCGTATGCATAGAATTTCTGTCCTGGATATCTAGTTCTTAGTAACATGTTGCAAGAAAATGCAACTTGAGATTTAAAATTTCACCTTATTTCCAAATGAATGTTGAGTTTATGTTGCAATGTAGCGTCATCTTGGACATGTATTTCATCCTCCAAACCATCATATCTTCTGTTGATATTTACTTTGTATGAGTTTGCTTTGTTCCTGGTTGTAGATTTGCCTTTGAAATCCTTCAGATGAGCTCCTAAACCTCCAGAATGTAACTGTCTCAGGATTTTGTGAAGAAAGCTTTAAGGGGAGATGGTAAATTGTTCAAAGTAAAGAACTGAAACATCTTGGAAAGGATTTCTTTGAAGTTAGAGAGGA
This sequence comes from Poeciliopsis prolifica, assembly GCF_027474105.1. Classification (NCBI taxonomy): domain Eukaryota; kingdom Metazoa; phylum Chordata; class Actinopteri; order Cyprinodontiformes; family Poeciliidae; genus Poeciliopsis; species Poeciliopsis prolifica. The sequence goes on from NW_026562377.1 coordinate 6,647,577, forward strand.
GAGAAAGAGTGGCACAGGTTGGATAGAGATTTGAGAGAATTGGAGCAAAATCAAGAGCTTTATTGTAGAAATAGTTAAAGAAAAAGAAAGCAAGACATCCTGGTAATGATGCTACAAAATGAAGAAATTAATTTCTAATTTCTTTTCCCATTCTTAGAATGTCACAGCATTTCAAGTGGATGGGTTTTTACATAAAAGGACTTTTCTCTTTCACTAAATTTTGACCAATAAAACGCCTTTGGTATAAATTAGGTTATATTCACAGAGCAGATCTTGATTCTCAATTCTGATTTTGATTTTTATTTTATTTTATTTTTGCTGAATGATTCTCCTGAATGATGTGACCGCAGTGAGACTTCTGTGGTTTACGTCCCCAAAGCAACAAACTTACAGAAGAACGCAGACGTAACACAGCAGCGCTCCGTTTACAGAAGTAACAACGAATGCAGTCGTCTACGAATTGATTCTAAAGTTTATTCAGCTCTGGGAGTCAACAGTATCATTGCAAGATCATAACATAAATGGAACTTAAAAAAAGGAAACACAACTGATATTAACTGCCTTTTGTGGAGCATTGACTGCACTTTCAGTAGGGCATGCGTTGCACTGCTGATGATCTTCAGTGACAAATATATTTTACATAAGTTCATAATCATAATTTATTGCCATTGTTTTACTCCAAATTTACCACATCTGCCTTTTTCTGGTGCAAAGTTGTTGTGCATGTGTCACATCGATGACATGAAAGTCGGAGAAAATGTGACATGACGTTCAGAATGCAGACACAAAGTCTTCTTGTCCAACATCAATGTCTGATCTCACAAATGTGCTTCTTGAGAAATAGTAAAAAAAAAAAAAAAAAACTCTTTTCCAGTTCCTGATAGAAAGTAGAAATTGTGACAAAATGACAGGACATTAATCATATCAAGTACAGTGAGAAAATGGTTAAGCCCAAGATTATTCATACCTTGCCGCGTTAGCTTTAAAGTAACCTTTTAATTTTATCAGCATGCTTCTTCTGACTGGAAGTAATATTAATGCTTTGAAGTGACCCAGACAGAGTCCTGCCTTGGTTCTGACTGAGAATCTGTTTCTCCATCCATCCACATTCTTACAGATGTGACTTGACTATCAGGATTCAGCCTGGATGCTCGTTATCATTGTTAATATTAATGTTACTATAGTTTTTTTCAATTGTAAAGAACAATTTCATTTCCAGCTCTTCATAATTCATTCCCTTCAGTCTTAAAGTCAGATATTGGGCACAAGTCAAATGTTAACCCACAGAGATATTAAGACATTTTGAGAATCATGTCAAAAGTTACTTTTTACTGCTCTGCAAAACTACTGTATATAAAACAGATTCTCACCAATAAGCCATTTCTCTGTGTTCAGAGATAAATCTGCGTTTTTATTTTTGTTTGTTTTTATTTTATTTTTTTCCAACAGACAGCTTTGCAGTCACAGTTACCATTCAGCCAACTCAAAATGAGCAGCTCCCAGTCCAAGCCAACTCAGTATTCACAGCCAAGACTATATTAGGAATTCCCTTTCATTTTCACAAATGGCCTGCAATCGACTATGTTTTTCTTTCCCCTTCCATCCTGCCACTTCCCTCCTTCCGTCCCGATTGAGAAAGGACCACCTGACCCTCTGTCGAGGTGGGGGAATCATAATTGGAGAGGAAGCCAGATCCTGTCTCGGATTGCTGATGGCGGAGCCTCGAGGCAGTCACCAAAAGCCTTTGATGGTGTAACGAGGACACACTCATACACCCACTCTTCGACTCACTCATGCATCTTGCATGACTCTTTGAGTATGTGGGCTGCACACTGTGGTTTGATAGCTGACAGGTGTGTCCTTTACAGTCTTTAATAGCTCCAAACAACTTTTATAATAGAAGCTATTAACACTCGATAAGAATTTACTGCTTTTTATTCCACTGGGGGCAATAATTTGTGAACTAAATATCAAATCATCCACTGGCTTGTAAAATGTTTTCTTCAACCTAATCATAGTTCTCAATCATAGACTTTGTAAAATTATTTATTTTAAACTATTTGTGTTAAAGTTTTATGTAGGGGAGCATTCTTATACAAAAGGATTCAAACGGGTTACATAGCTTTTATATTGATAATTTTTCTGAGTTTTCTTTTTTGTTTAAAGTAAATGCCCCACATGCTAATGTGGCAAAGGCTGCTGTCCTCAGATTTCACTTAAATACAAGTGGAGGAAACAAAAAGACAGGTGGCGTCAAGTCAGTGTGCGTCCAGATTGAAATCAGTTTTCTGCTAGAGTATGTAACATTTTGACCTGCTCACCCACAGAGAAGTAGAGCCAAAAAGAGCCGGCATTTTCAAAAATAAGTCGAGAATGACCACATTTTATCAGCATTTTTTTTTCCTGCTAAAACTAACAATAGAAGCTAAGCTTATATAGTGAGTCAGAGGAAGAGATGAAATAAAGGAGAGAAAATTGTGATGAGACATTGTGATTCTGAGAGCCGTGTTTCCACATTGATCTGTTCGGCCTGGAGCAGTTTGATAGATAGCTTGTCTCTAATGGCTCCATGGGTGCAAAGCGCTCAGTGGTCAAAGTTAAACAAGTTTCAACTTCGACCTGAGCACAGCACCAGCTCCAACTCACTGTAGGAGCTGTGCTCCACTTGCTCTTTGCTCAGCAGAGCTAGAACCATTGTTGCACAGCGTACAACTGAATGGGCCTTCAGCATGGAAGCTGCTTTTAAAGAGGTTAGTTGCATCTGACTGTGTCAGTGAGTTTTGGCAGACGGAGCTGCTGTTGGAGCAGAAAGTGACTCCTTCCAGCCGAGAGAGACGGAGGAGTTGGAATCCGCTGAGCAGAAATGGAGGCTGGTTCCATGAAAGTTAAACGGCAGAAACCTTTCTGCTGGAAGTACGGAAACTGAGAGGTGTGCAGATCATCCTTGTGAAAAATCTGGATTTCTATGGATCTTTTCAATAGTCACCTTGCCTAAATTATCTTTTGGCAATAAATATGAGTGTTTTTATTTTTTATTTTTTTTGCCAGAATTACTTTTGACAAAAAACATAACTTAGGCCATTATTCACAGAGCCACCTTGTTGGATATGGAGGATTTTGTTTTTCTTTTGCGTTCTCTCACAATAATGTACCGATCTGTTCATGCGGTATAATTGAATACTGTAAGCCTTTTTTACTTTGACCATCACACTTTCTGCTATAATATGAAGTTCTCGTTGAGTTTTTTCAAGTATGTCAATATCTGGTTATGAAACATCCAAAGTTTTATATCTTTTTCTTTAGGATAGAAATGCACCAGAAACCTAAGATATGAACAAAAACATTTCCTCTTAGTGTTGTCAATCATGCTTGTATCCTCCCTTTTCCCTTCTGTCTGCTACTCTACAGCTTGTTCACCACAATGAAGCTTCTCCACTGTTAGAACATTTAGCAGAGTGTTCACGAGATTGATTGACAGCACTAAAACTTTCCTTCTGGCTCTGATTGGTAATTTTTGTTATTTCAGAAGGCAATAGTAGCACTGAGGCGATCAATCTTTTCACACATTATCTGTCTCATATTCTCACAAAATGGTGACAATTTGAACAAATATGTAAAAACCATATTTTTGTAAAAGTTACAAAATATTCTGCAGCTTTGAGTGAATTCATATCAATTTGATTATTAATTAAACAAATTTGTTTTGTCGGTTGCTTGATCAATGGAAAGGATCAGGACTGGTTTTTGGTAACTCACATGAGAGAAATTGATTTAATGACTTTATTATCTCTTAAGCATAACTTACTGTTTCTCCGCCATTAAGAATGAAATGACAGAATGCTACACATTCACCACTGATTGACTGGTTTAAGTGAATCAAAGTAACACCAAATGACAAATTAAGGCATATATAAGTACCGGTAATATGGGTTTTAATTGTGTATTCAAATTTATAACTTGGTGTTTATTCCCACTTGATCATGAAAGCAGAATTTGATGCTTGGCAGACAGCGTGCAGTGTAGTTAGGAGTCTCAGTAGAGCGCGACAGGGGACTTGACATTATCTTAACAGGAGTCTCTTTTATTTTGTAAATGCCACTTTGCCCCTAATTGCCCTGGTGATTGAACAGATATTGGTTCATTCTCCATTTTTAAACAGAAGCTCATCAAGGAGCAACAAGAACATTTAACTCCTCAAATATTGTATTTTGAAGTGGATTGAACAGGAGAAAAAATATCAGAAATGTTATTATTCAGTGTCCACCAGCTGCTTTCAAGTCAGTACCTTTATTTCACCTTTCGGACTAAATATTGCCTTCGGTGGACGGATGTTCCATCAGAGACCACTTACCTAAAGTAAGAGCTTTCTCTTCCATCTCTTCTAAGTGCTTGACTTTGCCCTGGTTTCAAGTTATGCTCGACGTCGAGTTCCTATTAAATCAACATTACGTTGCTGTTTTCACCCCAGCTGAACATTAACACGCACAAGGTTAATGTGTTGAGCACATTAACCTTGTGTTCAACAATTCAACTCTATGAAATTTCACCTGGTTAACCACATAATTCCCCTTTGCTTTGAAATTTACTTTGAAATGGTCCATATTAGTCATAATTAACCTTTCAGATGGCTTCTAACCTAAAACCTACAAATAATTAAAGGAAATATTTGGTTAAGAGCAAATAAACTTATCACCAAAAATTAAAGAAGTTGGTGTTTTGGTTCATTTTTATTTGATGATAATAATACTTCTGTTGGAAATAAAGCATATACTGTTGGAAAGTCTGATTCTATCCATATTTGTAAATAAAATGCAATAAATAAACAGATGACATATTACAATTCTGTGATACATTAGAACTCTCATGTTCTAATGTTGAGTGCTAAATGTTTCTAACTACAGAATAGAGAAGGGCTTAGATGTTTTTTCAAAAATTTTTGATATGAAAAGGTAAAAAACATCTTATTTCAACTCTCCTTTTAGTATTCAATTCTAACATTTCTAGCGGAAACCCCTTAAAGCATGTTGCCCACTTTTAAAATCCCCCATCTGTATATTCATTTTAGCTCATCCTCTAACCAGAAACACATTTGAGGGCTTTACGTCCCTCCAATTTGAAACTACCTGGAAGGGCATGCGAATATCACAATGATTAAATGGTATCGGACTCAGAACACTAAGATGCTCTTTGCACCAGTGAAACTGAACCAGAGAGCTAATGTCTTCTTGCAAAGTACATCTTTATTGCAGAGTGAGCGCTCTTTGAATAGCTGATGCTTGGTTTCACATTCATTGTCAGAGCTTTAATCTGGTTTAAGTGAAGGAAAGGTTAATGCCACCATGTCAGTTTTCTGCTAAAGGGTGTTGGCTGGGAATCCATAAATATTACAGACCCTCATAAATATAATAATACAACAGGAAGCAGATTTTCCCTGCATTAAAGGCTATATGGCTACAATGTTAAGAAAATTAAGAAACCATGTTTTTAGCTGGATAAAATATATAAAAACTGTATTCTAACTAATATAATTTCCAACTCAAATATTGCAGTTTGTGCTTCGCTTTAAGATTTTACTCCAATTAAATTTTTTGGGTATAATAAACATGAAAAGTCTCTGAAATATTTTGCTCAATCTCCAACTACATCATAGTGAAAATTAAACCACAATAAAAACAATAATGTGCTTAAAAAGAAAATTATTCCCACTTTATTCATTTTTAGCGCATAAACCTTTCACATTTTCTGAGACATTATTAAAAGAAATACTCCAAATCAACTGCACATCCTTATCTAAAATACTGAAATAATTCCTGTTGGATCATATTTTTGTATGAATATATTCCAGTAAAAGAAAAACAAAAACATGTATTTAAGACAGTATTTTCAAACCTTTTTTTCTTTCTTTTTTTGCTGTCTTTTGTTTCTGATACTTGCCATGTTTTAAGAATTAGTTTGGATGATTAAAAAAAAAAAGAAGTATTGCAACTCTAAAAAAAAACTTAAGTAAAACATATTTTAAGGACTTGTTTGTTTAGGTTAAACTCTGCCAATTATCTTCTCTGATAACCATTGTTACTTTATCCCACCAAAAGAGTGCAGGATGCATTTGAACCCCTACTCAGGAGAAATAAGTAATTGTTTATTTTATTAGGATTAATTTGTAGCAACGTTTTTTCCTACAGAGGAAAAGATTGGATAATAGACAGTCAAGGACAAATTTGTTTTTTATTGTTTTCTTCACTGCAGCTTCACTTCCCTTCACTGGGAAGTGAAGCTTTGCCAGCAGATGCAGAAGCACCTTATCTAATTCCCTCTCAGGGCTTTTTGGATGAATTAAATACCAGAAGACAGTCAAATTACCCCCATGGCTCCTCAGCATTTCTCATTCCTCCTCTCACCTGCCCTCTCGCTGTCCTTCTATCCCGAAGCACACATGCACTCTGAGCCCGTCTCTGTGAGACACAAATCCAGCAAAGATACTACAGTAACTTACTTTGAGCTGCTGTGATGTAACTTGTTCTTCCTCTGCAGTGTTTCACTCTCTTTGCCATCAGAAGTGAGAAAGAAGTAACAGGAGACTAAAGAAAAAAGCAAAACAGTGGTCTGGTATATAAAGAGCTGTGTGACTTTCTGCTTCCTGAGGAGCAGTTGGAACCAGAAGTTTACATACTCTGGACAAAGAGAGACATCAAGTCAGGCTGAGGCAGCAGCGCAGTAGAAGTAAGAAATACTTCTACTGCGACTGGGAGTTAGCAGTCGCTTAAACCTCATGTTTATGACCATTTTTGCAGAAAATCTGCATTAAACTCACAGTTAATGCAAGGATCTGTTTATTTTTGCATGATTTTGGAAATAAAAAAAACTGAATGGGCTGATTGATGCAGTTTGGCATCTGGAGTCTAAGGGCCAGATAAAAAGCTTTTTATCTGGCCCCCTGAGCTTGAGCTTGACACATGTCCTCTGTAGGATTATGATCCTACAGAGGACCACTTAAAGATACTTTGTTGTATTTAAGCCACTTTGAAACCACTTTAGCTGTATACTGAGCATTATTTTAAATTTAGAAGACAAATCATCACCCAAGTTTTAACTTCCTGTCTTAAGATGTTGCTTCTATATTTCTGCATAATGGTGCTTTCTCATGATGGCATCTAATTTATGAAGTGTACAAATTCCTTCTGGAGCAAAACAGCTCCACAGCATGACACTGCCATCCCCGTACTTCATAGTCAGGGTGGTACAAGCATTCCCATTTTTCCTCCAAATGAAACAATTATCATTATGGCCTTAAAATACATCCACAGATGAGCCTCCAATTAATTCAGACGTGTCATTTAACTTATCAGACGTCTCCAAAACTATCACCTCATCATCTGGGGTTTACCTTAGTGTTTAAAGAGATAGTAATAACTCTCCATGTAAACTTCTGATCTTGAAAACTTTAATGAATTAATTTCTTATAGCTGATATTCGTTCTTTAATTATTATTTCATTTAGCAAATAGGAATCATTTTTGAGATGTTTGGTCTAATTTATATTCAGACAGACAAAAAAAACTGTTTCATTTGGTGTATGTAAACTTCTGGTTTGAATTATATATGAGAAGAAAGTCTGCAGCCTGGAGCCGATGTGTGCTTTCTGCATGTTGTTTCAGAAAAAGTGTTGTATTTCAGACAAACAATAAAAAGATTCAAACAATTGCAGGCACCATAATTCCCACAGTTAAAGAAAAACAGGATTTTGTAGTGTTCTCTGCAGACGATGTTTCTGACCCTCCACTTCACTTTTCTCATACCCTGAGCCCCTTTGCCATCACATAACAGGGATATAACTCCTATCCTCCAGTAAAAAGCACAACACAGAGAATATGTCAGCTACCTGCAGGGCGGCTGCACTTTATCCACTGACCTCTCTTTGTGCATGAGTCTCTGTTTGTGTGAGACGAGGCCATCTCTTCTATTTTCTGCACTAAATTTTGTCTCACTAAAAGCAGAGGAAAGGGACAGAATGTTCTAAAATGTCTAATACCCCACTCTTTGCATTTTGGTTGTTACTTTTAATTTTAGCATCCCGCTGAGTCACATCCTGCTGTTCTGCTCAAATAATTGTACCCCTTAAAATTGATCACACTTTGTTGTTTTAATCACAAACTTTGGTGGGATTTTATGTAACAGAAAACACAAAGTAGGGCATACTTATTAAGTGAAAGAGAAAGATGTGAATTTTCTATAATTTCACTTGTAAGTAAAAATCTGAAAAGTATGACATTATCTGCGTTTAGCCTCCTGGAATCAGTATTTTATAGAACGACATCTCACTGTAAATACATCCTGAAGAGTTTGGTGAATAATTATAAATAAAAGTGTAAATAACACAAAATAGTGCCCAAGTCATACGAAGAAAAACGGCTGCTTAAATATGGTGGAGTAACCTAAGTACAACGTGGAGGTACATCATAAAAAGGGAACAAAGAATATAAAAAAAAAAACATATAAAATAAATAAAACAAAAATTACTTTTACTTTGCACTTACAACTAAATAATTATGGTCAATTTTAACAAATGAGAATTTGTTCTCAATCACCTTTCTTGGTAAAATGCAGGCAAAATATAGCAAATAAAAATTTTAATTGTCCCAGTAAGTATTGCAATGAACAGTAAGATTATTTTAGACCAGATAATAAATTGATAATGGCATAATAATAAGTTTGTGGTTGTAACATTTCAAAAAGGGGGCATAAAAATGTGTTTGTGTCATATTTTATCTGTTTAAATGGAAATGTGAATCTCTTCGATAAGTGAGCTCTTAGTGTTTATCTTGGGTTTATCTAATCTTGGGAAAGTTTAGCAATAATATTTGAATCATAACTTCCTAAGTATCATATCAAAGTCCTTTAATTCACTGTTGTCATGTTTTCTCTTTATTGCTTGTCGCTGAATTCACTGCAAGCAAAATGAGAAATTTGCCCTTTAAATTTCCGTCTGAGTATTGTGTCTGCAATCCCAACCTGCCTTTTTGAAATGCAAAAGCAACAAGACAATTAAAATGCCACTGCAGCGATACCAAGACAGACGAATGTGCAATCTGCCAGCTGTTTCCACACCAGCACCACCCACTGCTAACCCTCCAGGGAACCCGAAAGAAACTTCCTCGCCTGTGACCAAGGACAGAGGTCTCTGGGGGAGCCAGTTTTTAATTATCATGCTGTGTCCTCTGAATATCACACCAATACATTATCTCACTGCAACCCACAGAAATGAGCAGCAGCGAGGTGGTTTTATTGGAGCCAGGTGTGTCTGCAAAGAGATGGTGTCATTATAGCATCCATGTCCTTTAATGCGTCAACATTATATCATTTTTATTCAACGTGCTTTCAGTATTCCTTCCAAAAGGCCTTAAAGCCTGATTTCTTTTTAGACACTTTATATATCTCTTCTTCTTTCTCATTTCTGAGAGTAGCAGGAAAATATTCTGATCACACACTAAGTTTATCCTCTCTCTATTTAAGGATTTTTTTTCTCTGATAAAAGTTTATCAATTAATTTAGTTAGTTATTTTGCACGGTCGATCATACCAGAATGTATGATGTGGTTGCAATCAGACTTCTGTGCGTCTGGTTTATGACACAAAGTGATGCGCAGAAGGATGGAGATCTAACGCAGCAACAGAAGATGTACAGAAGTAACATAACAGATTTGTTGCCATCTCCACTCCCTACTTAACGTTTATGGGACTCGCTGCTACATGAAGGCCTGATTATCATTGGCAACACGTTCCCTGCTCAACTTGTCTTTGCTTTTCTGTATGCAGTTTATACTTTTGTACAATATCTTTGAAAAGCTTTAAAAAATTTAATTCATGTGTGTTTGAGGAAATGAGAAAATAAGAACATTCATTAATTTAATTAAATACAGAACATTTGTATGAATTAGTATCAGGGCGTTAAAGGGAGGACAATACAGTTAAAAAAAAAACACTAAAGTTCTTCTGCATATAAAGCATTTGTTTGTTGTCTCCAGTGTTTCCTCTGCATGGTGAAACTCTGTAGATCCTAAATTTGCTCTTAAATGAAATGCTGTCAGAGATGGAGTTGCAGCTTAGGACACATCAGCAGTTTTTATTTTTAAACCCATGTGCTAAGTAGGTAACCTGTTGGCAAGATCTTAGTAATGGACTGTCTGCCCAACAAGCCCCCAGGCTACAATTGGAGAAAACCTCTTGTTCCTCTCTGTGTACATAACTCACCGGCCTCTTTTATCTCTCTTTCTCAGCTTCTCTTTCAGTGTCTCTCTCTTCCTCTGTTTATCTGCCTTCATTTGCCTCTCTTCATTCATGGCTTTTACCTTCAATCAGTCACTTTAAAAGCCATCAAGGGACACATTTGGCAGGTACACACAGTATTTTAAAATGCAGACTCACAAATTGACTGTGTGATTAATTCAGGCTGATGGTTGAAAATGCTGATGTGAACACCCTGCCTTTCCTTTTCTCATTCCTTTATATTACCAGTATCATCCTTGAGTATTTGCTCATTTTTGTGAGGTTGAAAAGGTAATTTTTATGTGCATGTCGGACTGTCATAAGAGATAATTATTTTTTGTTTTTGCATTCAGGTGTGAGCAATAGTTAAGTTAATGCTTGTTTTTCTGCTGCCTCACATAAAGAATGGCTGCCATGTATGTTTTTGTGGCAGACTATGCTGGACATCCTCATGTATGTGTGCAGGCATTGATAATACTCTCACTGCTTTTCAAGTTAAAATGAGTTACTGAGTAACAATATCCTGAGGAGTTTGGTCGTCCAGGACTATAATTACAGCACCTTCTACCCTACAAGCTTAATAAATAATTATTCCTGTTCCAGTTAACAAATCTTTAATATATTTTAGTGCTAAGACATTTAGTGATTTTAAAGTGTATTGTTTTTAAAACTGAGGTGATGTGCTTCCTGGTTTTAGTCAGAATGCCAGCAGCAGCGTTCTGGATCAGCTGGAGCTGTCTGATCGATTTGTTTTTTGTATTTTTTTTTTTTTAGGCAGACCTGCTGCAGATACTGTTGCAGTGATCAGTGTGACTAAAGATAAACGGATGAGTCCTTTAATCCTGGAAATGTACTCGGATGATAGAATACTGTCTTTATGCGTTTCTGAATGGTTAGGTTCATCATCTTACCCAGATTTTGAACCTGATCAATAATTTCCAGCTGTAATAACTGATCGTTCCTCTTTTGTCAGGAAAACATATTCAAATTCAAAAGTTCAATCATAAGTGTACTTTAAAGATCTTCGGTTTTTAAAATATTAAATTAACTATTTAGCAAATGTTCTTCTTAGATGACCAACAATGATCCTTCTGTGTATTTGAGATAATTACAGTGTAAATTTCAGTAGCTGCTCACTCTGTTGTCCACACTTTGAGGCTTTTGGAGGATCACTTATAGTTAAGAATAGCCTCGTCTTTTATTCCAGCATGGCGCTTCCTCTCCTCTCTAATCAGATCTACAGAACGGCTGTCCTGCTGTTACTCTTGTCTAGGAGCAAACAATTGTTAACAGCCTCCCGGATCTCTCTGTCAGCCTTTTGTTTATTTTATTTCTGTCAGATCAGGTTAGATATTTCACTGAAAGAGCCTCTGGTTGATGGTGACACTGATGGTGTTGATGCTCAGTAACACAGCTATCAGTTTGCTTTTTATAAAACATGAGCTGAAAGTATCAGACCCTGTACCTTCTGTGATTACTCCAAGGGCTCAACAATCATTTCAAGTGAATATTCTTTCTTGTGTTTGAAAGTAGTTCCTTTGTCGTATTTTATCTTTCTCCAGTTCCTTGTTTAAAACTTAACAGAAACGGAGTGTAGGGCATGACGTGGAAATAAACAAACTGCTTCACTATTTCAACTCCCAGTTTGTTAGAAATCTGCTTAAAGGAGATTTCTTATGCAAAATTAACATTTTACATGTTTTTATACTTCTCTGGAGCTTTTCTTTCTTTTTTTTTTAAAATGCCATCTGGTTTTTGGTGTTTGGAAAATGAGCTGATGCAAAAACCTCTGGAGTGTAACACCACAAATCAGCAGGCACTTCCACCTCGCCTAGCAACACAACCTGAGTCAGCACGTTTGGTCGGCTGGTTTTACCGCTGTATGCGACGTACAATGGCTGCTGGAAAAGACGAGAGTTTGTGTGTTGACTTACCATCCATAAACCACTTTCTCCATTCTTCTTGGTTGTGCAGGAGGCTCTACTTCTGCTTTTCAAAGCTGCACAGTTGTATAATTGAGCATCTGTTTGCAGCTGTTTTCACATGCAAGTGTACATGTTGGGCTTGAGGGCGTGGCCAGCAGCAGATTAATTGAATTTAAAGTGACAGGAGACTCTGAAGTAGCTCATTCTGAAAGGAACTCAAAGCAGCAGAACTTAGCAGGCTAAAATCTCATTATCTAAAAATGATTTGTGCAAAAGATGTGAGGGACTGTTTTGTATAGACCTATGGAAACCTGTTCAAGGAAGCATAGCAAGTAGGTCACCTCTGAAGTAGAACTATAGATTTTTGAATCAAATTAAACATGTTCATTTTGATTCATTGAGGTGCACCTGTGCATTTGCAATATTACTTATGAACCTTTAATATAGTTTTAGTGACCCATTTAAACCTATTGGCATGTTATTAAATTGTAGTGAATAATGTGACCTTAGCATTTCCCAGCCTGGTCACTCAGCTGCTTGTTAAGTTTATTGGTCTGGATGGACGGTCGAGGTTTGATGGCCATTAATGTAGCACTGGGAGGAACAAGTAGCTCTGTCCTCATTAACTTAACTAATATATTCTACTTTTCAGTGCCAGGAAAAGTGGCCCAAAACCATGGAGCCTATTTTGGGATGTGCTAACGCTGTTAGGTTATATGATGCAAAAACTAGAATTGATTAATTCTGTTTTGTTATTTACCGTGGTGGAGCTAAGCTGTGGCAGTGTAATGCAGTGATGCAACTAATGAGGCAGCGGTTTCCTTAGGACACCTTGGGGCTGAAGCACACCAACACCTCAGACAGCGTGCGCCGAAAGCAGACGCCTCACTTCAGCAGCCGCTCGCTCGTTCCCGATGTACTGCAGCAGGACAATTAGTGACTCTTGTCTTTTCTGTCATCAGATCCCCTGACTGAATATTAAAACCGTTTTTGTTTTACAATGAATGACAAAAAGAACAATGTATAAGCTGGAGAAAAAAGACCTGAATGTTGAGACAGAAATATGTTGTGGTTTGATGTTTACTCCATGAGTAAGTCATGGATATTCTCAGCAATAAAAGCAGGACTTAGGTCACTTTATCTTTGAAACTGCATGCTGTATTGAGCCAAGTTTAGTAAATTATCTTAATTAGTTAGATTTGGAATTCACCAAAGTCTGCATATAACTAAAAACAGTATATATGTTCCTATTTATTATGAAATTAAACAAAAACTAAATGTTTATGAAAACTTTGTTGTATTTTGTCAGTAACACCTGTGCAAACCGTCTGTTTATTAATGTGCGTAACTGTTTGAGACAAACGGCAAAAGATTTTCAGCTGTAATTGAAAATGTAGTTCTTCATAACTGTAACTCATGGAGAAGATTGTAAGTGCATGCCACACAGAATATATTCACAACTTATCGCATCAAATAATGTTTAAATACATGGAGGTTTGTGTTAATAGGGTGACAAAATGTGGAAAAGTTATAGAAATGATAATATTTTTGCAAGGCACCCTAAGTGAGTTGCAATATAAAATATTCAAATAAAGTACAATGAAAGAGGAAAGGTTCATTTTTTTCTGATATTCTGCAAAAAGCACTTTGAAGGATGTGAGAGCAACAGCTATAGTTTCCCCCAAGTTAATTCTGTAGCCTATATTTGCTATTCCCCATTCCTAGTTCTCAGTTTGCATTTCATCAAAGTTTTTTTGTGTGTATAACATATGTGGGACATCTCTCTGAAAGAAGAACCTTGTTAGTTTGTAGTAAAAGGGAACCTGGAAAGCATTGTGTACTTGCTGTCTGCCTGGAAAATAAGAGGCGGTGCTGCAAACGTTTAGGACACATGGATGCTGAAAGAGGACAGATATGAGCTGAGAAGAAAAAAAATTCACGAAGCAGCTGAAGCAAAGGCACTGTGGGACATGAAGTAGAAAATAGAGGAGAGTGGAAGTGAAAAAAGCAGCCGATAAGCAGGAAAAAGTAACAAAAGGCTGGGGACCGAACACTACAAAAGACCATGCTGACAGAAATTGCAGAGAGGAGGAGGAAGGGATAAAAGAGGAAAAGGAAAAGGATTAGCGAGCTTAGAGGACGTCCTCTCCATTTTTATTTTTTTTTGGGGGGTATTTTTTGAGTAATGAGGCTGTTAATTAGCAGAGGCATGCATGCTTTATTAAATCAAAGTGTTTACAACTTTAACTGTCAAACAAATTCTGGACGGTATTGCAAATGTTGCCATGGTAATACGGCCGTACTAAATGATGGGATAGTTTAGCAAAGGTAAAGTAAAAATGAGCTGTAAGTTATTTAATCTAACAAAGTTGCATCATTATCATTACATATGCGTCACAGCATAGATTCGCCCTCAAAAGTATTTATTTCAAACAAGGTGAAATGCCTCTAAATATTTTTCCCTTTATGGTTTGAATATTTTTATAAAATCTACAGTTATAAATTTCCACTTACATTTTTTCTTGTCGTAAATTTATCCCTGTTCTAGAAAAATTTGCAAAATTGAAATTTAGATCCTCCAAATCTAGAAAATTAATTTTACCTGTCATAGTTGTACTTTGTTCTTTTTTTGATTTGGCTGTAATATCACATAATATATAGCACAAAGCGCCACCTCCTCACTACAAATCTCATTAAAGCAGAACACACGGCTGTACCAGCAGCTTTAAATCCTTTACTTGGAGTATGGCGGATACATGGAAAGACTGAATATTAAACATAAAAAATTAAAGGAAAGTAATTATGTCAATCAAAAACAGAACATTTTGGGTTGCCGAACCCTGGTCTGAAGTATATTCACCCTCTGTGTTGCAGGACTCGGCACACGAGAGCGTCATCACCCGTGACATCCATCGCACTTTTCCAGCACACGACTACTTCAAAGAATCTGATGGAGATGGACAAGATTCACTCTACAAGATCTGCAAGGTGAGCCCAGTTCCTGACAGGGAGGCTGGAAAAAACATGCAATTAGTTTGCAACAATATTACCTGTTGGCTTTGATTTATTGTTTATCAGAAAAGTAAATTTTTGACTATATTATTTGTTTGTTTAGCTGGCCTTTCCTTAAGGGAATATTTTAAGATAATGTTAAGTTTCTATGAGGGCTGATCCTACCGAAATTAGCAACAAATAACATTCATAATTATTTTTCATTTATATTATTTATTAATAATATGAATATTAACAAAAGTATTCACCAGGTTAATAAATACATGGTTTGATAAAGAAGGTAATGTGCCAAATATTGCATCAAAAAAATAAGAACTTATCGTTATTTTTGTTCAGTTATTTATTCTTTTTTCCATATTCTGTATTTACTTGGTGAATTTTCATTATTTTTTATTGCCACGTTTTTTGCATACATTGATTTTTCTCCCTTATCTGGTTATTTAGAGACTTTTTTCTCATATTTTAAGATGCACAGTGACAAATGAGCAAACGTATGAGCTCCTTTGATTCAGAGTAAGCTTCTCTCCTATTGGTGGGTTAATCTTGTCAAAATTAGCAACTTCGGATCTTGAAGTTGACCATTAGAAGACTAATTAGCCATTAGGCCATCCACTTCTCACATGCTAACATGCTAAGAGTCAACAGCTCGGTAAAGTGATTGTTGGCGTCCTCCAACATTTAAAAGCTACTTTAGTTTTGTAAATCTGCTTCCATTTTGATGTAATTCTGCAAAACTAAATGAAGAAAGACGCTTCTATAACTAGAAGGTCCCCTGCGTTTTCTCATGCTGAGGCAATTTTCTATGAAGACACGCTTTTTTCCAGTCAGAACCAAGGTCAGTACTATAGAAATGTGTCAAAGTGAGTCCCGCTCCCTGCCTCTGTGCCTCTTTTAACCACAGTGCTGCTTTTATAAACTCTTCTGCACATCCTGGATATATTTCCAGCTGTTCTGTCACAAACTTCATTATCTCCCCGCTGCTTCAGTCAGTCAAGTTGCTGCACTAAATATCTACCATTTTTGTCACATTTAGAAATAAGAGCTGCAGAATGGTTTATATCATGCTCTCACTAACGTAAATATATAAACCAAACATCCAAATTAATATATAGTGAGATGATTCTGTGTAGAGAATGAAGACATAAAAAAATGCTTAAATTTTTAAGAGCCCAATGAACTAGGAGTTTAGTGTCCTGCCTAAAATGAAATGGTCACAGTTGTTTTTCTCTCATTTACTATAAAGTAACTGACAACAGCATTAAATGACATGAAAAATGGATAATATTTTCTGTATTATTCTGCAATATAAAATAAGATTTGTTGTGAAATTTGCCATATTTTACAAACTTAAAATGTTTTTGTTAAATTTGTATTCAGTTTAGTGACTATTCAAGTAGCAACATTTTAATCCTTAAGTAATTTGAATATTATTAAATCAAAAGTTCAGTTTTGAAGTTCTTAATTAATACCAAATAAGATTGTCACAAAAACAAATTTTGCTGGATAATGAATTGTCCCAGAAATGATTGCTATTGATAATGGGATAATGATATTTTGCACAAAACACTCCACATTGAAACTGGAAAACAATTTAAATATTAAAATAAAAAGAACAAATAAAACAATAATAAAAACCAAGCACAATAAAAACCATAAATAATATGGATTATGAAGTCTTTATAAACCTTCAAAGAACATTAATCATTAATTTGTTGAGTGAAATTACATTAACTGTCGTCTATTATTTAAGTATGTTTAGCTTTCAATTGATACGGTCTTCATATTCACTTAAACAAAAAGCTGAAATGCCAAAGAAAGGAGCTTGTTAACCATGAACTGTTGTTTTTCAATGAAACCAAAGCGAGTTTTGGTCTAATGTGGTATCCTGTAACTTTGTGTTTTTGTTGCACAGTAGAAACAGAGCATGTTTGGTCAGAGCTGTAGAAGAACCTGTCAGGAAGGTTTAGCATCCACTCTGGTCCCAACTAGGTCAGAGTTATACCAGCCTTCATTTGTATGCAAATCCATGTAGATTTTCAGCTGTTAAGGTTGGTTGGATCTCCAGGCTTTACAGGCTTGGAGTATCCAGGACAAAGTTCATTAACATCTTTATAACTTCTTCCATTTCCTGCCTGAAGTGCTTCGTTTCCAACCTTTATTCTCTGGGGAAGGTCACCTGCAGACTTGGTGCGTCTCTAAAGTCCTTTGTTTCAGAAACACCCAGCAATAAGCTGGAAAATAAAACCTGCAGCTCTTTTCATTTTTATTGAAAAACAAATTCTTTCTATCATATTTTGCACTTTTTTAGACCCTGTTAGTGTGTTACTGCAGGCAGCAGCTCTGGGAAAAATTAAGAGACATTACAAAATGATCAGTTCCTATGACTTAATTTTTTATAGGTTTGAATAAAATTAGCATTGATCTTTTATTGTATAAATACTGACAACATGTCTCTGATATTCCAAGCAAAAATGTTGTAGTTATGCAGTGCTTTTAGAGCTCAAATAATGCAAAGAAAAGTTTATATTCATTTAGAAACAACAATACCCATGTTTTAACCAGGAGGTTTTCAATGGGGTTCAGTGCAGTGGGCTCAATTTTTTCCAGAAATGTATATGTCTAAATAGAATTACCCCAAGCTATTATGACTAGATTCTCGTAATTAAACAAAACTTCTTGTAGCTTGGTCCTAACACTCCGTAGAGAAGGTTATGACTGAATTAAAAAACACTTTTGGAAATAGTTTCTGTCATTTGCATTTATTTTTTTTCAGAAATGGCAGCAATCAACAAACTAATTTATCAATGAAGATTGGAAATCAGATCTGGTATGAAGAAATCTGAGATTATATTTTTAAGCAATATCGCCCAGACATGTCCATGTCACACTTTTTATTTTTATAAATGGTTAAAACGACACATTTTTCTCCTCCCACTTCACAATTATACAATGTATTTTGTTCTGTCCTACAAACCAACTATAAAACATGTTGGAGTTTCAAATACTGTTGTATACTTAAGAACTTTAAGGACGGTATTGCTGAAGTTTTAACAAATAAAGCCCCTCAGATCCTTACAGAACTTTACAAAAAGATTAATAAGACATTTGAACCAGCAAACACTTCGTGTTACTTGCTATACGTCTAAGAATAGAAAAATCTGTCTTCTCTACAGTTGAGAAGCTAGGCGTTTTTTGCAATAATCCACCCCTCTGAGTCCATTATCTGCCCCGGCCAACAAATTTAGATTTCACCCACCAGGACCTCCCCCATCCATCTGTCAGCGCGCTCTTCTCCCAGCCGAGTTGGGGACGTGTGAACGCCACACTCCATCAAGCGTGTCAGCTTGTAGATTACGCCGCAGACAGCGCCACAAGACTTCTCCATTACCTTCACATCAAAATACCGAAATTAGCTGAGCACAGCAGCAGAGGGACTGTTCCTGTCTGCGCTTTTCTTTCTGCCCATCGTTTAACTTTACATGGAAAAGAGTGAGCATCAACTCAGCAGCTAATGTTCTGGGTGTGTCGATTCAATTTCATTTAACCTTTTCGCATTTTGTTGTTGTACAACAAGGTTGAATGGATTTAATGTGACAAACCAACACAAGGTAGTTGGAAATTGGAAGGAAGTTGGAAGTTTTTTGTTATTAATCTAATGTGTTCTGTGAAAGGCGTCAAATGACTGTTAAAGATCATAAATGAAGGCAATTGCTTCTTAAAAACCAACTAGGTAGGAAAGGTAAGATGTTTAAAGCAGAGTTGAGTGTCTCATTGACCAATATTTAAATGGAAACAGTTTGGCGCAGCTGCAAATCTACCAAGACATCACCGTTCACCTAAATTAACAGGAAACGTAATGAGAGCATTAATCAAAATCTCCTGAGAGACAGCTTCTCTGTAACAGCAAAATATGTTTCTGCAAGGGATTTACTCATGGAATCTCAATATATGTGTACATGCCACACTTTTCTGATTATTTATATAAAAACATTGAAACTGTGTTCTTATTTCACTTGACAGTTATTCCTGCTTTTTGTTACTGTAAAATGAGACTGTAAACAGTGAAGTTTTAACCATCTGAAAATGTTTCCAGGAATCATATAGATGTTTCAGTGAAACACAGATTCATCTAACAAAAACACATATAACAGATTTGCCTGAAATTTATATCACATTTCTACTTTTCTGAGATTTTTTAGTCGGTGGCTCATTTATAAGCACTCCCCTGTACCGCAGTTTACTGCATTGATTTATTGGACAAACAGGCACAAACCCAAGGTTGCACACTGTAGTTATACCCTGTGTCACCTGGTGAATGCAAGGACAGTCTATATCATGCCTTTACAGTGGCTGAGTAAAGGCAGTGTCGGCTAAAATCCTACACTGGTTTTCAAAGTTTATGCGCTCTAAAGTGCTTCAGTCATCTTTTTAAAAAATCTGTTTAATTAGCCGCAGAACGCCTGTGCCGTGTTAGCAGACTGGAGGCTCAGCTTTACATTCAGAAAATCGAAAGCTTGTAGAAAGTGACATTGAACAAGGTTGACACGAACACAGAAGAAAAAAACGAGACTGAGAGGTGTTCTTCTGAGGAAACTCCTGTTAAAACTGAAGTGTTACGGAGAAGCTGTCTCTCAGGAGATGTACTCTGTTGGCACTGATGTTCTGACAACAGCAGTTATATTACAGTGATACACTGGAAGAGTAGCGAGGCAGAAAGCTTTTAAGATCGATTAGTCTGGATGTGAATGGCTGCTGATCCTCAGATTTTTGCTTAAGAAGGGTGGTAAATGTCTTGAGCACATAGATCATTCTACAAAGGGAGAAATGCAGAATGCAAAAATTTTAGCTTCACCAATGAATTGTAACGAGTTTATAACAGTTTAAATAGATTATTTATGGTTCTATATTTATGTTTCTGTGCAAATTTTGTTTTAATTCGTCCCACTTTACTTTGCCTAAAACCATCTTCCCTCCTTGGTTCCTAAGCAATTGAATTTTTCCATGTTTAAAGAAAAACTGTACAACTTTTCATTATTCAGTCCTGCTTCCAGGTATAAAAGAAAGAACTAAAGATTTCAGCCAGCGAACATCTGCAACTTGTCTCTACTTCTAAAAAGATTGCGCTCTAGTGACTTTGGGTTATCCATCGGCTGCAACTAACCTTAAAAATGCCATTGAGTTCATGTTGGTTGGTGATAAAATTACCAGTTCACATTTTTTCTGTTTTTTTTTTTGTTTTTTTTTTTGCAGGCTTATTCTGTCTATGATGAGGAAATTGGTTACTGTCAGGGTCAGTCTTTTCTGGCTGCCGTTCTTCTTCTACACGTGAGTAAACTTGACACCCATTAAATCTCCATTCATTAGATTAATGACTAATGCAGTCAAAAATGTGGCCTCATAACCTTACCTGTTACATTTTATATAAAAATTGATGACAGGTAAAACTGTGTTTTTATATATATATGTATATATATATATATATATATATATATATATATATATATATATATATATATATATAATATATATATATTTTTTTTTTTAGACCACCCCAAATAAGAACCACCCGCGGTGGATGAGAAGGGAATTATATATATATATATATATATATAATTATTGTTGCGGTTTCTCATGTTCATGTTAGAAAACGGACAGAAATGATAAATATTGTGACTAGAAAAGAGATATTTCATGTATAAACCCATTTCTTTGTAAATCTGAACACCTGCATTTCTGTCACTTAAATATCTTTTATGTTAATTTGTAGTTTGTAAGCATGTTTATATTGATGTTTTTTGTTTATTCTTTCTTTTTGATGTTTCTTTGAGCTACTTATGTTGCGACTAATTTAATAAGAATATTATTTGTCGCTGTATTCCAACATTGAACATTTGTTGACACTCAAAAAAGAGACAAAGACAAAACAACATTTATAACTACAATTAAAAATGGCTGAAATTAAAGACACTGACAAGGTATATGTAGTGTTATAATTCACATGGGGAGACTATTATTTCCTATTTTTATTAAATTTTAACTAGAGGAAATTTTGCGAGAGAAAGTCTGCAAAGACAGATGGAGGAGAGATAGAAGAAGTGACACATGATGGAGGAAATCCCAAAAGGAGGAGAGACTGGAGGAAGTTTGATCAAAGTCCAAATACCAAGGGCAGAGGAGGTTAAAGAGCAGAGAGACAGAGGAGAGATGTCAAGATGGATGAGGAAGGAGAGTCATGAAGAAGGGATCTGAGATTAAATGAAGAGGCAGAAGGAATTGGTGTGGAGGAGGAAGAGGCAGTAAAGGAAGAAAGGAGAAGAAGGGATAATAGGAACGTCGCTGTAAAAGAAGGAGGCTGACTGGTTGTGTATAGACAAGGTGTCTGGAATATTTATTGGGGTTCAACTTTACCTGCAGAAGTGCATTCAGCTCCAAACACACACTGTATCTCTGATTAAATATCTCCTCCCTCTCTGTGTGTGTTTGTGTGGAGCCATTAATACCCACAAAGACCCAGTGTTACATTTTCCCTCATAAGCTTTATATTTATGTGCCCAAACAAACAGAAACATGAAGAGAGCTTGTTTATAATAAAATTGTTAAAGGCAAATATTTACATTTTGCACATTTTTGTACTTCTATTTGGGGGTAGACTGCTTCTGAAAAGCGTCCAGGTGATAAGCAAATGTTTTTTGATTCTTGAAAATGAGCCTCTGGAATGTAACGTCACAAATCAACCCCAGCAAAGCCCAGCCTGTTACCCAGCTACCCCAGCTGAACTCCAGCATGTTTTGGCCAGCTGGCTTTACTCTGCATGCGCTGTACAATGCCTGCTGGAGGAGACTAGTGTTTTGTTGTCAACTTACCATCTAGAAATAACTTGCAGTATTCATGTTGATTGTGCAGGAGGCTCTACTTTTGCTATTCAAAGATTTGAGGTTGTATAATTGCACATCTGTTTGCAGCCATTTTGCCAGTGTGAATGGGGGACGTGGCCAGCAGTAGCTTAGTTCAGTTTAAAGTGACCAGAGGCTCTAAAGGAGCTTAGTCTGAAAGGTCTTCAAAAGAGGCAAAGCTGAGCTGAATGAAATGTCATTTTCAAAGAATAACTTTGTGTAAAAAAAAATTTATGAATATGTTTTGTATAGACCATAGACCTACCCTAAACAGGTAAGCATAATAAGTCATCTTTAAAGTTATTTCCAACTTTCCTCTGTATATAAATGTTTATTTTGAGACTGTAATAATGTAACCTGTAACATCATTTGAACATTTTGTTGTTCAAGGCATCTATTAGTGTAATTAATGACGTTATCTATGTGTTTTCAGATGCCTGAGGAGCAGGCCTTCTGTGTCTTGGTGAAAATAATGTACGAATACGGCCTCAGAGCTCTCTACAAGAACAACTTTGAAGATCTTCACTGCAAGTTCTATCAGCTGGAGAAACTAATGCAGGTTTGTGAAACCGACCCGTAAGTTTTAAAAGACAAGTCACAGTGAAATGAAATACAACGTAATGTTTGAAAACACAATCCTAATTAGAAGTATCAGTAGAGTTTTATAAATGTATGTTTTGGGATTGGGCATGTTGGTCTTACATGTTGTTGCAACGTTTAATATAAACTTTTTTTTAAGCGTTACCAGGTGTTGCATCAGTTGCATTTTCTCACATATCTGTTGCTTGTCAACTTTTCCCTCTGGTCACCAAATATACTTGAAAGTCTCAAGAATATGGAGAGGTGTGTTGAAAATCAAGCCTCGGTAAATCTGCGATGGTCGACCCTTTTCTACATTTTTTCAAATCAGCATTTTATTAGAGTACAGTACTGGTCATAGAGTTTCTTATGCTTTTTTAAAAAGCTCACTCTATGATTTTGGTTTCATTTCGGTGCAAACCCTCATTGTTATGTCACTGAAATTTAAACTAGAAGCCATGAGCAGTACTGCATCTTTGCTTTATATTGCTGTGAGGGTTGTTTTATCTCAAAACACTTTCCTTGTCCTTTTTTTTCCATTCTGCTCCTGCAGGAACAGCTCCCAGACCTTTGGGCCCACTTCCAGGAGCTGAACCTGGAGGCACACATGTATGCCTCCCAGTGGTTCCTCACCCTCTTTACGGCCAAGTTCCCCCTCTGCATGGTTTTCCACATCACTGACTTGCTGCTTTGTGAGGTAAAGGCAGCACAAAGTGGTATACTTGGAGCATTGTGAGAGGGATTTAGTCTGCATTGTATGTATAGAATCGCTTAATGAGAAATTCAACCATCTGGAAACGTGAAATAAGATGAAATGGATGAAATGGTAAGGTTAATAGGAAGAAAGGAAAGTGGCAGACATTAGAGGGTTAGCCACCATTATGAATTGACTAAAGAGATTACAAATGGGAATAAAAAGAGATGATTGTGGAGGAAAACGGTTGATCTGTGCCTTTGTGGTCAGAAGTTTGCATACACTCCTCATTGGTATTAATGTTTTTGGAGCTTTTCGTTATTGTATTATTTTTTTCTGATCCGATCAAAATGGCAGACAGATTTAAACTGTACATACACCTACTTTAATTTATAAAAAATGGATCCTCCTCACTATAAAAGAAACCACACATTTCTGTCAAAACATTTAACGTCTGAAAGTTCTGACTTGATATTGTACCACTTGTTTGTTTTATACATCACAAAAAAATTGCTAATTATTTACTAATTTAATATAATTAAATAATTACATAATTTATTTTTCCTTAATATCCCAGTTGCTCTGTTTCTTTATGCCTTTGAGAGTTTCTATTTTTTTTAATTTAGTTGTGCGTTCGTGCACAATGACAAAAAAAGGAATTTTGATGTGAAATACCTCATCTTTAACCATAGTCTGCATGTTTTCAATAAGGTTGTGGTGTTTAACTAAACACCACAACCCTGTTGGAACATTTAATTGTGCACAAAAAAGTTTTAATCAGAAACTATTGGCTGAAGGTGAAGTAAATAAAACTTTCCCATCCCTGCAGCTCACCAGTATCACTGGTAATGAAGTGGACCCTCAAATTGACCACCATACTGGGGGTTTTAAGGTTTAAAGCCTCATCTTGACTCCTTCAAACATACTAGCCTCCCGTATTTCAAAATTATGAGCTTCAAACTGAGATTTGTGCCAGAAAATCAATCATTTTAAATAAGCTTTAATACATCTAACAGGAAAGTACTTGACAGCAACGAAAATTAGGGGTTTCTTAAGTTGATAGAGTATTTTATCTAATTATTAGAGTATATGTTAGTATATGATATAGACCAGATTTTTACTAACTTTTTATAGAATAGAATAGAATAGAATAGCATTTATTGTCATTGAACAGGATTCAACGAAATTTCTATTGCAACTCCCGTGCAAAAAGTCAAAATATACAATATTAAATAAACAAACACACAATAATAATAATAATATATACAACTAAAATTAACTAAAGGCACTCAACCACACCAAGAAGAAGCAGCAGGTCCAATTATGGTATTTTGTCTGTGTGGCAGAATAAGAAATTTTCTTCCAAAATGTACAAATAATTTGCAGGCTGAAACTTTACCTTCTTTAAATGCTAAAATAGTCTGAATTCATATACTTTTTATGCTGATCCGTAGTTGTTTGAACAGATGAAGGTGGTCACTTTAAGGATTTTGAGACATAATTTAACCTCATCAGAAGCTTTAAAAGTCATTAAATCATAAAATGTGCTCCAAAATTGTTAAAAAGTACAATAATCTTAGTGTATGAATGTATTTAAATTTGATTTGAGTTATTGAACGCTTGAAAAAAAATCTTCTTTTTTGATATTTCTCGTAATAAATAAGTAGAAATTATTTCTAAAGTTGAAAGTGATTCTAAAACCATCCCTATAACCTATTGAGTTTTTTTTATAAAAAGTTTCTTTGCATAAACAAACATGAAATATGTTCCTCCTCTTTCCTGCTGTCCCTCTTCTGTCCTCCCTCCGTCTCTTTCCTTCTGTGAGCCTGAGGCAGAATAATTAAAAGTTTCCTTGTTTTTTCTCAGCCAATGAGCTGCATGATGAAAACGTGCCAGTAAAACCTCAGCTCTCACATCCCTCTGAAACCCTCCTGTTTTGGGGTCTAAATTTAAAAATTAAAGTGATTATCTTTATTTTCTCAGTTCTTAGCAACAATCTCCATCTAATTCACAACCTCGTTTACCTAATTTTTTAGGTAAACGAGGTTTTCATAGCTGAACTTGTAAGCCTGTTTTATTATTCAAAATCTCCAGCTTTTGTTTTTACTTCTCAATCTATTTTTTTCTATTTGCAAACCAGAACTCAGGACCGAAACTTATTTTATGTCTTTTTTTAAACGAGTGACCTTGCTGGATCTGAACAATTCACCTCACTTTAGTATTTGTGAAAACTTCCTAACACACCCATACTGTGTCCTCCCCTTTCTGAATATTTGGCTTTCATCTCCTCTCATTCTTCCTTGCTGGGATGAGTTGGTATTTCTTTCCCTCACACGCTCCTTTGATCTTGGCTCAGCATGGTAGCACCATCTTCAGGCCCACAAAGATCGGTGTGTGGAGGCAGAGCACATCTTCTTTTCATTTTCTTCGGTTATTTTTGGAGCTCTGGATATTTTTAGCTCCATGTTGCCATGTGAACTGGTTGTCCCAGAGACCAAGGAGAGGGGTGTTCCCATGCAGAGCCGGCATCGGTTCTACGTTTTCTTTTTGTGTCAAAAGTGAAAGAACTGTCACAGTAAAATGGAAAGCAAAAAGCAGGTTTTTACAGTGGCCCCGGGCATAAAGCTAAGAAAGAAAGCTGTGAAACACTGTACTTTTTAACAGAATGTAGACGATGTTTTGAATCTTAACAAATA
Source organism: Poeciliopsis prolifica (assembly GCF_027474105.1). Taxonomy (NCBI): domain Eukaryota; kingdom Metazoa; phylum Chordata; class Actinopteri; order Cyprinodontiformes; family Poeciliidae; genus Poeciliopsis; species Poeciliopsis prolifica. Next base: position 6,673,637 of record NW_026562377.1, read on the forward strand.
GAGCGGTCATACCTAAGGTCACCTTAAAGGGCAAGTATTAATCAAAACTCACATTTTTGCTTCTGGAAACAGCCCAAGCATTAAAAAAAAATATCCCAGTCGGTTTTTGGCAATATGTTTTTGGTGTCTGAAAAAGGAGCCATTTCAGAAACCTTCAGAGTCTAATGTCACAAATCAGCAGAAAAGCCCAGCTGATCCCAACCCGTTGCCTCGCAACCCAGGCAGAGTCAGCCGGTGTTTTGTTGTTGACTTAGCATCCAGAAAACACTTTCTGCATCTTTGTTGGTTGTGCAGGAGGCTCTACTTCTGCTTTTCAAAGATTTAAAGTTATATAATTACGTATCTGTTTGTAGCCATTTTCACTTGCGAGTGCAAACGATGAGTTGGGGGGACGTGGCCAGCCACAGTAAATTTGGACTTAAAGAGACAGGACGCCCTAAAGCGTTTCATTTTGATCGAACATTAAAAGAGGCTGAACTGACCAGACTGAACTCACTTTATCTAAGAATGATTTAAATGTTTTGTGGAAAATTAAGGATGAGATTTACTCCAAAGTTACAGCACAAATGCAGGTTTTTGTGAGTAAAAACAATTGAAATCTATGCATAACTTTTCTTCCAATTCACTTTTATGCTATACTTTCTGTTGACTTGTCACACAAATCTCCTATGACCCTCTCTCAAAAGCAATGAAATATTTATGTAAGATGTAACTAAATAATAGATTTCAAGAGGTATAAATACTTTAGCAGGACCACTATAGAAATATGTAGTGTTTCTGTAAGGATCTATTTTATTTGTACGTTCAAAATGGGCTAAAATTTAATCTAGAGAATTAATGTTTCAAAAAGAAAAAATTACACTGGCTATGAAACTTAAAGTTTACTAAAATAGTTTCTTGTATGTTTTGTTTTTTGCAAAGTAAAAACTTGCATTTTTCTCTGTGTCTTACAGGGACTGAGCATCATCTTCAATGTGGCCCTGGCTTTGCTCAAGGTTAGTAATATAGTCACACATTTGTTTAATTCTAACATCTTTTATTATGTCTAGCTATACAATTAGCTTCTATGCAAAATTTGAGCATCTTTTGTTTTAATTTGAGCTTTATTTGACTGTTTATTCATTATTTGCGTTGCAAAATTCTTGATATTGGAAAATACTGTAAAGTTTGATTTCCAACGTCATTATTCTCTTCTCTAAAATTTGTACTAAACACTGGAGCAGCGGGTTCAAAACCATTTTCTAATATTTGGCGCCCCCAAGTGCACATAAAAAGAACTGCATGTGGACGTTGGGAGATCAAATGCATTTCCACACTTTGGCTTAAATAAAATGTCAAAATGATTAAGAGAGAAAGAAAAACAACTTTCTATTTTATCTGGTTGCTAATCAGAGTGATATAAATTGTTGTTTGTTGGGATTATTTTCTTTCACCAACATATTCTTATATTGAAAGAATAAATAAGACAAATGTATTCATTCTTTATTTCTAAAGAATGAGCACTAAATGCTGTAGTGGCTTTATTCATGTCATATTGTCATGTCTTTCTGAATTGCAATGGATTTTGTGTAATTTATAGTCCATGTTTTGCTGTTATGTGGGGCCTCCTGGTTTTTGTTTGCAGTACGGGTGTAAAGGTACACAAAGATGGACTTAGTTGGATTTTAAGGTCTTCGTTCAGTACTGGAAAATTTTGGTATGAATATATTTTTGTTACCCATCTATTAGACTACAAATCTAATCGCATCTCATTTACTTTTCAATTAGTGTCTTATTAATGTATGTTTTGTTTTTACAGTTTTAAAAGATCTTGCCGAAACAAAGACAATGTGTCATTGCTTTGGATTTAGGATCAAAGTTTTCTGGCATCATTTAAATTTTCTTAAATTAGTGGCTGCACCATGTAGAGAATAATTTATCTTAGACACTAGGATGTCTGTGGGCCTTTCATACATCGGGCACGTTTGGCTTCGGTCATTCGTTGACGGTTTCAAAACAAAAAAGTAGGTAAAGCGAATGATTAGCTGAACAGTTTTAGTTAGAAGATCTTCAAAAGCTGCATTAGTCTAAAATTTGGTACAACTTCAGAAATCTCTTTTATTAGGGGCATCAACCCAAAGTAGCAGCCCCATGAGTAAGTTTGACTTTATTGAACATATTGGAATAAATAAACAAAGTTATATACAGATAAAATTAATTTAAAGCAAAAATGAGAAAAAGAACAGTAATATGTATTTACACGTTCAAAGCAGTGGGTAGAAGTATAACCTTATTTTTTTTACCCACCCCTTTTACATTAATAGCATCATCAAATAAATAATTATTAATTTTCACTTGGTTATAACAGTGTTTTTTAATATTTTATAAAAGCAGGCATCCAGGTCTGTTTACATGCCACTGTGAGCAAGAATCAAATGTTTTTAACATGCTAAAATTATTTCTATATCAATATATAACAGAATAGACTATGTCTAAGCTACTCAATCTAAATTGTTACATATTAATAGATAAAATATAACCACGAGCAACATAAAATTAAGAAAAATTTAATATTCCATGATGCAGTAATAATTTACAGCTTCATTAATTAGTAGCAATAATATTGATAATAGTCGTAATAGCTGTAATTATTTCTCATCTCAAGGCATGATGAGCATCTGCAGAGACGACAGCAACAGGCTGCTGCTTAGAAAACAGCAGAGAACAACATTCTTGTGAAAGTACAGTAGGTATTTTACCTACAGTGAATTCACCATAAAAACTAATTTTATGTTTTGAATAGAACTGAATAATTTATTCGTTCCATGCACACATAAATAAAAAAAAAAGAAAAAAACGATGATAATGCAAATAGAATGTAAGACGATACCATTGTGAATAAAACAATGCCGCTGTGAAGAAACAGTATGGTAAAACTGTGCAAATGTTTGTATATGTTGACAAATGGAGCTACGTAGAAGCAGCGCAGAGATTTGAGGATTCAGTGGTTTGCAATGGGAACAAATGAGGATGGTCAGGATGATGATTATGATGAAGAGGGGGAGGTGAGTGGAGGAGCTCCCACTGCCTGCCTCTTATTGGCCGGTCATGACGACATTATCCTCCTGCTTCCCTCCTGCGTTACCCGCTGCTCTCACCACCCCTCCCTTCATCTGCGCTTGCCTCCCTCCCTGCCCAGCCTAGCAGTTGCTATCCACATCACAACAGGAGCATTGGCTATAACATTAGCAACCTGAGCCAGAGGGAGAAAATCTCAGCTTTTGGTTCTTTTTATCCCACCCTCTTCATCTTTACCTTCCACGGATTCATGCTCGGAGCATCTTCTTTCCCTCGCTTTCTCGCCTTTTTGCCTCCTTCTCCTCTCCTTCCATCTCTTCCTCTGTTCTCTCTGCTGAATATTTATTTCTACCACGCGTTTCTTCCGTCCATCATCTGCAACGGAGCCGCCCCTGCCAGCTGTTAGCATTTTAGCAGTTAGCATCACAAAGGTTGGGAGAGGCTTCATGGGAAGCAGTGAGGTCTCTTTGCTTTGCCTCGCCCCGGCTGCCCGGCAGGACCAACATTTCTGACAGTGCTACAACATTAACTCATGCCAGCACTCATCCTGTGTGGATCAGAAGAAACTTCCTCTCTGAAGGAGCTGGCTTCATCTGAAAGACCAGACCGGATGCCCGGCTGCTAATAGGATCCTGCAGGAGCAGCTGACTGGAATATGATTTTACTCACTAATCCAGCGTGGATCTGTGAAGAAAAAGAACAGTTTATGTTTTCTTTTACTTCTTATTCTGGTTTTTAATGCATCGTTGGTTTGTGTGCGTCCAGCATCCACTCAGCCAAAGTAACACTGAGCATCATCTCCTGCAGGCGGAGAAGTGCCATATTTCCAGCGTTAACAAACCTCCTCTCTTCTCTCTGCACCGACTGTTCCTGCTTCAGAGAGTGGATAAGGAGCTGTGTTGTTGTTTTGGATTTCAAAGAAAGCTAAAGCGTTGTCAGGGGAGGAGGGATTTGAAGTTTAACATAAAAGAAGAAATCAAAAAAAGGTGGGGTCTCCGCTTTTGTTTCATGAAGCAGCAGCCCACGTGTTGAGCCATTTTGTTGCTAGGTGACAGCATACCGCACTGGAATTGGTCTGAGTTTTTGCAGAGGAAGCCGAGTGCAGGAAGTGTGACTGGATTCCCAGAGTGGATAAATACGTCGCTGTAGGACTCAGCATTATGCAGCTGGCGGTGTCGACTCATCGTTTTCTGACTGTGATTCTGAGGCATCAGGGGGCTGAGCTGAGGCTCTGACAGCGGGACAAGCTGAGGGGCCGCCACGCGACGTCCAACACCAGACGCAAACAAATCTAAAAGATCACCACTAACTGATAAACATCTGCCCGACACCCTGGAGTCAGCTGCCAGCCTGGCCCCGGAGCGGGACGACCCCTCCCCTCTGCCCTGTCCCACCCCACCGCCGTCTCCGCCTCGCTCCCCGCCGCCCTCTCCTCCCTCCGTCCCGGCCTTGAACCCTCACCTGACCCTCCCGGCCGCATGCAGGGCGCTGGAGGATGGCGAGGGAAAAGAGGAGGAGAGCGCCCAGGGCAGCCAAACCTCAGCGGACCCTTACTGCAGGGTCATGGATCTTCTTGGGATGGGACACAGACTCTTCGTCCCCAGGCTGCTGGCGGTGAGACGAGACAAACTGGAATAAACATCCTGGATTAAATTTGCTCGGCATGCATCGTTGATTTTTTTCCTCCTGAAAACAGAATGAGACAAAAAGCTACATTTCATTCCATTATTTCATCTGCGATTAGGACTGGAGAATAAATCAATAACAATATGTATCACAATAAACACATGACATGATCAATATCAATAGATAATCTGTCTCATTGAATATTGAACAGACAAAATAATCCGGAGCTCTGATCCAGAACCGCACAGCATTCTGGGGGACGTAGGCAGAGGAAAAACTTTAGCTGCTCAACTTCTAACGGGAAGCTAATCAAGATTGGTGGCATCTACTCACTCACTCGCTCTTTGGTTACCTAGCAACAACCTCCTGAGGTTGTTACCTAGCAACAATCTCCTGAGGTTGTTACCTAGCAACAACCTCCTGAGGTTGTTACAACAACCTCAGGAGGTTTTCAGTTTCAGTTTTCACCTCTGTGCCTCATAACTTCTTAAAAATTAAAAACAGCTGTGTTGAGTGAAAACTGGATAAACTGGAACGGCCACGCTACCAATTTGGCTGCTCTTCAAATATTTTAAACAAAAGACTAATCAATAGCTATCAATAGTTACTTGTAAGTTACTTTTCTTATTTTAAGAGTGCTAAGATATTTGTTCTAGAAAATAGACCAACATTACTTTGTAAGATTTTGTTTTTGCATTATTTTGCCGGTGAAATGTAATTTTTTTATATTTTCCTCAATATAAAGGCTTTACATTTTCTTTTTTTACTGTTACTCTATCAAGTTCATGTAAATAAAAACAGTACTGCCCCATGTACTTAACTGCATGACTCTGACCTTGTTGTTAAACAACTCGTATGATGAAAAAGACCAGCTGTGGAGGCTCCGTGCTCGGTGTTTGTGCTGCATGTGTCTCATCCACCTCGTCTTGTCTCCCTCCAGACGTCCAAAGAAGACCTCCTGCAGGCGGACTTTGAGGGGGCTCTCAAGTTCTTCCGGGTCCAGCTACCGAAGCGCTACAGAGCTGCAGAGAACGCGCGGCGGCTGATGGAGCAAGCCTGCAACATCAAGGTGACACAGGACGTGCTCATATGTTCAGGGCCTATTGTTTGGTGCTAGATTTCATTTTGAACTTATGAAATTAAAAAATAAAAACTCGGCACAATCTAAATAAAATTCCGACTTAATTCATAACTCGCATGCCTTTAAAGAAACGCAGTTAAAAAATAGTGCTTTTAAACGGAAGAAAACTGAAAATCTGAACATTTGCTTTTAGAATAATTAAAAAAACCAAAAAATAGACATACTCTATGACTAAGTTGTGCTTTATCGTCTTTCTTTTACATTTTAATTTAATTGCTCGTCTTTTCAGTTGGGAAATAGGAGACCTATTTTATCTCAGAACGTCAGTGTCTGTTTTCATAACAGGCAGCACATGTTATCATCCTGCTGCTGAAAGTAGGTTGTTGGTATTTAGGGAATTTGCTGAAATCACCAGAGACCACAGCGGCACGGCGTGTTCTTGATATGTATGCATGTGTGTATTTTGGCAGTGTGTGCAGTGATGGGATATGAGAAGGGAGAAGGTTTTCCAGTTTTAGATTTCAAAGGAGTATTTTTGCTCCCTTTTAGGTAAGGCACAAACTGCAAGACTCCAATCGAGAGTAACAAGTTTTAAGTGTTTGTATTGCCCAATGTGTGACTGTTAATTTTAGTACATACAGGACGTCCACTCTGTGACTCACTTCTTATCTCTGGCTTTACTTGTGAAATCTTGCAGAAGTACAATGTGTACAAAAGTAAAAACGTATAACGTAATGCATAAATATGCAGATATGTTCGCCTTCTTCTCATGAATGAGAAGCAAATGCTGCCTTCTCGCACATTCCTTTTTTAAATGATAATAAGTCAGGTCATGCCATTTTCAGGCCTTTCTGCAGTTCCTGCTTCCTTGATTTGGTTAAATATTGGTTTGAAATATTTTTTTACTGAGGTTTTATCTTGTTTTATCTGCTTAGGTTAATATTTTAACAATTTTCTGGATTATCAGACATTAAAAAACTCTTCCTGGTTACTCACTGAGCTGTTCCTTCATGCCAGTCAGTAGGTGAGATAAAGAAAAAAGCCACAAGATAAATCAAGAATTTGTATCTCGTTCTCTTTATCTTTCCGTATTCAGTTTCTTCTTGCATCATTGTATCTATTTTTTATTTATTTATCTTTTCCTTCTTGACTCCTGAAACATTAGTTCCTTTTGACTAAAGTTTCTTTTTTGCCTTTTTCTCAAACAGAAATGCAAATATAAAATGTAGTTGGGTGGATTATTAGGATTTTCTGTCCAATATTTCTCTATTGGTTTGAAATATTTTTCAGGGATAAACTTTTTCATTCTTATTCTATATGTCTAAAGCAAGGCCATCTGCCTGATTCAACACAACTTCATCTTTTTCTTTAAATAAAACAGGGCGTTGCATTTCACGCTAAAAAAGGGGGAAATTGAGAAATAAATTACTTTTATTGTTTCATTAATTTAGGACCTTATTGCAACAATCTTCTTGTTTATAGAAATTGAATCCCTGCAAAGTTCCAGGATATTCAGATGCTTAATATATAAAGGTTTAAATCTGAAATAAAAGAAAGAAGCTGGTCGGTTTTCTGTTTGTTTTTTCTGTTAACTGTAGAGGTTTTACTTGCGCTCACAGCCTAAAGGAGTGCATATATTTAATATATATCTCTGAAAATATAAAACTTTTTTAAAGTTTCTCTTTAAAAAAGCTTCTTCAATTTTGTTTGCCTGCATTTTTTCTTAACTAATCTTTGGTAGAAAAATTGATCAGCTTGCCAATTTTGTTTAATTTGGAGCCAGTAGATTTTTGTTCTCATCTGTAGGAATCTCTGGTTAAAAATTTTTTTTTAATAGTTTTGGATCTGTGAAGTTAAAGGAACATAAACTAACAATGAAACCAAAACCAGCCTTCAGTTTTTCACTCATGAGGTAAAAAAATACAGATCATTAACCCGTCTTGAATGACATAAACATAAAAAAACCATCTGTGATTGCCTAAAGCTTTCCTCATGAGTTTATGCCCCTCCTCTGTTATATTTTTAAACCACTTGCAAGCTTTAAATAGAACATTCCCTGTGGATGCAACGGCATGAAGTGAGTCTGATGGAGATGAAGATGAAACGATGCCATGCGCTTCTCTTCACTCTGTTTTCATTTCTGTCTTATCCATCTAACTTCAGCCCTTACAGGTCAGAGCAGGTCACGTTAGCCTGCAGTGTAACAGCATCACACACACACACACACACACACACACACACATTTCCTGTCTATGAAAGATTCACATGCATCATAATTTACTGTCTGGAATTTATTTTCCATGTCTGAATGAAAAATAAAAGAATTGTATTCCAGAATTTTTTCTTATCCAAATGTCTAAATATTTGGTCTGTCCTTCCTTCATTTCGTCCTTGCATCCTTCCTTCTTCCTTTCATTTTTTTCTCCTTTCCTCACTTATATACTCTGTATTTCCTTGTTGCCTATCATTCTTCCTTCTTTCCTTTCTTTCTTCATGTTTTGCATTTTTACTTTCCGTATGTCCTTCATTTTTTTCCTCCCTTATGTTCTCCTTTATCTTTCCTTTCTTTCTTTTCCTTGTTTCCTTTCTTATACACTATTATTTGATACACTTTGTATCCTACCTCACATCATTCTATGTGTCCTTCTATCCTTTCCTTGTTTTCTTCCTTTTACTCTTATATACTTTCTTGTTTTTTGCCTTCCTAAGATTAACTTTAACATTATTTTTATCAACAATGTAGGAATATTGTTAGATTTCTCTGCTTTTGCTTTCAAAAATAAATATATATGCAATCATTTTTAATTTCAGTTTCTTTATACCACAAATTCATAAGGCAATGTTTTCATCAAGAAAATGTTAATTTCTTGATGAAGGCCGACACTAAGAAAAGTACTTTTGCTTTTCATAAAGTAAGAATGTCATTCTCATACTTCATCCTACCCAGAAGGCAGACCATCTCATCCAAGATGCATTTCTTCTCCTCACCCTCCCTTTTATTCCCCATATTTCCGTCTGTCACCATTTAAATCGGATCAGCCGAACTCCATAAGCGGCTTAAAACAGCGAAAGAATTTCTCGGCACCTTTGCTTGATGAACATAACGGGTGGAGTGGCTTAAGCTCTCTGCGGATTTTAGGAGGAATTTGAATTTCTCAGCCGGTTTTGAAAAACGTACCCACAACCAGAGTGATGACTTTAAAAAAACAGATGAAAGGCTTTGCATTTATTTCCTACTTATGGGGTCGATTGATTAACCAGCTGAGAACCTAAACTTCAATAGACCTTTGTTTCTTTTTCACACTAAGGCACAATAAGAGCAAGGAGTAAAACATAACTTTGAATCATGGGTGAAGACACAGAAGCTGTATTAATATTTTAAACTTCTAAGATCTAAAGATAAATGTAAACCTACAAACATGGTGGGAGCTGGTGGTCGATCTTAGTTTGACCCTGTGCAGGAAAGGTCAAGAATGTTTGTCAGGAACTATGCAGAGGAACCAGGTAGCCAGATAAATAATACTTTTGTGCAAATTTACCTTTGAAAGTCTTGAATGATCTATATAGGGCTTTATAGATCATTGCAGAACATTCAACCACTTTTAAAGTGATCAGTTTTACTTTATTACGGCACTCAGTGGCCAAGCTAATAATTATCAGCTGCAAGCCCAGTTTGTTTTGCTTTTAGTTGCAAAGGTTGGTGAAAAAAGTTGGTAATGGAAAGGATTTCTCGCGGTTTGTTTCTTTAATATAACATGTTTCTCTCCTAACAGCAGATTGCGAAGCTGTTATCAGATCTCTTGAAGGAGTTTTATTGAAAGCTTTAATTGATTCCTTTGGGATTCTTTGAATTCTCCCTCTCTGCATCTACTACTGTGGGAATGTAACTGAAGTCACTGCGGTTGATGTGACTACTTCCTTCCTATCGCTCATACACACTTCTACAGAGTGTAACCGTGTAAACAGGCCTTTCTCTTCATTTTCACGAGCAGCAGGAAACAGAAAAAGAGCGTTTGAAGAAGGGAGGAGCACCAACAAGAGAGAGTGAGCAGAAAGAGGGAAGTGCTCAGTGGAGAGGAAGAAATAGCAAACTCATCCTCCTCTGTCACGCACTTCTAGCGTTTCAGAGAGGGAGAGACAAACAGGTGTGCTGTGCTGCTCTCTCCCTTCCCTCTGCTCTCCTCCTCCTCAGTGGGCGTGGCTTTGCCTCTGTGGGACTCTTGAAGGCAGCCAGTCGCCTTCTGCACTTTCAGAGAGGAACAAAACCTCTCAGCCGCGGCTGCTTTACTTCCCCACTTGGTTCCCTCCTTCCTCTTCGTCCACCCCTCCTCCTCCTCCTCGCTGCTCGGAGCAAGCAGGAACCAAGATGATGCAGGAGGTGTCCATCATGGTGGCCTACGACGCTCATGTAGTGGATCGTCCGGGCGAGGAGGACACCTTGGCTTGTTTGGTGGCTCACTCTAAACCGCTGCGATCATTCAGACCTGTGGTAGGTCTGCTTCGTTTTCTTCTCTTTTGTATTTCTCTTTATTTAATTCACAAAACTGCCGTAGAGCTGCTCTTAGAAAAATCCATTTTTAGTGAAACTGCGTATTTCTTTCCACGTGGTTGTTGCTACGTACTCTTGAATGAGCGTGTGGGTGTTCATATCTCAGGAACCGTTTCTGACGTTTGGGGTAAATTGAGTAATTGTCTGCATGGGTTTGAGCTTCCCTCTCGTGGGTAATTTAATTCTTTGACCTTGTTTTCCTCTAATCTCCAGGTGGCTTTGTCCTTATTTTAATATTCAAACGTTGAGGCTTCTCTGTCATGTTGGAGCTTTTCTCCAGTAACCTTGCTGTAAAGTTTATGTTGTTTTGCTTTGTGTATTACCTGATTTGAGATCTGAGCCAGGAGTTTTGGGACTGAAGTTCCATTTTCAGCGTCAGGGATTCAGGTCAGGAAGCTAAAAGTGGTCCTGGTACCACTTCCTATCTTTTAATTGTGTGTCCTCTATCAGCGCTGACCTTCTGACCTCTCATTATCACACCAAATGGTCTGGAAATGGAGCATTTGAGGATGCATCTTTATCCTCTGTGCATATAGATGTCATGTGAGTTGCTGAAGATGTCGAGCTCTAATTTAGTTTGTCCATGAAATCCAGAAATGTCTTGAAAATGAAAAGATTGGTGGGGAAGTAAAGATTAAGAAAAGTGTCACTCCCTGTGTAATTCTGAAGGTCAATTGTCAGGTGACTCATTTAAAACTAATATTCATCCACTGTGGATAAAAATACCAGGCTAAAAATAAAATAAAAATGACGTGAAATTGCTTCATTTCTGTGAAGTATGCCAGAGATTTGAAGGATGTCTCAGTGAATACTTAAGTTCTTATTTATTTAGAAGATGTTGGTAAAAATGACAGAAAAACCTTGGAACCCTACAGTGACTCATTTGATTATAAGTTGATACGGTTTTGTTGAGATCTTTTTGCTGTTTTTATCCTAAAATCCCTTTAAAAGGGTTGGAGCACTGCGAAGAATAACCACTTAAACAAATTGAAAATTCTTTATTTATAGCATAACAGAAAGTATGTGACGTATATGAATCACGTGTTGAGAGATTTACCGTCAGAACTCTACCAAGCATTTCACTTATATTAACTGTTTCTCCTAATAAGAGATTTTCCCTCCTTGCAGCAGAGAACAACAGATCCACTTAGATGTGCTGAATTTGTTCTATCCTTCACGATAATGCAAAATTAAGACATATTTCATTATTTTTACAACTTTTTCAGTTAATTATGCCAAGAGAAATGGTCCTGAACGCATGAGGATGGAGATCTAGCAAACCGGCAGCCTTACATGGTCTTTAAATGTCCCTGTGGGGAACACAACCTCCCTGTAATTCACCACAGCAGTGAATGGAAAAAGACGATAGAATAAAGTTTCCTTTTCTCCACTGAATCAGTTCTTTGTTGATAAAAGCTTTACTGCACCACAGTTGTGTAGCTTTCAAAGCCTGAGACGCCATCTTTCATGGCGTTAAAATGCCGACTACAATTCCTTAAAATATGTTTTTGAGTCCTGAAAAGTAACTTCAGGCTTATATTACACATGTAATGGGTGAAAAATAGATTAAAATACTGATCAGACTGCAGCTGAAAACAGTTTCTTTTTTGTTTAAAAAAAAACAACAACACATTGGTAGTTGAAGCAAATTATCCTGACAAGATGCAAGACAATCATCCACAGAGAGCAAATGCTAATTTAGCTCAATCTGCTGATATTAGCCAGTATTTCATGCTTAAAGATGGACATAAAATAGAAAAAGTACTGTTAAAGAAAACATTTTCATACCTGATTAACTTTATAATAAACTTTATGCTCACAAACAACACCAGCATATGCATCTGTCCTCAGACTGTCTGTAGTAGCAGTACCAAAATCTGTTGTTTTATTTTCCAGGTTTAGATTGTTCCTTTCCTTATTTCTTTTCCTAATTTCAAAGACATGAATTCAAATATATTTCATCTAATTTAAAGTTGTACAAAAATATTATTTACCAAATTGTCATTGAGCTGCAACAATAAAAGGAAAAACATAAATGCTGGAGAATTACAGAGTGAAAAGTCAAGCCTGAAAACAGTTTATTTAGAAAAAGGTAATGACTTTTGTAAATACCTTTGAATACATGTATTTAAATGTAATTTTGGCTTTCTGTAGATATATTAAGTCATATAAGAGCAGCTTAACATTTCACAGGTCAGATAAAATGTGAAACATTTGGTTATGTGTTTTCAGCCTGTAGAGGAGAAGTCAAGTTTTAAAATATAGCGCTTAAAGTTTGTAAAATATGAAAAGCCTTATTCGTGGTTCATGAAGTTTGTTTGCATAAGAATCCTGGTCATTTGGTCGTAAAGGAGGAAAAGTCAAAGTTTTCAGCTGAAGGCAAGTTGATTGTTTTTAATTTAGTTTTGTCATGCTGTATTTCACAAAAGGAAACCAAGCGCTGATAAACAACCGTGTTATCAGCTCATCATTAAAAGGCTATTTTGGTATCACTTCCTGTGAAATGCAAGTTTCATACGTTAAATATAATTTTGAATCAGCAATACAAAGCAGCCGGTCCCAATTAAAAGCATGCTAGGGATGGTTTGGGCTTTATTTTAAGGTCACATCATAACATGCAAAAATAAATGTAATAAAATTACATTTAGTTGACACCCACACTGAAATGTTGTTGCATTTAGAAATATTATTGCATATAGATCAAGCATGGCACAACTCAATAAGGTAAACAAACCTCAGCAGGAACAAATGGAAAAGACCATGAGGGCAAAACAGAAGAATCAGTTGAACTGGACGTACTTGAGGTTGTTGGTGTTCAGAGCTTATCTCTAGTCAGACCTTTTGCTCCATATTTGTGCCAATGCCTTCTGGGAAAATGTCTGTTCAGTTTATTACCAATGATACAGAAGAAAGTGAAAGTCAGTCATCCATCAGAGGCTGAATCTAAGGGAAATTTTGTTTGCCTGATTTATGAGCTGTGACGTTAGCATACATCGCCGACTTGATTCGGGTCATGAGATTGTACGGTGAACTAACAGGTCAGTGTGGAGCCCACGTATTGCACACTGCTTTTTGCTTCAATGGTTTATCCATGAAGGGCGTCTACTTTGCACTTTTCCCTTTTAAGGTTTATAGAAACAACAAATGTGGTTGAAAAAAGTTATTCAACTGCGAAACATTGAGTCTATCTCTTAGGATGCTAATGTAGAAGATAAATTAAAATTTATACAAAGGAAACATTTCAAGGACTTTTGTTAATTTTATTAAGTTAGAGAAACCGTTTTTGACCTTAATATAAATATTGGAAGTGCACAATGTGCTCTTTCACTGGAAAACAAGCATCTCTGCCTTAGAGTTTTAAAGTTTACAATCAGGTTTCGGCTTGAAAAGGTTGAAAGATGCTATTTATATCCTGGAAGCTGTCCACAAATAGATCAAGTCCACAAAGATTATAGAACCCCTCACATGCTTTTAGTTTTTAACAAAATAATTAGTTTACCTCTCCTTTTCTGTTTGAAAAGAAGTAGGAAGAAGTGAACATTTATTTAATCCCAGCCCTTATCTCTGTTTAATGAAATATATTTATTACTGACTCAATAATCATCAAAAATCTGTAATTAAAACCATGTAATAATATTCACATTCCTGTTTAATATACGGGGCTAAAGAGCCAACAAATAAATTATTTTACATAGACAAAATGGTTACAAACTAACTCATAATGCAAGAAAATCTGCAGATAACAATAATAGTAATAATGACAATTATAAGTAATCAAACATACAGCGTCAGAAAAATTATCAACTCCTTGCCAATAAATTATTTTTAATCTTTGTTATATAACTGTAAATAAAATATAATAATAATAATAATAATGAAAAGTAATTATTACCCACAGTAGAAACCATCTCAGCACCAACACAGAAGCTTCCTTGTATCTGCAGTGCAGCCAATCAGCAACGAGTGAATGGCACTCCTTGATTGGCTGCTTTGCAAACAACACTCTATAATCTGTCAAATAGCATCGCGCCAAAGTATTTCAGCTTCCTAACCTACATTTTCTTTCAGTGTCTTCAAAGAAAATGCAGTCGAGCCGATTCTGGTCACCAGGGGATTTCTTGGTGAATCTGTGAAATTTATCAATCACTTCTATTTGTGTTTGTTGGAAACAAGTGAAACAGAGAGCAGCAAAGACTCAGTAAATTCACCTGATTAAATAAAACCACATCTCCTTTGCTTTCAAGATGTTTGATTAAATTTACTGGAGGACAAACAACCTATTTCCTCGGATTCAAATGCAGCTTGAAAGAGACTGAAATGAAATGCATCCCAGTCTCAAAAGAGAGGTCATGTGACCGGGTCGGACATGCAATCCCAAACCGCGACGGTGGCAACGCTGTTTCCACTCAGGGGAGATAACATCATCATCTACCTGCAGCACAGACCGAGGCGTATGGTGGTGAAATTATGAGTCACAGTTGTAGCTACACAATATTTCACAGCTGTTTGTCAAACAACATGATTAATGTTTAATCGGTTTTTACACCTGCAGCGTTGATGCAGCAAACATTTGCAGGTCGATGTTTGCGTCCACAGGTATAAATGTGGTACAAATGTGTTGTGCTGCTTGTTTGACTTTAGCTGATTATGAGGTGTTTTATGGTAATATTGGGTTCCTGTGTGCCAAAAATATGGTTTCAGCTGACTTTGTAGAGCCAAAAACTTTAATTTTAGAGTTTAGCTCTATTTTGTTCCAATTTAGATTGTCTAAATAACCCAAAGGTGTTGCTATGAAGATGAGTGAAAAATCCTTTAATCAGCCTCTTTGTGAAAAACTTAATTTCCAAACATTCAAGTCAAAATTATGAGAATACTTTTTTACATTTTACAACCTCATACTTTGAAGGGTTTTATTTGATTTGTTTGTGGATTACAATCCCAAATCAGTTCATAATTATCAAGGAAGGTACAAGGTTTCAATTTTCAACCTTTTTTTCTTTTAGAAATAAAAATTTGTGTAGATTTTTTAATTATCTTTTCTAACCTTTTGTTCTGCCATTTTGTCTATTGGATCAGGCATACATTATGCAAAACATTCGCCGTCAATTGCTCTGTTGATTTCCTCTGAATAAATCTGAATGAGACATTTAACCCTTTATTAAGCATGCAGACATTTAATAAAGCAGCATTTACAGAGTTCTGAGTAATGTTTACATTTTCAACTTTATTATTTATTTTTCAGGTTCCAACCAAAAAGCTGAAAAAGTTTGAGAAGGAGTATCAGACGCTGAGAGAGAGCCAGCTGCAACAAGAGGACCCCATCGATCGATACCAGGTTTTAAAAACTCTCAAATTGATCTAAATGCTGATAGAGAAGGTGCTAAATTTATCTCTTGGTTTATACTGGAAATCTTTATTTTTTTCTAATAATAGAAACAGCTTTCCTTTTTCAGACAGTGTTGTGCTGTTTGTGAAAGTATTTTTGGTTCCAGCATCAAGCAGCTCTCACTTGTCATTAATGATGCGGACATCTTTAAAAATAGGTTTTAGATTATTCTGCCTTTGGTCAGATGTGCTCAGCAGCAACATCTTTGTTCATGATGAGGTGGAACTGCAAGAGATGAGGCAGATGATTCGGCCTCCTTCACTTTTTAGTTCTGTTCATAGATTTTCTTACTAAGACATACTAGTTGACTTTCCTACAAACGCTGCAAAATTATTACATTTTATTTCACTATTTTCCAGGTCTGGATAAGAAAAGAAAAATAAAATGTAGCCTTTAAACACAGAGACATGGAAAAACTTTTATCTCAACTACAAACCTGTAAGAATTCAGGAGGAGGTTTATGATGGGGTGCATTTATTTCTTTTCAATCTCCTGCTGGAAGACAGTGAAGCTACAACTACTGATGCTTTAAGGCACTCAGGATGGTTTGTCATTAAATTCAAGAGCAGAATCTCACAGATGGAGGGTGCGCTATGATATCTCCATATTGGAAATTGTTTGTTGTTCCAAAATATAAAGAAATGGCAGGCGGCTGTCCCAAAGAAAAGAATGTTAGCTATTATATCGTTATCTGTCTCTCTGAGCTTTCACTCATCCATCAGTCTGTCCATCCATCCCTTCATCCTTCTGTTAGTCCTTCTCTCTGTCCATCTCTCCAATTGTCCAGCTAACCATTTAGTTAATAGCACCACTGAATGGGAGGCGTAGTCGTCTTGCAATCCGAAAGGCGCGAGTTCGATTCCAGCTTCCTCCAGGCCATTTTGCTTACAAATTGCTTATTGATGTTGGAGCTATTTGTCTGTTTTTTAAGTCTTTGATTTTAATTTGTTAGTTTAGTTATTATGTTTGTTTTCTTGTTCATTTATAGTTTGTATCTTTGTTAAATAATAGAATCAAATTTGTCGGTTAGTAATTTCAGAGTATTTATTCTTGTTTGTGACAATAATGTGACATATGAATGTTTAAGCTTTATGTAAATCTGTGTGCATGTCAGTGGTCATGGATTTTTTTGTACCGGTCAGTTAGAAATTTTGCAAACCTGTGGTGCATCAAATGACTGTCTGAGTTACTTTTGTCTCTGTTTTGATCAATCTTAACTTTTTTTGGTTAAAACTGACAGATAGGGTGAATGTAAGATGCTTGGAGTGATCAGTGTGACTTACTCATTTTATATTTGGTAAACTTCTTGCTTTTACGTTACAATTAACATTTTTTAAGATTTTCAAGATGAAGGCAGTATATGTTACTAAAGTGAAGACACAATTTCTACCTTTTAATGTACTGCATTGAAACCAATCATCTTTAAGCAACACATAAACAACCAGCACAGACAAACATCCAGAGTTGATTGTGGTCATTTTCTCCCAGAGACCAGGGCGATGCGCTGAAGGATAAACACCTAATTGTGGAGTAGAGGAAGGAAGGAAGACTCTAGTTGCAGATAAGATGTTAGGCTTGACCTAGCTGCTCTGGAATCACTTTTACGAGAAAAATCCAGAAACCTCCTGCTTTATTGGTGCAGATAACAGAATTAAATTAAAATTTTAAAAAAGTTGGAAGATTTCAAGTGTGAGGTATGTAGTTTTTTGCATGTGTGAATGTGAAGTCTGGTAAATTTCTCTTCTTCTGTCATGCTTTTGGTATTCAAAGCAACAGAAAATGGAAGCATTTATAAATGGAAAGAGAGTCTATTGAGAGAGAAAGCGTAGCTGGGAAGTGTGTGACAGGAAAGTGAGGCTGTCAGGATCATGTGTTGAAGTTTAGTCAGCGCTTCTAGTCGCTCTATCTGTGGACGTTTTGACTGCGGACAGGCGCTCGGTAAGCTTCCTCTGCTCCAAAACACATTCTCATGAAATACTTTTAGAGTTTTGCTGTTTTTGTAATCAGGAATATTTTCTGTTTGTTAGTTAAGGAGAATGCTTTGATTAGACAGTGGTAACAAACAAGAGTTTTATAAAAATATAAGTTTGGTGCATGTGTATCTGCAGCACAAATGACTAAATTAGGTGTTGGATGATAATCTCCCTGCATTTATTTTTATATATACGAAAGCTGAGCCATCAGTTCAGGTCTCCCATGCATATATCTGTGAATATTTATGTACGTTTAGTGTCACTCAAGCATTAGAAAATGCAATTATTTTGAAAGTGACAGGGAAATCAGGGTCAGATGACCGATCTTTGACAATAGCTTTTTGCTCTCATTAAATCCATGTCATGTGACACGTTTACTGCCAGCCTGGCAGTCATGAGACTCCACTAATGGGACTTCAGGATACGGTGTGGACACGGCCCAAAAACATAAAATCAAACTGCACAGCTGCTGTAATCACATCTCCAGAACATAAACGCAAAATCTTACCAAGTATTTCTGGTCTAGATTAAAGTGCGAGGTGCATTCTGTGCAAAATAACATTTAAGCTTGTGACTGTATGGAGCTTTAGGAGAGGGAAAAGCACAAACACTGTAAAACATGTGAAGGTGGTTGAACTTAAACATGAAAATCCATCTGCTGCCTTGAAAATGCAAATCAAGCCAACAAGAAAATAGTTTTTTTTAACTCAGAAATTAAAGTTTATGAAGTTGTTTTAGCATCAAGAGACAGGTTGTCTAAATATTGTTTTTTAAGTTCATTAATCCAGAATCGAGTTTTAACTTAATGCTGGAAATTAAACCAAATAATTATTTCACAATATGGAAGAAAAAAAACTGTCCTCACCGAGTTAAAGAGCCACATTTCACTATTATCTTCACTCACAATATCAAGTTAAAATGTCTACTTATGTTTCTTCAGAATAATTTAAATTCTTCTTTCAAATTGCATGAACAACATTTCTGATCTGATAATAAATTTTATTCAGCTCAAAAACATTTTGTGTGAACAGGACATTAAAATAAACTTTTTCCATAATAAAACACAGGAGTCAGGTCAATATAACACACTTCCATCTCAGAATACAACAACATCCCGCTAAGCATTCTGGGAAATAGTTCCCACTCCTGTCTTTTTCTTTTTCCACTTTTTTTAAATGTTAACTTAAAAACTCTTGTTCATAGAGAGAGAACCGGCGTCTACAAGAAGCCAGTATGAGGCTGGAGCAGGAGAATGACGATCTGGCACACGAGCTGGTCACCAGTAAGATCGCCCTGCGGAACGATCTGGACCAGGTAACACCACACCTGGACTTAGTTTTAGGAAAACAGTGTCACCCTCTACATTAGGTAACTGTATAGGTATCTGCATTGGCCGGTTGATAACTTGTGTGGTGTTGTTTCGATCAGGCTGAAGACAAAGCCGATGTGTTGAACAAAGAGCTGCTGAGCACCAAACAACGGCTGGTGGAGACGGAGGAGGAGAAGAGGCGGCATGAGGAGGAGACCGCTCAGGTAGCGTTTGTCCTCGGGTTACCGTCCCGGTCCTCAGCTAACGGCTGCATCTCGCTGAACAAAGCCTGTTTTCTCAGGCATTATCAGAGTTTCTCATGTGAAGCTGCATGAATGGCCTCCCTGTTCCGATCTTTAGGAGGAGAACGGCCATTAATGGCTGCATTCAGCTGCCGTCCTTGAGCAGAGAAAACTGATTCGGGTGAAGGGTGATGACTAAAGGTCATGTTATCGCTGCAGGACATTTAGCCAAAATCAGACAGAAATCGGATATTCTTGTTATTCAGACTGTTCTGCTCTTCGTTTGATCAAGAATTTGATAAATTAAGGGTTGCAACTTCAAAAACTTTTGCTGATTTTAATTTAGTTCAGTTCAGATTATCTTGTGCAGCGCCACCACAGGCGAGGAGGGGAACAGGTTTTCCAAATGGTTTGTTGTTTCATTTAGCAGAGTTCAGTGTGAAAGTGAATCAAACCGAGTCTATCGGACTACCAGGTGTGAAAACAGCTCACCTTTCAACATTAGATCTGCCAAAACACTTTAAATCACTTCTTAAAACTCATTTTTATTCCTTTTTAGCTTTTCCATAAGGCCTGCCTGTTGCAATGTGTGTTTTATTCTTATGTGTTTTATCTTTGTTTTATGAATACTGTACAGCACTTTGGTGCAGTTAATATCTGTTTATAAAGTGCTTTATAAATAAAATTGACATTATGAAGCAATAACCCAGGTTGGGCGGTGGCAGCATCATGCTGTGGGGATGTTTCTCTTTAGCTGCAACAGGGAAGCTGATTCGAGTTGATGACAAGGTGGATGAGCTAAAGACTCAGGTGGAGGCTCACATTCCTGTAACCCTACACATGCATCTCCACGTGTTTGAGTGGCCTAGTTAAAGTCCAGACATAAATATGAGACACATTTAAATATGATATTCTCCGTTCATACTTACTGAGCTTTTGCTACTTTTGCCAAGAAGAATGGACAGAAATTTCCAGATGGTTGAGAGAGAAGGTAGTTCTTTAAAGTTTTGAGTCTGAAAAGAAAGTGCATGCCACACTTTACAGATATTTAGCCATAGCAAATTACAAAACCAGCTGTAGCAGTTGAGCATCTTTTGAATCGATTATAATTGACTGGTCACCCTGTGTCTGGTGTTTCATTAAGAGAAGTTTTTATTCTCTTAGTGAAAAAAAGACTAAAAATGTAGAGGGGAGAAAATTGTGTCTGATGATCTTTCCTTTAATCTGTTTAATTTGTTGATTTGTTACAACCGAGCAACAAATTTAACACCAATAAATAAAATTTCTGTACATTAATCAGTAAAAATGGAACATCGACTGTTCAATGAAAGCGTTAACCTTTTTGTTTTGGCGTTTTTTTGTTTTTTTCTATTCGCTCCTTTAGCTGAAGGAGGTTTTCAGGCGGGAACTGGAGAAAGCAGAGATGGAGATCAAGAAAACCACCGCCATCATCGCTGAGTACAAACAGGTAACAGGACAACCCGGCTTCATTCATCTCATTTTCTAAATGTTAATGTCACCATAGGAAGATTATAATTTAGATGAGGAATAATGACTTATATGTTGCATTTATGACTGTATCATCTCTTGTGCAACTCCTCTTCCTCGCCTCGATTCAGATCTGCTCCCAGCTGAGCACCAGGCTGGAAAAACAGCAGGCGGCGACTAAAGAGGAGCTCGACATCGTCAGGGTGAGATGATACACGGCTAACGCACAGATGAAAGCTACGAGACATTTAAATTTCAGATTTAAAAAATAAATAAAAATTGGCCGAGGATTTTTTGTGCACCATCACAGCAACGAGGAGCTTGGATGCAGAAATAATCCCGTCTAGTCTTCATCCAACAGGCACTGGGAGGCAGCAGACTTTTTAAATTTAACTCTTAACACTTCAATGTGTTGCAAAAGTTTCCAGATTTTTTACAATAAATATCAATTGCAAGTTTAAGCTGTTTTTCTCTGCATCTTGCATCTAATCTCCCTGCTTTGCAGAGCTTTTTTACACCAGCGCTGTAAACAGACGTGTTGTTTGTGTCGCCGTGCAGAATAAAGTGATGAGCTGCGAACACTGCAGAGACCTGTTCAGCCCTGTGGGCTCCCTGCAGGCTTCGTCCCCCGGCGGCGACGGGACGTCCAGCGAGCCTCTGGACGAGGAGAAGGACGGGCTGAAGGAGCAGCTCAGACAGCTGGAGCTGGAGCTGGCTCAGACCAAACTGCAGCTGGTGGAGGCAAAGTGCCGGATCCAGGTGAGCAGAACCCAACCTGCTGAAAATAATCGGTGCCCCACAGGGAGAGAAGAAATCTATTTTCAGAAAACGGATTTAACTCTCTCCTGAAGTTCATCATTGTTCCTCACTGGGAAAAATTTAATGTCAGCAAAGGTTTATTTGCTGATGATTACTGGTTTAGCAATAAAAAGCCAAATTTTTCTTACACAATCTGATGCAATAAATCCGATTTATCGGTGCTGATTTTCTTAATTTTGGGAGATCGGTGATTGGCTGATACTTACATGTGAACCAATCTTATCCAGCTTCACAAGTAAAAACCACTTAAAATGATAAATTTCTCTTATTTTGCTTTTTATAGGTACATGTTTGAATAAAATGAACATTGTTCTTTTATTTTATGAACTACTGACATGTCTGTGAAATTCCAAGCAAAACTTTGGTATTTATTTGCAGAAAATGCAAATTTTTATTTGTTTGCAAATTTAATAAAAAATAAATGTTCATCCATAATGAAACAGGACGAAGCCCGGCCAGGGTTCTGGTTCTGTTCTCTGTTTACTCTGTTCCTCTCTCTGCGCTGCAGGAGCTGGAGCATCAGCGGGGCGTCCTGATGACTGAAATCCAAGCTGCTAAGAACTCCTGGTTCAGCAAGACGCTGGGCTCTCTGAAGAGCTCGGCCTCCTCGTCCTCCAGCTCCGTGTCCCAGACTCCGTCCTCTCCGAAGGACGGGCCTGCCTAGCTGGACCTCCACCACTTTGTCCCCTCTACATTCCCCTGCAGGACGCACTCTAGCGTTACGAACAAAGGCTGAAGAAAGTAGTGAAGGAGAAATGCAGTATTCCTTTTTTTCCAGTGGGTTGGAAAAAGATGAGCTTCCTTAAATTGCGATGAAGAGGAAGAGAAGACGTTCTCTGCTCTACAGCTGCACAGTCTGGTGCAGGTGAAGTCTGGAATTAGTTTCAAGTTAATTTATCACAAGCACCTTAACGGTCAAGTAGCACCATCTTGTGGCCAGTTGTTGCTATTGCAGAGAAATAAAGGTCAGGATTTTTCTAGTAGCTGGAACTTAAACCACAAAATAGAAAATGATTTTAAATCCATCACAATAGTTTTATACATCTACTATTAAAAACAGAAACATCCAGCACTCTAAAGAAAGGAATACTGCCTACAGTAGTAAATTAAAATATCACACAAGTTGCAATTCTTTATAGTAATATAACGTAAACAATGTTGTCTTATAAATATGTATAACTAATTGTTGACTTTTTTTATTTTAAATAATCTTGTACAGTTCCTTAAAAGAAAAAGACACAGAAAAGCTCTTATATTTCTTTTCTACTGTTTGGAAGTTGAATCTCATCTCTGCAGATGTTGATGTAAGCACAGTGTGTGAGGGATCGGCTCGGGTCCAAACGCCGAGGAGCCAAAAGGTGACGACCTGCAGAGAGTTTCTGCTCACCCCGAACCGTGTTCAACAAGTTTTCATCTCTCAGAACATTTATTGTGACAAACATTTTATGTTTTGCAACTTTTAATTATTTAATTTGACTATTTCTTTTTATAATTAGCAACTAATATTTTAAGTTTAAAGCATCAAGTGGCCAAATTTCTTTCAAAAAGGTATAAGGTCTTAAAAGTTGGCATTAACCCTTGTGGTCTCTTAAAATATTACAAAAAATATTAATCAAAAAGTAGATTGTGATCAAATGTTTTATTTAAAACAGAAATACAACAATTCTTCCTGCTGTTGCTAAAATAATCTCACATTTTAATTATTCCAGTTGTATTCTGTTGTATGTAATGTTGTTGCTAAATTTTTAGAAAGCTATCGTTTTTAATATTTGGCTCTTTATGAAGATTTGGTATTAGCTGATTAATTAGTTGGGCTGTTTGCAGTTGTAGCCAGTCGGCTGCTTGCCAAATAAACTCTCAGAACAGCAATACTTCAGTAGGAGTGATAGGGGGCGCTATTCTTTTTCTCTTCAGGTCTGTTCAGAAAAAAGCAAAACTTTCAATGCAACGTCTTTAAGCTAAAATTATCTCCTTAAAGCCAGAAACTCCAAACAGCTGAGCACCCAGATCATCATTCAGCTGCTACTTTGAATAATTTATCTCCAGGTAAATATATTTTATCTCATGACATTAATATAAAGTATTGCTGTCATTGCCAAACCGTCCTGAAGCCATCTGGTATGATTGTGCCAACGTCCCATTTGTTCTTTTATTTTTACATTTATTTTAATTTAAAGCACAAAAGCAGAAAACATTTCATATTCAGGTATATGTTGAGGATGATTTTCTTGCCAAAAATGTAAATTTTGATGCACTTTAGCTTCATGTCAGAGAAGCTGCTCGGCTTTATTCCTCTCTGGTTGACACTAAAGTCGGCCTTTGGACTCGGACCGATCCCACGTGTTCGTTATGTGTGTTTTCTGTAAATCAAACGTTTGAAGTCGTTTCTTCATCTTCACGTTGCTGCCTTTTCTGTTGATGACTGAAGCAGCTGGCTGGAGAGACGAAAAGCCATCCGAGTGTCTGAGAGCATCAGCTGTGCCATAAGAGCCTCTCCACGGTCTTCCTCTGCTCCGCGGACCGTCTGCGCCACCCTGAACGTTACTTTATAGCAGACAGATTACGTCCTAATCCCAGGATTCACTTCTCCATGACATTCCTGTTCTTGTCGGTCTGTGAGTGGAAGTGGTTGAACCGGGTGGAGGGAGCTCCCGGTCTGTTATGTGCACTAACCAAACGTGGATATTTTAAACACTATTTTAAGATGTTTGCTTTTATCTCATAACTGTTGCTGAGAAGAGATCGGCCCATTTCTAATCTAATTCAGTTCATTTCAGAGACCCGGAAGCAGCAGATGAGTCAGATTAGAGGCGGCTGTCGTTGTGTGGTTTACAGTTTGTTGTGGAGATCTCAGTCTTGTTACAGACGGCTCCTCAGCTGGTCTGACTTCACTGTTTCCCTGTACAGAAACTGTTTCTGCTGCATTAATAAACTTCAGTTTGTTCATGAAGTCTCAGCTTTTCATTGAAACGAAACACTGAACATGAAGCAAAGCGTTAAGCCAGGTGTCGTGTTGACAAATCGTTTTTCCGTCAGTCTATTGACCATAAAATTGGACAAATACAAAGTACGAAAATGAATTTGAAAATTTTAGACATTTTTCAATAAAAAGTATTTTGCGCCTCCACTGGAAACATTTTTTTTTTTTCGAATTATGAGTCACATGAGCAACAGCCAGATGTTACTACTGCCGAAAATGACGAAGAAGACAACAGGAAGTAGTAAGAGGATGATGGTTTGTTTTTGTTTCCTCCAGGCCTCTCAGAATCACACAGTTCATAACAGTATATTTCTCAAAATAGAAAAACAAAAAAGAAGTGTTAGATAAAATTAGGTTTCAGGGCAAAATATTTTAAACTATTGATTTTATTGGATTCTCTCAATAAATAATTCCAGACATTCTTTCTCCACATTATTTGCGTATGCATTTTTTTCCATCTTGTATGAACTGACACTTGCATGTAATAAATCTGTCTCAGATTGTTTTTTTAACTAAAAAAAGCATAAATAAGTGAACTGTAAACAACACTTAGGTGGACAAAACAAATAGAAAGGGATTTTTTTTTTCAACATTCTAAGGTATCCAGGAAAGGCAAATATCAGCAAATCTTTACACATGAAGCTATGATATAATTTTTACTTACTAGATTTTACTTCAGTTTTATGCCCACAGATATATTTGCTGTTTTCCTGGAGTTCCTGTGTAAACGTCCTGAAAAATACCAAGTCACCAAGACAATTAAGGTAATAAATCTGATTTATCCAGACTCATTGAAGTGAACAACTTTCTGATTTCCTACCTTTGTTGTTGAACTTAAATGTTTCAGATTATGATTACATCATAATCTACAACCAAACCTGCAGAATAAACTTTAAAAACATTATCCCCCAATTTAAAGACGTTCAAGAACCAATGAGAAACAAAAACATCATCAGACTGGAGTTGTAAGTTGTTGCAGTCAATTTGTATAAGGTAAATATAAAGGTAATATGTTTACCTTTATAAGGTAAATATGTATATTCAGTTGCATTGAATATGTAAAACTCTAGAGTTGTTTTGGATAAATGCGTAAATACTGATAGATAAGCAGATAAGCGTGAACTGTCAGGTTTTGTTAATACAGATTCTTAATCCTCGCATTTGACGCTGCTCAGTCGGTCGCTGAGGTCATCGAAGTAGTTATCGACGAACCGGAGCATCTGGATGACGGCGCTGAGCAGCAGGATGTCGCAGTTCAAGTCCAGCTCCAGCTCCCCGCTGTAGTTCTTGACTGGAACAACGCAGGACAGCGGCACGCCCACCCTGACGCTGACCTCCTGCATCTGGACCACACAGCGGTTCAGAACGGTTTTATCAAGCTTAGCATGTAAACATAGAGTAATTAATCTATAATTAAAAGAATCCTCACCAAGTCCTTGATGTATCCGCTCTTATAGATGTTTCTCAGATCGTCTTTCACCAAAGGACAAGCTTCATCCACTTTAGTGAGCAGAACCAGCTGAGGAATCCCTGCAAACAAACATTTCCAACATGCTGTAAAAAACTGAGCTGAAACTTTTTCAAATTCATCAGTGAAAGTGACTCAGTGACAGAATCTACTGACCCAACAGGTTAGCCTTTCTGCGGATGCTCTCCATCTTCTCCTCCAGCTTTGGGGGCATAATGGAGACCTTGCTGGCATCAATAACATAAGCTACACAGTGAATCTGGTCTTTGACAGCCGGAGACTTGCGATAGCCGTGAGACTCGGGAAGAAGAGGAGCAGCTGGGTTGAACTGTCGACGTAAAAGAAGAATGTGTTAAATTCACTTCATGTAACGCACAAGTTATGCTTCACAAACCGAAATCAAACATCCCACCTGGTAACAATTCGGCACATGTCCCTTAAGGATGCTGCTGATGTCCTCCACATCAAGCCCCGCCCCTTTGTTGTCCTCCAGGCCCATGGTGTCACACAGGATGATTGGCAGGGGTTTGCCTTCTCGTCCAGCTTTCACAGAGTAGGATCGGAACTAGAAAAGATTTCACAAATATCCCGTTGTAGAGATTATTGTTTTCCTGAGACGCAGTGAACTGTGTAGACGGAAAGCAGAGTCAGACCTGAGTGGTGAGGCTGGTGGAAGAGCTGCCAGCGATGGCCTGGCTGGTGACGTGGCCTCTGAAAACAGAGTTGATGGAGTTGAAGAAGCTGGACTTTCCGGCTCCGACCTGTCCGATGAGCAAAACCCGAGCCTGGGTCACAGAACTGAGTGTGGGTTTGTAGGTTTTGATGCTCTCCATCAGCTCCGACCTCTTCCTGCAGAGAAACATCAAATTACTGAGAAACTGCCAACAGTAAACCTGCTGCAGAATCATTTTAAGCATCATGATAAAAACGTCCATGTATGTTGTGTTAATAATCTCTCTAATCTTCTCTAACAAATCTAGAATATTTTCACAGAGCAGCTGGATTAAAATGACATTAAAAACATGTGGCCTGAAGGTTAAGGATTGCACTGAAAACTCATTATGGGTATCAGAGTAACAGAGGCTTAACACATGCATGCATAACTTTTAGATTGTTTTAACAAATAAATGTTAACAATTTATGTTTGACAAAAAGTTGAAAGGCAGTAAATTCTTTTACACTCACTTAGATTCCCAGACGACATTCCTCCACGGCTTCTCAATTTCAATGGATTCTGGTGAAGAGCAACATAATTTAATTTTAATATCATTTTAAACATTACTTGTCCAGAAGAGTATGTAGATATTATGTAAATTCAAAATGTAAACTTAAAGAGCATATTTAACATGTTTGACATGTTGAGTGATGTGCAGCAGAAAACTGACTGAATATAAAACTCTGGAAAAAATGAAAGACCACTTAAAATGATCAGTTTCTCTGATTTTACTTGTATTCTGTAAACTACTGACAACATGTCTGAATTTCCAAGCAAAGATGTATTTATTTCCAGAAAATTAGAAATTGTCAAAATAACAAAAAGATGCAGGGCTTTCAGAACTCAAGTCATGAAAAGAAAACAAGTTTATATTTATTTAGAAACAACAATACTGATGTTTTAACTCAGGAAGAGTTCAGAGATCAATATTTTGTGGAATAACTAGAAGGTTTTCAATGGGGGTCAGTGCAGAGGGCTCTTTGTTATTTTCCAGAGCTGTATATACATTACATAAGAACTTCTGTTTTTAGATTTTTGTAATTCCTTCACTTAGGACTCACCTTCCACCTGGTAAACTTCACATTCACTCAGCTTCAGGTCATTTCCATGCATTTCTGCAGCATTGAAGTTGTAATAATTCCCCGGAGCGCTGTAGGTCACTGGTTGGTTTTGATAGATAAGAGCAAAAGCATTTCCAAAAAAAGGACCATTGTTCTGATCCATTAGAAGTGCATTAGCAGCATTAGTACAGGGGTACTTCTGGAGTTTTCCACCAGTAAAACTAAAAAGAAAAGCCTGGTTATCATTCACCCACTGCCCAGACTGACTGAACGGTTGGCTGGCGTAGCCTCCAAACACATAACCAGTGGTATTGTAGCCCACAGACACAGTGGGCCCCTGGTTGTCACATCTCTGGTGGAAGGCGGCAGCAGTAAAGCCGTGGACAGAGGCTTTGTAGATCAGCTTCAGTTTGACGTTTCCCAGCTGAGAGCAGATAGTTTTCTGCTGGTTTCTGGAGAGGCTTGGGTTCAGAGCAGCCATCTGACCTCAACTTCTAGAGCAAACTCAAGTTTGAATCTGCAACATAAACACACAAATTACATCAAAACAAAATGAATAAAACGGGTTTCAGTATGTGTGATGAATTTATATTTTAGTGCTATATATGGGAGAGATTACCAACATGTCAGACATCAACGTGCATCTGGATGCTCTTAAAATCACGTTACCATTTAACTCCAGCTTTATGTCTGACTTCCTTTCCTTTCAGAGCCATAAGTTTCGTTTTCCTGGCTGCCTGACAGAAACACCTCATATATAAACAATAACTTAATAAATATATATTAGGGAGCTGGAGAATAAATTGTCAAATTTAGACATTAGGATAAACATTACATTTTAGTGTCTGTTCATGTTTGATACTGAAGCTTTGAATTGAATTTGTGGGTTTAATTTAATAAATCCCACAGGAAGACAGTACATGTGACAGTGGAGCCCAGATACTTGTATAAATATATTTATATATATTTAAGCTCAGTCATAGTTTAAGACTCACCTCCTTTATATCCTGCAGATATTTGGTTAGAAGCAGGTCAACCAAAGGCTGAGAGCCTCGATGTTCGCTGAAGAAATGAAACTTAAAAACTCATACTTCCTGTTCTTGCCCCCTAGAGGCCATAAAATGAACTACCTAGAGTCGTTTCACTGCGTGACGTGGAGTGGGGCGGCTCCCAGAGTAATGAATATTTGTGAAAAGGTTATTGAGGGAGAAATACATGCATTAAAGCAATTTAATATTGTGAAAAAGTCATTGCCCTGCATAAAAATGATCTTTCTGAAAGATGCAGACTTCTTTCTATCCTCTATTTGAAAGCAGCGAAGTTTAAGAGTTGATTTTGAGCCCATCTTTAATTTGGCTCATTTCATTTGAAAAAAAGAAGCTGCTTAATAATTAGACACAACCGTAAAGTGTGATACACATAGCCATTTTATCAGTTATTGGTGATTCATCATAATTCATCTCTCAAAATTTTACACTCCCTCAATTAAATATTCACAATATTCTGGTTGCACAACATGAAGAACTTCAAACTGTTTGTAGAAAATGAAATAAAGTTTATGAGGTGGTTTTGAAATCTTTATTGTCCGTTTCAAACCTTTTTCCAACCAGTAGAGGTCACTGTTGAGTACAAACAAGAATAGAAATCTCATGAAATTATCATAATTAAGAAACCAGCTGGAAAAAATATACACAACAAAAATTAGACTTTCCTCCAAAAACGTTGAAGAGTGACTTAAATCTGAAATGTTTTGAAACAAGTAAAAAAATGGACTGAGTTAGTGTTAGCCAGAGTTGTAAAAATAACCCAGGTATTACAAAATAGCTTTAAGCATCATTTAAAAAAAACTTTTAAGAAAGTGGAAAGACTTAATTGTACTTCTAATTGTAAATAATTAGCTATGTGGAAGTAAGACCAGTTTAGCTCAGAAACATCAGTAACATGATTCAGTGTGAAATAAAATATTTTACAATACTTACCTTTAAACTACACTTTTTTGTTTTGTTAAGTTGAAAGTTTATAGCAGACATACATGTTTGGTGTCAGAGAGGTTTGGCCACTGACAGCCTGGGTTCATTTTATTCCCCCTAACAATTGTTTAATTGAGTATCAATTCAGTTAAAAGTAAAATTTCTTCTTTTTGTTATTTCACAGACTCAGAAAATCATGTTTCACTGTTTTTGGAATACTTTATTTCATTTGTCCAGGGATCATTGCTTTACTTTCTGTAAGTAAAGCATTAAAGCATTGAGAAAATTACGTAATAAATGTATAGTAATTTTTTACTATAAATTACAGTAACCCACAGAATTATGCAATATAGTAAGCAGAAAATGAATTTAACTTAATTTTGCAATACTATTATTACAAGATTAAGACAAATCTTAATCTTTATTCTATGATTAAAAAGTGGAAGAAACTGTCTGCACATCCTTTAACTTGTGAAAACAGTTTAAGAAGCCAAACTTAATATTTCTGAATTCATCAAAGAAGAAATATTCGTTCACACGTACATACATGTATGATTATGTTTTATTCTCCATTCTGCATCTTTGGTGGCATTTTCCGATGTGACATGCCAACGCAAGGGGGCAGTATTACATTAAATGAAAATACTTATCTAAACAAACATCACTTTTAACAAGGCTCCGAGTTTTTTTTATTGTATCTAACATTCATGCTTTTATATATCCTTACAAAAATAAGATAGTATTTACTTGCCAGACTATGATCCTGTTCTATATGATTAATAATTTCATTTATTTGTAAAAAACTTTAGCCATTTAGTCCCAAGGTTTTGTGTGTGGAAAACATAAGACAATCAATTAAAACATTTTTTGTGTGGAGAAGATTTTAATGTTTATATTTTATCTTCCCTGTTCATAAAAGAGCAAATTAATGCAACCAACTCAAATAATTAATTTTTATTGTTTAAATACACACACAAATAAAATCAATTCACCATACAAACACTGCATGTTCTGGAAAGGATTAAAACAACTCCCTGTCAACAGTCACAGGGCAACAATTCAAACATTTTACAAAACAGAAATAGTCTTTGACTATTTTTCACATATCAAATCTAATTTAATACAGTAAGACAGAAAACTGATTACTGAAAAGACTTAATGTATTCCTATTCATTCACAAACATGTATTGGATAAGTAACAACAATACAATGGGTTTCTTCCTAGAAATGGGAATACAAAGTTAAAACAAACAAGTATATTCCAATCAAAGTATTGTCAACATCTCAAGTACTTGAGCATTAAAACAGTAAGTAGAAAAACATCGGAACGGACTGAGAAAGACTGAAAGCACAGAACTAGTTTCAGGTGGCCATTTCAATATTCTCCTCCTTCTTCCTCTCCCTCTCCTTCAATGGAATCTGTTCCGACCTCTTCATAATCCTTCTCCAATGCAGCCATGTCCTCCCTGGCCTCAGAGAACTCTCCTCCTCCATGCCCTCACCCACATACCAATGAACGAAGGCACGCTTGGCGTACATCAGATCAAACTTGTGGTCGAGCCGAGCCCAGGCCTCTGCGATGGCCGTGGTGTTGCTCAACATGCACACAGCCCTCTGGACCTTGGCCATGTCTCCACCAGGAACCACAGTGGGAGGCTGGTAGTTGATGCCCACCTTGAAACCAGTGGGGCACCAGTCCACAAACTGGATGGTGCGCTTGGTTTTGATGTTGGCGATGGCAGCGTTGACGTCTTTAGGCACCACATCTCCACGGTACAAAAGGCAGCAGGCCATGTACTTGCCGTGGCGAGGGTCGCATTCACCATCTGATTGGCTGGCTCAAAGCAAGCGTTGGTGATTTCAGCTACGGTCAGCTGCTCGTGGTAAGCCTTCTCAGCAGAGATGACAGGCGCATAAGTGACCAGAGGGAAGTGGATACGTGGATAAGGCACCAAGTTGGTCTGGAACTCGGTCAGATCCACGTTGAGAGCGCCATCGAAACGAAGAGAAGCCGTGATGGAGGACACGATCTGACTCATCAGTCTGTTCAGGTTGGTGTAGGTGGGGCGCTCAATGTCCAGGTTCCGACAGCAGATGTCGTAGATGGCCTCGTTGTCCACCATGAAGGCGCAGTCTGAGTGCTCCAGGGTGGTGTGGGTGGTCAGGATGGAGTTGTAAGGCTCCACCACGGCTGTGGACACCTGCGGAGCCGGGTAGACGGAGAACTCCAGCTTGGATTTCTTGCCGTAGTCGACAGACAGGCGCTCCATCAGCAGGGAGGTGAAACCAGAGCCAGTGCCTCCACCAAAGCTGTGGAAAACTAGGAAGCCCTGAAGGCCATTACACTGGTCAGCCTGGAAACAGAGAAGGGTTGTCAGAATCCACATGTCACACAAATTTACTTTGTCTTTTCCGATGATTTGAAATTGACTTCATTCCATGATCTTACCAGTTTGCGAATCCTATCCAACACAGGATCGATGATCTCCTTTCCGATGGTGTAGTGCCCACGCGCATAATTGTTGGCAGCGTCCTCCTTACCACTGATCAGCTGCTCAGGGTGGAATAGCTGGTGGTAGGTCCCAGTGCGCACCTCATCTATGGAGGGATGGAAAAATATAGTCACACATTAAATAAACTTTAATGAACACATATTCAAATCCTTGATGTCAATTGCTTCATTCAATGCTCTCCAGCAAGAGGTGAGACTTACCAATGACAGTGGGCTCCAGGTCCACATACACGGCCCGGGGGACATGCTTTCCAGAACCGGTCTCACTGAAGAAGGTGTTGAAGGAGTCGTCTCCTCTTCCTGCGGTCTTGTCACTCGGCATCAGACCATCTGGCTGGATGCCATGTTCCAGGCAATACAGCTCCCAGCATGCATTGCCAATCTGGCATCCGGCCTGACCAATATGGATGGAAATACACTCACGCTGGACAGGAAGAAAAGATTCATTTTAATATGGGACACAGATAAATCATGCTATCTAGCATCAAAGTGGGAAAATAAACCATTATGAAGCTAATGAATCGATACAGAAAGAGCTCATCAAAAAACACTGGTCACCCTAATCTAATTAAATCAGTCTGATATAAAATATTGGATGAACCGTTTATAGTTTTATTCTTCAAATATTGAGAACTTTGTCAAAAATCTGGCTGTGAAAGAGCGAGCAATCTGCCGTTAGCGGGAACCAAACGTTTACCTTTAACAGAAAGCTGAATGGACCGTTATGTCAGTTGAGGAAACTGTTCTGAGATAACCGAAAACCAGCAAATTAAAAATAAAAAAAAAGGAGAGAGAGCAGATGGGTCTGTTTCTACTAAAAATATTTTTTACTTGTTTGTTTTGGTGGGGAGTGGGAAGTTCGTCCCAAAGCATCAAGTTGTCCCAAAAGGGAAGACATTTCAAACTGACTAAATGCGCGCCAAACACAACAACCGTTAGGCTAACTGTCAACCAACGACCAACTGCAACTAAGCTAGCGGGTCGTTTGAGGCATATTCACGATTGAAAAAAAGTAAGAAAATATTCCTCAGGCCATTTCTAAATGAATTTACATCTACCACTGGGTCAAAAATTTCTGGCCACGACACCCTGGATAATAAAATGCTATTTTTGTTCAAATTAACGCGCATATTGGGAGAGTTAAATCAGTTTTCGATCGCCTTTCCTTTCTTAAAAAAATTAAAATAGGAAAAATTTAAATATTCTTACCATTTTTTGTTATTTTCTGGACGTACAACGACGAAGCAGAAATCTAGAAAGAAGATGTTTAGAACAAAGTAAGCTTCGGCAACTGCCATACAACCGTTAGCAGTTGAGGGCATTTGAGTTGAGTGGACCATACCATTTTCTGACAGCTGAGGGGTTTTCTTGATTTTAAGAATTTTTACTTTCCTAACATTAATACAAATTAATAAGATAATAAAAACAATAATAATTATTTATCAAGTAATGTAAATATAATTAGTGATCATTGTGAATTCACAGTAGATAAATAAATAATTACTTGAATTCCCTTCCTTATTTTCCAGATGGTCACGCTCACAGCTAAGGCGCTGTTCCCAATCTAATCCAGTAGGTGGCAGAAATGCACCTTTACGTTGATTTCCAACTAAAATATATCAACTTCACTTTTAGTTCTAATTTTATATTTGCTGTGTGAAAGGTATCCCCATTTTAATTCATAAGCAACATTAACGTGACTAAAATTTAGTCACGGTAATTTAATTCATGTGAAATTAATTACTTTTGAATACATATCTTTACATTCCACTTCCTTAGTTAAGTTCAAGTGTCATGTGTCCTGGCTTCCAAACAGAAAGTCTCTAAGATACAAATACTGAGTCAAATGCACCCAGCTGTGCTATATATAAAAAACAAATGTGTTTTTATCTATCCTGTTCTGAATAAGCTGATGTTTCAATATTCCTGAATTCACCTCAAACAGAACTGCAACCAGAAGCTGGATCACATGAAAATGACGTATTCTAAAATTCTTTTTAATGTTCGACACAAGAACACAAAAGTGAATTATACCTCGTAATAAAACAGCTTCATGGGGCATCGGGATGTGAACATCTCCACAACAAACACAGAAAGTCTTTATATTGAGACAAAAAGTCATCCACACCATTTAGAAAAAATAAAACAAATCATTAAGTAAAAAAAAAAAAAAACAAGCACATCCATCACAAAATACACAAACAATTCTTCCAATATTTTAAAAAGCCTGAGGTATATCTAATATCCCTATATTGCAGTTGACAGAACTCTTACTATTAAATTATTTGATACAGCCAAGCAGCACATAAATGTGTTCATGAAGTTCCTCAACAAGGCATGAAAAGTTAGAAAGTTATTTTTGACAAACATTTGTGCAAACGTTCATCTTGAAAATCTGAGGAGGATTCTGAAAGCACCCTGATGGGATTTTGCAATTTCTTCATTGTAGCTTACACCACAGGTAAGCCTGTATGATTTTGTATTATGTTTTACATTCTTTGTCGTTGATGTAATTTTCCGATGAAGTAACATAATTTGACATTCAAACGCATTGATATTCGCCACAAGTGGGCAGGATTACGTTATACCATGATCAAATGCACATATTTGAAGTAAACAAACACTTTTAACAAGACGATCAATGTTTTCATTCACTGGGTGAGAAAATGATTCCTAAATATTGTATGATAGACTTGTAGGTTTTTATATATTTTGAAGCAATAACAAAAGCAAAAAATAATAACATTTCCAGTGGTATGTTAATAACTGGTTATTATAAACTTCTTTCTTTATCTGTTCAGTCAGAGCTCATCCCAATCAGAAACTAATACGTTTTGTCATTGATTATTAAATTTTCTCATCGCTCTGTGTTGGCCTTTTTTATTTAATCAGCCTGCATTATATGACTCAAATCATCTCGGCAGTGTTATTTTAATATTACAATGTTAATTATTCATGTGCACTTTGTCACTCTGATTGTGTCACTGTGATCGCTGTTGTTCCAGGTTTGTCAGAATAAAGAGCTTTCATAGGCTATTGTGTATGTTGAGGGAGTTCAAGAAATGCTGGTAAAGAAGCAAAAGTGTTGGAATCAAGTTGTCAAACAGGAAAATGTCCTTTCAAAATACAAGCATCTAAACTTTCACAGGAAGTGTGCTATAGTTGAAATAAAATCAAGTCAACTGTCGCTAAAGTCAACAGCCTCTTATATTACTACGTGCATTAAATTATTTAAGATGATCCGAAATGCTGACTGCATCTGGAGCAACATATTGGTAAAGTTTCCTGGTGCTGTCCAGATAGTGGTTTTGTCAATGACTAAAATAAGTATGAGCACATAATATGTCAGCAGACACCTTCTGAGTCATTACTAAGCTGTCGTCAACATTTTATGTTTCCCAGGTGTTGCAAAATGTTCTTATATTTAATGTTGTGCTGGCAGGTCCACTTTGATCCAGTCATGTTTGATCTGTATAAATATTGATAAAAT
Organism: Poeciliopsis prolifica; assembly: GCF_027474105.1. Classification (NCBI taxonomy): domain Eukaryota; kingdom Metazoa; phylum Chordata; class Actinopteri; order Cyprinodontiformes; family Poeciliidae; genus Poeciliopsis; species Poeciliopsis prolifica. The sequence continues at coordinate 6,709,363 of NW_026562377.1, forward strand.
GTGGAAGAAAAAGCTTAACAAACATTATAATATTCACATCCGTTCATTTATAAGTTAAAATTCATTAATTTGAGCAAAAAATAGGTAAATACGTGAATGCTATTTGATTATTTTTAGTTAAAAGTACAAGAAACAAATGTTTTTTGTTAATTATCCATTTAATCGATTCTCTATTGCTTGCTATTTCAGCAAGCAATAGAGAATGATGTGTTTCAATTTCTCATAAGACTACATCAAAGACGTTGCTTATTTGGTTTGAGATATGATGCACTTAATTTACCCATTGTAGTCTCAGTACATCTTTGATCAATCTCAGTCTCTTAAAGGAATCTATATGCATCCATTCACCTGAATTACTCAGCCTTTGTGCAACAAAATTCAAGATGAACTGATGAAGCCTGGCTTTATCGCTTACCCTGAATTTCTGAAACCTGCTTTTATGAAACAGACCTGAGAAAAGGAAATAAAAATGAAAACAAACATAGTATTTACGATGATTGGAAACATTTCAAAGTACTCGAAGGCAAAATGGCCAGAAAAAAAACATCAAAATATAAAGAGAAAGACTTAAAACACAGAACTAGTTTTAGGAGACCATTTTAATATTCTCCTCCTTCTTCATCTCCCTCTCCTTCAATAGAATCTGTTCCGACCTCTTCATAATCCTTCTCCAATGCAGCCATGTCCTCCCTGGCCTCAGAGAACTCTCCCTCCTCCATGCCCTCACCCACATACCAATGAACGAAGGCACGCTTGGCGTACATCAGATCAAACTTGTGGTCGAGCCGAGCCCAGGCCTCTGCAACGGCCGTGGTGTTGCTCAACATGCACACAGCCCTCTGGACCTTGGCTATATCTCCACCAGGAACCACAGTGGGAGGCTGGTAGTTGATGCCCACCTTGAAACCAGTGGGGCACCAGTCCACAAACTGGATCCCACGTTTAGTTTTGATGTTGGCGATGGCAGCGTTGACGTCTTTGGGCACCACATCTCCACGGTACAAAAGGCAGCAGGCCATGTACTTGCCGTGGCGAGGGTCGCATTTCACCATCTGATTGGCTGGCTCAAAGCAAGCGTTCGTGATTTCAGATACGGTCATCTGTTCATGGTAAGCCTTCTCAGCAGAGATGACAGGCGCATAAGTGGCCAGAGGGAAGTGGATACGTGGATAAGGCACCAAGTTGGTCTGGAACTCGGCAAGATCCACGTTGAGCGCGCCATCGAAACGAAGAGAAGCTGTGATGGAGGACACGATCTGACTCATCAGTCTGTTCAGGTTGGTGTAGGTGGGGCGCTCAATGTCCAGGTTCCGACAGCAGATGTCGTAGATGGCCTCGTTGTCCACCATGAAGGCGCAGTCCGAGTGCTCCAGGGTGGTGTGGGTGGTCAGGATGGAGTTGTAAGGCTCCACCACGGCTGTGGACACCTGCGGAGCCGGGTAGATGGAGAACTCCAGCTTGGATTTCTTGCCGTAGTCGACAGACAGGCGCTCCATCAGCAGGGAGGTGAAACCAGAGCCAGTGCCTCCCCCAAAGCTGTGGAAAACCAGGAAGCCCTGAAGGCCATTACACTGGTCAGCCTGGAAACAGAGAAGGGTTGTCAGAATCCACATGTCACACAAATTTACTTTGTCTTTTCCGATGATTTGAAATTGACTTCATTCCATGATCTTACCAGTTTGCGAAGCCTATCCAATACAGGATCGATGATCTCCTTTCCGATGGTGTAGTGCCCACGTGCATAATTGTTGGCAGCGTCCTCTTTACCATTAATTAACTGCTCAGGGTGGAATAGCTGGTGGTAGGTCCCAGAGCGCACCTCATCTATGGAGGGATGGAAAATAAATAGTCACACATCAAATAAATTAAACTGAACTAAATCCAGTGCTCTCCAGCAAGTGGTTAGACTTACCAATAACAGTGGGCTCCAGGTCTACAAACACGGCCCGGGGAACATGCTTTCCTGAACCGGTCTCACTAAAGAAAGTGTTAAAAGAGTCGTCTCCTCTTCCCACTGTCTTGTCACTTGGCATCAGTCCGTCTGGCTGGATGCCATGTTCCAGGCAATACAGCTCCCAACAGGCATTACCAATCTGGATGCCAGCCTGACCAACATGAACTGAGATGCACTCACGCTGGACAGAAAGAAAAGACACATTTTAATCTGGAACACAGATAAAACATGTCATCCTGCATCAGAGTGCTCTGGGATGGACTATTATAAAGCTAACTGATTGATACAAAGGGCACATCAACAAATAATGACTACCTAGACAGCCTGTGATCCTCCCCATCCCAATAAAATCATCTCGCTACACTGATTTGATGAACCTCTGTGCCCAAAATGTGGTTGTGAAAGAATGAAGGACTTCATTCTGAATTCCCCGTTGCCTTGGTGACCAAATGTTTGTCTTTAATAACAGAAAGATGAGTGGACCGTTACATCAGTTGAAATAACTTCTCTCCGTTAAACGGTCAATAGTAAACAAAAAAGGGAACCCTAGGCCAGTTTTTGGTCAAAACATGGGTGTTTTCTTTACACGCATAGATACACATCAATGTGTTCCGGAGAGGAAGACATATTTGACAAATATTAACTGCTGACCAAAGTCCTTTAACAGTCATTAAGGTAACTGTCAACTAACGGCTAACTGCCACCGAGTTAGCAGTTGGTTCACTGGTTTGAGTCAGTAAAAAGAAATAAAAATTATCCCTCTAAACATTTTTAAATGAATTTACATTCACAACAAGGCTGGAAATATCTACCCATAAAATCTAGGATAATAAATTGCACTTTATGTTTAAATCAGCGAACACATTCGAAGAGCTAAAGTCATCCCAGTCCCAGATTCCCTTTCTGAGAAAAGTTCAAATGAAGAAAGTTGAAATATTCTTACCATTTTTCTTTATTTTTCGGATATTCGAGGACAATGCAGAAATCTATTAACGAGTAGATTAAGAGGAGGTTTGGCCTTCTACGTAACTACAATAAATACAAAACCCGTTTGTTGCTGTGAGCATTTGAGTTGGTTGGATCATACCATTTTATGACAGCTGAGGGGTGGTCTCAGTTTCTAATCATTTTTACTTGTCCTAACATAAATATAAATTAATATGATAATAATAACAATGATAATTACGTTTGAAACTAAGTAAATTTAATCTATGACTGTTGTGAATTCACAGTAAATAAATGCATAAATAAATAATATAACTGTATGAACACCCCTATATATTTTCTGGATGGTCACTCTCCCACTGCAAAGCCGTTAATTCCAATCCGATTCAGTAGATGGCAGTAATGCACGGTTACGTTGGTTACAAGCAAAAAGCATCAGCAGAAAACGTTGACGTGATTCAGAGCGAAAGAAATGATTTTATCTTTAAACTTCACTTTTTGGCTTTCTTAAGTTGAACGTTTTGGTCACTGAGAACAATGTGAGTGTTCTCCTTTGGTTTTAATTCTGCTAACAGCAAATTGATAGTATACTTATTTTAAAACAAATTAAATAAAAAAGAAAGATATTTTGTTGTTGTTGTTTTTTTACAAAATCAATGAGTTTTTATTTCTTTGATTCTGAATAAGCTTTATTTAATTTGTCTATAGGAATGATGTTTTGCGTTAATGGGTTGACTTTGATTTTAAAATATATTGGAAAATAAGGTGACCCACAGTCCTATGTAATTATGAAATGCATTAAGTTAAACTAGTTTCATTTGGAACATAACAAAATAACTGTCCGCACGTTATATGTGAAAAATTGAATCAAATGCACTCAGGTGTGCTATCGACGAAGATTAAATGCATTTTACATCCTGAATTCGCCATATATCAAACAGAACTGCAACCTGGACATAGTTCAGGTGGAAATGACTTGTTCTAAAATCATTTTTAATTTTCTACTTGAAAGCACAGAGGATGAATTATAGCTGGTCATAAAACAACTACGTGGGGATTTGGAACATAAAAAATATCTATAGAATTAATGTAATTTTTACATTAATGTTTAGTTCCAATTTTTACGTATTGATTCACGTATATATTAAAAGAATGGTGTATGATTTTGCATTATTTTTAAATTGTGTATCTTTGATGACATTTCCCGATTAAGTAACGTAATTTGACCACAAGGAGGCAGAATCACATTACCAACTGATTAAATGCAAATACTTGAAGTAAACGATCACCACAAACAAGGCACTAAAAGTAAAAATTTGTTGTTGTTTTTTTTATTAACTGGACCAGAAAAAAAAAAAATCTTAATTCAGCTTGAAACAACAACTAAAGAAACAACAAACTGAAATTTAGTGATCAGACTATCCTGTGCCTCTTGGACCTCCAGTCTTCATAGTCCACTCTCATATTAATGTCTGTGCAAAGAGTCACGTTAATTTGTTTGGCTCACTGTATCAGCGCTTTGATCAACCTTCACAACCTTGTAAATAGTCTGAGCTGAATTTACAGTTTAGAAAAGGAACAAATATACACAATACTTTTTAGTTTTTATTATTGAACAAAATACACTAAACATTTCCAATTCATCACACAAACACTGCATGTTCTGCAAAGAATTAAACCAGGGCCCCGTGATCAGGCACAGAACGTTTTACAGAACAAAAAATGGCTTTTCGGCCACATTCACACATTAAATCTAATTTTATAAGACAAGAAACAAAATTGACATGACTACTCAACAAACTTAAGGTCTTGTCCTATTCTTTCAAAGACATATTTTGATTAAACAAATATACAATGGGTTTCTTCCTAGAAATGGAATGCAAAGTTAAAAACACAGGTGAGTATATTCCAATCATGACTATCCCCTCACAAAAAAAATGGCCGAGCAGTAAACATCTAAAAGTCCTTGAAGGACAAGTGGAAAAACAACAGAATGGACACGAATCCTGAAGCATTTACTTATATGTTATAGCATAAGACTACTTCTTCAACACTACATTAAGCGCCATAAGGTCAAATTGACCTTTTACCAACTCTCCTGCAGCTTTTAAGCCAAACCTCAACTCAAAGCAGGAACAGTTTGTTCCCACTTCCTGGCCTTCTGACTAGTTTTATTCCTTTGATCAAGAGACATCTGCAGTGGTCTAAAGAAATAAGAAAATGTGTGTCATAGGATCAAGTTTTTAAGACGTTTTTATTCAGACTGGAATCATGTATCTTGTAGATATACTAGAAGATGTATGTCTCATATATCTACATATTCCTTGTAGATGTATGAGACACCTTTGTTCTAAAAATGTTGACTAAAGTAAACATTTTCTGTGCTTTAATGTCATATTTGTTTCTTCAGTTAAGTCACCCTCCTTTCTTCAAGCCAACAACTTACTGCAGCACCAATCTGCTGGTAAATAGTCGTTTTGGGCCTTTTCAGTGCTTATTCAGTGTGATATAAAATAAATAACATGTTGGTATAAATAATTAAAAACTTCTAGTATAGACTGAAATTATAACAAACCTCATTTTGATTTTATTGTTGGAAAACAGGAACTTTTAAACGAAAGTATCTGTCGGTGTTTACATGTCTTAGTCAACATTAGCTCGTCAGTTTGGCGCCATTTGACCAAACCTTAGCGCAGGCCCCGCCCCTTTAATGTTAGCAGTCACGTGTTTAGGTTCCAGTTTCTGATTGGTGGATTTACCCGTCTCTGAGTGACTCGTTCAATAGTCAGTACACACGGTGAGACAGGAAGTCACTGCAGCACATAAAGATTTAGCTTCAAAGTAAAAGCACATTCAGCATTAAAATACATAGAAAATTCAATAAAGACAATAAACTTAACTGTACACCATCAGATCGTTTTAGAAATCACCACAAAAGCGAATTTAAATCATTTGGGACGAGATTTATAAAGGAATATTCTAGAAATTGTGATACAGCAGATGTAAAATACAAAGCTCTGGGCATCTTTTAGGAAGTTTTGCTTATTTATTTTATTTATTGTATTGTCCAAATTGGTATTAACACGGTTTTTAGTTAGAATGAAAGCAAACTTTCGCTGGAGATATTTTGATTTCAATAAATGCATTTTTGAACAAGGTTTACTTATTGGAACGTCCGTCTGTAAAGTCATCCATCCATCGATCATCCATCCATTCATCAGCAATGGTGAGAACTCATTGAGAAAAAGAACAAGTTTCGAAGTATCAAAAATGCTTTAAATCACTGAAGGAACCATGTTTATCTTCTCATATCTGCTCCTCCAAGGGTAGATAACTAAAGAACCAACTGCCTGTTTTGAGTGAACGACATATTTCATTTACATTTTTCATTCATGTAACTCAGTAACTCAGAAATCAACATGTCCTCCTTAGAGGTACCAGGAGGTAAGCTTCATGTTAGTCATGAGTTAAGTTCACTTTTGTAACTTTTACAAATAAAAGTATTTCTCAGTATTTTCACAGTGAGAATATCATAACAGTCTAGGTTTACTGACAAAATGAATCCAAATTCTCAAGTTAAATCCCATGTTATTAATTATATTCAATCATTTTCTGCCCATCATAAACAAATACCTAGTTCCTACATCAGGACTTAACTTTGGCCTTTGACTTGATACAAAACTGCTTTTATTTTGAAATTTGAAGTCCAGCACTTCGTTTCGCAGTTCACGTAACTTGACATTAGAGCTGAGAAGTGGGAGGCTTTTTTTCATGCTTCTCCTCCCAAACTTTCCTTACCTTCTCTGAAAGTTATGACAAACCTCAGAGTGACTGGTCGGAGACGCGCCAGGAGGTAAGCAACGAGCCGCCTTGTGCTTCACTTTCTGCACTGCTTTGCTTATATCAGCTCATTATTTCCAAACAAGCTGATTATTGTCAGGGCTTGCTGCAGGAAGGCCACAGAAGTTAATGCTCCTGTAATATTTTGCAGTCATTTATCTTACTGTACTATGTTTTACTCTGATTTATAACATGTTTTCACTTTGTGACACATTTTGTTTTTGACTATCTAAATGCCATCTTTGTGGATATTAATATGTTGACTTACCACCATCTAATAACTGCTTGATAACTCTCTCTCCCCCCCACCACCACCCTGTTATTTCCACATTTATTTAGTCTCTATCTTAAATAGTATTTCAAAAATTAAAAAGAGTTGTGTTTGGCCTGGAGAAGTCTTTTGTAGTCTATAATTACATATTTAGCCACAGAGTGGGACATCTTACTTTTTAGCATATTTAAACCCATTTTGTTACTTTTGATTTCTTTTTATTCTGTAGTTTTAGCCTCAAATCAAGTTAAACTCTTTAGTTTTTTTTCCTGCTGAAAGGTCATTGAAGCTTACGTCTTTTGAGTGAATGAATGTAAAGTAAATGCAGTGCAGATTTGGAGCAAACATCCTTTTTTTTCAATCACTGTTGTGGGTGAGGCAGCTTCATGGGACGGAAATCCCCCTCTGCTCCCACTGTTGCTGGAGTTGTTAAACATCCTCAAAGTTTTCTGGCTGATCTCCTGTCTGTTATTATGGAGAGCATCATGTTCCCTTATGTCCCATTCTGAGAACCTACAGAGCTGCAGCCCATCTGCTCATCACTGGGATGAATAATGTTGGTCTTTTTAATGATGCCTTTGAACAGTTCTTTTTTTTTTTATGGATGAACTCTAATCCACACAAGGTCTAAACTAAATGCCATCTAAACATCCCATCAAGCTCCTCTGATGCCTGGCCTCAAATGTATAGACAAACTCTCAATGATGTTCCTCAGAAAGTTGCACAGGTGACACACTCTTTTCGAAGCCATGAGCAATTTCTTTGCCAAAATATTTACTAGATACCTGACCACTTAGAAATCATTGAAGTTAGAGGACTAGAAGAAATATTGTTTATTGTCACAAAGTGGGGAAATTCTGATGCAATAGCTTCAAAGTGGCAGGCAATCAAGGCATGTAGAAGAAGATGCAAATATAAGTAATATACTACTGTATAATTACGGAAAAACTAATAACTGCACATTAAACAGCTGTTGAGTTTTTTTAGTGTTGGTTATAGAGTCTACCAACTGCTGGCAGGAAGGATATATGATGAAACTCCTTTGTGCAATTAGGATGCAGTGAAGGAGGTTGATTTACAATGGACTCAATGTTAGCTGTATTTACACGTTAAGGTTCTAAATTTGCTCAAATTGTAACTTTCTAATCCAAATCTGCTCCTCTTAGATAAAATCAAGATATTTAGGATCTCCCAAAACAGCCAATGAACCATCCAGGCTCAAACCTGATGTTAATTCAGTGATACTGGAAGACCAGCATGATTGGCCACAGTGACAACAGTTTAACACCAAGCTGGGGGAGAACGTCCCACACAATACCTCAACAACATTGTTTACTGTGGATCACTTCTGGTTCCTGAGAACCACCTTTTCTTGGGACTTCCTGAGGTATAAACACTGTACGTCCTGTAGCAACTGAAGGAGTACAACCTCCCACAGAAGTTGCTGGTCATCTTTTACACAGGAATTAGTCGATCTGTCCTGTGTTCGTCCATCACGGTGTTTTCGTTGAGCCACAAAACATGACAGGGCCAAACTGCAACCAACAAGCAGATTAGGAGAGAGGTTGCTGACTTTTACTCCATTCAGGAGTTGTACAGGTCAGAAAAGGGGCAGCTAGCATCTCTGCAGACCACACACATCCTGGACACAGAATTTTACCTTTCGGTCAGCGCTGCAGAGTGTTATTTTCAAAACCAGCCACCACAGAGACAGTTTTCTCCCCACAGTTTGTCTCTTTCATGAACCGTAAGTAGTCATCTATACTGTGAAAGAAAATATTTTTGCACAGTCACAATACTTCTTCTCTTTATGCTTTATCCCTATTTCATGTCCTTCAAAGTTTCTACTTTTACAGCTGATGTCTGCTGTGAGTGCTTGGAAACCTAAAAGTTCTAGTTTCTACACATAATCTTGGTCAATAAAGTTGATTCTGATATAGACTTAGAGATTATTAATCAAAAAAAGAGACATGTACTCTAATATGAGAAGAAGTCAAATGTCTTCTGGAGAAAAGTTTCACGGTTTGATGAGACAGTTTGGCCAGAATGACAAGAACTATTTGAAGTTGTCACAGTGAGGTTTTCAAATATGTTGGTAGCATCGTGCTGTGAGATTGATTTGGTGTTTCTGTTGCTCTGCATGAAGTTGTTAGTGGGGAAAAAAAGATTTTGCCCACTGGAATTTAAATCTGATGGTTTCTATGGGTCAGACCCTATATACCGAACCTGTTGGAAAAAATATGAGCTATGCTTGAAAGACAAGTTGTGGTCGGAAAACAAACTGATTCTGATTTCTTTTTAACAGTCGTACCAAGAACTGTGGTTGAATATCCAGTCAGAGTTATAAGCTACTTGTTGACGGCGATAGAAAAGTTTCTGGTTCCATTCTTAAAATCCATAAATAAAAAACCTGCAGTATGATATTAATAACTGAGTGTGAACTTCTGACTGGTGATGCTGTAAATATAATTCAGTTTAACCAGAAGAGGCAGGTAGCTAAACTTGAAGCTGCTTTGTGTTCTTTGCTTGACACAAAGTGTTGTAGAGACATTTCTTCATCTCTGCCTTTGAACAACGATGATGATGATGATGATGATGATGATGATGATGATGATGATGATGATGCCTGCAGGCACAGAAACCTCTGCTGCATTTTAAATGTAAACCTCCTGCATGGTTGCGTTGGTGGGGCGTGCTGGAATGAATACTAGTGTGACAATAAAATATTATGTTGAAAGTAATGTTTATAACAGCACATCCATAAATTTGTGCTGTCTTTCTAAAAACAGGATGATAATTCATGTGCTATAGTCATGATATCAATATTATCTCCTCAGCTTGTTTAAAGGGGCAGTATTATGTGAAATCAACTCTTTCACATAATACCAAAAACATACCAACTTGGAGTTTTGCCTTGGATTTTTTTATGCACGTTTGAGAAATCCTTGAATCTCATTTAGCTGTGGAAAACCCGTCTCGCCTTCGAGAAGCAGCTTCGCCTCACAGAGCAGCCAGAGCACGACTCCCTCACTCGGCTCCTTCAGACTAGTCAGCAGAAATTAGCAAACACCTGGTAGAACTGCTGATCCTATCATGCAAGCTACTTTTCAGTGAAACGCAGGTAAAACATTGTTAGAGGGTTAATAGAGGAACGATGTTGTGATGACTTCCATGAAGGTGGAGTTTCAGAAAGAGCAGGAGTTTTTAAAGAGAAAGAGGCCTAATTAGCGATAAAGCATTACATTACGAAGTCCTATTTCTTTTAAGTCATATTTCACAGAAGGTAACACATCTACTTGATTGTGCTATAAAATGGCACTCGACCTGAACATGAGGTGTTAATTTACAAGAATTTACCTACGTTAGAAATATTCAGTCTGTCGCTGAAAGAACTCTAAAAGCGTAAAATTAACTTAAATTTTGATAAAGACCAAATTGATTTGGCACAGTGTTGATTTAACAGGCTGGCAGTAATCAGCAATAGGTGGTGGAGGGGTTTCAATGGTAATTATGCCCTAAAAAGCTGGAAAAACCCAAGTGACTGGTACTTACGCTGGAGTTTTAACAGAAAGAATAGCAAAACAGAACAATTTAGTGGTTTTATTGCTTTTTGAAAATTCCTCACATCTTGATGCCAGTAACCAGCTCATGCTGAAAAGGAAAAAATATATATTTTACCAAGTTTCTTTTTTGTGTTTATACTCTAAATCTGCTTTAAGGCAGAGTCCAGCGCAAGTCAACAAATGGGATGACTTCAGTTTTTTTTATCCCTTGAAATATTGCGGTGGAAAAATCTCCCTGGAGGAATTTGGTTATTTAGACAATTAAGTTTACAGTCATTTACTAACTCAGGATTTTTGGAAAAACAACTGCTTAAGTGAAGTTAACTGTGGTCTGTATAAGCCAAAGAGTTGAATTTTAATTAAACTTCAGAATTTCTCTGTCGCACTGGTTTAAATAATTTATCCCTAAATATTTCTCATGTTTGCCAAATACCTCAACAATTGAATGTCTCCATTCAGAAATGATCAGTTTGTCACAATGATTTTTCTTTGCCTTTGAAGAAAATTGGAGATATTTTTGGATTAGATCTGAGGAAAATCATCCACATGTTAAGCTATTAGCAGCTTTCTGAAGCTCACTCTGGGGAAACTGTCTTCCTGCAACAGGACTCTGTGGTTTGATTTACTGCTGCCACCTCAAAAATAGCTTCCCTGAAAGTTTAGTCTGAGGTGTCTGCAGGTCAAAGCTGCAAACATTCTCTAATTTTGTAATGAGAGCCTCTGCCATCTTCCTGCTTCATGCATTTTCAGCTTATTTACACCTCAGAGTTGATGGAGGACAGTTTATTTAATAAGGGCAAAATCAAATCTGAGACTGCTCGTGAGTCCTGTAGCTTGATAAGCTGCATGCCGTCGTATTTTTAGCTTTATTACAAGTGGTTTTAATTTTAGCAGGTCTGAGAGCCGGTCTGTGCACTGCTGTGACATGATGCAGTGAGGACAGAGAGTGTCAGGAGCAAAATAAAACTGGTATGTTTCTACAAGAAGAGGCTGGTCAGATCTGGAGTGAAAACTGGAGCCTTTCTTACTAACATCCAAAATATTAGGATCTCAGACCTGATATTTTGGAGACCCAAGTTCACCTTGATAAATTTATATTTAGATATTAATTTGATAAATGCCAGTTCATAATCATAGCCAAAGTTTAATATTCAAACTTTTTAATGTTTATTCATCCCATTTGAATTAAAGTTCTGCAACAGCTTGAGGTTTATTTGTAAAATAAATAAGCCACACCTCTATTATTGAACTCCATTTTATTCAACATGTGGGAGCATTTAAAAGAGCTTAAGATGTGCTGTTAAAAATAAGCTTTCTCTGTACACTGTGTGCACAATCATTTTGACCACATTATAATTTTTAGGTGTATTTTCTAACTCTAAGATGGATTAATTTGATAAACAGCAGGATTAAATCCATGACCAGCTTTATGACAGCTTGGCTCTGACAGCTTCAAATTGAAATGCAGAACGACTTTGCTGTAATGACGTTAGCCTTCCTGTTATCTGCTGAAATTCTTGCTTTCTGAAGAACTGAAGAAAGCTCATCCTGACACTTTGTTGTGATTTAATAAGTTTATTGATGGAAACAGGATTTAATTTTGTTTTACATTTTGAAAAACTATTTTGAATCACTTTTAAATCATACTTTTAACCTCTAACACAAATCTTAATAATAAAAAGTTTTTTGTTTTTTTTTGCTTATTTCTCATAATTGTACATATAGGAATACCAAAAAGTAATCAGATTTGAGAAGTTAAAATAAATAGCATTGCTCTTGCTTTTGGCCTGATTGTTGGGGAGAATTGAACAAATCAGCTAATAGATTGTGTCACTGATAAGTTTTATGACAACATTACTATTTTGAAGAATGTAGATGGAATTAAAATAATCATTTGTTTTATATTCTAAAAATAAAACATTAAGGTGCATACTAATTAACAAATAGATTTCTGTGGAGCTGCATTTTGGCAACCCGCTCAGTTTTTGTTGGTTATTTTATTTATCAGTACAGAAAGAACGTCTGTTGGTTATAAGTTGATTCGTTTTGGCATCATGAGTGAATTATCCAAATTAAATGACATTAGGAGCTCATGTCTGAGTCATTTGCAAAGGCAGTGATTTTTATAATGTATTCAATTTTTTTGAAATATTGAAAATCGGTTTAATTTTAATCAACTTAACTTGAAGTTTCTTATTGCCACATTGACTTCGTTTGATAATTGACTTTCACTTTGAAATAAAATCCAATCTGAAGTAATTTATCTTTTGGATTTTATGACCAAAAGAAATCCAAAAGATAAAAAAGATGGATAAAGTGACATATTAGTTTAAAAACGACGCATAATCACTGAATTCATGAAAACATTTGCAGCTTGGCAAAGTAGTCGATATCGCTGCAATTTGGTTGTTTATGATTAAAAATAGCGACTTGAGAAATGATAAACCTACATTTTTCCTATTTTTCTTTCTTACAATTTGCTAATTGTTTTATGAGCTTAGGTGATTTTTCATAATAGGATTTTTGTTGAAGGAAACTGTATATCAAGTTCATGCATTCATACGTCCATATGTATAATTTACATTCAAAGTTTAAATGAAAGCCTAAGATTTCAAACCTTGGCCTCATGACTTTATTAGATTTTGTGTTTTTGCAGTGAAGAGTTGCCGAACAGAGCTAGACATCAAGACAGTGTGGTCTAATAAGATGATCTGCTTTTTACTGTCCTGATTTAAAAAAATGGAACAACAGGATGAAAATGCCTCCCATCAGCTGCTGCTGGGACGCCATGGGAAACCAGGAGAAATCTGCCCTCTGATCACAGGATGGGAAAAGGTCAAACTGAATCTCATGACATGCTTGCTAAGCAAAGCACTTCAAAAAATGTTTTTTAGGCTACTATGATGCCTGAAAACCTTTGCTGATAGGTGAAAGGAGATCAACGACTCTCGTTTCAGGCTCCAGAACAAAGCCCATCAACACAGAGGTTATTATTGCATCTCTGCAATAATAAATGTTTATTGCAGGAACGCTTTTCTGTCCAATGAAGTCCTCAAGTCCCATAAAAAGGCCCAACAAGCCTCTCAGCTCCTGCAGTGGCCTAAATGGACAAAACTGTCTTTATGTCCCATTTTGAAGTTCCTGTTTACCCTTCAACCTGTAATTTACTGACTTCTTAGTTTTCCCCCTTTTTATTTTTTGCATTTACGTTGAGTTGGAAATTCATCTCACATTTCTTTACATTTTGCTTCCACATTGACTGAGTTGTGTAATATTTTGTCCAGTGGTCTTAAACTTTTGCTGCTTTTTCATTTACTTTTCATCCAGCCAGTAGCTTTTCCACAACAGAGCATAAAAATGTATCATTTGGTTGATGTATTTAAAGTTTTTATTAATAGGTTTTTATATGAAGCCTTCTTTAAAAGTCAATAAGTCTTGTTCTTTGGGAGGAAAATGTAATAAGATGATAAATCACTTCAGAAGTACGAAGCTCTGCACAGTTTAGTTCAGGAAGTTATATTTCCCAGTTAAAATATCCAATATATTGGGAGATTTATAGAAGTGTGTCTGTAAACTTTTCAAAATAAGATTGGTGGATAAAAACCTAAAATCAGTTAAACCTTCAACATCCAGTTCACTAAATTTGTCTATTATCCTTGTCATCGCTCGTTTCAGCCTGTGGTGTTGTGATCACCTGTCAATACCAGGTCTGTCATGTTCTGGTTAAAACAGCTGAGCTCCTTGCAGAAAACAGCTTCTATACTGAAGCTGTTCTGATTCCTCAATCACAAAATACGTCTGACTGGACAAAAATACTTCAGGATCCATGTATTTTGATTGTACTGATTTCATTCATAAATCAAAAATAATTTATGCTTTTACAACTTTCTGGACTTCAGTTTAATCTATACTCTGAAATTGAATAAGATAAATAAATTACAAAAAGTAATAAAAACAGATATTCTAGTTCTTAGGCTAGATGGACTGTGTATTGCTCCAAAAACTGGAAACCAATTACTGCAGGTCTTGATTTTTAGAACCTATTTAACAAGTTCAGGGTGAATTTTTTTTGTACTTAAACTATCCAGATTAAAATTGTAGAAAATAAAATCTTGAAATTTTGTTCTAAAAAGTAAACTGTCGGATTTTAAGTAAATCATATTAAGAAAATTTGCAGTTGTTGTGAAAAAGATAATTATATCAAATATTAATGATATATCTTAAAGACTAGAGAGCATCCATTCAGTGTGAAAATGTTGACTTCACATTGGTGATTAAAGAAAAATTGGTGCTTACACAACAAGTAAAGGTTTATTATTTAACATTATATATGTAATTTTAAAAGGTCTGTCTTTGCATTTTACTAAGTGGTGAAGAAGGCTGCATCTTTAGTTCACCAGTGAATTATTTAAAAATATCTCACTGAGTAAAAACAAGATTTTCAATTGCAAAACAGTTTAGTTGAAAACAAAAATTAGTAATGATTTCAGGCTACCTGAAAATCTTGGAGTAAACCTTGCGACATTCATATGTCCAGTTAAACTTTGTCATGCCTGGCAGATTTCAAATCACATTTTGCAGTGAATTCAGGAGCAATTACAAGCCTCAATCCAAAGGCTGATTGAATCAGTGCATTCTGGAAAACTGAATTAGAAGCCATAAACATGTATTTTCCTCTGGAGCAGCTCAGTGGAGATTGAGGTGTGCTTTCCAAGAGATACTTCAAAGAGTTATATACCTCCCATGCCTTGTCATTACCCTGACCCGTTCCATCAAACAGAGGCAGAACCAGTGTGATTTCCACCAGCTAAGGAAATGACATGATAACAGATGCATACAACATCTCAGTTATTTCTGGGCATGAAACTGGCTGACATCTGTTCTTGTTCTGTAGTTATGACAATAAAACATCTGGAGAGTCTAGTAGCTGATGTTACGAAGGAGACAAATGGGTCACAGTCTCCTCTTAAAATACAAATGTATGAAGCAGATATCTGGGTCAGCTCCGAACCACGTTGAGAAAGGCCTTCAGCTTATTCTGCTTACTTACACAGCCAGAAACCTCAGAGTGGAGGTGACTGGAGAAGAAGAAAATGAGACAAATTAGATTTGAATAAAGTGCTGATAGGATTTATAGTAAATATAATCTATGACAGTTCAGCTAGTTATGTTGGGGAAGACAGTATTGTTTATCCGGTTCCCATTTTCACATGAACTGACAGCAAAATTTGTGAGCACTCTTAAATAGCTGAGTTTATTAATCTACTCTCTTAAGTTGTTTAAACTTAGTAGAAACATACTTTAGAGCAGAAGCTTCCAAGCCTTTCCATTATACAAAGTACCAGCAGTGGAGATGTGTTGTCCTCTCCATTTCACGTTTAAATAAACACCAGGTTTTTTTTGTATAGAAATAAAAATGTCGTCATTATCCGATTATGAGGGAAATTCCTGTGTAACAGCAGCAAAGTGACAGGCAAATAAACTCACAAAAGATGGAATATAAAAACATAATAAAGAGTAATGATCTTGTACAGTAGAGGCAAAATTGCAGCATAAATACTGATTGGTTTTAGAGAAATAGTGTCCAAGGAATGTCCAACTGAATTAGTTTAAAAAATGAACAAAATGTGCATTTGAACATTAGAAGACAGAGTAGTTAACTTTACTGTTAAACAGTAAATCTGTGCATGGAGCAGCTTTTATATAAACATTTATTGATTTTGTTGGGAGCAGTGATGTCATAAAGTCTAACACACCATTTCACCCTGGAATGTTTGAAATTATTTTACTAATTTTTTACATAAATAAATGACAGTATGACAGTTCACACTTTGAAGATCCACTGTATTGGAAATGCTGGTCAGAAACGGCACCTTTTCATGAACGATTGATTTCTGGAAGCAAAGCTTCTCTCTGCTCTGCAACGTTCAAGGCAAACATGGAGTTAAACTGAGGGAGAATCAAATATTTAATGTGTGAGAGATTTTAATAATGCAACAATATGGCTCTTACTTGGTTGTGGAAACTCAAACTGGTTTTTTGCCCTTTTCCCCCCCAATAGAACCAGTTAAAACCCAGTTATGACCCAAGCTCTGATCTAGCACCACTTTGCTGGAAAAACACTAAAACAAACCCAACATGCCAAGAGTGCAACGACATCACAAACAGCCCCTACACTCATTAAATTTGTTTTACCGCGTTATGATTATCGCACTTTACTTCGCCCAACGATTACAATAAAATGTGCAATTGGCACTCATTTTAAAATTTAATTAGATGTCTGGAGATGATCTCCAGACCCCCCACTTGGTGTTTTACTACCCACAGTGGGGATTCGACCCCAAATTTTGGAAACCACTGCCTTAAAGGAATGTTGTGGCGATATTTGGGTTTAATTCCAACTAACCGAGAAGCAGCAGGATAATGTTTCATGTTAAATACACGTAAAAGTACAGTAATCACAACTTCAGCAGTAAAAAATTAAAGGAGCTCAACTTTGCACTTAAAGACCGGACATGGAAAGTAAAATGTTTCATTGTAAAACACCTCAAAATGTGTATTTTTCCTTTCCTCCTTTTCTCCTTTGATTCAGTCGCTCTGCAAGAGCCACTCTCCATCCAAATGGTGCCTCTTCATCCTAAAACTCTCCAAGTGGCTGCTACTTCCTCTCTGACTTTATTGAATTCACTTGGTGACATTTTGGACCTGCACAGACTCTGCATGGACTGCATTGGGGGCCTGGACTGCATTGGGGGCCTGATTTTGGAGGAAACAATGAAGCTTCACAGAAACAGTTTGAAAACAGCGAAGTAACTAAAGAGGCATAATGCCTCATTGTGGGGTCTGAATGTGGCCGATTGTGTTTGCTAGAAGGAAGAAGGAGGAGCGTCAGGATGCATGTGATGTTTAAACTTAACTTGATTGTGATTTTGAAGTTATTTTTTCCTGTTCATATGGAGGAGGAATAGGATATTAGCAATGCAATGTTGGTTTGTGTTGCAGACGGAAAATGCCGCCGGTATCGATGCAGTCTATTTAAAGCTGTTTGAAAGCGTCTATGTGAAAGTGTTTTATCTAACAGCAACGTGACGCTTCATGTGATTTTGGATGGGTTCTGGCTGCCCGCGTGTTTGTGCGCGCGTGTCTTTGTGTCACAGTATTTTTTCAGCGCTCAGTTTTTTGCTTGTCTTCTCCTCTGATTTCCTGCTGCCTTCAGGAAGCAGCTTTCAGGATGACCAGTGCCTTTCCTGACAGGACCCCCCTACATCCCCTACTGGGAGACAATGGGAGCGATGTTTGTATGGTTGTACTGATGTTGGGGGATTTATTGAGGGAGTTTTAGGCTTTCCTTCAGGAAACAGCAGATTTATCCCGGCAGCAGAGAGGCCCTCCTGTCTGAGTGTTTGCTGAGTGTCAGACTGAAAGTCCTCTAAGGTTTGAAGACATGAAAACTCATCAGCTGTAGACAATCAGCATTAGCAGCTGTTTGTTTTGTTTTACCTCAAGTAGAAAACACTGGTAGATATTTTTTATACAACCAAGAAGTTTATTTCTGATGGGAAATATAAGAGGAGTGCTAATTTAGACAAAAAGGGACAATGAAGTTTCTTTTATTTTTTCAATAATCAATGGAACTTTTCATTTTAAATTAAAGCAATGAAACACTCATAAAGGCTTCCTTCAACATCATTTCACACGATGTGCTTCCAGTCTGAGTTCAGAAAGCCTCCTTGTCATCACCCTAATCTTTTGCTCCCTTCACAGATTATCTGTGTGATTCAATAGCAGCTCCAGAACGTTTCTTACTTCCAACCAGAAGAAACATGTTGGTAAAATTAAAGCCATAATTTAAGAACTCTACCCTGGGGTATGAATAATTTGAGGCTTATCTGTATGTGAAGATTTATCCACAAATTTGGATTAGAGTTGGAATAACTGTGAAGGAAAGAATTGAGGGGGCTTGAAACAGTTAAACTCTGCCGTTGTAACAGAAATGACTGACAGGATGGTATGCATTTGGAGCTGGAGGCGTTTTCATGGTTTGGATCCGATTCTGCGAATGTGTGCATGCTGAGGTTTCTGAATGTTTTTTTTTTCTCACGTAAAGCAGTCAGATTGTGAAAGTTTCTGTCAGAGAGAGGATGTTGCTGCTAACTCCCTCCCCTTCTAGTCAGTCACATCGGGTATCCGTCTCTCTCTTTGGCTTTCCTTTCTTGGGGAAAGGGTGGCGTTGGAGATGAGGTCACCGTTTGAAAACATGGCCCCAGTTCTTTCAACAGCACAACATTTCCTCTTCCATGAGTCCAGCTGAATACAGAACAAACCAGTGTCTTCCTTTGCATTAGTGGCACGCCTGTGAGGCTGTGCTGGGACAGCAGGAAACTTCTGCGCTTGGCGTCACATGTTCCTCTCAGCCTGCAGGGAAAAATGCATGAATACTAATTTGTTCTGTACTTGTCTTGTTTTCACTGGTGTGGCAAGAAGGCACGTTTGCCCTGCTGCTCATTGGGTGAAATGTACATAGCGACCGTTTCACACCAACTTGAAGATGCAGGATGTAACTTTTTAAATATTTGTTTAAACTGTCAGCAATTTCATGACAGTTTGAGACATAATCTATATGAAGATCGATCTCCTTCACCTCCTCCCTGAGCTACTTCGGAAGAAATGCACCGCCAATCAGAGCCTGGAGGCGGGTCTGAGCGCTGTCAGCCATCTTAGTGTACACGCTGCTCAACCTTCTAATGGTGGAAAAACAAGTTACCATTACAAGAAAAGCTTTTGTGGCCTCAACCAGCCTTCATTCTGTGTTGGTCCCACCATAACAATCTGTCTAGATTCTGGAGAAAAAAGATGTTATCAATGTTGACTGAGACACATTTTGGCCAACATTTACCAATATTACCATATAACTTCAATGTGTAAGCTATTAAACATAGGTTTGAGGCAGGTTGTTTGGGACATAAACACGATGGCATCTGGATGCATCAGTCAGCACCAGCCAAATAACGAGGTCTTACATTATCTAACGGCTACAAACTTGCTCTGCATCATATGAGTCAGTACAGTCTCTGAAAAGCCCTGATATTATCCCTACAGGATTACACGAACAGACATGGCTCAAGAAAATTTCCCCTTAAAACAGGAACATCTCTTTAGGAAGTCAGGTTGTTGCTGAATAATTTCACCTTTAACCAGATGTGCCTTCAATCTGTTACTGGTTGTCTTAAAAGCTGGCGTTGCTCTGTTTTTCATCTTAGCATTTATGTTGCCATATAAAAATGTTTATTGATGACAAAATGTAAAATAAATTAGGAGCATTTTGGGAAACAAGCACTGTGTAAGTCAAGTGTTGGTATTCCACTGTGGATGTATTGTGGTGAATGTGTAAATTTCACTTTGTCCCACAGCTTAAGTTAGTTTGTTTTTATTTACTCTGTTTTTTATTTCCTTTCATTTTGACCATCTCATGTCAAACATTCAGTGAACAGCTGGAGTATCATTTATTGGGCTAAATAAGAAGTGTAAAATTCATTTAATTTTGGGCCATATAAAAAATCTGGGCGCTCCTACATGGCAGCTTGTGTCAGAATGTATTGATAAAATCAATTATCACAACATAGTTGCTCTTCAGTATTTTGTGATGCCAACTTAGAAATGTTTATAAGGAATTTTTACAATATTTGTGCTAATGTATCATGTTAAATGTGACTTTTTCTTATTTTCCGTATCAATTACAGATTATTACTTGACATCAAGCAAGGCTGAGGCAGCATTAAACTCAATGTTTTTGAGAAAATTAGCAGTGAAATCTGACAAGATGTGGAGATTCACGTAATTTGGAGTCTACAGGGCCACATAAAAAGCTACAGCGAGCCAGATTTGGCCCCCGGGCCTCGAGTTTGACACATGTGGACTAAATGATTAAAGTCACTCACTGCTGTGGGACGGTGACCTATTATGCAATCAGTTTTTTTTCACAAACCCACCAGTGTGACTGTGTTGATCTCGGGAAAGTTGTTGACTGAAGTGTTGATCGATGTTGAGATCAGGACTGTAGGCCATTGAATCCTCTTTATGTCCAAGTTTCTGATAGACATTGTTGTGTTTTGGTATCTTTGGTCCTTAAGAGGTAAGGCATGGATTTCCATTGGTTGCAGAAATTCATCTTTCTACCTGTGCACTGAGATTGCGTCAAATGATGACAGGCGTTGCTTTGTCCAGTGGGCAAATTGCAACTCCACACATTACACTACTGCCAACAAAAGCTGTTTAACATTGGTAGAGAGGGTTTGGAAAGTTTTTCATTCAACTCAACTCTCAAAATGTATTTTGCTAACAAATACAGCACCATTTAAAATGAATTAATCAGGGTTTTGCAGCGGTGTAAGATTTATTACCAAGTAGCATTGTTTTAACAAAAAATGTAATTGCCAAACACAATTTTCCTTACTTTTTGTGCTGATTTTGTTTCAATCAGGTTATGGTTTAGCACACATGCTAACCGGTAACATGCAAACATGCTGAAGTGGAATGCAGCTCTGTTTAACACTTCTGTGTTGTCTAGCCGAGTTCTCTAATTTCTGTTTG
This sequence comes from Poeciliopsis prolifica, assembly GCF_027474105.1. Taxonomy (NCBI): domain Eukaryota; kingdom Metazoa; phylum Chordata; class Actinopteri; order Cyprinodontiformes; family Poeciliidae; genus Poeciliopsis; species Poeciliopsis prolifica. The sequence goes on from NW_026562377.1 coordinate 6,730,526, forward strand.
GTGAGAGATGGTCTGTTTGCTCAATAAATAAGGCTGCTGAGATGTCAGCCATTTTTAAGCATTCGACATGCTGATGTGAGTGAATCTTCATCAGTGCAGACAGAGTACTTTTTATAGTTGTATTATAAGTTTAGGAAAGTTTTAATTGGGTCATTGCTATGCGATTTCTGAAGCAACGTACTGTCATAAAATAAATACTTTTTATGACGTGTCCCAAAAATCTGTGGCGGCCTGGAAACATAAAAATGTATGCTAGAATATCAGATGTGTGGAAAGCTGATCGTAAAGTCTTGCTCACTCAAAGCAGCTTATCATCTTATGTCACGGATACATCTTTGAACATCCCAACCAGAATTAGAAATGAAAATTATATCTTGAAACAAATTTCAGTTTATCTTTTTTTTCTCTTGTTTTAATCAGCCAGCATGTGATTAAACTGTGATTAAACTATGGACTTTTACAAACACTTAATTGTATTGAATTTCCTTGATTGGTGAGGAAAAAAAAGGCAAAACCAAATCGGTTATAACTGTATAATTGGCGTCTAGGATTGAAATATTTCCCTTAAAGCCACTGTTGGTGAAATGTTGGCTTCAGAGGAGTGTTGCCCTCTTCCTCAAAAACATAATTTCAGAGACTTTTAAATTTAGAGTTAAGTACTGTTAGACACGCTCTTTATGGCCATTTCTGTGATTGTGTTTGTGGTTTGTCTTTATGTGAACCGCTCTCATGTTTGCACTTCTTTTGGTGTGAGCGACTCGACAGCGTGGCTCTCAGCTGGTCGGGTCCGGAGGGGGGAGTAAAGAGAAGGAATGCAGATTCTTCATCCAGTCTGTAATTTGGTGTCATCAAATCGGAGAGAAAAACAACAACACTTGAGTTCAGGCAGAAATGTGTGTGTGTGTGTTTGTGTGTGTGTGTTTGTGTGTGTGTGTGTGTGTGTGTGTGTGAGAGAGAGAGTGAGCGTGTTTTGAGGGACGTTCTGGGTGAGAAGTAAAGAGAATCATGTGAGAAGAGAAGGGTCGAGACAACGAAGCGAGAAATAAAAGCAGATTAAAGGTTGCTGATGTGGGCAAATAACATGATGGAGAAATGAAGAAGGATATGGAGAGTGGAGGGAGGAACAGCTAAATGTTTTTTGTAAAGACAAAGAAAACTAATTTTGCTGCAACAGCTTTTATAATCCTGCTCACATTTCAGAAAACTCCCAACACAGTGGGATGTCTGTGTATTTTGTTCTGTTTACATAACTCCTGTGTTCTTGCTGATGACTTTCGTTCATCCATCTCTACTAGAGGAAACATTCCCACAGGACCACCTGCCACCTCCATGCTTGAGCATGTGGATGGTTTACTGTAGCTGGACTTTTCAGTCATCTTTGAAAACTGAATCCACTTTAGTTCACATAATTAAAAAAAGCTGCAAACTACATTACAGTTTTGATAAATCTGTATCACAAGGTAGTCAAATTTAGTAATTAAAGTGATCACAAAGAAAGAAATATTTACACAACAGTGTTGCATAAAAAACTTTAAAAATGTGGGGCCTCTTTTCTAGCTTAATGTCACTTTGTTCACAATTCTTACCTTCCCAATCTGCCATTAGCACATTTATCAGTGTGTAGACAAGTGTGATTGACAGCACTAAGTCCCTCCTCCTGACTCTGATTGGTTGTTTTTGACTGACTGATGCTTTTCTGAATATAGTGGTTGGACCAAAGGGTGGAGATCAACTTTTCTTTTTCAGATTATTTGTCTTATTCTGTTACAACATGGTGACAATGTTAACAAACATTAAAAAAAAATCTAATTTTATAAAAGTTACTGCAGTTTTAACTTGAAGCTCATATCAGCAGACACTGCCCCTGACCTAGCAACGTCATCCTGTCACCTAGCATCCCAAGCTGGTCAGCTGGTTTTACCGTTGTATGAGATGTACAATGGCTGCTGGAAAAGACAAGTGCTTTATTGTTGATTTACGTCCAGAAACCACTTTCTGCATTCTTGTTGGTTGTGGAGGAGGCTCTACTTCTGCTTTTCAAAGATATAGATAGACCACAGACCTATCCTAACCTGTTCCAGGAAGCATAATAGAGCAAGATGCACTTGGATAAGTATATATGTGTAATATTAGTAAAATGTGTCTCTAGATACAGTCTGACCTCTGTCACTAAAGATTCTTGTAACAAACTGTGTTCGTACTCTGTTGTAATTCTGGTCTAATTTTGGCATCCAACGCCGTCTGGAAAAGAATGAAATCGGATTAGATTTTCAGGTCTGGACAAAAATTGGAAGAAAAATAACATTAGGAAAAAATAAGTTTAGGATAATGAGATAAAATCTTATTGATACCCCGAGGATGTTTGCTCTGGGAAATTAAGATTCTCGCAGTAGGACAGCATCTTACAAACAAACACAAGCATACGGACAAATAAACAGACGAACAGTAGCAGGTTATTGCCAAGTCAACAGTAGACTAAATGACTAAAGCGTCCTCCCACATTCTGCTGCTCTTCCTCTCCCTGAGCCAGGAGGTGAAAGGTCAGGTGTCACAGGAGACAAAGTGTTTTCTAAGTTTGCCAGTCCTGATGTGGGGAAAGAAAGCAGTTGCTCTACAGATTCCTCTGGTTGCTGATGAGATTATTGAGGATGATGGGATCATTTAAAATGGCCACCAGAGTCCAGCTGCATGCCAACCACAGAACCTAAGACCATCCATCCGTCCATCTGTCCGTTCGCCCGTCCGTTCGCCCGTCCGTTCGCCCGTCCGTCCGTCATATTCAAAGCCTGACCACTGCTGAAATATCTGCTATTGTTTTGTATTGTATTTATTCTTTAAAGCAAACTAAAGAGAGTAAATAATTTTTGTTTTCATGGGACATTTTTCAGAGGGAACCCAGATGATTGGTTTAGGTTCTATAGCATCAGGTTTCTGGAGCCGGGACATTCGGATGGAAACTGAATGCACAGCGGCTGATTTTCATCATTCGAGCCTTATTTTTGTCTTTGGGAACATTACACAGTGAGAGTTTGCAACCGTTCCCCGAGGGCTCCTGCTGTGGATTCAGGTAAAAGGTTTCCTGTCTGTGTGAGTGATAGCGGGATTTTCTTTGACAGCAAGAAGTGTGTCTGAACTAACAAATGATAGATGTGTTCACAGGCTATCAGTGGTTGGTGAGCTACAAGGCCGACAGGCGTGTTTCAACAGCATGTGTTAGGAATGTGCTGCGGGGGCACACGTGTGTGTATGTTTGAAACTAAATAACTGACTGCTTGTATTTGAGGTTTGACTCTTGTCTTCTACAAGGTGCTGCTGCATCTGAGACATTTGATGCATTCATAGATTACTGTGCTGGAAACCTAAGCCAATAAATATGGAGCATATTTTTTTACATTAGTCTTCCCGTTTATTGTTCGGATGATTATTCTACCCATGACCTGTTCTGATCCACGGGTCGTTTTTCTTGACAGCGATGTTTTGCATACCTCTCGTCTTTGTTTTACAGGGCTGTGTGAAGCAGGAAGGAGGAAACCTCCCTGAGCTCCAGCTGCTTCAATCTCTCATTAAGTGGCTGAGGAAGGTAAACATCCCATAATGTTCTGTTTTCAAGTCTCAATCTGTTACTTTTAGGTTGCCATTTTCTGTGGGCCATATAATTGTAGCAAAATGTGTCATTACTTTCTAGAAACATCTAAGTGATGACTTGTCCCTCGAGAAAAGTGTATTTTACATTGAATGACTATGAAGGGATCACGTAAACCTGCCGTTTGCTTTTAGCCCTTTGTACTTTATAAAGAGCTGCATATCTGTATACTATATATATTTTAAAATTAAGTATAAAAAGAAAAAAGCAGCAAACAATGTTTTAAAGTTTGGGTTTGTGTTAAGTGGCTTACTGGTGTTAATATAAAATTTCTGCCCTGTGTTTTCAGGTTATTATTAGCTTGTTATTTTAAACCAGCATTAATGAATTATGACAGAAATAATTTCTTTCTCTGCTTTTCTTCAGCCTGGCACCTTCTGGAGATTTGTGGCACTGAGAGGGTTCAGTCCTGAAAAATGACCCAATCGGTGCAAGTTAATCCAAAGGTGCCTGGTAAGGAGCTACAACTTTAATTTTAATATACTATTTGTGATTTCATAAATCTGAATGTTTGTGAGACTAATTAAAGAGTTTTGTTTATTGAGTAAATTATGTTTCAATCGTGTCAAATATTTACCCTTCCTCTAAATTTGAAGCTCAAAAATTGTCTAACTTTCTACCGTATTGCTTTGTAGAACATTTTTATATTTTGAAAATAATTAAAAGGTCTGCTTAAATAAAATATCTTTATTAAACCAGATAGTGTTTTCTGATTCATAAAATCGGATCTCAAATAAACCTTTCGAGAATAATGTTTGCATTGTTTGTAAATAGAGAAATATTGGGAAATTGTTTTTACTAAAGATTAATATAAATGATAATCCCACAAAAATAAATTGGTGACAAAGAATGAAACAATGGACATATTCTCATCTTGTTTTGACTTTTTTCTTGAATAATTTTATTCTCTTAATAGTTTGACATTATTCTTCAAATAATATGACTTTATTCTCACAATATTATAAATTCATTTAGCTTTATTTAGTTATTTTTTCACAGTATGTGACTAATACTCTGTCATATAAAGTTGACCTTGTTGTGAGAGTAATTGACGGGAGGTTTTTCTTTTTCAGATCTAGGCTCTGCATTCATCTACTCCAGTCAGGAAGAGGCTGACCAGTCGGGCTCTTACTCGGTCCAGACTCCTTATGGCTTCCAGCTCGACCTGGACTTCCTTAAATATGTGGAAGAGATCGAGAGCGGCCACAACCTCCGCCGGGCTCCCCTCAGCTCCCGGCGTCCTGGAAGGGGACTCAAGCTTTCCCAGAGGAGTCCAAGCGTTGGGGGACGCACCAGTGGCTGGACATCCACAGAGTCTCTCTCCTCCCCAGTAAGCGAAGACGGGAAGGTTCCTCCTCCCCCGCCGCCGCGCCTTCGTCTCGGGTCGGCGCCCTGCGAGGTTCTCTCCATTTCCCCCATTACTCTCCTCAACGTGCCTCCGCTTTCTGCTGGGGCCAAAGTGCCGCCGCCTCCGCCACAGAGAAACCCAAGAGTGGAGCGGACTCTCCTGGAAACCAGCCGGCGGCTTCAGCAGGAGCAAACCCACCAGCACCAGAACGGTGGGCGCCTCCAGCTGGCAGATCCTCCCAAGCAGCTCACGCCCTCCCTATCTATACCGCCGCTGCACAACAGCTGGACCAAACCCAGTCCTCAAACCTCGGGGCGAAGCACTCCAGCTGCTGGCACCACGGTGACCCCGATCCCACCCAGCCAGCTGCAGACCGTCAGAGAGCAGATGGCCACTGCCTTGAAGCAGCTGAAGGAGATGGAGGAAAGAGTGAAGGGTGTTCCTGCTCTGGAGAAAGAGCTGGCCAAGCTGCGTGCAGAAAAAGACATGCTCCTGTTGGCCTTGGAGGAGAAGAAAGCAGCCATGGAGGTTTCCCATCAGAAGCAACAGTCTAAAGAGTCTTCCACGCAAACCATGGAGACCCTCCAATCTGACTTCAGCCGAGTGACTTCACCAACCTCAACGGGACATAAGGGTCTTGTAAAATCTGGGGAGCTGAAAAGACTGGCTGAGAAGTTTGAGGGGAAGGAGCTGAAGTCTCCCCCTCCGCCTTTATCTAAAGTTTTACCGCATTTGGCAGAAAAAGAAAAGAAATCTGTTGCTGTTGGGGATGACGTCCCAATGACCTCTGTAGTTTTCTATCACAGGAATGGTGTGAAAGATGCATCTGTGTGCATGGAGGTGAAAGTATCTGACAAGACCACAGAAACAGAAGCTGCTGAGGTTCGTGAGCAGGCGATACAAGTCAGAGCAGGGACAAAGGAGGCTGAAGTCTGGGTTATGGAGTCTCTGCTGGGGCTGACCACAGAGGCGCAGAGGGAGATAGACACCTTACAGGACACTATAAAGTTCCAGCAGGAGTCCATAGTAGCTTTAGAAAGCCGCCTTACTGTAGCTGACAAAGACCTTGATAACCTGAGAGCTCAGATTGATGAAAGAACCTCTAAAGTCACGGCTGAGAAAGGAGCGCTAGCAAAACCCGACATGAGAAACGCCCAGGTAGAGACTTTAGCTCCCGTATTAAAGCACACCGCCACGATGTGCCATCCGGAGGTGACGCACGTTTGTGTTGGCGAAGACTTAGGCGCAGATCAAACCGAGCAGGGAACACAAACTGATGCAACACCACAGCCAGAGCCAGAACCAGAACCAGAACCGGCACCCGTGGAGCGGGTCAGCGTCGGGTGTCAGTGGGAGAACTTGAATGGTGAAAATCCTGAGGAGGAGAAAGTCGCAGTGCCAAAGAAGAGACAGCTGACTGTTGCTGAATACAAGGTTTCACCAGAGGAAGAGGTGGTTGTTGCAGAGGAGGAAAAACCAGGAGAGCAAGAGGAGGAGACCAGAACCAGCGACACAAAAACAGGTGAGCAGTGAGACTTATACCCATTTTAAAAGCAGCGTTTTATGCAAATTTTACATTTTGTACGTTTTTGTTATTGCAAATGGCTTCCATTTACAAACAGTGGAGTTTCAACTGCTTCAAAAGAATAGTACAGGCACTTAAAAACAAAAAACAAGCATTTTGTGGCAATAACTTATCGATTTTTGGTGTCTGGAAATTAAGCTGTTTCAAAAACCTCCCAATTCTTGAGACACGTTCAACCGCTGCCAAGACCGGAACCCCACCGAGCAACCCAGCTGAGCTCCAGGACATTTGGTCAACTGGTTGTACCCTGTATGCGCTGTACAATGGCTGCTGGAAGAGACATGTTTTGTTGTTGACTTACTCTTCAGCTTCTGATAGAAACACATCCTTTATGTGTTCAACAAGTTCAACAAGTCATTGTTATACTTCCAAATTGTACTTTGCAAGTTTGGAGCCAAGTCACGGCTGAGAAGGGAGAATCAACTCTTCTGGAAAGGCTTTCAACACAGTTTAGAGGTGTTGTTATCAGAATCTTTGAGCCATTCTTTCAGGAGAGCAGCTTTGAAGTCAAACATTGATTTTGCATGAGATGGTCTCATCAACTAACCCCAAATATATTTTGTTGATCAGAGGTAAAGTATTAAAATTTTTCCAGAGTAAACTTGCTCATCCAGATCTACATGTACCTCGCTTTACATGCTGCTGGTAGAAAAGGAAGAGGCCATCCTCAAACTTTTTACAAGGAGAGCAAAAATCTCTCCAAAATGTCTTTCAGTAGACCTTCATCCTTCCTCCATTAACTTTACAATTTGGAAAATAATGACTGAAATATGCAATTTTATTTTGAAAGCAACAAACTTAGATAGGTTTAGAGTCAGATTGTGGTGTAGTCTGCACAACTGCATCCCGTTTTGCGTATCACTTGGTGCTCAGCCACAAGCATGGGCTAATCTAAACATCATATAAAGTTTATACAACTGTATCTGTTGATTCTGCAGAACGCTGGGGTCCTCAGTGTGAACTGTCGTCTACTCTGATTTATTTTTGCGTGGCTCAGTTGTTGTTCCTGTTTGTCTCCACAGTGTTATGACACCGTTAATGGTTGACTGTGGAATGTTTAGTATTGAGGTAATTTGGTGAGAGGACAAGTGGCTTGCTTGAATTTACTAATCTTCCTGAGACCGACCCATTTGTTCCTGAAATAGAAGCAGTCTCCAGGCCTGGTGGCTGGAATATATACCTGGGGCAAATGGAGTTGTTCAAACAACTAAATTCAACTTTTTATTAGGAGTGAAGGCCCAATACTTAGTGTACTGTATAAAAAAGTGTATTTTACTACAGTAATTATTTTCTGCAAATAATTTAGAGTTATGTTCCAACAGAAAAACCTGTGAATAGATCACGCTGTCATTAAATGCACCCGTTTTACTTTCAGATGAAATGATCAAATTTGTCTTTACAAAGTTTTAGATTTATTCTCATTTCATATACACGAGGTTTAGTAGGAACATGCCAACAACAATCCTGTCTTATGCTTTTTCTTCAACAGTGGAGTCGTGCGCAGTGAGTGTGTCTAGAAATTATAGCAATTTACATTAGTCTTTGCTTTCATAAAATAATTTTACATCTGAATTCCAGATCTTTACAATAATTATTCCACGTATTATTATTCTGTAATACACAGCGCTAAATTTATTTGCAAACATGTTAATTTCTTTTGGGATTGGAGTTGCAGATAACTGGCATGAATTTAAAATCAACATGTCACTTACTGATATATATTTAGCAACGATAAACATAATGGATATTCTCCATTATATTTATTTGTTTTAGTCGATTGTTTTGTGTAATCTTTGTTATACATTTTGCTGTGATAATATATGCATTTTTGCTGGAACAAAATGCATCCACCTGAAATCACGATGCATTCACTGAACCTCAGAGGAATAGATGTTTCCCCTTACTGTACATAAAGTGTTATTGCTCTACCAGTGCTAAGCCCAATTTATTAAAGGCCGTCTTTGGGTTTTAAATTAAGATGTTCAATTTTCATTACAGTGCAGTAAGAAAAGTCTCAGTCTGGAATAAACGGCGGACATGTTTTAAATTGTCTCATTTATCCCAGTCGTTCTTTCAGCCACTAAAAACATGAGGCAGCAGGAGAGAAATGGAGCCACAGCGAGGCTCTGGATTTATGGAGCCAACGTGTCAGAAAAACTGGTGCTTTAACTGGCCCAGTTGGCTGTTATGTTTCTCACTGTTTATGTCTGTGCTTCTGTTTTTATTGAGTCGAACAAATTAAATGCATTACTCATGACAAGATTATGCACCCAGAAGAAAAATCACCACCAACTGTTTATCGCTGAGCCACAAAACGAGGGAAGTCCAAATGCAGAATCAAAACTAATTCATTCATTTTTATTGAAAATGTTGTTTTTTTTCTGTGGGATGAGACTATCCAACATGAAAACAGGCATTAGCTTCCTATATTTGAGTTCATTCTCTAGTCCTCAGAGGACTGACATAAAACACACAAATATGAACATGCAGCTGTAAGAAATGTAAACATAGTCAAACCTTTTCAGAAAATGCATTTTATTTTGCTTTTTTCATCCCAGATAAATTTCGGGTTCACTACACTGGTGGGACAATTAGACAATTTAAGGTTAATTTAAAGAAAATTGAGTAATTTAAAAATACTGCTATTTCATTAATGTATTTTGTGTGATATACCAACCACTTGCAGCAAAACAGTCCCAGAATATGAGTTTGCAAACACCATGCTTTACTGCCTGGCAACATATCCTAGATTACATCTCTCATCAGTTTTCCTGGCACTGATCTTTGATTATTTATCTGTTAGTTCTTCTGTGCATCATTGGTTGAATACTGTACTTTTTATTTGAAGTTTTGTCATATCAATAAGATGAAGCTTGCGACAGGGTACAAAGAAATACTGTGGGAACGTAAACATGTAAACTTCGGGAAATTATGTCGACTTGATTACAAAAACAGTGGAGCTGCATTGTTGTGCCTAAGGGCTGGTTTAAGGTTATTATTGCTTACAAAGGATTGGCTTTACCCCATTATTTTAAAACAAATTAGAAATGGGAAGAAAAGAGTTTTCAGATCTTCAGAAAAAGATCTAATTGTTGTTTATCTGTTTGTGCCAACAGGTATGCTGAAATCAATCATGAAGAGGAAGGATGGGAGCAACCCGAGCGAGAATCGCAAGAAGAGTCTGCAGTTTGTTGGGATTCTCAATGGAGGGTATGTGAACGCAACACCCACTTTTTATTTTTACCTTTGCAAAAATAAATCTGAAGGTTACAAATAACATTTTGTAAGACGGAGTATTGGGGCCTTTCTAATAAAAAAATAAATAAAATTATGTGAATAAAGTCAAGATATTCAGATAGTAAATTCTTATGAGAATAAAGTTGAATATAATTACAGAATAAAGTAATAGCTTGAGAATGAAGAAATCCAAAAAATACTTTCTTAATCCCAAAGAAAAATTAATTTAATAAAATTATGAGATTGTAGTCAGAATTACATAAAAAAGTAATAATTTGAGAATAGCCATAATATTTAGAGAATAAAGTCATATTATTACAACTTTAATCTTGTTTTTTCTTTATTCTAGTTTGACTTTATTCTGGAAATGTTTTGTTTTTCTCCTAATATGCCGTCATAATTTTTCACACAAGTCTGATAAATGAAAATAAATCTCTGTTGCATTACAACCAACTGGTAAAAATATGAGCTACTTACTGTGTTTGGTATTTATTCGTCCCTTCCAGGTATGAATCCACCTCCAGCGAGGAAGAAGAGGAGGAAGAGGAGGAAGTTGGGAGTTCTTCTGGAGAAAGTGGAGAAGGCGAGTGCTTGGATAGCACTGAGGAAGATGAGGCAGCATTAGAGGAAGAAACCTCCGAGGAGGAGAAAAACGTCAACCTGGATGAAAGCGACACGGATGAGGAAACGCTCAGAGCTCCAAATTATTCATCAGACGCTGTGAAAGAAAAGTGAGTCGTTTAAAAAGTAGGCTGGAGACAGTTTTTATATACCAACAGATTTACTTGTGAGTGTCGCAGTGTTACTTCCTGGTTTAAGTTTCAGCTGAAATAAAATTGTGCTTTGTTTGCTACAGATTTGAGTTCAGCTCAAAAATGCGTGAAGCCTGTCTCATTCTGAAGAACCACCTGAACGATGACGTGAAAACACTGAAGAGTAAGGAAGTGGTGCGTCCCTGCAGTTCTGCTACACACACTGTAAACACAATGATATTTCACCTCTGAAACCTCACGATAATTCAAGTAAGAGTCCATATAACTGAGGGTTAATTGTAAAATGTTTGAGTGCATTCTTTTGTGGTATGAGTTTCCTAGCCCTTAAACACCAAACAATAGAAGCGTCTAAATGTCTTACAGTAAAAAGGGAAGTGAGTCAGACAAGTTATCAGTTGATTTTCCTTCATAAATAACAGCGGAGCTTTGATTTCAAAGTAAAGCTGCTTTTATTCACAGTAACAGAATCATCAAGGCCAAAAATGTCATCTGAATTTATGTTTTTGTTGATGCATATGAACATTTCATGTCACCAGCATGGAGTGACTGTAAAACATAAAACTGCTCTGATTTCAGGAAAGAAGATCTAGATTTCCAGGTATGGATTTCTAAAATCCACACACAAATATAAACATACTGCTTGTCTAATACTTGGATAAATGTCTATTTATTCAAGGCTTGCAAACAAAAGCACTCATTGCACTGCAAAAAACAAAATCTTACCCAGCAGTTTTGTTTAACTTATACTATAAATATCTTACTACACTTAAAAGAAGACAAAAGTAACTTGCAAGTTAAGGCGGCCAGATTTATTTATTTGGAGCGATTTATCACGTGATTTCAAATTTCGACATTATTCGCAGTTATTCGGTGTCTAAACAGTCACCTCTGGAAAAAATGTCCTCCTTAAACATTAATAGCAAAAATATTTAGACATAGATGAATTAACGTTGACTTACGACTAAAACTGGATTTGTCATTAAAGCTGATGTTTCTCGTTCTCTCGCTCTCCAGCTGTCCAGTACGCACACCGTCCAGCTCGAGTGGTTCCGGGTGTCCAGTGCGAAGATGGCTCAGCCTTCGCGGGTCTCCGACTACCTCATGGCTTTCTCCGAGGTGTCGTCAGCGCTGCTGGAGCACGTCGTCAACATGACCGATGGCAACGGGAACACAGCTCTGCACTACAGCGTCTCCCACTCCAACTTTGGGGTGGTCCGACTGCTGCTGGACACAGGTGAGGGAACTGCTGACAGGAACCGTCTGCCCATTTCTGTAAGCGTTTTGTACAGTTTGGTCTCTCATTTCTGCAGGAACACTAACAAATTTGGCCTTGAACACTGCAAGAAATGTTTTCGAAAGTTTTAATTATTGTAAATATTTACAATTTACAATGTGCTGTGTTGAAACAAATGTTTGTTTGTCCCGTAAAGTTAACTTACAAAAGAAATCAAGCATCTTCTACATAGAATGAAAAAGAAACACGTCAATTAGGACTACCACAATTATTCTGCAAAATAAATAAACAATTTTATGAGATTTTTTAAAATACTTTCCTTACGTTCAGAAGTTTGACTAAACTTTACAATATACAGCTCTAGAAAAATTAGGAAAACATCTTTGTTATTCCACCAAATATTGATTAGACATCAGTATTGTTGTTTTTAAATGAACATGAACTTGTTTTCTTTGCATTATTTGAGGTCTGGAAGAACTGCATCTTTTTTCTTATTTTGACCATTTCTCACTTTCTGCAAATAAATACAACATTTTTGCTTGTAATTTCAGAGACATGTCAGAATTTCATAGAATCAAAAACCATTACTTTTACTCAAACATATGCCTATAAAGAGTAAAATCAGAGAAACTGTTCATTAGCAAATAATTCACTGGTCAGGTAAAATGAGAAATCTTTAGGAAGCGGCCATTTTCTTCATCCCTCAGAGTAAAGCGTGGTTCTTCCAGGTGTGTGCTGCGTGGATAAGCAGAACAAGGCTGGCTACACGGCTATCATGCTGGCGGCGCTCTCTACCGTAAAAGAAGAGGAAGACATGGCGGTGGTGAAGAAGCTCTTTGGTCAGGGAAACGTCAACGCCAAGGCCAGCCAGGTCAGATACAGACTCCACTTCACAAACACTTAAAAAAGAGATATTTACATTTGTTTTATATTCTCTCAAATAGAACAAGAATATAGGTTTTTATTCTAAAAACAATGTACCACTTAATTTTTGAGCAAGAAATGGCCCCCCTATAGTCAAAAAAGACACTTTCTCCCCTTTCTAGACAAAATGATAATAATAAAAAACATTTTCTAATGCCTTCTATAAAAATTCTGTTCGGGTTTATAATTTAAAGAACCATTTTTTTAAAAATCAAAATAAATAGAGTGAAAACAGCCATATTTACATGCAATCAAAATAGCATATATTTTGCATCCTACACTGAAAAAAAAAACAGGTGATCCAAATTAAATATATTCCATTAATTAGTCAAGTTATTTTATTAAGTTGTCAAGTTAAGCAAACATTAATAAAGTAAGACTGTCACTAAATTACGTGTCCAATTAATATAGACTGGAGATTCTTTTTTTTTTACATTGCAATTACATAAAAATTAGTTGATAAAAAATAAATAGCACTATTTGTATGTCAGTGTAACCGTCTAAATATTTCAGTGAAACAGAAAAAAGGCAAAAATAAACAGTGTTTTTTCATCTTTATATTAAAAACATGGGCCAAAAATGGAAAAGGACAAAGCAAAGTTAACTGAGAGTAACTGTGGAGGTCCAAAGAAGCAAATTAGAGACCAATAAAAGCATAAGTAAAATAATTAAGTAAATAGATTTACTTTAATTTGTTCACTTGTTTCTATGGCTCTTCTGATATTAAATCAGCTGAAAAATGAAGAGGGTTCAGCGAGTCGTTTTCCACTCATGATTAAACAACTTTAGCAGCCAAACATTTTGTTTTCCAAAACAGACCCGAACAAATATTCACAGTAAATACTAAAATCAGTGCAGTTAGAGCAAAGAAAAATAAAAAATACGGACTTCACCTGTAATTTGTATTTCTAAGGTGAATCCCTGCATGAGTGTAAGCACTCTGTAAACGAGAGCTAACGAGTTTTTGCAGATGGCTGATTAACAGGAAACCTGGCCATAAACAGGGAAGTGTTCAACACTTTGGGAAATAATAAATAACCTATTAATTAAGTGAAAACAATTTGAATTGAGTTCACTGTTAATTGGAGACTTCCAGATACACCAAGGTATTAAAAGTTTCAATACTGCAAAGTCAAAGCAGTTTGATTTGATGATAGAAATAAAAGAGTTGAATAGCAACTGGGCAGAAACGGGAGTCAGATAATCTGAAGACTGTATTCTTGTTTTCATCCCTTTTTTTGTCCCATTATAGTTTTTAAACCATGTTCCCCACAAATGAGAGGAAGCAATCTTCTCTTCTTCTGATGTGAGAAATTAATCTCGCATCAAAAAGGTTAATTTAATTTCAAACTTGGAGCAAAAATGTGCAGCCATTATGAGACTCTGCAGCATTTTTCAAGTGGTTTTATCTCTGCACTTGATTAAATCAGGTTGTGTAGGGTTTGTGGCGCCTGACTGCTCAGTCATGGGACCGAATTTATGGCATCATTCTCTATAAATCCAATTACTGGAGCTTGTTATTGTTGCTCCAGGGAACAAAACATGTGGCAGGCAAAACAATTTAAGGTTGGGAATTAAAATTGTACAAGTTTCTGCTGTTTTTCATTAACTTTCCAACTGGTAAAATGGAAATATGTGCAGGAATAAACAGGCAGGAGCTGTAAAAGTTTGTTTTTACTTTTAATGAACTGTGTGTGTGGCTTTAAGTTTTTATCTATGTGCAATCTAATCACAAGCAGCAGGAAAAAAAGCAGTTCAGTTGATCATTTAGGGAAAATGTGGCTAATTTGACTATACGGGACTTTTTAGATTTTTACCAAATAAAACCAAATTAAATAAAGAGTTGGAAATCTAAATCATATGCTCTAATAGCGTTTTGAAGGAGATGATAAACGGAAGAACGAGGAAGTGATTAGTGACAGGTCCTGGGTGAAAATTAACTAAGAGGTCAAAGTTTTCTATGATTGGGAGCAAAAACAAAGAATGTGGCAAAGATTTGTGGTTTGTGTAAATAAATGTCAAATACTCGCAGCAGAAACAACCGCACACCAAAAAGGATGTAACGAATGCAAACAAACAAGTAAATAAATGAAAAACATTCAAACTGTTTAACCCTAGTTAATTTATTTCTGCATCTGTATCTGTATTTAGAACAATCAATGAGTTTACTTTTAAAAAGGTTTTTTTCCCCCCCCCAAGGTGGAAGGTACTGGTCTGTGTTGGAGCTTTTTGGGTAAAAGATGGACCTAAAATCAACTAACATGTTTTAGAAAACACTTTTAGAAGTGATTCTCCACCTCTCTAAACAGTGTGCATGTTTGCTGTAAGGTATATGCAGATTTTATATTATCGTTAATTTTACAGTTGAAAACCAATTAGAAAGGAAAATTCTTATTTTTAATGAAGTCTTTTTACGCACAGATTATTTCCCATTGAGTGTGCAGTTTAAACCAAAATCTTTCATAATTACCAAGGTAGGAAGTTTATTAACATGTTGGCTTGACTCAGTGCAACACACTCAGTGAAGTTGTGCACCAACAAATTGACCCCAATTTTCTTAAATCTCCCAAAATCAGGCTGATCACTGATTTCGGGAGATCAGTGATCAGCCGATTCTTAAATGTGAAGCCGATATTATGCACCAATCTCAGCAAAAAGCAGCCAGTGGCCTCTACTGCCCTGCTGTGAGAGCAATCAGGTCATGTCTGTATGTTTACAGGTAACAACAGACGCACCACTGTTCCCAATTCAGCGACTTCCTTGCTATATTTAGCAACAAATAAAATTGGTTGTTGGGGAGATGAAGCCTTATTTCAGGTTGTTTTGGCAGAAAAATGGGGACTAGCCAAGGGCGCACCGATTTATAAAGTAGCCTATTTATTGGTGCATATTTTCTTAATTTTGGGAAATTGGTGATTGGTTTAAGTAAAGCCCATTTACTGATCTCATCTATCTCAGTAAAGGTATAAAAATCAACCACTGTCCTCTGCTCTCCCATGAAAAAGGTCTGAATGACCTACTGGCACGTTTACAGTTATCAGTCACCCCACTGACGCCAACTGAGCAACTTTCTTGGTATAGTGAGAAACATTTCATACAAACAAAAAATGGAATCAGAAAGTTAGGCTTTTTTAAAAAAAAATCGGTAATCAGTTTTTGCAAATGTTGCACCTGGGCAGCTTGCTTGTGAATGCTCCTTATGTAAAGATGTTACTGTGTTTTCTGTCCACCAGGCAGGCCAGACGGCGCTGATGTTGGCGGTGAGCCACGGACGGCAGGAGATGGTGCAGGCCCTGCTGGAGTGTGGAGCTGACGTAAACGTCCAGGACGATGAGGGATCCACGGCCCTGATGTGCGCCAGCGAACACGGCCGCGCCGAGATCGTCAAGCTGCTCCTGGAACAGCCTGGCTGCGACATATCCATCGTGGACAATGTAAGGCGGTTTTCTCTCAGCAAACAAATTAATCATATTTTTTCCCCCTCTAAACCAAATATCTTCGTCCAGTTGTTGTTGCCTCTTCGTCCAGTTGTTGAAACTTCATATCTTATCGCTCTTCTTTCACACCACTTGAAATGTTCTCACTTAAGGAGAAATGATAAAAACCCAAAAGAGCCTAAATCAGATTAGTGTCATCTGCCTTTGACTCATCAGTGCTGCTGGAAGGAAACACAGTCGCTACGCAGCTCAAAGTCCCAGGGGAGGAATTAAAAGCCTCTCAGTTCACAGCCCTCGTCGTTTCAGACACAAGGCCCTGCAGACGCTGCTTGATTCTCTGCATACTTCATCAAATGACCCGTAAACCAACCAACTGCTTGTTTGTAGAGAAACATGTTGAGCAGAGGTTTCATGCATCTCCCGAAGGTTGCAGAAGCCAAACAGAAAACGTCCCTGGTGAAAATCTTGTTAGAGGCCAAACTCTCCTCATTACTTCCTCTAAAGCCTCTTTTTTTCCCTCTCAGCTCAGCCTTGTGAGTCCTAAAGTGATTTACAGTGAATTGTTTGGTCTGGATACTTGGGGAGAAACCAGGCAGACAGATATTTGAGTGTTCACATCTGTGCCAGAATGAGTCGGCCATTTGGATAGAGTTTCAGCACAGCTGGACGATTGGAAAGGCCCCTTCCCCCCACTGAAAAAACAAAGCAGCATGTTAAACTGAAAGTACAGCTGAGTTACAGTGTGAAAACTAGGTTTGTGTCAGAGCTCACTTCTTTCTGGGATCAATTTGATTAAACACTTAAAACTTTTTCATCAACATGGACCCATAGTGACACCGCTAACTAAAAACTTAGTCACTAAGTTTCCGGTGCAGCTAAATCGCTACACCAAAATGGTATTTAGCAGAAGCTAATGCTAAAATGCTAACTTAAATTCAAATTATATCTGCCATCTAAAGACTCTTGAGCACCAATTTTATTTTTACGCGTCCTAAAATGCCCTTAGATATTCATGTTCGCATCTTCTTCTGTGCTCAGTGTTTTATTTTGTTCTTTTGTTCTCGCAAAAATTGAGCTCATTAATAATCTTCCCAGTTTTACTTATTGGGCCAAAACTGAATTTAGCAAATGACCAACATACACCAATACTGACGCTAATGCCAATAATTATTTTGTTTCATTTTACTATGAGCCTTCTTCTGTATTTGGAATGAAGATATAATCAAGATGATCTCATGCAATCGTGGCAAGACTTGTGACGGACTCTATCACTCAATCTGACTCAGCAGCTCCAGCTTCTATAAAAAATTTTAAAAAGCTAAACTTAAGTGCAAAAAAAAAAACATACTAAAAGTACCTTTGGGTGGTTCTCCATTTCCAACATGTTGTAAATCCTGATGCAGTAATTTACTTGGTAATAAAAAAACAAAACAAAGGACATCAAGAAGGATTTCACAGGAACGTCCTGTTTTGTTTTTAACTGGTTAATCACAGATGTATGACACTAATTTGCCTGACCATAATTATCAAATTAACCAATCGATGAAACCATCCACAACGTGAATCACGCGGCCCGTTTGACACTGCAACGCTCTGTTCAGACTCTGGGGATTTTATGGACAGTGATCTGATGCTTCCTCTCTCTGCACTGCTTCCCTCTGCCTGCAGGACGGCAGTAACGCTCTGTCCATCGCGCTGGAGGCGGCTCACAATGACACAGCTGTGCTGCTTTATGCCCATATGAACTATGCAAAGTCCCAGACTTCTCTGGTGAGTTCATCTGTTATTTATCTGGTATTTAATGTAACCATTAAGATAACTGATTAACATGCTCAAGATTATATAAAAGGTAAAAAAATTAATTACATGCTTTAGAGTTTGAGGGGTTTAGCCAGCAAAAGTTGGTGCAGCTCATGTTATGTTATGGATCTGATTTATGGCACACTGCTGCCCCCTTTTGGTTTTGCCACGCTACTGCAGACAGAACTGTGAGAAGAAAGAAGTAATGAAAAGTTTTCCACCATTACTTTATAAACCTTTCAATAGTTATTTAAATTCTTGGTAATTCATGAAAAAAAATTATTATTATAAAATTATTATGGAAATAATTTAAAAACTGGTAGAAAAATTGTTGCTTAGCTCATAATCAGAGAATCAAACCTTATGTGGGTTCACTAAAGTCTGTCTACATAGCCATTAGCATTTCCAGTGCAAACAACAGTAATATTTAATAATAAACATGGCTGCAGCAAATAAATGTTTCCTAAAGTAAGAGTTATGATGAACCCAGTAACCTTTACAACTCTGAGCACATTTGACCCGGGGTCCAGCTAAAAAGAAAATTGCTTAGAGTGACTAAAACTATGTAAAAATGTAGCTTATTTTTAACCATATCTACCATAGAAAATTGCATAGAAAATTGTTTTTTTTTTCATATTAAAAGACTATTTGGTTTTTAGATATTTTTGATGATAGGAGTATACACATTTTATAGAAGATGTCAAAATTTGAAAGATGAAAGTGAATGTCATGCACATATTGCATGAAACAGAGGAAATATTACTAAAGTTTAAGTTTTTATTACTCTAAACGATTTTTATTTTTGCCAAAATTATTATACACTCTTGGACTGATCAATGCCAACAAATGACTCAAATGAGAAAACTTTATTTTATTTATGATGTTATTTTTTAGCAATAATTTAGTTCAAATGTGTAATAAAGCCAAGCCAAATGCATGCATGTATAAAACACTTAAAATAACAGCAAACACTGGCTACAAAGAACTAAAAACGCAAATTAAATAAAAGTAAAAGAGCAATTAAATTTATTCAATTAGCACCAATTAAGTATAATTTCAATCCCATGGAAAAGACAAGCGCACTGAATGTATAAGCAAAAGAATAAAGTCAAATTGATCAAATATTAAAATTACATGCATGTCGCTTTGTTCTTGCTATGACACACTGAGTTTATTACACCAGTCGGTCTTAAAAATAAAGTTTCCTAAGGAAACTGGGCAGACTGCATGGAGATGCTGACTCTGCAGGTTTACAACAGAGCATAGACAAAAACACTCTTTTTCAAATTTGACCAAATTAAGACCAAAAAAACACCAAAAACTGAGCTATAATATGAAGTCCAATTAGAACGAGGACAACATTAACTCAGTCTCTTCTCAGCGCTTATTTATCAGTCAAGCAGTTTCTGTATGAAAGCGCGACATAAAGCTGCAATAAAAAGACATTGTTTTGCACTAGATATAAATATTTCCATGTGGTTTTAATGAACATTTTTAAATGAGCAATTTGTAAATTTATTGATGCTGGCGATACCAAGTCAGTAACAATAGGGTGTCACTATGCAGGAATATTAGGATAAATAACACATTTATGGAGTTAAATTAACTGTTACCTTATTAAATTCAGAAGACAATGAAAGAAAAATCCAAATAGTTAGTGCAGGAGACTTCAGACTCTGTGGCTACAGAAACCAGACCAATAAAGAACTGGTTCTACCACCAACCCTGATTAACCACTGGGAGACTACGGTGACTAATCCACAGCTTTTCCACAAATGGAAAATGTGAGAGAGAAGCAAAGATTTCTGAACTGCTGGATAAAGATGAGAAAAAGCATGAAAGGAGTCACTTCTGCCAAAGAAATCATTGAAATGAATTATATCTGAGGCGAGAACAGCGGCTAAATGCACAGACGCTTTCTCTAAAGTGTGATGATCTGTGCATATCGTAGCTTTAGCAAACACACCAGAGATTCAGCTCTGGAAAAAATGAAGAGCCCACTGCACTGAACCCCATTGAAAACCTCCTGGTTATTCCACCAAATATTGACTTCTGAACTCTCCTAGAGTCAAAATATTAGCATTGTTGTTTCTAAAGGAATATGAACTTGTTTTCTTTGCATTATTTGAGGTCTGAAATCACTGAATCGTTTTCGAAAATAAGATTATTTTGTTATTTCCCATTTTCTGCAAATAAAAACTAAATTTTTTGGTTGGAATTTCAGAGACATGTTAGTAGTTCATAGAATAAAAGAACAATATTAATTTTACTCAAACATATACCTATAAAAAGTAAAATCAGAGAAACTGATCATTTTAAGTGGCCTCTTAATTTTTACTAATAAGTTGGAAGAAGAAAACTCAACATGAATTAACATTTTTGCAGCATTTTAGGTATTTCCTCAAAGAGGATTTACAGTTTTCCTCCACTGTAATAAATTTAAACAAAAAACCCAGATTTCTAAAACAAAGCATAAAGTCTAAAATTTATAAAGCCCTTCTGCAACTGCTCAACTAAGCCCAAAATTATCCATACAGCTAGCAGATTCATGTTTAAAGTAACATTTAAATTTTATTAGAATATATTCTCGAACGGCAAATAAGTGGAGGAACCTAAAGGCTTTTGAACGGACCATAATGTAAATATATACTTATATGCATTTATATCACACAGAGTGTTAAATACACAGTTAACACTGAGGATTTAGCAGAATCAAGATTTCTTCACTTCACTTTCTTCCCTTATTCATTATTTTCTCTGTTCAGGGAAGTCCAAAGGCTCAACCCAGGAGCCCCACAAACCCCCACAAGTCCTGGCCTGCAGACTGACAGCATCTCTGCGGTTTATCGAACCCGACAAACCAGAACATTTAACTGGATCTGAGCTGTGAAAAGCTCCACTGGAATATACCTTAAACACATTTATTTAAATGCACATGTACTGCTATACGTTCTGCATTTATAAGTATTGTTGATATGAGAATAGTATTTTTCCAAGAAAGTTTCGGACGGTTCTATCATGTACTTACCCGTTCTTTTCTGTAGTACAGTTCTTCTTCTTTTGTCTGTAATGGGAAATAAAACATTACAATATTTGCACATTACTAACATTTTACTATTTAGCACAGCACACTCACAATGGGCTAAATGATGTGCATATAAAACGTGTTCATCCATTGTTTTACATTAAATCTGTCACTGATTTACAGATGCAGCTACAATCCTAACAAACCAAACAATCCTGATGTGTGCTGCTCCTCTCCTGCTTTCCTATCCCGTCTTATTTAACGGATGTGCAAAGCACCACAATCCTGTAACATTGCTTTATCTGTTGGTCAAAACGATTTA
This sequence comes from Poeciliopsis prolifica, assembly GCF_027474105.1. Taxonomy (NCBI): domain Eukaryota; kingdom Metazoa; phylum Chordata; class Actinopteri; order Cyprinodontiformes; family Poeciliidae; genus Poeciliopsis; species Poeciliopsis prolifica. The sequence continues at coordinate 6,751,854 of NW_026562377.1, forward strand.
CACGCCTACATCTTAGACACAGAATTCACAATATTTTGTGCTTACACAGCAGGCGTGTCAAAGATTGTAATCAGCTTTGTATGTTAAATATATATAAATGATATATTAAATATATTTGCATAAATTTGTCTCATCTAAATGTTTTTTTGTTATTCACCCCAAGAAAATTTTACAATTAAAACCAAACCTGCAGAATATGCTTTCATGTAAGGAGTTTAGAAAACTACCTCTGGATTTAAAGACATAAAGACTGTCAGCTTGTGTTGGTCAGGACGAAGTGACTGAAAAGTTTTCATCCCCTTTCATGGATGAGAACTTATAGCTTATAAAAATTGATTATGATCAATGGCTTTTCAAGGCTGAAACTGTCCACTGGATGAGGAAGAAGTCGCTGAGCAAAACCAGATCTTGATGCAGAGATTCAATCTTACAACCAGTTTGGAGTCCAGTATAGCTTTAGTATGTAGCAGAGGAGGAGGAGCCTGGGGATTAAATAGTTTGTTGCAAAAATACATCATATGGAGGAGGATGTGGACATTATTATGTTATCTTGAATAACTGAGGAAAAATGATGAGAACAGAAAGAAGAAACTAAGGGGTAAAGAAATGTTATGGGTGAGGTTTCAGTGAAATATTTATGCAAAGGAAAATAAAGTGCGGTTTCTGAAAACAGCATCTTGTTCAGTTTTATCCATGCATTTGGGCAATTGCAGCTGGAAAAACTAACCTAGGGTGCCATTTTAAAAAAAGGATACCATTCACTGGGAAAATTCAAACAGCAGGAAATTTAAAATGCAAAAGAAGAAGTGTAATTTGTCACCTCTTCATAATTACTGCCTCATTAGTGATGCGTTTTCCCTGTAAAGAGTGTTTAAATTTTAATGACTGGACCCATGCAGAATGATTTCCATCTGGCTAAAATAAAGACGATTTCCTCCCCTCTCATCCTCATTTTGTCCCTTTGATCAGTCAACCTGCACGACACAGAGAGACCTGGTACTGGAGCGGAGGGGGCCGGTGTCTGGTTCTGTCTACAGCGCCGTAACATTTTTTAGCATTTTTTTAACCAGTTACTTCCACACCACTTGTTTCATTATGCTGATCTGTGAAGTGGAACGTAACGCAGTCGGAGTTGAGAGGTCAGGGGCTCCCGCTGCCTAGAAACATACAGTCTAATATTAGAACATTTCCTTGATTTGTTAGCAGCATCTCTGCTGACTGCTGAGCACATGGCAACAGGCCGACCAATAGGATTTCAGGAGACTACTAAGCCCCTTCCTCTGTATAGCAACAGTGGCATCCTTTCCTTATTTATTTATATAGGAGTTTTTTTCCTTTGCCGTCTCATTCTCCTGCTCGTGTCCCCCAACAGTGCATCCTCACTGTGGCTCAAACTGTGAAAAAGAGTTGCAGTGCTGCACCGATACAGCTTTTTCTCCTCCTTCACCTCCACTGGCTCTAAAATCCACACTTTGTGGTCTTTTTTTCCCTCCTTTTTTCTTTAGAATGCACTTTAAATATTATTGGAGTTTCTCCTGCACACTGCATTTAAAACTGTGGGCACTGACTTTGAATCAGGCTGAAATTCAAGAAGCTCCGTGAGGAAGAGATGGAAAACCTGGAGGAATGACAGCGTGGGAAAATGTGCTACTTCAAAAGGACAGATAACACCCAACAGGAGAGGATCTGAAGATGATGGAGAGCTGTGGAGGAGACGCGTCAACGGGATAGGAGGAGCGGGAGGCGGTGGGGGGCGGAGGGACACAGGATGGCGTGAGGACATAGGCTGGTGGTTGGTTTGATCGGAGCCACGTGTGCGTCCGGCAACGTCTCTTCGCCGTTTCATGGATGTCGACGAGACGCTGGTTCGCCACGCTGCCCCGGTCTCCTCCGTCTTGGCCCAGGTAGGTGCATCCTGTCCTGCGTGGCTGAGCTTCTCGATGGCGTTTCATCCCCCTTCTCTGTAGCCGGGCTGGTCGGATGACGCCCGCTCCAAAAGTTGCCATTTTAAAAGTTCTCTGCATATTCTGCATCCACGGCTCTTCGTCGTTCAGAGCTTAGTTACAGGGTAATGGAGGGTTGGGGGTGGGGGGGCAGCTTGAAGGCGTTGGGAAAATATGGCGTACATCAGATGTCCCGTTATCAGTTCTGGATGCGACACAATCAATAACAGTTAAAAGGAAAATATAAACTTTTACACAAAGACGACAACTAAAACAAGAAAAATACCTGAAATTATTACATTTTTAGTGATGGTATGTAATCGGACATCTGATGAGGTTTGAATCCTCTTCACTGGATTTCCTTATATAAATAAATAAATCAACTAAACACTTGCCAATACGTTGATTATTTCGTTTGATTAATTGTGCACATTAAAAGCAATGCTGAAAACAAATCACAGTAAAGAAAAGTAAGAGGATGTCAGTAAAAATACAATAACAGGTGAAGAAGGAGCCTCGCTGAACTATCCTATGTAGATGTTCGATTATTTTGGGCCAAATACTGTAAAAATTCAAATTAACAGTTTTTAAGGGATTTGTCTTAATGTTGGCATTGGTAAACCAATAATCGACTCGATGTAACCTCAATATGATCAACCAAGAGCGTCAACCCATGGCGACTTAACGTCTGCGTACCATCCCAACTATCTCCACACGACGCCATTTTCTCCTCTGCAGGTTTGGATGAGGGAGGAAGCTTCAGCTGGTGAATTTAGAAACTTTCACCTGCTTCTTTGGCTGAAACAAACCAAACCCCACAGTAATCAAAACACCAAAAAAAAAGGAAAAACCTATCAGTATGCAGGAACAGACGATTTATCTAGTAGTCAGATATGATGAGCTTTAGTTTTTGAAACAGAATAGTGTAAAAATTTTAGTAAAGATAAAAACATATTTAAATTTGATGCGTTTCACTTGCATTTCCATTACTTAAAATAATCTCCCCCCATTTTCTGCACACCTCATCCCTCAGGATAGAATATCATTAGTCATGTGAAGCAACTCTTTAAATATTTGCCTTAAACATGCCGGTATGGTAATTTTTCCTCCCTTCTAGGGCAAATAAAGGATATCCCCAAACAAATCCCTTCCATAAGAGGTTACACTGCGGAGAATGCGCTGACTAATCCATCGCTATGGGATAGGAGCAGGATTTAGCTGCTGACCCCCTAAACTCTTTTGTCACGTAAAGGGCTTCCTAACATAATGCTGTACCTACATTATGTGTATATCTACAGATAAAACCTTTAGCAGGACTTCACACGGAGCAAAGTTCGGAGAAATCCACTGAATCCCAAATGTGGAACAGTCCCTCTTTGCTTTTTTGATTTTATTTAAAATTTTTTCTTTTGATTTCTACATTTAAGAATTTTTCAGCGACAGTTTAGTTCAAAGAAACCTGTAATTTTAAGATAAAATTACATCAATACCCTTTATTATTTTCCCCCAGTTTGAGAAGAAACAGAGAAAAGACACCTCAAAGTGAAATCTTTTCTGTTTCACAGCTTTTTACATTTTCAGATAAAAAAAATATATATAAATTTTTATTTTAATGTCTTTTCTCATTTTGTTAAATACATTTATTTATTTTTATTAAAAAGTAACTAAAACCAATTTTTAAAACAATTTTCCTTTATATATATTTGTGTATATATATGTTTTATTAATAAAAGCTATGTATACCTCCTAAAAAAAATCCAAATGATAAATTATCAAATTTTAATGAATGCACAATATAAAGAACAGTTTATTTATTCTTAATATCTCAGTTGCTCTGCCTTTCTTCAAGAAATGCTACATTTTTAATTTTGTTGTGCATCATTTGCGCACATTGATTTATATTTTACTTTTAGATATAGATAAATAGCCTTTTGTTTTTGACAAAAATGCAAATTAATGTTTGGAGTACTTAAATTTTAATATGTTTAAAAATCCTGTTTTTACTTCAGCTCTTGTGCTTTCACATTCTTTTGTGAAAGCTACATTTCTTTTTCTTATTTTTATTAAATTGTAACTGGGAATTTAGTAACTCAGCAACAAAAATGTTTAGCAAATAAATTACTGAACCAAAAATAAAAACAATCTTGGGGAAATGTGCTGCGTCAGGGCTGAAATCTGTTATAGAATAAATAATAAAAATGTTGAGCATGACGTCAAATGATGCTGCATTTCCACTGAACGCTGCCGTCTGGCCTTTTCGTTCTTTTCCTCAGTCTTTTTTTTTTTGCCTTGCTCTCTTAGGCTTCTTGGGAAAAGTTTATTCATGAATCCTTGAAGAAATCAATCTGTTGTTCATCTGCATCCTCAAGCTTCGTTAATGGGACTCATTACTTCTGATATGAATTGCTTTAAATAAGCAGATCTGTGCTTGAGCAAAGAAGCTCTAGATAAAGACGAGCACAGACCAGATCTCCTGGCGATGCCATCAGCCTGCTGTACGATGTGTTTAAAACTGTGGCTGAGCAACGGGAGCTTGGACGACGTTGGCAACACTGAGCAGCCATGATCTCCGCAATTCCACCATCTGATCGGTCAGCCATGAGGGCAACTCTGAGCTGATAGTATGTTGTCAGCAGCACTGTGGCCCAACTTCCTGCTTCACCCTCAATAAAACCAACCTGGACAATTCAGTCGACGTTTTGAAAATGGCAGCGGAGAGTTTCCAGCTGGGGACAGACGACGAGCACCAGGCTGCGTCATCGCTAGCATCCCTCCATCTCAGGGACGGCATTGGGATCGGGAACACTGGCCACATGAAGGACAATCCAGAGCCCGATGCTGCCCTTCCTGCGATTACATCACCACCTCCTGACCAATCACAGCAGCGAGCAGAGATCGCTCCACCAGCAGATCAAGGTAAGATTAAAAGTACTGCTTCAAGAGTTTGGATGCATCAATAGGATCTCATTGTGATGTTCAGCTTGAAAAGAGATGAAAACAAAATGATGTTTTCTCTAAAGCAGGGGTGTAAAACTCCTTTTTTCTGGGTCATATTAAGATTGTGGTAGAATGAACTGAAATATTCCACTAACAAATTGTTACAATATTAATAAATATCTTTCTATATTTGCTAAGTTGTATCATTGATGTAAACAAGCTGAATCATTTCAATTTATATGATTAAATTTTTTCTCTTTTTTCTCTCTCTACCAAAAACCAGAAAATAAAAGTCTTCAGTCTGATGCTTTGGTCTCAACTAACCCTTTTTTTGAAGGACAGTCTTGTTTACGGTCTTCATAATTGTATTTGTTGTTTCCGTTTTGTTGATTTATTTTGAATATTTAAAATGTATTACTGAATGTGTTATTGTTAAATGTTCATTTCAATTTAAAGTTTATTAATCTTGGAGAATAATTTTTTTCTTATTGTGACATTACCATTATTTTACTTGAAATAAAACTATAATGACATTCCTAGTAATTAGGCAGTATACCGATAAAAAAAAATGCTTTGAGTTGATCGATAATCAAAATTCAAGGACACAAACTGTTATTTTTAGGGGTCCGTTTAAAGTCTAGGAGGACGCATAAAATGTTATGGCGGGCCAGAGTTGGCCCCCGGGCCTTGAGTTTGACACAATTTCTGGCTCTAATGTAAAAGGTGTCATTTTGTTTTTTTAGGCTCTCATAAGAGAAAAAAAAGGGGGTTAATAGCATGTCATTAATTCATTTATAAATAACCACAATTTGTAAACTAAATATTTTGCTTCAAACTGTTTCATTTATGTAGCTTGAAAAATATTTCAATTATTTCTCATTCATCTCATTTATATTAGAATATTTTTGTTTGAAGATAAATACTAACTTACAAACTAAGCATTTAGTTTTGAATTGTGACATTTTGATGAATGAACATGGTGGAAATACTCAAAAATTATCCCCCATTTTCTCTCTCTTATAACAGGGTAAATAACCCAGATTATTACTGTGTATTTATGGCAGTGTAACTTTGTTATGACCTTGAGCCAGTCGTAACGTGGCTAACAGATGTGGCCCAACTGAATCAGTTACAAGTGAGCAGCTTTCAACACGAGTCTTGGAGAAAATTAAATCTCTCTAAAAGAGTTAAGAAACCGCTTTATGCTGCTCAAAACCCTAAATTACTATAAAACCAAATGCCATTTCTTTCCATTTGGTTCTCGACTGAATAACCAGCAGATGGCAGGATTTAGTTGTTGCTGAGACCAGAGTAAAATTTGAACATAAACACAAAAGACATGTCATCAGGTTTGTAAGACGACATTAAAGTTCTAAGAGATGTTGGCCTTTTTAACTTCTGAATTTACTTAAAGCTTTGACAAAGCTGGAATAAGTGTGTGTGTGTGTGTGTATCAATGATCAATTAAAAAAAAAATCTTCCGAGTTCATCTTAAGCACAAGTTTTACCAAATCTCAGTCTATTCATGAAAGAGTTCAAACTAAAACAGTTGTCAGTGATGTAGTTCAGAAAGACGAGTTGAACAGATTAACGTATTCTGGTCCAAAATGTTCTGATTAATCCCAAAATTAAAGCCAGCATCTTCAGAAGCTGGTAATACAGTGAGAAACGCACACACAAAAAACTGATTACAGTTTTCAAATGCAGACGCGGACAAAGTCCTTCATTTTTGGAGACATGTTCACAAGTCTGAGACTCAAGTTAAGCTGTTTGGCCATCATGACCATTGTTAAATTTACAGGAAAAAGTGTTAACACCATCCCTTCTGTCAAGTATGGAAGCGGCAGGATCATGATGTGGGGCTTTTTTGCACCAGAAGGATTTGGTACACTTCATAAAATAGGTAGCAAGATAAGAAAAAAAAGATTATGTGTAATTATGGTGTACTTCACGCCATGGAAATTTCCATACATTTTTATGGTGATGTATGTTATGTCTTTAGCTTTAAAACCATAAATCTACATACATTTTTAAAGTTTAATCAGTAATACTTTTGTAACAAATTTGCCAGCTCATGATTTCTTGGTTAAATATGAAGTGTCATAACATTTTGAATAACGTCAACTTTGCGCGAAAAGCATCATGATTTACTGAATGACACTTTATGACAACAGTCATAAATATTCATGAACTCATTCATGTTCATTACATGCGTTATTACACGTTTATGACAGTGTCATGACACACTTATTCACAACCCGTCAAATAAAGTGTTACCAAGGGGATTTGTCACAAAAAATGTAGGCAGTCAGGATGAAATTTCAATAATCACACAGTATACCCAAGTATGTGAGTCTTAAAGCTGCAGTATGTAATTTATGTAAAAAATAAAAAAAAACAATTTTATAAATGTTACTGTAATAATGTCATTACAGTAAAACAGAAGGCAGATAAAATATCATGCTCCCCCACCTCATCTCTGAGCTACTATTGCCATCTGCAGATATACAACACTAGCAACCAAAACCAACAAATCAGCGCCAGGAGGAATGTCTTAATGCTGTCCATCAACCTCTTGTACATGCTGCTCAATGTGCTAATGATGGAGAAACAACTTATCATCCCAGGAAAATCGTTGATCCATCATCACTGGATAAACTAGTCTGAACATTCACGACAGGCTGTAAGGAAGAAGGACAGGTGAGATGGGATGATCAGCGCATACATGAGCTTGATCAACAGTGCCAAGACCCGCCTCCGGGTTGTTTCCAGCTAGCACTAGAAGAAGGCAGAGAAGCTAGATTTTTTCACAGATTATCTATCTTATATCATGCAGTAGCAACAGTAACAGTTTCAATAAATATGTAAAGGGTTTTTTCTGTTTTTTTAGAGAAATTACATGCTGGGAAATAATTGTATGTCTTTTTATTTGGCGTACATAAAACTTCTGGTTTCAACTATAAATCTCAATAAAATAAAGTAAAAGGGCAACGCTCAAGAGGAATGAATAGATGTAGATTTTTTTAGACATTGATGCTCTTCAGCTTTTAATATCAGACAAGTTTTGACAGAGCTGGACAGTTTGAGGCCATGAGCTTGTTAGTTTGCCCCTTTCTTATATTACAACAGCATGTGTATGATTCCTCCTGCGGACGGCTCTGCCTGCCGCAGCAATTTAAAACATCTCCAGGCATGCCATCGCAAGTGCAGAAGGGATAACTTACATCAACTGTTAACAGCAGCTCTCACTACACACATTTATCAGCACAGGCGTGGGTGTGTTTACATGCTGTTCAAAGAAAATGACCCACGCTACACATTACTTCAAGAAATGTCCAGCTGACAACTTCTCACGTTTCATCTGCATTCAGAATCACACACTGACATGCATATGTTCAACAAAACGAGGAAGGCAGCACGTCATCTTAAAATCTGCCACACTGACATGGCATCTCAATGCAGGCAGCTGTTGTTTGTTAGGCGAGGCAAGGGGAGGTTGAGCGCTAAGCAGAACTGGGTCTGGCCGAGTTCGCTCGGGCGCTGAGGAGTGCCAGTTTTGGTATTTTAGGCAGTCAGACAGTGTCACCTGTCAGCACACTAGTCTGGACAGAGTCTCCTGCAAGCTGCAAGACAGGATATCTCCTCCAGTCCTGCTGGGTGACCTGCAGTGTGTGCAGACTGCCAGAGAGTGTGGATGGTCACAAACCGAGTGTCCTGAGCTGACACCACGGTTAAACCTGGGTTGCTGTGTGGTTGATGTTTCAGAGTTCCTGGAAACAGAAAAGGACCAAAACGACAGCAAGGAGAAAGCTTGCATTCGGACACCGGTTCCTCAGCAGCTCTCCTCCCATTTTGCTCAAGATCATGTGAATCCTGACCTGAAACCAACGAACATGAGCAAAGAAGGAGGTACTCCAAATCTTTTAATTCATTTTATCTGAAAAAGATCCAGTTTTTCTGTGTTATGCATCATATTGTTGTGCTTCGACTTTGTTTGCTATATCTGTATCTGAAAAAGAAAAGTAGATTATAGATGAAGGATGTTTATTATGAACAATCGAACTACAATTTTAATGTAGCATTTAATTCAGAATGCAAACTCATTTGTCAAACTTAAATGTTTTAGATCAAGATGTCACCTATCCCAGTTATCATTTGTTCGAACTGCTGCCTTTCAGCAGGCAACGCCGGTCTATCACAACCAGAACTCATAGATAGATGTATATGAAGTTTCTTTCCATATGCTTTGAGAGTTTTAAATTATTATTGATTGGAGTTTTAAGCTATATTGATGTTCAATTAGTTTGTTGTCTTGAGGGATTTTTTTCCTTTCATCTTATATTTCTGTGTATTTCACAAAGTTATTGTTCAATGGCAATAAAAAGGCTTTTGACTTTCACTTTTGAAATAATTTAAAACATCATGACTTAATTTAATAAAATAGATGTCCAAATCAGCCAGACCCTGAAGCCTCCATTAACCATAAATGGGTTGTGCCATTATGTGTTTTTGATAACCAAATAGGCTGGGAATAATTGGAATAAATGGCACCCCAAAGGGAATACTCAAATTGCATTCAGCTCTGCAGGAATGAAACTGTAGCTGGTTCATGCTGATTGATGACCCGAACATTTGTGATTATTCTGATGGTGGCAAAATAACTTGACATTTGTGCCCTTTGTCCAATAAGAGAGATGTCATTTATTTTGAGAAGGATGTTCATTTCATTCTGATCGCTGGAAGACCAACAGCTTGTGTTGCTTAGTTAGAACCTGGTACCAGTTCATTCTTGGCACCCAGAAGATGCAGAACGAAGACACTTCAGCGTTTGTTTTTATGTTTGGAATAAACAGAAGTTCAACTTTGTGTTTCTTAGGGAAATTTAACAACTCTACGCATGTAAACACTCCTTTTCTGAAAAAACTTGGTGCTGGTAAACATGGCGTGATGGGATTAATCAATTTCAAGCCCATATAAACAATACATTTGGATTATTTATGCCAAATACTTTTTAATCCAATGAAGGAATTTTGCACATAGCAATTGGGTTTTCATAGTACTGTAGAGAAATTTTTGACTCTTTTTAGGATTGTTTCAATTCAGCCTCATTGGAGGGTTTTCCTATTCTTGTTTTCATTTTGTCGTTACATAAAAGTTTTCTGTGCTTTGTGGTCAGATATTCCAGCAGAGAACAACGTAAATAAAGCAATGGCAGCCTCTGACAGAAGCACTGATGATCAGCAGCTGTCTGATGCAGAATGGTACTGGGGCAACATTTCAAGGTATGAACCAGTTATATAATCTGGATTAGGGTTAATTTGGATCCAAAGCTCCAAATTAACACTTTAAGACGTCTGCAATCCTGAAATGATAAAAAAAAAAGTAGAAAATGAACAACGTTTGGGTTTCAAGACTAATCTCAATTGAAAGTATAAATTTGAAAGGCTAGTATTTCTACAATTTTGTTTTGGTATCTTTTTTTCAGTCTTTCTAAATCAGATAAATGATAAATGTTATCTTTTATTTTATCTAGAGAGGAGGTAAATGAGATGATGAGAAACACTCCTGATGGTACATTTCTGGTACGAAATGCTTCCAGCGGGACTAAAGGGGAATACACGCTGACTCTGCGGTAAGCTTCGTTTTAAATCTTAATCTAAAAATACAGTTTTTATCTAAAAAAATTAAAGCTTTCCATTGGTTCTTTCCTCTAATAAAAGAGACAAGTTTGACAATCGAGGTTGTGTCAACCATTTAGCCGCCATTTTTAAAAAGGAAACAGCATTCTTAAGCTGGAGATATTCAAGCTGTCAGACAAATTTCAACTCAACTTGTCAGGAATAATAGGACATTTCCTTTGGAACAGCAACAGCAGTTAGCTGGAATTTAAACTGTGCTTTTTGTCTAAGTCTTCCAATTATGTATAACATATTTATGAAATTAGATTAAAAAATATTTTTAATATCCTTAATATCCTCTTTGATGTTTCAGTCAATATCATTTTTAATGTTGGAGTGCATGTTTTTTTCCATGAATTGTTCCAGTCCTAGTAATTATAAGCTGATTATTCAGAGCAATCTGATCATGTTACTTGTGTTTTTAATGGTTTTTATAAAAAGTGGCATCTCCTTGAGCCTAAAAAAGCATTGCTGTGCAACATGGCTAATTCATGGCTGCAGTTTGGTTCTGGATTAAAACGCTTTATATTTATATAAATGTTATATTTCTTTCAAGAAAAAAGAAAAAAATTTTATTTTTGCTCAATTTGTAAAAAGGGAGCACTTACTGATGCTTTCTGGCATAGGGACAAATTATAAAAATTAAAAATACAGAAAGACAAACGTAACTTTTTATGGTAGGTAGTTTGATAAAAACTTTTTTTGACGGCTGTTGTATCTTCTGAAGAATTCTTAAAGAGAAAATAAACATTGGATAAAAAAAACAAACGACTAAACATGAAGAGATGTGACTGTCCATTTTTGACTTTTGCAGAAAAGATGGGTACAACCGACTAATAAAAATCTTCCATCAAGGGGGGAAGTGCGGCTTTTCTGAGCCACTGACTTTTCCCTCACTGGTTGACCTGATCCAGTTCTACCAGAAGAAACCACTAGCCCAGTACAACTCTAAGCTGGATATCAAGTTACTTTACCCGGTTTCCAGATACTATCAAGTAAGTGTTGACTATTCCTGGGAAGAGAAACAGGGAAAAATGAATATGAAAATTTGAAACAACCCATCACAACACTCCTGAGTGATTTTATATTCTTTTCTCTTAGCACCATGTGATGGAGATAGATATTGCAGCAATCGGAGAACAGCTGAGGATATTTCAGGATCAATACAAGGAGAAAAGTCAAGAGTATGACCATCTATTTAAGGAGCTGAACCAAACCTCACAGGTACCAACACAACATTTATAAATAGCCAGAGTTACTACATCGTCACTGATTATTTTAAGGTAAAAAATAAACTTTTGCTAAGCTGCTAAAAGCAGAGTTAATTTTTCCATTTGGTGTTTTAGCTAGCTTTGAAAACATTTAGCACGCCAAGCATAATGTCAAACATGAAACACACAGGTACAAAATAAAACAAGAGAACATGAAAATATAAATGCAATATCTAAAGACATTACAGGACGTGTAAAATATGCCAAAATTAAATTGGTGCTTGAGGGATGTAGTCTTTTCGGGGCAGATATTTGGATTGACGTTAGAACTTTGGCGTTCGCTTCTGCTAAATACTATGGCATGGTGGTATTCCTGAACAAGTACCACAGCATTTTTAACCAGAATATGTTCATGTGCGGAACCAAATTTGTAACTTTAAGATTTACACAAAAACTAGCTATAATTAAGCTGTGCCTGTTTATACTGCTATATTAACTGAAATACTAATGTCCATTTAAGTTCTAAGCTCTTACAACATAATAAAGTGTACCTTACTATTCCTGATACACAAACAGACTTTTGTGTACTGTCCTACCTCTATTCAAATATTGCATTTATAAAACAGCAGATTGGGGATCTAAGCTCTTATTTCCCTCATTTACAGGAGCTCCAGAGCAAGCGAACGGCCATTGAGGCTTTCAGTGAAATTATTCGGATCTTTGAGGAGGAGTGTGAAACCCAGGAGCGCTACAGCAAGGAATACATCGACATGTTCCTCACATTAGACAGCAGCACAAAAAATGACAAGTAGGTTATACTGAAGTCAATTCATTCCCATGTTTCTACAGCTAATAATAAATAGTCACCCTGGTTGCTTCTTTGGCAGCAGAATTCAAAACAACTCTGATGAACTGCAGTCCAGGGTGGAGGAGATCCACAACAGCAAGAAGATGTTGGAGGAAGAACTGAGGACAAAAGCACTGGCTCACTTGGAGGTCGACAGGAAAATTACTAGACTGAAGCCTGATCTTGTACAGCTCAGAAAAATCAGAGATCAATACCTTCTGTAAGTATTGGCACCACAGATACTGCTATCAAAGAGCCTGATTTTATGTATTATGTATGAAAGTCAGCACAGAAAATCTAACCGAGTAATTATTTAATCAAATTTTGACAATTTAGTTTAAAAAAATCAAATACAAAGTGAATCTTTCTGACCTGGCTTTGCTACTGTTTCAGATGGCTGACCCAGCAAGGCATGAGACAGAGTCAAATTAACAACTGGTTGGGTGTTAGAGCTGATGAAGAGGAGTAAGTATCCTTTTCTTGATCTTTTAACACAACTTTGAAGTTCTAAAAAAAAGTTTTTATTGCGTCATAGCTAACATAAGGATGTGTAACTCCAGTTTCTGACGGCTGATGTCTTGAATATTTTAGATTTTGCTCCAACACATCTGGCTCAAGTTACTGATTTACATCCTCAATATGTCATAAAAGCAAAACTGGACAACTTCAGTTGTTTTTTATTTAAACAACTGAAGTACTACTAAACTGATGGCATGACCTTTCACGTCTTATCCAGTTTTTGCTCCATGCTGTTTTTTATTATTATCTTCAAGCATTTATGAGGCAAAGTGGAGAAACCTTAAAGTTACTCAACAAGTTGTTGCTAGGTTGAGTGAGTTGATGCCACCAATCTTTCCTCTGCTTACATCTCCCAGAATGCTGTGCAGTTCTGCATTGGTGTTCAATGAAATTATTGATATTGATCACATCTATCGCAATATATACAATTGATTTAGTGCCTTGCCCTACATTAACGTATGCAAAGAGGCCTATGAATTAAGCATTCATTAGGTTCAGTTGTGTTGGATATCAGCCCTTGAAAACTTTTGCAGGGAAAAAGTTTTCAAGTTTTCAAAATGAATGTCATTTTTGAATGACCAAATACTGTAATAGACAATGAGGAGTCACAAAATAATTCAGCTGATTTAACCTGCCTTCATTCAAGCCCTTACACCCTTGAAGACGACACCCATGAGGAGGAGAGGAGTTGGTATGTTGGAGGTATGAGACGAAGAGAGGCGGAGGAGCTGCTGAAAGGAAGGCGGGATGGGACATTCTTGATCAGGGACAGCCAGACTCAGAGGGGATCCTTTGCTTGCTCTGTTGTGTGAGTATCTTCACATCTCCTTGTTTCAAATTTGTCATAAGTAAAAAAAAAAGATTTGCACTGGCTAACTTTTCCTGAAACGGTCTATATTACCATAGACCAGGGACTCTTAAAAGTGTGGGATGCACCCCCTGGTGTAGCCATTGTGTCATGACTGAAAGATCCTTGCTGATTTTTGTATTTTTCATTGCTTATATTTTCAGAATCGCTACCTGATCTTTACTCCTAGTGACATAAATAAATGTTTTAAGGTGACAGGGCATCATGGACTTTTCTTATCCTCCATTGCTGCACAAAAGAAGCTGATCAACATTGGCCTGCACTCTAATAACCACTATGCATCTTGATTTACTTTTATTTCTTTACTTCATGCATATTTTGTTTTAAAAGTCAGAAATTAAAACAAAAAGTGACCCATGTTCCCTCCTGCAGCGTGGACGGAGACGTCAAACACTGTGTGATCTACAGGACGTCTACAGGTTACGGCTTCGCCGAGCCCTACAACTTGTACTCGTCACTGAGGGAGCTTGTCCTCCACTACCGCCACACATCACTGATCCAACACAACCAGCAGCTGAATGTAACCCTGGCCTGGCCCGCTTTCAGTCAGCAGTCCAGCTGAGACGCACCAGCACGCTGTCCTGATTCCCAAAGTTTCACAGCATTAGCACAGAGGACTCACCCATATGGAGACACAGATGAAAACAAAGATCATGTTAGTGATTCACAGCCAGAATAACTAACTGGTATGTTTTCACATAAAATACTAGAATGAGCAGCATTCAGCTCATAATACAGATTTGAAGCAACTTCAGCTTTGATTATGTCAGACTGTCTGCAGCCCTAAAACTCACACGCTAGTACACTTTAAGATGTTCAGTTCAAGCGATCCAGAGCAGATCTAATAAAAATGACACCAGTTTATCATGTTGCTATAAAATCCAACCTTAGCTGTTCCAATTAATTTTTTCGATTGATCGTATTTGTTGTCTAAACCACTTTTTATTCACACATAAACTCATCCAACAATAATGCATACATTTGTAAAATTTAGAGGAACAAAACCGTATTAATAAAACCATTTTTGCTGAAACAGTTGAAGCAGATGGTTGTACAGTCATGGGGAAAAAAATGCAGCCTTGCTGCTAATCAAAGGCACATGATTAATTGCTTCTCACATCAGCAAGTGTAACGATCACAGAGATGGCAGAACAGGGATGGGTTGGAATAAACTGGGGTGTTTTAACACAATGCCAATGTTGAAAGACATCATGACCTTCGAGAAGCAATTTTTTAGGTTTCCATCAAACTTGGAAAAAGTTTGAACAATTAGAAAAGACTAGACAAGTATGGAGGATAAATTCTTGATGCATGAAAAGAATATTGCTTAATTAGGGCTTGCAAAGTTGCATGTGGATGAACTACAAGGACTTAAGGAACAATCAATGTTGTTTGGTCAGATGGGACCAAATTGGAGAAGTTTCAATTTGATGCACAGACATCCTAATCTCAACTGTGATGCATGGCGATAGACAGAGATGATTCTGGTTTTTTTTCCCTAGTTATAGACTCATTTATTTGACCCTAATATTTGTATGTTAGAGTAAACCACAAACCAAATTTCTACCATAGCAAATTTCACACCTGATAGTCCAGTGGACCCGATTTGATTGGGAACCAAATTTGCTTTCACCCTGAAGGTGTCAAGCAACCCAAAGCAGTTGAAAAACTCGTTCCCCCCTTCACCTGTGGTGGCACCAAGAACCACTGAAGGAAACAACACAAAAACCTTTGAAGAAGACACTGAGCGAAACGTCCTTCTTCACGAAAGGTAAACAGAAATGGAGTAGCATTTTAGCTGTTGTAGGATTTCTCTTTTGTCTTTGGTAAAAGATTGTGAGCTTTGTCTCCTGCAAGTGCTAGAAACGTGAATTTGTTTTTGGTTGTACCCAGAATGCCCTACGCTGTAGTAGGTTTCTTGATTTTGGAGCGGCAAGCGGTTTGCTTGGCATTCACACTTTCACTGAAACTGCATCAGAATTCACTTCAATGTAACAGAGACTTTGACATTTTGGTCCCCATCAGAGGTTGATTGAACAGTCACACCTCCCCAAACAAACTCAAGTTTGATTAAAGTGACTAACAAGCCTGGTGTGAAAGGTGTTGAAAAATTCAATCTAGACAATTACTTTACATTGTTGGCTGCTATTGAATTATGGCGTGTCTTCTGATTGTTCTTTCCTGTGACTGTAGGTCGGCTGCCTGTTTTTGCTCTTCATTGATAGATTTGATCTTCTGTCTGAGTAACATGAAGTGGAGTAGTTCACTTATAGAAATACTGATTTTTTTCCAAACAATTTCATCCCAAAGACTTACAGGGATGCTAAATGCTAATATTTCCAGAAAAAATTACTCTATCCTGAGGATCATATTAATTTCAAAACTATGGTACTCAAAGGTTAATCCCCACACGTTTAATCTCTCTGTAGAAAGACATGTCTTCCATGCAATCAAACACGTTTATTCAGGGACAAAGGAGTGTTAAAGGTGCTCCAAGGGAAACTAAGCTCAGGAAGGGACTCTGCAAACATGAAGGGTACTGCAGGGACTGGGGAGACACTCAAGCACTTTATCCAGAAAAAAAACAACAAAAAGGAATAGGTTCTCCAAGACGGCTCCTTTTTGCTGCTCTTGGCTAGCGAAACATCTTGCTTTATTCAACATAAATTACATTTTTCCATTTCATAATATGTCTCATTTGACAGTAGATTATGAGAGACAAAGGCCGAACAACAATCTATTGTTTAAATAAAACGAGTAATCACTCTGGTGTAGATTAATACTCTTAACTTTTTATTTTATTTTCCACGGATTTGAACAAAAGATTTTCTGTTAAGTTTGTTGATTATATTATGGATGACATTACAAAAGGCTAAAACAGCTGGTTTACAAATCTAAATAATAGTTGAAAGGTGCCTTTAAGAGTTTTACGCCAGCTACAATATTCACCTTACAACAGACAACGGTTGATGAAATCAGTAGGTTTTGTCTGGTTGGATATGATTTCATAAACATCCATGACGATCAATCAGAAGAAGGCTTTGGCTCCAATTTAGCAGTACAATTTTTAGGACAACCCATAGCACAGACCCATTAACATAAACGTCAGAGAAACTGCACAGAAAGGGTATCACTGACGTTTTAGGTTAAAACTAATTTAGCACATAAATAAAATGTGGAGATGATCCACATAGCACTACTAACATCTATGTAGTTTTAGGGAAACCTAAAACTACATAGTGACTTCCATATTCACTACTGAAATTGCAATGCAGGGTTTCCCCCAGTGTATTGTAAGCGTGGCGGCCCACCAGGATTTACATGTGTACCCACCAGACTTAGCATTGCTTATTTATTCAAGTCTTTTTAAAATGTTTGCATTTTTTAAGACTTTATAGTTGGTGTTCAGGTTTTTCACATTTCTTGTCAACCTTAAAATATTTTTAGCTCAAAAACACAGGGCTTAGCAAGTTTTCTGGGGGAAATCTTGCAATGTAAGTTTCTAATAGTCCACCAACTGAATTTCAGTTTAAATTTTGCTGTGTTTACATTTCTTAAAGTAACGTTTCCAATAAATATAAACACCTTTAAACCATGTTCACACAATAATCAAATCAGATCTTTTTGCCCATTTGCGACTTACATCTGACTTTCATTGCGGTCTGATCAGCCCAATTCCGATCTTTCACCACCGCCCCCAGATGGAAAAAATAAAAAATAAAATCTAGTTTGTGCCACTTCCCTATTTGGTACTAATTGGAATCCTTCTCCACTGTTTTCAATTGCAGTCTGAACGGTCATGTGACATTTCATCCAACTTTCATGTTACTGATACGTATGAGACATGTATCAGTTATGGTAAATAAAAACATAAACAATGACTGAAAATTATGAAAGAAGTTAAGTTGACAAACTCAGATCAGAAGAGATGACCCGCTAAACACTTTACTGAGCGGAGAAGAAACCATCCAGTCACAAACAGAGGGCACCTGTTTTAAGTCAATTATTCAGTGTCACATTATTGGTGCTCCTGTTAGAAATGCACTTTTATTGCAGTAGCATAATCTCAAGCTATTTCATGGTCTCAGTGTCACTGTGTGATTGTCTTTCTCCAGCCCTGTTTGTCACAATTCCAGTTTAGAGATCAGTAATTTGTGTGGCTGATCTCCAATACCTGCTTTTTGTGAAGATCAACACATATCTGCTTTACTTGAATTGCATGAATAATCATGGGCTTGTGTTTGAATTATAATCTTAGGAATAATGACATTGCGAAATATTCAAACTCAGAGAGGCTCTGAGGAAATTTAAAGGTTTGAAGCATAATATAAACAAACCAATCTAACGATGGTTTGTTTATATTTATTTCGAAGGAGTTTTATATGTACTAGTAAGTGTGGAAACGGTGACTTTATGAAGAACAAACATATTTTATAACAATATTATTCCTCCCACTCAAAAGAATAATTCTCACATTTTCAGTGTGAACTTATAGCATTTAAATAAAAGTTAAATTTTATGTAAGGATTTTTATTTTTGTATTATTAGAGGTCATCAGTCTTTTCCTTAGCTACATATGTAGAACTCTATTAAATTGTTTACATCCTAATATGTTAAATAGTGAAAGATGCATCCATTATGGCTCTGCATACATACAAAAGTTAATGATAATCCAGAAGTACTGTGATGTGATCCATAGAACGAAGCAAGTATTACCTCTAAAAGCTTTAAAATAGTTACTACCTCAGTTTGAGGTAAAACTCAAAAAAAAGATAAAACACTGTGTCTAAGTTAGGAGATTCTTAGTTCAACATTTCCAAGCTTGTTTTCTTTTATAATTATTGGCATTTCAATATAAATTGTTTACATTTTAAAGCTATCCAGGAATAGTCAATTCTGGGGGAAACTGGTCTTCCACCCAGGAACTTTGGACTGAGAGTGGTGATGATGTATTGTTTGAAAAAAAAATAAAAATAAAAACAATGACCAGTATTGCACATTAAAGATATTAATATTTAGGCGCACATAATATTTGTAAAAGGCTAATAAATAATTCTTATCTATTATGATGGGTCACTTTTAATGCATTTCTCTCTTAACGGTCCACCATGTGCTTGATTGTCAGTACGTCACTTGATGTTGTCAGTTCTGTTAGACTGTTACCTGCCGTGAAGTGAGTTGGACAGATTTTAGCTTTTCTGGTCATTAATAAAGAAAAGAAGAAAAAAAAAGAAATTATAAGTTGCATGATCTTGTTACAATGCATTTAATATGTTAGGCTGGGTACTGTTTTACTTCTACAATTTTACCACCAGCTAGGTAAGACATTTTCTTTGCTTTTTACCTCAAAATTATGTAAAATGTTTTCCTTTATTTGTGCGATTTGTGATTGCCATGATTTGTTGTAGTTTTTCCATTTTAAACAACACAATATAGAGTAGCTCGCTCACGTTTAACGTTAAGTGTGCCTGCTACCACATCAGTTCGTTAGTGTTGCACAGTATTAAAATGTGAAGTCTTGCAATGCACAGGTTTTGAGCAAACCACCACAACAGAGTGAGACGAAAACTTGTATGAAAGTAAAAAAAAAAAAGAAGATGTCTGCCCTTTCTAAGTCATGTTGTGTATTTTATACTTTAGGCAGATTAAACAAGCCGAGCGATAGATTATCTCTGCAGCTTTAAACATAAATGTTTAAGTTATTTATTTACAGAAAGGCTGAATATCTGTTGATTTTGTTGCACAAGTACAAAAACATTTAATGAATTAATATACGGGTTGTATGTGGACAGAAGCAGGCATGACCACCGCTCTGTGGGGTTTGAATAAAGCATAGCATTTGCACAGAAGTATCTTTAAGTAGTTACAGATACTTTAACTTTCCTCATGTACACCAACCCTGTTTCAGAGACAGGTAGACTCGTCATAGTTGTATATATCTATGGGAAAAAAGTTGCAAATGAGATTAATGTGTAGTAGCACCATAAAAAAGTAAGTAGCATCTATATCTAGATGACTACTGAAATATAATTGATATTTTCTGTAAAGTTGGAGAGTTTTGTGCACAAATTGGTATTTTTCTGTGTCATTGTTGCTTTCTGTATATGTAATGTTTTATCACTGTGCAAACAGAATATTTAAAAAAAAAAAAAGAATATTTTGAAAAGAGAAAAGATGCAGGGAGAAATTAAGCACCAATTTATATTTCATGGTACCAAACATCTTTTTAACCAATTGGATGTTACAGCTGTTGTGGCAGATGTGCAGCAACAAAAATAAAGCTGAACTTATTGGGATGTTTATTTATTTATTTATTTTCTAAACTTCTGCTATTCAGTTTGGCAATCATCTAAAGTCTACTTCTTGTAATTAGTAGTTTTTGTTTTTGTTCCTGAGTGACTGAATTCAATGGTGCAAGATGTTAAGGACTTGTGGCATGGAAGAATAAATCCATTAGCTGCAATAAAATTTAGAAAACAGTTGGTTTTCTCTGCAGTTAGGTCAATATTTTTGTTTAAAGGATGCCTTGAGAGGCTTGTTATTACAGAACAGAGAGACAGAATGCTGTAAGTGGAACAGTAAGTGTTTTTATTGTGGTTGTTTCCATGCAGCTAATGCAAATTTGAATATCTTAACACTTCCGATGAAGTTATTTTTGCAGTGTATGGAAAACAGAATGGCTTTAGCAGATAAAAAGATGTTGATATAAAGTAGAAGAATGGAATATGTTTGTAACTTAGAGACAACTAAAATTTTTCTGATTTCAATTTCTAACTTGTGAAAATAATATGTCAAATTACAATAACTTCAAATAGTTACTTTCAGTACTTAGTCATTGTAAACTTGAAATAAACAAATTTCAAGTGTTTATTTCTGTTCATTTGGATTCTTAAGGTTCACAGCAAATTTCAATTACACTACAAAAAAAATGTGAAACAATATAATCGAACACAAAAATGTTAGTCTTTTGAAAAGCATGTCCATGTCCTGCTGTTTTTAGACCTACCACATTTTTCCTTTCTCTCAAATTTACTGACTTGACATTTGGAGGGAAATTCTCAAAAGGTCAAGATTACTCACAGCACTCTATATGGCACAATAAATGGAAAATTGAGTGGAAGGAAAAAGTCGGAGGAGAAACAGGGATATCGGTGGCTGCGCAGAACTTCCTTTACAAAATCTTGGAAGAATTTGAATCAATTAAATTTTTTTGTTTCTTGGTTGCTAAGCAGAAATGTCACGTTAGTCAAAGGTCAGAGATCAAATCTTATCCAGAGTTACAGGCAAGTGTTGGATGGTAAGCGTTTGGGTGGGATTAAATATAGAAATTAATTTTGAGAATAAAATTAATCGGAAGACTCATCTTTCGTGTCTTAATAATTTTTTTGGCTTTGGATTCAAAATTTTCTTCCATGCCATGATGAGATGTTTTCTTGTATTTGTGTCCCCCGCCCCTTTTAATGGTGTTATTTTAATTTGATGAAAATGTCATTAGCTTAGCAAAATGTTCATTATCTAGGATCTCTGATCGGTGTTTATGGTTTAATCGCCTTTTTAGTTTCTGAATCATATTAAAATACTGTCAGGATGATGTTTCTGTGACTTTGTTATTTTCCTTTCCTTTGTGGACGACTAAAATTGTCTCTTGTTTGATTCTGAGAACAACAGAATTGATCAAAAAGTTTTGAAAGCAATCTTGTTACTGTAAATGTTTATTTTCTGTATTAATTATGCAATGTCACACATCTAATTTTTTTCTTTAGAAAAGGTCCTACCTGAAAAACTGGATTTTAACTATTCTGTTGGTGTAAAACCTGACTTTACCCGACTGAGAAAATTATGTTGAAGTATGCACTTTCAGTTCTCAAATAAATTTGAAATGATTTAATGAGCAGCTGTTTTGTTTAAAAGCCATTAATAACACTTTCTGACTACAACCACAAATATCGTTTATTAATGATGCTGAAGCAGAGGGAAATTAAAGATATTAAAAAGAGAAATTGTCATCCATTTGTAAAAAATATACTTGTGAGATTAAATATATAACAATAATGAAGTCTATGAAAGCAACGCCACAGGAATGTGGGCTCAGGACAGTCTAACAAAATATTATAGTTACCTTTTTTTGGATAGGCCATCCGCCATGTTCCTCAGGCTTTCTGCAGAAGGGACACCTTCAGTTCATCCTAGAACCGCCCCTGCTTTTCCAAAGACGCACTCCAGCTACCTGCTGCTTCCTAACACACAACGTTTAAAACTGAAAAAAAAAAAAAAATCTCCTGACTTCCACCAGTCGAAATATATCTAAATACGAGCTCAGAAAGTAAAACAGCCTGTTTGCTAACATATTAGCACAACATGCTAACGGGTGTGATAGATTCCTACCTTCAAACACCAGCTGAGCTGTGGCTAATATGGACGCTGGCTCATTGCTGAAGTTATCACATATTTAAATAAATAAATAAAACACTGGAAGCAAAAAGGGAAGCCATCCTTCGTCCAAAAACAGCTGGTCGGGGCAACAACCGCTAAGCTAACAGGCGTAATCAATTCGCTGATGGAAAGTCTGTCCTACATCCTCCAGTACTGTAGGTGGCGGTATAGGTAGACGCCACAAATGTAAATTAAATGTTTTAACTCGTATTAGTTGGAATTATTCAGGAAAATATTGCTGATGGAGATGTCTATTGGTGGGACATATCTCCTGCAGCGAACTGTATGAGAGAATTTGAAGAAGCCCATGATTAAAGACATTGTTTTTCAAATAAAATCTCATGAAGAGGATGGTCAGGGTTGCCCCATGAATTTCTTGATTCTCCAGAGGAGACGATATTTGTCATTTTAACAGAAATTCATCATGATTCCTATTTTATTTAATTTTCAATTCACATCTCCAAAATCTTACAGAGAAAATTGCTGTGAGAACCATTTCAAGATTAGTGGCAAGATTTACTGTCATGATTGTATAAACACTTTCACAATTTACTGAAAAAGCCTGATTTATTTACCAAGTGGATTATTGCCCTAGTTAGACTCAGGAATGTGGGTTGGATCTGCAACACCTGGTGTTCATCAGCTGATGATGATGATGGTGATGACTTTAAGAAGCTCTGAGGAGGAGGGGTTCCCTCAGTCTTCTCTGGCTGTCTGTCTTGGAGCTGTGTGGATATTTTTCCTCCTAAGAATCATGAAAGTTTTCTGCATCCTTGCTGTGCTTTTTCTGATCTCTACCAAACATCAAAGTTTTGAGCTTTCTCACCCCAAACCGGCGTGTCGTTACCCTCCATCTCAGTGGTGTCGGTCTCTGGAGATCGCCATAGAATGCAAGGTGAGAGCTTTGGCTTTGTTTAATTTGTAAACTGAGATATTTCAAAGTAAAATGTTGAAAGAGGCAAAAATGACTTAAATGCAAAGATATTAATATGCAAAGTGTATTTAAATGCTAAGGTTTTTGTAATTGCCTGGTGGGGATGCAAGTTTTCTGCAGACTATCAATATATTCTGTATATTTAGCCTCTTAAATGTCTGTTTGGGATTTTATTTCTGTGAGCCCTTAAGGTTTGTTTACAGTGATCTTGTGTCCTGTGGTCTAATTTAAAATGAAAGTCATGCTTCAGAAATTGGGAACCAGTGGCTCTTCATGTGACCAGGCAGCACAGCTCTGGGTCAAACAACCCAAACTTGGTCCAAGGAAATGACTCTGATTGTACCCTGGTTTGCTCCTTTTGTTTCTAGGTCCAGAAGCAATGCATGGAGCTTGGTGCCATTAAGCCAAACCAGACGGTTCCTCGGGTCGCCCTCACGCTGTACTATGAGAGCCTGTGTCCAGACTGCAGACACTTCATCACCAAGCAGCTGTTCCCCACCTGGACAATGCTGCAGGACATCATGTCCCTCACACTCGTTCCTTATGGGAATGCCAAGGTATAAATCATACAATAATATTTAGGCCATGTTTAAAACATCTCGACTGTTTCAATGCAATTCTTCTTCTTCAGGAAGTTTTATCTGTTAACCGTCCCTTCACCTGTCAACATGGAGAGCCTGAATGCAGAGGAAACATGATTCAGGTTTGGAAAAAAAAACTCCTGCACTGAACTGGTTCAACATTTATGCACATACTTCCTTAATCTGTCTTCCTCCTCCTGCAGGCCTGCATCATCCATTTGACTGGAACTTCACTGGCATTTCAAATCATCTACTGCATGGAGTCTGCTGCAAATGTCCTGAATGCTGCAGAGCCTGTGAGTGTTTAACTTGTGTTTTATGTCTGGTAGCTTGATGCTAACTGTTCATCTTTTAAAGTGTCTCCAGCTGTATGCTCCCTCCGTATCCTGGGCCGCTGTTGATGCATGCGTGACTGGACGTCTGGGTTACAAGCTGATGCATGGTTATGCCGTCATGACCAGAGCTCTGAACCCGGCCCACACACACGTTCCTTGGGTCACGATTGATGGGGTAAAACATGGCTGGTCGAGTGAAACTGTTCCTGTGTCAGACTCTTGACTAGTTTTGTGACTTTGAAGGTTTTTATTTTTATAAATGCCTTATCACGTTGCAGGAGTACACAGAAGAAACTGAAGCAAAGACTACATCCTCACTGTTTCATCTGATCTGTGATCGCTATAAGGTGAGAACTACGTTTTCTTTTTCCCTTTCCCCACTGAAAAGTTGACTCTAATGTGGTGGTGTTACTGTTTTAATCACCTACAGGGAGTGAAGCCTCCAGCCTGCACCGGTGCCTCTGTTAAACTGAGCAGAAGCGGCTGCCCAACAGAATGAATTCACTGAAACATGTCTGCCATGACTAAAAGATAATAAAATATGTCAATGTACTTTGTTTCTGTTTTGCTGACTGGCAAAATGACAACCCCAGACTTTTTGTTGCATCACAAACCTCTAACTGAAGTTTGATAATAAATGATTAAGTGATCTAGTGATGCACTTAGACTCCAATCTAACAAATTGCCTAAACAGAGGCAAAGTTTGACTGGGTTGTAGCTACCTAGCTCTAAGCCAAAAGAACAAGTTTAGCAAATGGGGGGGGTGGGAAATCTGCTGCATGGAGAACCTGGCAACTTGTGGAAGGGGCTCTTGGTGGCCTATGTCCCTCAAAAGACCAAGTGATGGCATTATGGGTAAAGTCAACTAAAATATTTTAGAAAGGCAAAGAAAAATCTTTTTGAAGACTCCATCTTTAAATGCTAATAAAATTCTTCACTCTAAACCAGATTAAATCTTTTTCTCTCAAGGAACATAATCCAGTCTCAAAGAAACTAAAAACAAAGTTTATAAATTTCCATTTAATTTATTGGCATTTTTCACATAAAACACCCTGAACTCCCAAGAATCTTTTGGCTTCAAAAGCAAAATAAAAATTTCTGACAAAAACAAACATTGGAGTGGCAGACGAGTACATACAAGTAAAGCATACTTGTTTTTAGGCTCTGGAACATAAAATCAGTCATTGTCTTACAGTACTTGTTCTTGACACATTTAAAGAATAAATATATCTTTAGACATTTGCACGACACTGAAACCGAGAGACTGCATGAACAAGAATGAAGGCAGTATCAGCATTATTAAATGAAAGCAAGAACTCTCCTGCCAACTAACACACTTAACACTAAGAGGCGCTATTGTCTGTCCTGTGTTGAGCCATGGTGTTGAATTCAACAAGCTGACGCCTCAGACTGGGAGATGCGGGTCTAAAAAACACAAGTTTTAAAGAATCCACGACGAAAATGCCACGAATGCATAATTTTCCAAAAGCTTTTCTGCAATAGGAAGAAAAATACTTGAAGCTCAGTGAGTTTTTCTTTTTTTACAAAGACTAAATGAATGGTAAAAAATGTCCTTTGTGTTATTGTAAAGTTATCAATCATAATTTTGATCATTTTTCAAAAGATCTTGAATTAAAAATTGCTAATAGAAAAGTGAATTTTTAAAATGTATTTTATTTTTCAAAATATCTAGCAACGGACGCTCATTTCCGTCATTTGTATCCAGGATCTCGTTCTCTTGATCCATATCCCATGAGCTTAGATGACGCAATGTAGACGATCAGAGTTTCACTTTTTGGGACCTTTTACTCTTTGGAAACCAAAATTTTTAACAAGTAAAAAAAACTTTAAAGAGATAAAAATTAACAATTTGAAGTTTTTTGGACTGGTCCACAAAATGCCAGGAGATCCTCATTTTTTCAGCATGTCAGAATCAAAATGCAAAAGGTAGAAATTATTATAGTACATAGATGGCATTTTCATCATGTGAAGGGTATTTATTACGACATTAGAAATTAAAACATTTTTTATTTTTGTCAGGATGATAGAAGGTTAACGGCTACAAATGCAGCTAAAAAATTTTTTTTCTAGTTTAAGCCCAGTCTGATTTCTTTAGGGATGAAAAACAAACAATTTGAAGGTCAGCATCCAACAAAACAAAAAACAGCACAATAGTCCTTTAACACGAGGCTCAAACCTATCACATGTAAGGCCGATCGATAAAGCTTACTACCTAAAAAGAAAAAATACTATTAAGACTATTGTTTTCCCTACAACTGCCTAACCAGGAAGCAAATTATCTTTTGTAGTGCTCGCTAACTGCCTGGTCTCTCTACGCGTTCTAGACTCCAAAACATACTTGGTATAGAAAGAGATGAAGTCATGAAACTACAAACATTCTCAGCTATCGGGGTTAGCAAAGGGCTGCTCTCTACGCTGCACAGAAACCGATGAAAACGCCTGCTTTAAATACTGTCAACATGTTTCAATGGTAAAAACTAACACTTATAAAGTTAATGACTTTGATACAATCATCAGTTTAAAATCTCTAGTGTAAAAATGTACAGCTTTGTAGGCTGGCAGGTGTTTTGTGTGTTTTCAACACTTGTGGCACGCTTTTCTTCCCAGTCGAGCAGGCTGAGGCTCCTAACCTGACGGGACACAACCTGCTTTGTTTGAACGCCAATCAATGTGCGACTCCAGTTCCGTAAGAGTTGGGACACCGTATATAACGTAAAAAGTCTGAAATATAAAGATAAACCCATATAATACAGGTGCATCTCGGCAAATTAAACTAAGGTATTATGTTGATTCATTGCATACAGGGAGACATAATAAAGTCATTGTTGCAGGTAATGTTAAGTTTGTATCTCTACCCCAGTTTTTCCTTCCACTGAACTTTTCATGTTTGAATACAGGTGGCTTAATCTTCTGATCAGTTTTTCTTGTGATTTTGTATGATATGCCAAAACATTTCCATTTGAAAAATCTTTTTTGACTTATGTGACATTCAAAAGTTCAAAAAAGGTAAATTTTGGTTTGTTATTATCTACTAGTTATGATTAACTAACCTAAGACAAATAAATATAACACTCACTGTGTAATGAATCCATATAAGTTTTCACTTTCAAAAATTATCATAATGATTGATGAGATGCACCTGGATTCATAAAAAACAGTAAAGATAAAAGTAAAAATTAAGAAATTAAAATAACCTTTCGAGGAAAAAAAATAAAATTTGGTGGTATTTCAAAAAAAGGACATACTAAAGAAAAGGTTTCAGAGGCAAGGGGTTGAAATACTAAGCTGCTGGAGGAGCATTTTGCCGCTGCCAAGATCTGTTGTCAATAGATTAGGAATAAAATTGGGTATAAAAAGAAGCTGAATCTCACTATGGTGGAAAAATTTCAGAAAATTTTCCCCAATGCAGAACTTTGAATACGGAACATAATCGATCATTCATCAAATAATTAAAAGACTCCCAAAATCTGAATAAAATTGTCCTTTGGCCTCAAAATAGAAATTTAAAAAATGTTTATAAAGTTAAAAGGGAGGTTCATTCCATTGTGAGTAAAATATGGGTTTATAACATATTTTATGCAGTTTTTATTTACATTTTACACAAAGTCCCAACCTTCTCGAACTGGTGTTGCAGGTCTCAGCTCTACAGCAGCCCCTGTTGGCACGGTGGGAGGAAAGCGTTCTTCTGTCTGTGACATCTTTATTGGTAATGCGAGAAAAGTACAAACGGGTAAAGTTAGACAGCAAACTTTAACCAGTGGCTGATGTCTGAGTTGTGTTTGGTTTGGGTGTTTCCACTCCTTTATTTTCTTTATGCTAATAAATAAGATTACTTTTTTATTTTGGTTTACCTTGAATCCAAAAGTGAGTTCCAGCTTCATGTTTCGAATTTTGGTACTAACGTATTGTTGCATTTTTAATAATCCAATTAAATCCCATCTGTTCAGAAAAATCCTCATCGCTTTACTTGACCTTGGCATCATTCAGGTAGAGCATAGTGTTTTTTAAAAGGTTTCAAGAGGTCAGTTCATTAAAAACAAATATTTTCATTCAAAAACATTCCTAAAATCAGGCTACGTTTGGTTTGAAGATGGGATCTGGAAATATCGTCACATCCCAGTTCAATGCATTCTGGGGCCAAGTCTGACAATCAGCATTGTTATTGAAAAAACAAGTTTAACTATTTAAGACAACCTCCACCAACCAGGGATAACTTACTTGTAGTTTCTTGTTTGTTTCAGAAATTATAATTTCAAAGCCAAAGCTGGTCAGATTCCCAAATAATGACAACAAAACTTGAATAAAGAACAAAACTAATTTGCTTCTAATTTCTGTAATTTGTTACTTATGGTTTCTGACCTACATGGCAGTTATGCTAAAGCTATTTATAAACTTTCAAAATAAAAGTCTAACAAATGACGCAAGCAACGTCTGTGTAATAATTAAGGAAATGTACAGTTTTCTCTATACTGTGTGCTGTGGTAAAAAACAATAATTACATGTTGGACTAAGATCCTTTCTGTTGATTCATAGTATTTGTTCATTATACTGCATTTAAGTACAGCTTCTTAACCAAAAACAAAAAGTGAAGAGTTATAAAAAAAACATGAAATAAAAATATAACATTTAACTTAAGTTATTTCAACAGCTGGAGCTCTTAAATAATAAAAATAACAACAAGCCGAAAACCACAAGAAGTTCTTAAGTTTATGTTGGTGCAGATTTTGTGTTGTCAGTGGTCGCTGGTTAACTGAAGTTTTGATTTCTTTAGTGGGATTTTTATGAATAAAGAAAGCTGTTATTACCAAACCAAACACACTTTGTTCCACTTCAGAGGCACAGAGAGGGCAGTGTGTGAGCTTAACCAGCTCAACCACAACCAAAGATCAGCCGCAGTGACGCTCTGGATGCAACAGCCTGAAGAGGAGGGCATGTTGTAAAGTTATGTCACTATTCACAGGGTTACATGTTTACAGTTTTATATGTTACTGAAATTTCTGCAGGTATTTTTAACATATCCTGGGAATTTTAATACAAAACTCTTGTCTAAAAGAGTTTTATTATCCTCTGTTTCCACATTTCAAAAAACATCTGATTCAGTGTGAAGCTTTTTGCATCTGGCAAACTTGGAGCAAATTCTACAATTTGATATTCATATTTCTTCAGTCCTGATGATTAAGTAAAAAAAAAAAAAAGTAAAACATTTTCTTATTTTTGAATCTGAATGCATTTCCATATGACAGCTGTGCTTGTTTTGTTTTCTATTGAGGAGTAAAAACATGGATAAATTCTGTAACATTCCTGTTTTAAATATCTAATAAATTACTGTGAAGGTAGAATCAACCCTTTGGGTGCATAATATGAGTCATTTAAAGCTGCAAAGGAAGTTCTGAGAAAAGCTCAATCAATGTAGTTTTCGTTTTAGTTAGGTTGTTCCTCTGCCATAAGCACAGCTGCAGCACACCAGCAATCTTGAGCCTGAATAACGGTACGTGCTAAACATGGGAAGGGTGTGAGCAGCACATACATGAGATGATTGACACCACTAAGATCCTCATCCTGGTTCTGATTGGTTGTTTCTGAAGGGGGATGGTGCTTTTCTGGAGCTAATTTCACAAATTGTGTAATTTTCTACTGTCAGGACATTGTGACAGTTTTAACAACTTAAAAAGATAACTGTTTTATAAGAGTTAATTATAACTGCTATGTTTCTTCCAGAACGTTTCCATTCTTGAAGAGTAAATGAAATCTAGGTTGGTTCCTGGAAAATGGACCTATAGACAAAATGCACCTAAAATACATGGTTACCTGATGCATTTATAGAATAAAAATGGTGAATATTACTAATTTTGATGGATTAACAAAGAGAAAAAACATTTTTTTGCACTATTTAATCTTCCAATTAAGGGAGAAGTAGCCATTTATAATCTTTTGAAGACTTAAAGGTGCATTTTTGTTCCAAACTCAATTTTCCTTTTCAAAGCTTATCTTAAAATGTATTTATTTCAACCCTGTGTACCTCGATGTAAGGAGACCCAGCGTTTCATTGGATAAACTCAGATTTATGGCAAATTGTACTTTCATTTAATAGTGAGAAGGTTTTACAGTCATTTTAATTCTCATTAAAATAACAGAAACCTTCAACTTGTTGCTTTAGAAGCTGCTGGAGAGCCGGGATCGTTCATAAGATGTTAAGTTTTGTGGCCTGCTCTGTCTTCTGAGAGCTGTAGTCCAATGTCCTGTACAGATCTGTTTTGTGATCAGTAGGCCTACAGTGGGTGAAGCCCTTTGTGTCACTAAATACAAGAGCAGAACGGTAAAGTCGGTAAAGTGCTACTGCGGACTGGAGGCACCCTGATTAAAAAATGCTTTTCTTGAGCACAAAAACACACAAGACCAGCAAACATACAATGAGGACCAGTACAGAAATCAAAACATAAACAATTTAAAATATAAGGTAAAAATAGAATAAAGCTCAAACTAAGTGTACATTGGTGTCTTTTCAACAGGTGAGACTGGAGTTCAGTCTAAAGTGTTCGGTTCTCATGGTGCTACAAGCTGGTTTGAATATCTGATTGCTTCATCTGCCAAATTCTCTATTAAAGGGATTTAAATAAATGTAAAGACACACATTTTGGACAAAGTCTCATTTCTGAATGAGACAAACAGGAAACACAATTTGGGGTTGGGTTGGGGGGTTTAGTACACCTGTGCTACATTAGGTTTATGCTTCACTTCATACCCTGAGGTTTAGGTCGGTCGATTTTCTCATCTACATCCCGTATTTGGTTAACTGACTCATTTCACACGCCATTCTTAAACAAATAAATCATACTCACCTATCCCAGCTTAATTATTCTAAATCCTAAATTAAAACGATGGTGCAAAATCATTTCCAAAACCCTGTCACACCACTGTAGTCCCCATTCGTCGCCCATGCTCGGATGTCACAGTTATTTTGGAGGAAGACGTTTCCTTTTAGGTTTTGTTACCTTTGTGTGAGTACAAGCCTTAATTCCACTCTTCCCAGTTTAAATGCAGCAATTATTCATCAGCTGAAGCTGCAGGAAACCAGGAAAGCCTATCAGGCACTCGGACAGAGGATAAAACATTTCATCTTGCTGAAAAAGAAAGAAAAACACAGAGGCGAGTTGTTCCTCTGCTCTTCAGAGAAGGTGTCTCCAGTGTAAAGGGACTGTGGTGATTTTACAGACATTACTGGCGAAGGCTCGTCCTGCCGATGCCTCCAGCGCTCATGTCTCTGCGGCAAGTCGGCTCCTGCTGGTCATTACGTTCCCATCCGCAGGCAGGGCACGCCGTCGCCCTCCTGGCTCAGCTCTCTGTTCCTGTCCGAAGTCTCCGGGGAGCCCAGCGTCCTGTGAGGGTGGGGGCTCCGCACCGACATGGAGGCCAGACTCAGGGTCCGAGACGGGTGAGGGGAGGGAGGGCGGTACCTGCTGCTGCCGCCGCCACGGGGGTCTGGAGACAGGGACGGAGAGGACGAATCATGTCTCCGATCTCCACTGGTCTGAGACTCCTCCTCTAAGGGGCTCTCGAGGTCAGACTCCGCCTCCTCCTCCTCGTCCTCCTCCTCCTCCTCCAAAGTGAGTTCAAACTGGAATTTGTCTCCTGCCGATGACGGGAAGGCTCCTCCTGACCCTGGAGTGCCAGCTGCGAGTCCCACCTCAGCGTGAGGCTCGTCTGGGCTTGTCGGCGAGGGGCTGCGGGGGATCATGCTCTGGTACCACTCCCTGTTGTCTTCAAGCGTATCCAGAATGTCCTGGGCGTCAGGGTGCACCAGGTCGGCCCAGGTCTCCCACAGCGGGTGAACGATGTAGTCAATGAACCCCACCTGGGTGGGAAAATACAAAAACACTGAAGAGAAACCAGAGCCAAGCGATAAGGCTTGTGAAGACTACAAAAGAAAACCAATAACCAATTCTATGTTCACATAGAGTGACCAAATTTCGATATTTTGTGAAATTAAATTTTTTTGCCGCGTCTGTTCACACATCCAAAAATATGCGACCTGTACGTGACCTCCAGTGTGAAGAGCGACCTGAAAGTGTCCCGCATGCACACTAGAGGGCGCAATAATGTCACACATAGAGAGCGTGGTCAGTGTTTTACCAACCGCCATAAAAACAAGAAGTGCTCAGTGTTTACGGAAGTAAACATGGATGCTTATGGTGGAGGATTTTGAAGTTGCTGTCCAACAAGAGACAGAATATTAACAACTTAATCCTCATTATAGTCTACCATGGTTGATGTTATTCTTTCCACCTGCATGCATCAGAATACTGACGTTTGTTGACCTGGTCGTTAGGTCACATTTGAATCGGATACATATCAGATAGCCAAGTGGCTACTTTTGCACAATATGATGTGCAACAATGTCGGTCAGATTTGACTTACTTGGCTCTTCTCTATGGAGGCGTTGTGTTTGTCGCACATAGGACTGATCTCCATCCCCTTGTCCCGCTCTCGGTCTCCCTGGGTGAAGAACTCCACCATGATGCGGTCCGTCCATTTCCGATACAGCTCCAGTGGTTTGGTTGGGTTACTTAAGTCAGCACAGTGGACCATGTTCTGTAAAACCTGAAGCAAAAAAAAACAAAAAACTCTTCTGAGCCAGAAGATACTTGAATGAAACAACATATTTTCTATTGTGTTTATGAGCCAAAATAACTGAAAACACAAAATTCTGCTAATAATACACTAAACCACTAATCATAAACATTAGTGCTGCTAATGTTAAAGGGCGTATATTGAAACCCACCATGTATCTCAAGCAGAATATGAGGATGCTTTGAAAACAATTCACCTATGTAGATTTATTATGCATTTGTTTAATTATCAGTTCTGGTTGTTCATTAAAGTGCTGTGTTCTTCTGTCAACCTTTACTTGTTTTTTGGTGTATACTTGCCTTTTCTCAATAAATTTTGCAAAGAGAGGAAATGGAACTGCAACATGAGCAATCTTCACCCACTTCAAAATAAAAGCATGAATATAACCATCTTAACTACTTAAATGAATCTTAAGTCAATAACATTCAAAACTTTAGCCCAAATGTCAAACCAAGTAAATTAGTTCTTTAGAATTTACTTGGAAAAATTAATTTAGGGGAAAATGTTTCCAAAGTTAGCAAACACGCTGAAGCGCTTCAATCTTTCACAACAGTGTTTCTTGTGAATAACAAACACACAACATTTCTAAAATTTTTTTTTTTAAAAAAAGAAGAAAATGTCAGAATTATTTCATATTATTTGGCACTTCATTACCTGGATGCGGTCAGAATAATTGTCTAGCAGCAGGACTCCCAAACTCGTCACTTTCTTGGTCTCCACCATCGTCTTCATGTCTGCCAAGAAGTTCATGTGTTTGGACATATCTGTGGCCAGCACCTGCACAAAGCAAAGCAGCACACACACACCTCAAATCATCCCGAACAACTACAAATTAAATCTGTTTAATCACGAAACATAAACCTTCACAAGGAACTGAGACATTATAAGTTGCTGCAGCTCCAAATATTTGGCCTGTTTTGCCTACAGACGGTAATAAAACAAAGAAATAAATGGAATCGATATGAATATTAGTTTGTTCAGTTGAGAAAGCAAGAAATTTTATTGTGACATTTTGTTGATTAAAGTGAATTTGAAAGTTTATAATTTATAAGGCTTTGGATTATTTTAAATTCTTCTTGAAACTTATTTTTATTTGTTGGCATTTACTTGAGGCCTGATACTGCAACTTTTCTGTTGTGATATTTTAATAAGTAATAATATTTACTTATTATTACTTATTGCTTTTTTTTTTTCCTTTTTTCATCAACTTATACTATTGTGTTGTCGTTTATGTGCAGCACTTTGATGCAGTTTCAAGCTGTTTTTAAAAGTGACATATATAAATTTCACATTGACAAACAGACCTTCTCCATTTTCATGTCAAGATTTCATACTTTTCAAGAGTTAAATTTTAGTACTTTTTTTTTCATTTATGAAAAAACAAATGTTAATTCTGAATTTACAAGAGACATTTTTGAGGTCAGGCTTCAAAGATAGACAGATGGAGATATTTAGACAATAAAACATGGAATTAAATCTAATTCTTTGCTTCTGTTCTCATACTTAAATGCACCTGTACATATTTAATGAAATTCCATACTTTGAAATTATTTTCCAGAGTTGATAGGGTAAAAAGGAGTCCCAGCCTTACCATGTCAATCACCATCTTCCGCAGCGAGTCTTTCTGTTTCTTGCTGAGGTTCTGGAAGATGTCACAGTTTTCCTCTTGCAGCAGCTTGAAGCCAACAGCGAGATGATGGTTCTCCAGCACAGATGAATCGTTGTACATTAGCGCCAATTCAGAACCTCAAGGAAGGGAGGAGGAAGCTGTCACCACCCAACAACAACTGCACTTTAAACATCATTCTACCATGTGCTAGTATTGCTATCTGAAAATATCCACCAAAAACAACCAATCAGAACCAGGTGGAGTGTGTTAGCGCTGTTAATCAATCTCGTGAATGCGATGCTAAATGTAGCATTGACAGAGAAACAGCTCAAATTTACAAATTTACATAGAATAAATTACATCTGTTATCCCTGCTGACTGCAGAAACAGGGAGTGACATACTTGTGTTTATGAGAAACTGGTTGGTGACACCTGGGTGGTCGACGTCATGGATGGCGCTTGCAAAAAGAGCGGCCATGATCTCTAGGTCTGTAAACACCGCCTTGGATAAAGAAAGACGCCAAACCAGGGTCATTTTAACGATACCTCAACCCGAAAACATAGTGCAAAGAGTGGCCAAAAAAACCGACAGCGCTCACCTCTAAAGCAGGAGTGGACAGAAGAACATGGGTGGATTGCACCACATCAGCAGCGTGGATGTTGTTGTGATAAGCTACGTCCGCATGGTAGTGGTCCTCTAAAGTCATCATGAAGGTGAGGAAGGTGTCGATTGGCACCTTGAAGGTTTTCAGGAGATCTCGCTCCTATCGATGGAAAGACAAGCAGATAAAACATCAGCTATCTGCATAAGCTGTCTTTTTAGTTAAGATCGTCTTTTATCAGAAATTAAAGCTGTTACAGCAAAAAGTGGACAAAACAAAACAAGAGTTAACAGAAATGAAAAACAACAGAATAAAAAAATGTACAGTGCTAAACTAGCCATACTAGCTGGTTTAGCTAGTTTACAAGCTAAAGATATAATTCTGAAAATATTTCTACATGTACATACACACAGTATATACACATTTATAAACACATACACACGCACACACAACCATATGCATATGGCTGTCTGAATTAATATAATATTAATACAGACATGA